>NC_080672.1:289608152-290259486 GCF_030247195.1 Topomyia yanbarensis
CCACTCCGCCATCGAGGAGCTGTGATGATGCCATCACATATTCCCGACATAATCGTGATCACCGCCACAGCCTCCAATACCTACTAATTGACATGTCTCCTATAAGCAGATCGTCACATCTCTCTCCTCGATCAGCCAAAATCTGTCTCGTTATCTATTTTTAGGTCCAGTGGACTGCGCTCAGGCTTGAGATATTTATTATCACTGTTTGCCCCCTTAGCTAGTTCAGTCGCCGCCAGACTTTGGCAGTGATAAGAGCTATGGAAGGGCATGTTGAATTCTGCCCTCAAAGCCTAGCGGTAGATGCTATGTCAGATGAATTTATACCAAGACAAATAAACAAATAAGAAATATATATATATATAGATTCAAAAGGCGTCTATAAGGTGTATGTCAAAGATACGATATAAATAAAATAAATACTTTCCTCAATTCTTACCTTGGGTGATACACGCACACTGGTAACCCCATACTTGTGCCCTTTCAAGGGTGAAAATGGTTCTTCGCAAAAGCCGCTACCCACTATCCAACGCCAAACCCGTACAGATTTGTCACTGAAATGTACATTGGAAAGGAAAAAATGTAATGAAATTTTGCTTTCTGTTATAAGACTATCTAACGATAATATTTTATTTAGACACCCGTTTTCGCACCGGTCGTTGGTAAATAGGTTGCCAAAATAATAATCTGTTTTTACACCGGTAGTTGTTATTATAGTTACGTTACACTTTTTTGCAATCATGCAATAAAATAATCGTTTTTTTAATGATATGGACTTTACTCAGTGAAAAAAATATTGCTAGAAAGATAATACATTTATTTGTTGAATTCAATAAAACCATTTCAGTAACAAACATCGTTCTCTTTTCTAAAAATATTTTATTACAATGATTGTAAAATTATTCAAACTGGAAATGTTTATTGAGATTAAAAGTTAATTATTGTTTCAATGAAAAAAATGCTCATACCATTAATTTTGCCGTTTGAAGCAATAAACATTGTATTATTGAATTGAATAAGACAATATGCTAAAATTCTCTATGTAATAAAAATTCTAAGAAATGTTATGGGTTCGGAACGGACAACGAATTCTAATAACTAATGTTTACCCAGAAGTTATTGTCTGAAGCACATACTACGGCCGCTCTGAATCAGGAGTGTAATGAAAAGGAGCTCATGCTAGATATTACAAACAAACTTGAGGAGAAGGAACCTTTACGACCACTCAACGATTGTTTTGCGGAAACAGTTTATACGATCAGTTTCGAATACGCTTTCGTTTTTATGTATTTCGAAGCCTTTGAAGAGGAGCTAATACTATATTGAAAAGCCAGAGCAAGTTGGGTTTTACCACAGATAACAGACGTTTAGGCTCGATTTGAATCGTGTGTAAATACCCGCTACTGAGATTCCGAATAAATCAGACGTCTGAAACACGTTTGGCAAACGTTTGTAGATGGTGCAATGATCGATGCAATGCAGTTAGAGTGCAGCTGTCAAACACGTATAGTAAACAGTTGCGCAGATGGCAATAGTGAAACACGGATTTCCAACGTTTATCAATTTGAAAGTTTACACAGGTTTTTGAAGAAATTTTGTTCTAGCCTAAACGTCTGTTATCTGTGGTTTTACCAAATTATATGGAAGCCATCTGACGTACGTCCTTCAGACGCTGCAGTCAAATATATTCGGATGGGAGAAAAATTGCGCGTTAATGTATGTGAGAATACTGCCATACCCCAGGTAATAGACGTTTACACTGATTTTTACATAAATTTTGTAGCCCAAATGTCCATCAGCTGTGGTCATATTGTAGACAGCATAGCCGGGTAAACATATCTGGGTTTTAAGTATATTCAAAGGCAATTTTGAATCGCAGAATAGTGGGCTTATTCATGAATACTTGGTACGCTGGACTATAACCATTCGAAATGAAAACTTTACTGTACAACTTGGGCAGAACAGTATACAGTAAAAAAAATAATTAAGTGATAGTATTTTATGTGTGGCTTCAATAATAATATTAACTTGCGTAAAATGCGTTGTTTTCCTAGGTTGATACACGGAGCACGTTATTATAGTAATCATATCTCATCTAACTATAACCTAGAACTAGAATCAGGAATCAGTAGCGACTGGTTCAAATAGCACGTTCCCCATGTTGATCGGAGATTTGTGCTTAAAAGACAATTATCAAAATTCACGTTGAGAGGAAGTTCCAAACCAATATTCACCAAATACATCTAGTGCTCGTGAACAAAAGGAGTATCACTCTTTCGTGACTGCTGTGAATTGCACTGAACCAACAATAGTTTCTCCGGAATTTCCCCTCAATGTGGATTTTGACCCATACCAAAAGTAATTTTACTTTTGCTATTAATAAATGACATCCAATTCAGATTGTATGTAAAACATATAACTATCATTTTTAAGCAAACAACAATTAGTGTCTGTGATATTATAGGGTCCCGTACAGAGGAATACGCAACGCTGCCTAAAATGATGCCATCTTCTTTGTTTCTGGCACCCATAATTTTTGCTGTAATTTTGAGTGACTTCAACCGAGTTACACAATAAATTAATATGGAGTGAATTGAAAGCTCACTGTTTCGTGGCTTATTCTTGATACTATTCCATGTAATTTATTTTACATTGTTACAAAAAAAGCATAATAAACTGAATACAGTGTCTTGTTTCGACGATTGAAATATTTCGCCATGATATTAACTAACTAATACATTTCTTGCTTGTTCTCCGAAAGAAGAATATTTGTTTACTTTGCACGATAGCTAGCCATCTGACTGTTCGATAGGTAGATTTGGGTTCACTCTGTGCGAGCCTTTATATCATAAACAAGGCCTTTGGCAACAAGTAGCCGCTAGCCGGCGCTACTATCGGCCAATAGGCTTCCAGTAATCGATATATGAACTTTGCGTGCACCTATGGGTAAAGTAAAGTGCATTCGAAATTCTGGCTGGTTCTAATTCGTATTCGTAATTCGTATTCCGGCCGATTTCCCGAAAAAGCTTAACTGTGTAGTATTCCGGCGCCAATAACACAACTAATTCTAATTACAATCGGTTGTATCGCTGGAGCTGAAATACTAACTACAACTACATCTACTTCAAGAAATAAACATTAAGTGCGTACCCTGGAGCAAATTGGTACACACGAATTTGTGGCAAGTTAATACAGATATATATTAACTGAATTCAACATTTTGTCGTCGATACGGTAATTCCAAAGATGGAATCAAATAATGCTCAAAAATTATAAATTTGATTCCAATTTATCAGTATGGCAAATGACATAACACGGAATCTTGCTTTCAAACAACAGTCCTGCGGGGTAGTGCCAAATTTCGCTGCTTACCAAATTGGTCATCAAGTCCACATTCATGTATCCACAGTTTGCATAAAATTGTCGGAGTAAGTCAAAAACTATTGCAACGAATTAACAAAAGTGGCTATCCTAGAATTATAGGACATTTCCACATTGTTCGACGAGGAATACTTCTAGTAAATTTATAATAAACGTCTTGAAACAAGCAAATTCATTGTCCAACAATAAATTATATAGTTAATTAACATTTCGTGTTACTGTTTCTAAGAACAATATTAGAAATGTTGAAATGTATTAAAATATCATTTTTATAAGTTAAGTACAACCACCCAATCCCGTCTACTCCCGCCCTCCCCTTATTTACAGACTAAGTGAATTGAATTCCAAGTGCATTCACGTTCATGCATTTCACTATACTGCCTATGATTGCAAGTCAGTCCCATGAAGATAGGAAATCCCATAGAAAACGGAGCAAATAAGCGATCTTGGGTAGTATACACACAGAGAACAGACATATAAGCTGGAACAAACTTTCCCGAAAAACCTGTGTAAACATTTAAATGAAAATACGTTGAAAATCACCATCGTATACAGGTTCGCATGCATGAGTCACCATTGTATTCAAGTTTGCACACAAGTCCCGTATAGCGATTGCTGGCCGATCGAAGCGCCGCCAAGTGGCAAGTTGCTACTTGCTGTTGTCATTTCAAAGCGACAGTTTTATTTCTTACACAAGTTAAAAACTTTACTTGTATGTCAGTTCTCAGTGGTATACAGTCGTGATTCGCTGGTTGGGTCACAGCCTTGTCCAACTAACGAATTTGATTCGCTAGCTGGACAGACTGACAAATGCCAAAAACTCTATAAAGAAGATGTTGGCAGTGTAAATGCATCTGTTCTTATGTCTAACTATTGTCAGATTGATTGTCAAAGTAAATTTGGCACGAGCTTTTTAGTTGGACAATTGTCCAACTAGCGGAGGTTCAACTAAAAAGCGGTCCAGTTAAAAAGTGTCCAACCAGCGAATCACGACTGTACACCACAACACAATATTATCCCTTGAAAATATGATGAACCACCGGATGAAATGAGATGGTGATGATGTAACAGGTATGATCTGTGTCCTGCCATGCGTACCTATTAGCAATTAAATCCAGCGTTTTTGAACTAAGCGCTGCAGAGTGTGTGATAAACCATTATTGTTGTGATCTTCTTTTTACTACTGGTCCTGAATTAAAAACTTTGCGCGAGAAAAATACACGCATTTTCTTTCTTCTCGAATCTTAGTTTCCACAGTCCCCACAATCATCGCCATTTGTTCGCAGCGATTTTCGTTGGACACTATCATTAGCTTTCGTATTGGCCTCCACATATAAAAATTTTCGGGCTTTTACAAGCTTCAAAGCCAATGAAATTCAGCCTCTTGCTAGCATCCCATCAATCGGATCCTGGGACACATCATGCCCAGGTTGACATAATGCTACATCTTCCAGTTCAATCCAAGCTGCTTAGATGCACTAATTTTTACTTCCACGCAGAAAACATACAGCATAATCAAAACTGTGGGTAATTGAATACAAACAAATACTGTTCATTGTATCAAACGACAAAATAATTGGTGTGAATCGAGGTTTGAAAGTATATTTTCATTAAAGTTACAATAAACTTTTTATTTCAATAATTATTTTAATTTCTGTAAACTTTAAAAAAATGTTATTGAATTCAATCAAATAATTTATTGTCTCACAATCGATAGTTTTATTTATTGAGCTCAATCCATAATTTTATTTAAAATAAAAATCTTTCACGAGTCGAATCAAAACTCTGCATAACATTTATCGCGAGATCCTATTTTTTACATTTTCCTTTGTTTTCCCTACTTTCTGCGAAAAGCAACATTGGCGTCGGTTGGAAGAAGTTACCAAATATAGACACTCGCTGTAAACCGAAACGATAAGTTTCCATTTCCCAACCTGTTTACCAACCGCCGGTGCGGTGTCGTGTTATGATGACGGTTAGTAAATTGCTTATACCCACGCCCGGTGCTGATAGTCTATCTATACTATTGTGAATAATAGGAATTAGAGTTTTGTATGCCTAAACTGAACAACTGTAGACTACAAAAAACTGGAGGTAGGTAATATCAGGCATATAACTGTGGGGTTGACGTAGGACTATTCATTGGAGCATTATATGGTTTCGCGCAATATTTGTGAAAGAACTACATTCTTCATATTGCGATATAAATTTGGTAATAGTGGAATTGGGTGTTTTCGGAAACAGATCGTACAGTCATACCTTGACTGCATTATCTTCAATGCAGCATCATGAAATATGCTACGTCAAACAAAATTTGCATCGTTATTTTTGAATCCTACTAGTACAACTTTTTCCTTTTGGAGTTTTTTAATTATATGAACTTTATATATCCTCTAATTTACAACCGATCTAATGTTGCAGTTGCAGCTTTTAAAGTCATCGTTCTCTATACAAATACGTTGCAGAGAAAGCTCATCACAATCGTTAAAGGTCATCTCGATCGATATAATCTCGAAAATATTGGCACTTTGTAGTTAATTTCTAAAGCAAAGTACTCATATACGTCTGCTTTGCAAACTTTTCATAGGCGTTGTCTTCGCTAGATTGAAGTAGAATGCATAATTTAGATATTCGGCCCTATTCTGCGGGGCGTGTGACGTGAGACGACTAATCTCACCTCACTCTAAGTGACTTTTCTCACCCAATTCTGAAGAGTCACTTCGGGTGACGTGAGACGCCCATTTAACTGCAATGGAGAATCTCACCTCACCCGAGTCGACTCTCAGATTCGAGCGAAAAAAGTCACGTAAAGTGGAGTGAGTTTAGTCACCTCACGTCACACGCCGCGCAGAATAAGGCCGATTATGATGGGATTAGCTTTTTGGTGGGATTAGTTTATTGGCCTAAAAGTTGATTTGCCGAGTGATTGTAGTGATGTAACACAGCTGATATCGTATGCTCGCTACAGTCGAGCCACTGCAGCTAGCGATCGTCAGTTGTTCCAGTTCTAGATCTGTACGTGGGAGTGATGAAAGGTTCTTTCATCTCGCTTCAAACGCCAACATTGGTACGCTCTCCGTATTTTCTCCAGTTGACGCCTTTCAAGCCGAACCTGATTCATCCACCAACAGCGTATAGTTGTACTACTAGTACTACATAGGTTGCTTCAATCTCTCAGTCGACAACTATTTGCTCGCTAATACGGGCTACTGTTATGACATCATCATCAAGACCCAGACATGGCTTGATGACTGCCCATACAGTCTCGTGGATCCGCAGCTAAATTGGAAGGTATTGCAGAAATGCTAAAGATAGCTACGACATCGTACCTTATATACGTACTAATTTGTCTACAGACGAAGGCGACTGCGATGAACCGCAGACTGTGCCTAGAAGCAATAGAATAAGGAGGAATATATCTCTTCTCCTAAGTTTCGTTGTAAAGGAAGGTTTCTCTTCAAGGTTCTCCAAAAATACCCAACAAACATTTCGTGGTTTTATAAACGTTTTAACAGTTGCTTTATTCAGCTCTAGCTGAACATTGGAAGTATACGTGTAATCATATATCGTTTATTCCACCCTTAAACATCCGGGATTTGGAGAATTTATTCAGCTTGTCTGATTAAGACACATGAAAGAACAATTCTTCAGCACGTATACAGCCTGAAGAAAACCACAGTACAGCTTTATCAATAAACATTTTCGTTACCGCTATTCAGCTAAGGGAATTATCATAGGAAAATTGTTAAAAAAGACATTTATTTCAAGTTACACACGCCATCAATCTCTTTGGAAGCCATATTCTTTTATTAGTGTTACGTTACAGTTAGAGAAAAATTGTATTACCTTGTTGGAAGTCATATCACGTACCTGGATCCGAACCAGCAACCTGTTGAATACTAAGCACTTACCTTACTGTCTGCACCAATCTTGCATACATCGAATGCTTCAGATTTCACCGATGTATCGACAAGTCTAGGCTGCTGAATAGAGTCTGTACAAAGGCTACAGTAGCCTTCTATAGATTTGAGTGAACCTAGTTGGCTTGGGTTCGAATCCCAACCTACGATAATATTTTATTTCAATTTTTTTTAATTATTAATTTTTAGAACATTCGGGAATTTTAAATAAGATAATTTATTTATTTCCAAAATGATGAGGTGAGGATTTATGGTTGTCACAAAACATTTAGATAAGTAAAAATGGGTGTTATATGAAAGTGGTGGTAACTGAATGATGGATTGAAGTCATTTATAATTCTAAGGTGGCAATCTCCTCAATTTATTTACCACTCCCTGCCAAATGATTTTCTTTCCATTGTGATTTTTTTTTGGTAAGCGGACGTCGCTGTTCGAATTCAATAGTTTATTTATTTATATCAGCTAAGTTCGCCAGCGTGAATAATCATTTCATTGTACCTTTGTTTGCAAGTCGATGGATAGAAAAAAATCATGGTGACAATGCTGGTGTCAAAAATTTATAGCGACGTTGGAACAAAAAGTTTCTCTTGTGTTCAATATGAGAATATTCATGTTTCACAAGTAAACAGACCGTTTCGAATTAAAAGGTAAATTTACATAAACGAGGGCGCGTGTGATTTGGTAAGCTTGTACATTGAAAAACTGTAAATCGTGTATTTCCCGTGGTGAAAACTCAGTAGATATAAAAAAACTAAATAAACTTTCTTTATTTCTTTATTCGTTTATTGATCTATAGCTCCTTAACTGTAATATGTGCAAAACATCTCAATTGGAATATACCGAAATAATAAAAAAAATCCTTCACTTAATAGTAAAAAAAATATTGTGTGTGTGTTGGGACTCGAACCCAGGTCGGTTGCCATTCCTCATGATTTGCTAATCGCGCCAATTTTTGTAGTAGTTACAATTACCTTTGTTAAACACATAATTCAGCTAAAAATCAAAGGTGGTATAACGGCAAATGTAAAGGTAGAAACAACCTTTTGAAGACATGTAGTGCAGCTTAATGATTAAAGGTAATACTATTGGTAACAGCATCGTTTATTCAACTCGCAATTCAGTCTAATTAAGATGGTTGAATAAAAGCTTTAATATTGTCGCTATTACATTTATTAGAAGTATAGTTCAGCCTAGTTGGAACTGGCGAATACTGGATTTTCAATAGGCTGAGTAAACTGTTAATGTTTAAATAGTTCAGCGAAAGTTTTATTCAGCTTACATAACCTTTAATCTGCTTTAAATCAACACGTAGTCTTATAGTTCAGCTCCTAATGTTTGTTGGGTAACTACTCGAAAAAGTACTGGTGCAAAACCGAAGTAAGCAGCTCCCGGTCTCAGAAACCTGAGCTCAGAAAAGGAGTTCCCAGCTCTTCCTGGGGCATCAATAATCCCAAGGGCCAGAGAAAGAAACCAGCGCTGACTTAATAAATTTCTCTAACGTTGTGGACCGTATTTTAATATTTCTGACAGTTCACTGCAAAATTGCCCCTCCTTTCAGCGATTGTGTCCTTCGATGGCTAATTTATCGAACAAGGTCACAGATCTGATCACTATTCCACAGTGGAATTGCAGAAGCATAATCCCGAAAATCGATTCTTTTAAAATTTTAATAAATAACTTGAAATGTGATGCATTTGCATCACGCGAAACATGGCTTACTTCAGAAATACACCACAGCTTTCATGATTTTAATATTATTCGCATGGATCTAGAAGATTCTTATGGAGGAGTACTTTTGGGGATCAAAAAGTGCTATTCTTTCAATCGAATCGATCTCCTTTCGATACCAGGTATTGAAGTTGTCGCTTACCAAACCAGAATTAAATGCCGTTTGCGCCTCCTTCACCTACATCCCCCTGGAGCCACGGTTCGCTTTGCGATATTGAGGCAGTCCTCCACGCACCGAGGATATTTTTAGGCGATTTTAACTCCCGCGGTACGACCTTAATGACGATAATCGATCTACCTCTCTCCACGTGCTTTGCGACAACTTCGATATGACCATTTTGAACACGGTTTAAATGACACGTTTTCCGGCTCCCCCAGCACCTTAGCCTTGTCCCTCTGCTCGACATCGCTGTAGTTAGGTTGCGGGATCGCCAATCGTAATTACTACTGCCATCGGTTCCAGGGCACCTAATACAATTACAAAGACGAGGAGTACTCAGACCTATACGCGGAGAAGCCTGCCGCGTATAAGATCTTCCGGGACGACGGATTGCCCGCTAGTTATCGACAGTACGCGACCCAAAAAAACCAGGAAATTCAGCTTCCGACCACAACTAGTATCGACCGATTGCAATGTCCTGAATCTGGAAGTTGTTAGAGAAAATGATCCTGTCTCTCCTCGACAAATTGGGTCGAAGCAAATGGCTTATTGTCAGACACAAAGGGATGAACGATTGTCTTGCGTTGCTCATAACAGAAATTCAAGTGGCCTATGCTAGCAGAGAGCAGATGGCATCAGTTTTCTTTGATATAAAAGGGGCTTTTGATTAAGTTTGTATCAACATTCTTTTTTCCTACCAATGGTAGGCTACCATACAAACTTTTACGTGAATAGCATTGATCCTGCACTCTAAGGCAGCTTACAAATGACGGTGAGGTCTCTATTACAGCTTCCAAAGCTGTCGATTTGCAAGGACTATTGCAAGATACCTTGGACAATTCGTGTTCTTGGGCCCTCCAGCAGGATATCGAATTCTCCAAGGAGAAAACTGAGCTAGTCGTATTTACAAGAAAGTGTATCGTAATTATAAAAATGCCGAGAAAAAACACGCTTTTCCGTTTGTCTCTCGCGGTGAATGGATCAATGTGTTTGAAAATCTCTGCCACCTTTTCTCTTTGAGTCGACGTATAATATTCCTGTTAAGGAAGCTGTTTAAAGTCTGCCTTGACGTAGGTTTCGTCATCCTGTACCACGCAATCAAATTTCGTCAGCATTTCATACAAAGCTTCCGCGATCGTTCTCTTGCCGTTTTGTTTTACTTATCGTCACAATTTGGAGTCACCAAGTACTGTAATGTACTGTTGTAAGTCAACAGTAAAACACTTACGACATCTCGGACGGAGAAGCTAAAGAAATTTGCCAACTGCTCTCCTACAAGTATTCAAATGTTTTTTTTTATCAGCGTCTTACACAAGTTGCTGATGTCGGGAATCTCACTCCTTCTCTAGGATAATTTATGTCGATTATGATTCCATTCTTTTAGCAAATTTCAAATTGAAACCATCTAGTTGGTCGGATCCAGATGGTGTTTCCTCTATGTATGTATATCAAAAAGTGCATAACTATATCTCACTACTGGAATGTCTTCTTCCTGTTGAGAAGTGACCAACATAATTCTAGTCCACTACAGGGCCGGCGGAATGCGTGGGTAGTATGGGTAGTACTACCCACTCGAAAATTACCGAGGGGGGAATTACCCACTCGAAAGTTTGGAACAAATTAAAACCTGAGATTAACCACGTATGTGTATTTGTTAGCACAAATTTCATGCGTTGGAAATCCTCAACGTAAAGCAATTGCAATCAGATACAAATTTCTTTGCTTTACAATTTAAATTTCTTGAGAATAATTAGGATTTGTTTGAAATTAGGAATTATTTATTTTTTTTATACTCATGGAAATACATGTTGACACATCCACATCTTAAAACATTCAGATCGATAGACAAAAAATATTAATATACAATTTTATTCAGACTATGGGAGGCAGTTAGAAATATTTTTAAGGGCAATATAAACAATTTGTAATTTTTAACATGAATAATCATTTGATTAAAAATTGAAGGAAGGAGAAACAATCACTAGACAATCAGTAGACTTTGTATAAGGAAGGCAAAAGATTGTTGATCCCGACATCAGTAGCAGAGACCGTATCAGGGAACAATCAGAGCAAAATGACAAGGAAAAAAATAAGTTAAACTTGTAGCTTTGTGGCCAACGGAAGATTACTATCAGGACATCTTGAACCGGATCGCCAACAGACCTCCTTGGATCCGCTTGGAACTCTTGGGATCACATTTGCAGGTACCTGTTAGTAAGTCAACCAAAAGAGTAGATATAAATAAATTTGGAGGATAGCCAGCATATCTCGGACTAGAACCAAGCCGAGGGGATTCGTTTAACGCAGATTTGGCACTACACAACTAGAAAAAATCGTGTAAACGTCTCTTGACAATGACTATACTGCTCATGATCGCATAATAGTCCCATAAACATAGGAAATCCCATAGAAAACGGGACAACTATGCGATCATGGGTAGTATACGAGCATCAAAAATGAAATAGTTTTACATTTGATTTTAATTTAACATGTTGAATTTTGCGAGTCACGTAATTTAACTCCACGTATGGAGTTTGTTTAAAATGTGTAATTTTATGACACTGCGCTTGGAAAGTACATCTTTCATGTAAAATTAAACAGAACATGGTTATATTTCGTCAATTACGGTTTGTTATATTGTGGTAAGTTTCGAAATACCTCAACGGTAAAATTAATTTTGTTTGGTGTGTAGAACACTAGGCGCACGACCAGACAACATGTTTAATGTCGCGATAGCCGTCGCCGCAAGCGCAGAAAACGCTCTTTACGACCCCAATACGCCGGAGATACGCATTCAACGTATAATGATTGGACATGACCCGAGATGCCACCCGAAGGAAGTCACGACGTTCATCCATCCTTTTTAACCAAGGTTGTTTGATGCCTTTGGGATTCCTAAACTTCCATTATCCCACAAAATTTGCCAATTTTCGAACATTTTCTAACTCTAAGTGAAAAACTCGTTAAAGCTACGCGATGTTTCACAAATATTACCTTCCAATGCCTAAGTGTTCGCCTTCTCATTACCATTCTAATCTAAGTGTCACTTTTCTTATTACCCGGAATAGATCAATGCGAATGAGCTCAAATTAATATTTGAATCAGGCAATCCGGAACGATTTCAATATAAATAATCTAGGCTCCCTATTCTCTCCGGGAAAATTAGGAGTGCTTTCCATGCTCCATCGATCGAAGCGCCTACTTAGAACGATGTAGACATGGTCGTAGGTAAATATAAAACCATAAGTTTTGTGGGGAAAATGCTTAGCGCGAGTATCTTTTCTGTCAGATAAATTTGTGTGTTTGAAGAACAATTATTACGTTTATATACATTATTATAATTTCATCGCGAAACCTCTATCATTTGAATGTTAATTTACGTGGAATGCTGTTGTCGCCGATAAAGAATTCTTAGTTTCGTGTATTCCGATCAAAGGTCGAATCCAGTGCTACAAAATTTCAAAATCAGTTACCTATTTCTGCTTGCATTTACCGAAACCAACATTCAGATTCAGCGCCTCCCTCATTTATTAACTTTCCAACTGAGTGAAATTTTACGCAGAATCGAATGCTTGAGTTCGAAGGAAATATAAATTCATTCACCAACCAAACCATTCATTTGTTATTATGTGGAAAATTTGAAGGCAGAAGTTAGCATCTTCTACATTTTCAAGCATAAGTGAACTGCGTAATCTACATCTGGTGCACTTTTGCTCAATAATCCCTCTCATAGCTAGCATGGAAGCAAAATTCAGTCTGCTTCTGAAACCGAGCATGTCCGATCCTGAATGCGCTGCGTCGGGAGAACGAATGACGAGGGAAACGAACCAAACATTTCATTCATCGAAGTGGGCATGAATTGAATTTCGTTTTCTTTCAAGTTCACGGGATATCATTTTTTTTAAGCGGTCGAATCGAGTACACGACGTAGGGCCCAGCTGCTAGACCTAATATTGTTTCTCTCGTTAATCCGTTGACGAACCGGTGCCAATAATCGCATTTTTCAGTTTCCATCAAGTTTTTTATTTGTGTTTCTAACGTCGCGTATATTCGGAAAAATTTGGTCAGGGTAGTTGGTAAATCGATTGCCTTGTACGCAGATCACCTGGGTTCAAATCCCAACCCCGCACATAGGGTTAGAGATTTTTCTAAAGAGATTTCTCTAACCCGACAAAGAGGCGAATGACCCTAAGATTAAAACCTCTATAATCAAAAAAAAATTGGTCGATCTGACGTTCAAAAAGTCCTCATAGGACCTTTTCGCATACAATTCTGAGCACTCTCTGTCCAACACGGAGTGGGAAACCGTCCACGATTTACGCGCCAGGTATTCGTTTCGTCTGACCTTTAATTTCAGTGTAGAAAAACAAGCCAGTCAAAAAGTTGCACACTGCCACTGGAGGAATTTCTCATTTTGATTCGATTGTTTCGGATATAGTGGACGCGTAGCTCTTTCAATCAATGGGCACACTAATGAGGTAGAGTACAACGATAAATCTCACGCACTTGGCCGCGCCGGCAGGCATTCGTGTCATTTCCACTGTATTCAAGATGGTCATACTGAAATTGTCGCGAATATCATGCAGTAAGATAGATCGGTTATCAGCATGAAGACAATCCCATGACATGCCGTGGGAGTTGAAATCTTCTCGAACCAGTTGAGGTGCGATGTATATGGAAAGAACATCAATAAATCTTTGCCTATTATTCGGATTTAATAAGCGACAACTTCAATACCTGGTACCGAACAAAGGCTAATCCGATTGAAATAATAGCAAGTTTTGATTCCTAAAACGCTCCTCAATATTGTTTTCGGCCATGGCGAAAAATGCTAAAATTTAGGAAATCTACGTCGGAAGTAAACCTAGAAAAATAATATGACTGAAATATAGAGACACTTGAAGTTTTGGATGTCCCATGTGGACTTTCCGAGACCAGGAGCCAATGTCTTGATCCTCTCCGCATTTTTCACACCGTGCCTTATTTCTACAATGGGCTCTTCAGTTCATGCACCGGGTTACAAAAAGGCGAACAAGTAGACGAGCCCCGTTCAAAAGAACAAATTTTGGAAAATCCGGCGAAATGCTAGAAATGAGGCTGATGAAAAATAAGTTTTCTAATACTCCTCGATTTTTACTACACACAATTGCTCGCATACCAGAATTTACACTGACTGAAGCACAGGGGTCTGGTAGGAGCCACCCCCTATTTCGCAATCAATGCCCTTCTCGGAGACTACACCATCAATATCTACTTCCCGAGCGGGTACGCAGACAAAATACTTTGTCGTACACGGTCGAGTGTTGTTTAGATAGATCACGCGATTTATCGATGACGTTAAATGGCTTAGCTTTGGTCCGGAAGTAGACCATCCGGGGCCGGTTATATTAGATATAATTTGAATCGAAAATGAGACTTATTGGTATTATTTTTGCCATCGGAGAAATATTCAAATCGACCTCCACTAAGCCTGAAAGGATGTCGATCGACGGAGATACCCATCGGCTCACACTCAGCTAGCTTCAAAGCACAGTCATAAAAAAGCCGACTCGGAATATGGGTTATTTCGGTCGTAGTTAAATTGATTGTTTTTCTATCACGAACGTCAACAGCATAGTAGCGACTGCACAAAACATTAACAGTCCTTCCCGTCATGTACGGAAAGCAAGGCATATAGTTTGGATCCACGTATCCGATCCGATAGTCCGGATCCATACTCTTGTCTGGATCTTAGCACCAAATCTGGGCCTGGTTCAAGTCCTGACCTGGTAAGGGAAAAAGGGGATGGGCTAGATCCAGGGACTGGTCCATTACCGGGTATTGGTCCAGATTCGGGCATTCGATCCGGAAACTGGTCCGGATCGGGAACTAGTCCAGATCCTGAAACTAATCCAGATCCGAAAACTGCCTAAAGTTTTTCTTTCACTATTCAAGTTACCCTATAAAAATCCGTAATTCCGCCTATTTCTGCCAAAATTGGTGCAGATTGCAACCTGAATTTGGGTAGAAATCCGCCAGAACTCCGGCTGGTTGGAATCGATACTAATACTAATACTAATCGACCGAATTATCCTACATCGTCATTCCACCGTTTACTACCTTTGCGGTAATGTGTTTAATACCGCAATGCGCAATTGCGAGGTCTGTTACCAAAAAAGCAATAGAATCTTACCCAAAAGTAATAGAAACATGCCCGTTGGATTTTGGGTGTAGTATTCAACAAACACATTTTCGCTGAGCCGTCGGACAAACAGCCCTGTTAACAAAGAGTGTTTCCGAATAGCCACCAGACATTCTCAGGGAATTTTCATTTTCACTTACACACGCCATACCTGAACTTTCGTCAGTGCGAGGTGAAATCACTTCGAATCTTACTACCCACTCGGGAAAAAGATGTTCCACCGGCCCTGAGTCCACAAACACAGTCCACCGATTTTTCTTCGCAGCCGACATGAAAATTTTTCATCGGATACGGGACTAAACCGATACTGATTTTTTTCAGAGTAAGCTAAATAGCTAAAATCGATCTAAACGAAATGATTTTAAACATCTATTGTCTCGTTCGCGTCATTCCTGATAAATAAGACGTTAACTACATTGCACTTACATGAAAACCTAAAAACGGAACATGTACGAGCCCGTTGAGCTTTGTAGAGCTTCGATACAAATATTAGTATACAAGGAAGAAAATATGTTGTTCTCTCTACATTGTTCTGAAGCTCTTTCGACTCTACAGTCTCATCTAAAACTTGAACGATTTTTGTTACCAAATGTAGGACACTTCTGATGCTATGAAGAATAACTAATCTCTGATAAATTTGTCAAATTGCAAACCGGTTCCGGGGATTTCAAGTTGAACCATCACGCAACACAATAAAAAATTATAGGAAGAGTATTTTAAAAATAACTCATATTGATTGAAGTGGGCGATGGTTTTTAATAATTCAGCTGTGCTGGCCGTACCACGTGTAGTTTTTCTCACCTAATGTGCTTTTTACGATGAATGTGTGGTCAGCGCTCTGACTGGAGTGTGTGTATTAACTTGCAACTTCGACACCTCACGATTAGTCATAACATACAACGAAACGTAACTAGTACGTTAAAATGTGTATATCTAATGGCGTTTTCGTTTTTTCTTGGTGCTACACCGGTGTAGTGCAAAGAAAGAGATAGACTGATTACACCCAAGTTTGAATGAGTGTAGCACCGACTACACCGGTGTAGTGCACTGTCAAAAACGAATATGCCATAAGCGAGCATTGAAAATGACAGGTACATGACGTAAAGTGACATGTATATATTCCACACTTTTTAATGCGTTTTGGTGTTTAGCTTTGGAACGAAGGTTTACCTTGACCCAGTAACTAGTAGTGAGTTCCCGAAAAAATCCACCGAAGTGACATCGCTAGCGTGACAGCATATTTTCTGCAATATCTTCGTCCTGGACCCACTCATATTCTCAAATTTAACCGGGAACACAAACAATATTTTCTACTGTTTTCACTAGCGAATTTTGTTTTCTCGTAAATCCCTTCCAACTGTTATCTGCACAGCACAAGCAGTAAAATACGACCGCGATAACGATGGCAGTTGTACACCGAGATAATAAAATCTTGACGAATTGTCCTTGTTTATAGTGCTCTACTCTCTATTTGCTTTTCTGGAAAAGCTTCTTTGCTCGTTTGAAGTAACATAGGCAACGGAGGCATTACAAAAGCAACCACGTTCAAGGAACCTGAACAGGTGATTCAATGTTCCTTCTTCGAAGTCCACTTGGATTATCAAAACGTAACTTTCTCCGTCGATGAACAATAAGGTCTGAGTTTTGCACGTTTCACACGACATCACTGAATTGACCGACGCACATGGAAAATACTGTTTCGGTTATCAACTAGGTATATAACGTAGCTCACATGGATTATAAGAGAGAATGATTTAATAAAAAAATAACATTTCTCTGTAGGTCGTTGATTCACACCCATACATCGCATATTTATTTATCGGGAATAGCCGGAATAGTGCTATAGTACGAAGCACGTGTATTTCTGGATCGATCCATTGAAATGTTGTCATTTGAATTCTGATTTTCTTTCTGAACTATTCTTATGCCTCATTGATCTGCATTCAATGAAAAACCGTATTGTATACCAACGCATTTAATTTCACCTGTTGGAGTGTTTGTATTACATATGTCATACTCGGGTTAGGAAATCAGAGAAATATAGACTGGTGTTAGTTGGTAATTGTTTTTGCGAGGACATGCGCTTCAACGCAATGACAACGTGTTACATTTATTATTTAGGAGTTAACCAGGACTTTCTTCAAGGGATGTAGGGTGATGAGCCTATTTTTGACATGTAAACTTGAGAATACTGAACAACGATCTGCAAGAAAAGGCAGGGAAAACTGTAAAAGCGCTGTCATCATCTGCTGAAGACGTACAACTAATTAAAAAATATACTAAAGTATATTTTTTGCTGAGAATTACCAGTTTCTGCAGAAGTTTGATTGCACCGTAGGTGGCGAACGTCATCACAATCTGGACGACATGATAGGTTGTTCCGCAGGTGAGAAACGCTGGCAGATTTTTGCACATCCTTTGTGCGACCGAAACGAAGGAGGTGTTTGCATCTGTAACGGTTTGATGTTTGCTCTTCGGTAGAATCGACTGATTTTGTTATTCACTCGTACATCGAGCAAACAATTTCGTCTAAGTTCCGTAATCCCTGTTTCCTATTTGTATTCTTTACATTTCTACTTGAGGGACGCTCTAAGCACTTTCATGTAGAAATGCTGAAGGAATCTACCGATCATTACAAACTCTAAAGCTCTTTTAGATCAGGGTCGGAAAAATGACGAGTCTAACGATCACCATGAAATGACATCATTTACTACGCCTAGAATCATAGGAAGAGGAAGAATATTCCTTGTAAAGGCTAAAATGTTGGGACTACCAAGTCTAGCAGATCGAAGAAGCTCTATCGCAAACCCGAAGCACATAACCCCTGGTCCTGAAAATTTAGATTCAACAAGGAGTTCCCAACGCTTCCAGGGACACCGAAAACCTTAAATGTCTGAAATGAGGAACTGCAAACGTAGCATTTATTCATCCGAACTATCAGCAATCGGCCCCTCGAGTAGAATAAAATAGATAAATAAACGTAAAGTAATAAACGTAGATATCAGCTTTTGCCATACTATCATCAACATCTGGATTTTCTACATGATTGCAAACAGCTGCCATGTTGGACTAGCATGCTTAACATTTATTAAACACTCTTGCTCCTCTCTTGAATAGAGCCATATAGCCGTAGCGTGCGGTTGACCAGGTTGGCCCAACCAAGGGCCCAACCTTAGGCGGGCGCTGAAAACCTGATCTGCTTGAGAAAATAGGTGAGGTGAAGTCATAAAATAAGTCAGGATCATCCCCAGATACATACAAAATTGTTGTTTGACAGGCGAACTGAAAAAGAAAGCCAAAGTAGACAGCCAAGAGACGCATAACTGAGACTCTACCAAAGGTGCTAGAACATTACGCTACGGTCCTGTTAGTCCAGAATAAACAACGAACAAGACAGACTTCAAATTTCAATAAAAATAGTGAAAACTACTTTTCCGCTCGCTTTTTCAGTTTCATAGAAACAAGGGAATCGGAAATGTGGCCAGGGGTAGTAAAGCAGGCCACCTTTTTTAAAGCGATAGCAGAGGTCGTAGAGTAAGCTAGATCAATTATCATCGAGAAGATAACCCCATGTCGTACTATGACAATTGAAGTCTCCTCGATGCCGGGAGGAGTTCCGAAATATTACAAAGTTGTCGGTTCCTAACCTAGGTCCAACCAATCCTGCACTAAGTTGAATCTGTGGTTGAAATGTCACATGAGATTTTTGGTGTTCCTGGAAGCGTTGGAAACTCCTTGTTTCTTTTCAAATGTCTAAGACCAGGTACTGTTTGCCTCGGATTTGTGATAGAGCTCCCTCTTGCTGGTATATTTGGCGCCCTTTCAAGGGAAAAAGGTGGGTAATGTCAGATACATAACCGGAGTGAAGTAGAATATACTTTAGGCTGTTAATGCGAATGCTACAATTTTGACTATCTTCTGATAGGTTAATACAACCTATCAGAAGATAGTCAAAATTGTAGCATTCGCATTAACAGGCTAAAGTGTATTCTACTTCACTCCGGTTATGTTATTTCGTTATTTCTAATGGAAATACCGAAATATCGGTACAGGTACATCGAAATCTAAAATATTCGAACATATTTATCCTCATATAGTAACCCTAAAAAGAGAATTTAATAACATAATAAATATTTTAATAAAACCCTTCAGAAATTAGTAAAAATTGCAACATTCGCATTAACAGCCTAAAATGTATGCTACTTCATTTCGGTAATGTCTCTGACATTACCTACCTATCTTTCTAATCTAAAACAGAAAAATTGTTCTGAAAACTAATAATTGCACAACCCAAGGCGATTTAAAGCTACACTAGTGTGAAATCCCGACAGAAAACAAAATAACGTGTTTGTCCAACGAGCATTCTGTCCCGTTGTTGTAGTGAATTATGCTCCCTTGTTGTGGTGAAGTTCACCCCCGCACAAGTGTAATTTATAACGATTTTGAAACATTACATATGTTACATGCTTTTGAACATTTTGCGATTACAGGGGAAAACGTTGGTTGAATGATATTTATTAAATTCTCCCAATTAATGATCTATAGCTATGGTCATGTTTCTCTAGAAGGCGCGTTCTACCCCATCTTTTCCTAAATAATAATATGCTCAAACCTTAATCAAGAAGGTTTCTTAGAATGGAATTTTCGCAATAACCCTAAAATTGTCACGTATGACAATGAATGCAGTACCAGGACATTACTTTTAATGGAGCTTTTCACTTGTTGAGCCGCGATATTCGCAAACAAAATATATATAATAAAACAAAATAATAAAATGCACATTGCGTCATCTACTAATACTAAACCGGTCTTAATGTGGATATTAAAATTCCGTCATGCATCAACCTGTTATGCAAATAATTCGGTTTTACGGATCTTTATTTAGCTGTGTTTAAAAATTGATGATACATAAAACTTTTTCCAAGTTTGCCCCGAGAACAGAGTATTTTAAGTTCCCCCGGGTAGTGTGCAAAAGCCCACCAAACTCGTAAATAAGCTTCACGAAGTAACTCGTATCAAATCATCAACAGAAATACATAATATCAGCATCCATTACGCTCACAATCTCCTTTACACAACGAAATAACTATTACTTATCATCCATTACGCACACAATCTCCTTTACACAACGAAATAACCATTGCTTATCTAATTGACAATCACATCCGTACCGCTTGCCAGAGGAAAACGAACCAAAAAGCACACGCCAGCTCACACTTCAATGTATACATCGCAGTGCACTCTGGAACGCGCGCCGTGGTGAATTTATCTGTACACGCACCTGAAGACATATATAATTTAAAGAGCAAGAGAGCGCGATTCTCTCGCACCAAACCACCCCATCCCCCATCACCAATCCATTTATTCAGCTCTAAAAGAAAGAGCTTTCTGCTTTTTCTGTGGTGTGCCATCATTGTATCTTCTGTGTATGCATGAAACTGGTGCGCCAGTGCATCATTAGAATGAAATGCTATCAGCGCCTGGCGGCAGTCATGGAGTGTATTACCTACCACCGAAGAATGCGAGCTGACATGAAACGCAGCAGCTGCTACGCTTACAACGTTCATAACATAAACTAACGAATTTTTCTTATTTTCCCTTTTTATACGTGTCGCAGTTCATTCGATGACAAAGCAACGCTCGCTGCTTGGTCGAATTGTACCTATTAATTATGGATCAGATAATTACTGCTTTCATTAATTCCATTATTTCCGTTATTTTCAGTAATGTACAATTACTGAATTGGTTACAAAATTGTTGTACATATTTCGAATCAGATAGCGCAATTATCGTTAGAAGTATTCTACTCCAAAAAAATATTGTAACAAAGACCAATTTGCTTGTGATTAGTGCAATACTGCATGCATGACGCGCGGCACAAACAACCGATCATGCAGACGATCCCTGTCGAAGAAGACGTATAGCGGTCTCGCCAAAGCCGACACTAGTTTGAAGGGGTACGTCATTTTGTCCCGTCCTTCAGTAGATCCACGCATGCCAAGTTCAAATCGATAACTACACCATCGATCTCAACGGCGTGAGCGGGTATGTAAACGTGAGCAACAATTCTGAGCTTATCTAGGCGAACTTTCGAGATATCTGGCACAGCTGAATATTTTTGCGTTTTGCGGAATATTTGAATACTTAGCGGACTACCTTCGATCTAAAAGAAGTTAAGGTACGGTCGAAGGTATTGGTATTTGTAAAAGTCACTGGAATACATCAATAATACTAAAATAAAGTAGTATACTTCATTGAAGTATTAAGCAGCTGTTGAAAATTAAAACGGAAACTTAACGCCTCCCAGCATCGCGTTTTTCAAATTGGCGAACACTATAACTAATCAACGAATTGTCTTGATATTTTTATGACAATGCATAATATGTGTCGCCTGTCGATGAACCACAGAAAACTGCATGAAAAAATTCTTCCTATTATTTTGTAGAAAAGTGAACGAATTTTACAGTACGTTATGAGATTTTTCGGTTTTCATGAAGCCATTTTTCGAAATTCGAACTTTTTTCTATTTTGGTTCAACAAGTAACTACAAGTCTAAGCTTTACAAATCTTGAATTTCCAGTGCCAGACAATTGTATCAAGAGTTATCGTTTTCGGCGGTCCTCGATGTGAAAATGGTTGGACATCTACTCTTGGAACGCTCCTATGCGTGGCTCTGCCTGACTGAAAATTACTTTTTTGGATACACAATGATGCATATCGAGATATAAATGGAAGAGAATATATCAGTTTCCACCGGGTAGGATTGGACCTAGGACCCCAGTCACCCTGATTTCTTTCTAAGTAAAAATCTCACATTCAGTATTTGTATCCAGTACGAATAGTTTTAATGTACATTTCACTGACATTGTGTTTCACAAAGGCAGTATTAAGCCATCTTAGGAAAATCAAACACCTCTTTCACAAAAAAAATCGCACAAGCTCATTGAGGTTCCAAATAAGTATAACAAGATTTCTAATTTGTTCTAAGTATTAAGTCTTCTGTTTTGTTTTTCAATAATAGTTTTGATTCCCTTTTGCATATAGAATATTATGACGCCAGAAGATGAATTTGGAGAGTAGTAAACCAGTAATGATTATACTGTCGTTATCCTGCCCCCAACTACTGCCCACCCATTTTGAACGGAAACGTAGAGCCAACTGAGGAGGGAATGATTGTGCTCGTATTCGTAAACGTATAACTGTGGTGCTTGATACCTGACGGCTAGACACAGTTTAGGGTGTAAGTCTCTTCGGGTCACGTGGAAACATTGATGTTTTACGGATGTTGTCCAGTCCCAGGTATAACATTACGACTCGCTCCAGTCCGATTCCACCACCGGCATGAGGTGGACACCCGAAACGGAACGCCTCAATGTAAGCGGCAATCTTGGAAATGTCTGTGTAAAGAAAGTTAGGGTTATTCATTATGCGAACATTTTATAAGAGTATTGTTACCGATTGCATAATGCTTTGCGCGTTCCACCAGATAATCAGGATCGTGGACACGCTGTGCGCCGGACAAGATTTCCTCGCCACGCATGAACATGTCGTACGAGTTCGATATCTTGGGATTGGAAGGGTCCGGCATTGTATAGAATGGTCTCACCGCCAGAGGAAATTTGTCCAGTATATAAAAGTCGGTGTCATACTTTGCTTTCACCAATCTGCCGAGCAGCTTTTCGCTTGGTGTTGACAAATCTTCTTCTTCATCCATCGTAACACCAGCCTCCCGAAGCATTTGGACAGCTTGTGCAAATTCCAATCTCAATGGCGGTTCCAGGAACTTAAACGGTTCTACATTGAATTGCTGACCGACGGCAGCGATCTCACGAGCATAGCTGACGCCAAGAATAGTTGAACTTTATTACTGATGTATGATGTTTTCTGCCTAACTTACCTGTCGCGTAAGCCTTTGAACATCTCCGTGAACGTATTTCCAATGGTATCCAATACCTCATGGTAGTGATACTTGAAAGCCATTTCCAGATCAAGTCCAACAAACTCGGTCAAATGTCGGTGCGTGTTGGAGTCCTCCGCGCGGAACACAGCACCAACCGTGAACACCTTGTCAAAATCAGCTGCAATTGCCATTTGCTTATACAGCTGAGGTGATTGAGCAAGATAAGCTGAATCTGTGTGTTACAAATAGAAGCTATGTTAGATTAAAGAAGTTATGCTAAATGTACTATCCAACCTTTGAAGTAGCTAACCGTAAACACGTTCGCACCACCCTCACTGGCTGCCGAAATAATCTTTGGAGTGTGTATCTCTGTAAAGCCTTGCCGGGCAAGAATGTCGCGAAACAGTTTACACACACCAGCCTCCAGTCGAAAAATTGCTTGGTTTGCTGGAGTTCGCAAATCCAAAACACGATTGTCCAACCGAGTATCTTGGTTGACACGAATGCGCAATGCTTCCGGATCTTCGGACTTTTCAGGACGCGCAGCATCCTCAATCTGCAGCGGAAGTTGAGCTTTAGCAGACGATACTAAATACAATTCAACCACATGCAGCTCCAAATTCTGCTCCGTGCAAGCCTCAATCTTATTCGCAACAGGAATAACCCGCGCCTTTATATCGACGATACTCTCACGTGGCACACTTCCAGAAAATTTAACCATCTGTTTCGACACGGTATCGTCGTTCACAGCCACCACACATTGCACTGTACTACTCTGCTGTCGAAGCACCAGGAAACACTGTTTGCCCTTACTACGTGTCGTATGAACTCGTCCGCGGACCCACACAACGGAGTCCTTCATATTACTGGAGAGTTCATGAACCGGCACAAAGTTTCGCTCCGAATGTTTGACCGTACTTTGAATCATTTTAGTTACACCGTACAGACCCTCCGCGTAGTCCTTACTTTCGGTGTCCGTTGTCTCTTGTTGGCCTTTTTCAGCAGCTGCGGCAGCTTTGTGCTCTGCTTTCTGAAATTTAGAAAAAAAATTGATTCACATCTATTGGGAAGATTAGCTAATAATAAACGTACCTTGGCAGCTTTGGCAGCTTCCTTTGCAGCCTTCTTCGCGGCATTTTTCGATTGGTCCTGCTCTTCACCCATCGTTGTGCACTGTATTCAGCTAGATCAAAAGGTTGAAAATGAGAGATAGAAATTTAGTTAGTGTACAATCGGCGGGAAACGAAATATTTATTATTTATCGCACATCAGCGTCAGTAAATATTATCAGCGACTATCAATGCAATGAAATCATGACACTTTGAGGGGGAGTCGTCAGTAACTGACAACAACTTGCTACCAATTGGACGATGTAGCGTTCGGCTTTCATGCCAAAAGAAGTTAATTTCACTATACTCGTCAGCAACCCAGAGCTTCTGTGTTTGGCTAACCGGGAGTTCACTCGGTACCAGCCAGTTGCTTTAGGTATTTACACATGTTGTGTGAACTGGTTCGATTTAGTGTCTAAGGGACCATCCATGAATTACGTAAAGCTTATAGTGAGGGGAAGGGGTTAGACAAATTGTGACATATGGGGAGAAGGTGTAAGCTAGAACGTTACGTAACATGTTAAACTGAAAAAAATTAGGAAATTTGTTACGTAACAGGGGAGGAGGAGATAGAGAAATTTGTGACAATTTGTTACATGGGGGGGAGGAGGAGATTGAGAAATTTGTGACAATTCTCAAAATTATGTCAAATGACCATTATGCCAAATGTCCATTATGCCAAATGTCCATTATGCCAAATGACCTTCAGTGTGATCAATTCTCAAAATTATGCCAAATGACCATTATGCCAAATAACCGTTATGTCATATGACCTTCAGTGTGATCAATTATCCAAATTATGCCAAATGACTATTATGTCAAATAACCGTTATGCCAAATGTCCATTATGCCAAATGGCCCGCTCCCGTTCCATTTGATAATCTTATGATTTACATACGCGCTATTGTTGGCTAAAATATATAAAATACAGTAATGTTTCGATTATATTACACACAATTATATATAAGGATGGACGCACATGTGTAAAAAAATATATAAGTTCATGTATATATTTCATTTGAATATATACATACTGATTTACACATGCATACATGGATATACATATATATGCATACATATATAAGGATATATAAATGTGATATAATCGACACATTACTGTATTCTTATGAAATTCACTATATTTATGTTAGAGTTATGCTAATAGACGGTATTCGCAAAAAGGCAAAAACCAATAACATATGGCACCAATCACTTCTCATCTGACTGTGAACTACAAACCGCAAACTTCTACTTACACACCACAAACTACTACTTACACAGTGAAATCTATTCTACGAACTTCTTGGAAATAAAAACAACTGATCTATATGCTTATGAGCTATGCAGTGTCAGAAAATAAACTCAACGAAGCTAACAATGGATTCACTGCCACGGTCAGTGTTGCTTGTTGCACTCGCCCCTTGGGTACTCGCCGTCGATTGAATCAACGTCACAAACAGTTTGACCGTGCAATACAAACACAAAACCAAAACCCAAACATCTCTCTCCCCAACCCACTCCCACACCGCGGTCAGGGACCGATTACACCATACACTAGCATCGATAACGTCATCATCGTTTCAAACTAAGCATGACGATCACATTATTTGAAACGGTAAAATTAGGCGTTCTATGAATCATGATTTGTGCGACCACTATTGTTTATTTAGAGCGAAAACTTGCAAAACTATTGCATTTTCGTTTTTGAGTATACTAGACCGATGTAGTCGGTGCTACACTCATTATATTGTATTATTGGTTGTAATAAGTCTAACTCCTTTTTGCACTACATCAGTGTAGCACTAGGTAAAAATGAAAATGCTGTAAGATACTTAGGTATATCAAACTACGCTCTATTGGAGGAGATAAGAAATATTTGGTACTAGCAAACAATAATAACTTACACGTATTGACCGCAATTCATTCGGGCAAACGGCACCCTTAACGGTAGTTATAAAACTTTTGATTAATCAATAAGAAACCCCTTATCACTTTTAGAGAAAATTACAGATTATGTTGACCAATTATATATCAATGTGCTATCACTGTGTAAATATAAGTGGAATGGTATAGGTACGTATAGTACCAAATATAGATTGCATAATATCGCGAGTATATTCGCCGGCTCGCACACCAACACGCCTGCGGAAGCGGAATATCAAGCTCTGCCAGACGTCAAGAACTAAAAAATGCAACGTTTCAGGCATATTCTGTAATATTGCATCATGCTA
The DNA here is from genome assembly GCF_030247195.1 of Topomyia yanbarensis. Classification (NCBI taxonomy): domain Eukaryota; kingdom Metazoa; phylum Arthropoda; class Insecta; order Diptera; family Culicidae; genus Topomyia; species Topomyia yanbarensis. The sequence continues at coordinate 289,634,763 of NC_080672.1, forward strand.
TTTTTTAATCGGGGTAGCCTCTTTAGTTTCATTGTCGTGTTTACAGGACAAAACCTGTTCTTCAAAGCGAAGATGTACCAATATTTTCTTGGAACGCGAGAACGAGAAAAATCAAGTCTCGTTGCAAGGAACATTTCCTTTTTATTTAATGTATTTTACCTTAACCAGTAATGGTATCCACTAATATTTTATACTTACTTTAATGTAATATTTAAACAAAAACGTTTAATCACTGTTCTACTAAACTTTTGAACGAAATGCACTGCATAATCTACTCTTTTCCTTTAGCAAATTCTCAACGCAGTATCTAGGTCCCAGATCTACACGTCGCGATTTTTACGTATAAAATAACATTCCTCGCGGACCAGGTGACATATCTGTCAAAGCGCACGTTTGTGTAGTACCAGTAGCAGGGTTGTAGCATAAACATTGGTGGCAAACGGTTCTTCGCCATAGAACGGCTAAACCGCAGGGCATGGATACATGACATTCCATCAAACTGAAACTATCAAAAAAAAATTCTGGTGATCAGTATTTACACAAACATAACGCTAATATAATACATTATTTGCACAAAAGAAGTCATATTTCCACTAGTTATTTATTACAGAAGTATTATTCTAGTTTGTTACATGTGTCAGTTAAGCTATGTCTGAATCAAAAGCCAAGAAAATCCTTGCGGAACTGGTGAAAACGTCAGGGTAAATGTTTTAATTCCTCTATTTGAGTATCTCATATTATATTTTACAAATAGAACCACCTACACGGTGGATAACGTTTTGACATTCTTCCGGAACAAGGATGGAAAATACAGCACCAAACGGCTGTCGCAGTTGCTGGGTCTGATCTTTAAAGCGACCCCCTATGGGCCAAAGTATATGGAAGAGTTTACTTCGTCTAAGCAGGACACCTACGTGACGCTTATTTCTATTCTCAACAACTATAGTAAGCACACGCAGTCGGTTCTAGCACAGCTACCTAGCGCAGCAGAATCGGTTTCTAAGCAAGCTGCCATGTTCGAAAGTCCTCCGTTATCGTCAACAAGAATCGTTCCGGAGCAGGTTACTCCGGAAAATGTCCAGGAAATAAAGGAAAAAATTGTCCAAGCTACCATTGGATCCGCAATCAATCGGTCTACGGGTTCCATTCCGAGTGCCCTGGTGCCGCAAAGTTTCGAGTACATCGGCAGTAGAAAAGGAGCTATGGTATCGTGGAATTTCAACTATGAGGAACTTTATCCTATGCAGAACAAAAATGTAGCTGCAATTCCGCTTGGTTCACAAGAGCCAATAGTTTTAAAGGAATTACTCAATTGTTTGGAAGGAGTGAAAGGATCTTTAATTTTTCCTAAAAAGCAGCTGCGAAGTGTAGTCTTCTGTCCGGTGGAGTTCGATGTTTCAGATCAAATAGAGGAATCACTAAGAGACATCGTACGGGAAATTCTTCCTCTTGCTTCTCATTACTCTCAAATCCAGGCTTTCATTGCTGCTTCTAGTTCACTAGAAAGCGGCCAAATTTTGCACGCACTTCGTGCTGCTCTTCAAATAATCGTTAACGATTACCGCCTTTCGATCACACAATTGGAAGAACTATTCGTGAAGCAGCAGTTGACCTTCCACAAATTGCTTTATTTTCTGCGTCCAGTTTTTCACACCATGGAAGTGCTGGCGGAAACTGTAATCACTATCCGTCAGACTAATTCGCGGGGTGGCAGTGTACTAACGCTGCTGCACGATAAGATCACTTCCACGACAGGCGATGAGAAAAGCCAGAAGGTTCTAATACATCTGCTAGAAGTGGCTTCCGTTCCGTACATGGAAATGCTACAGTTATGGATTTTAGATGGGGTGATTCATGACACTCGGAGGGAGTTTCTCATCGAACACAGCGCAATGGATCTGAACGAGAATGAACTGATGGACTACTGGGAGAAACAGTACACAGTCCGGTTGGACAAGGTACCCTGCTTTCTGAACAAGTACGCCGACGTAATTCTGCGCACGGGAAAGTATTTGAACGTGATTAGGGAGTGCGGTAAGTTGTGCTAGTATATTTCAAACGTTTTTTTTACATTCTTACGCCGAAGATATTGCCATTAATTATATCAAATTTCGATAGTAATGAACTAGTTTGTTTTGATATTTCTAACAATGCTTAACTCTTGTTTGGTGTCCATAAATTCCCATTAGAAAAACGGTGTACATTAGAAAATGACGATTGAAAATACCAAATATCATTATTCCTCTCTCTTTTACTACTCACAGGAAGTTCTGCGGATTACCAGCAGCAAAGCATCATCACCTTGAAGTATACCCACTCCGATCAGACATACATTGCTGCCATTGAAAACGCGTACAATTTTGCCTCTTCCTCGCTGCTAAACTTGATCATGAACAAGTACAATCTGATCGGTCGTTTGCACTCAGTAAAGCGATACTTTTTGCTGCAGCAGGGCGACTTTATATCTCAATTCATGGATGCCTGCGAGGAAGATCTAGCTAAAGATGTCGACAATCTCCGTCCGATGCGGTTGGAAAATCTCCTAGAAGTGACTCTGAATATGTCATCCGCCCGCTATGATGAGTATCATGACGATCTGAAAACGATGCTGCTGCCGTACGGAATCGTTACACAGATATCGAAAATCGTCAAAAAAGAAGATGTCTTCCTTGATGCTTTGGGTGACACATCACAGCTGAAAGGAATCGAATGTTTTACTTTCAACTACACCGCCCAATGGCCGGTTTCGATTGTACTGAATCGACTGACTATTTCCAAATATCAGATGATTTTCCGGCAGCTGTTCTATTTGAAATATGTAGAACGAATGCTGTGTCGCGTTTGGATCGCCAACAATCGAACAAAACAGTTCGCTTCGCAAACGGCCAAACTGTATCGGTCGGCCTTCACGTTGCGCCAGAAAATGCTGATCGCCATTCAGAACTTTGAGTCGTATATGATGATCGAAGTGATTGAACCTAACTGGCATATCTTCTATCAGAATATAAAACAGGTAAAGTGGTTATTTTGCATAAGGTTCACAACAATACTAATTTAAATAATTCATAGATAAAAAATATCGATGATGTGCTCAACTATCATCAGGACTTTTTGGATCAATGTATGAAGAACTGTATGCTAACAGATGCTGATCTCTTGAAGTCGATCATCAACCTCTGCAACATTTGCCTACAGTTCTGCTCGTTCCTTGCGGTAAGTTTCCTAGTATTCCATTAAACCGACAGTAACAACTCGCTCTAGGTGTTTATACTAAACTTTGTTATTCTCTGGTTTCCTTTTTTCTAACGGGACGCTGCTAACCTCGTGTGTATTTGTGTCGGATAACGGTAATGTTTCACAAAATGCAATCAACGTTACGTTGATTGATACCATACCGTCACATACCGAAGGAGGCACAGCGACATTTCGTTGACGCTGAGCTCTGTTCAATGTTGGCCTCAACAGATGAGTTTTCGCTGTCCTCTGAATCTGACTACGACTTTGCATGTCAGCAGGTACCGTTTGATGTGTGCTTTACAAATGGGGCTCTATTCTCACTGTGTTTATGTGGCACCGCTAACAAAATTGGTTAGAATAGATAAACCTTTACCACACGCCTACACGTATCAAATTCGAGAAATCGCTTTAGTCTATTGTTATTTTTTCGATTTTTAATTGGCATTTTTCGGCCAAACTTAACCTCATTTTGCAAATCACCATATTTATATTTTTTCAAATATTTAATTTAATTTGACACTGGAAAATGATGATAATATATCGACTGTTTAGCGGCAAAGATAAGATAAGAGATAACGTACAACTCTGGACAAACATATGATTACGGCTTAAAAGCCAACTGTCAAAATTCTCTGAAAGGAAATTCCGGAGTTTTTTTTTGAAATTTCGATCTGGTAAAAGATCAAGTACAAAAAGTGAAGTGTTATCCGATAGTAGTGATTACGATACGATTGAAGTGCTATCCTACAGTAGTGAACAAGCTGATTCCGATACGATTACAATTCCGTATACGATTCCTATTACGATACAATTACAATTCCTCTCCGACGGTGATTGGTACTACGAGGATTCCGACAGCGAAGAGCAAACACCGCAAAAAATGACCGATCAACCAAAACCAAACCACAAAACCACAAGTGAAACATCAACAATCGCACCGAATAACCGAAGCAAGTGACACTTAGGCATCCGTCGTTTACAGTCCATCCCAATAAAGTGATTTTAAAACCGAAATTAAATCTATTAGTTGGGACCTGGCACCACAGTACTCAGCGTACAGCCAAACAACATGCTCGATGTCGTGATAGCCGTTCTCACAAACACAATGATTACTGTCAGCAAGCCCTATACGACGGAGATGCGCATCAAACGAGTAATGGTTGGACATGAGCCTTGACATCGTACGAATAAAGTGCCGATTCACATCCAAGCCCTTAAACCAAGCATTCGTTGATAACTTCGGGACAATGGAATGTAGCCACCGTCCCAGATTCCCATTGCTCTATGAAGTTTGCCAACTATCGAGCGTCCTCTGACAGGAGATACTGAAAATTCATTGAAACAAATTGGTCTTTCATAAGTGTCGCCTTCTAATGCGCCCTCCTTGGCTAAAGAATCCGCCTTCTCATTGCCCGCAATAGAACAATGTGACGGGACCCAAACCAAGGTAATCTGGTAAGATTTTTCAGATGAAGCACTCAGATATTCCCGTATTTTCCCCAGGAAATACGGCGAGTGCTTTCCAGGCTTCGCCGCATGGATGGCCTTAATGGAACTGAGACTATCCGAAACGATGAAGTTATGGTCTGAGGGCAGGGTGTCTAATTCTGCGACGTAGATTGAAGCAGGATCATTGAGTTTGAATGAGGCAGCAAGATGTTCGTTGAAGATACCGAAGCCTGTGGACCCGTCGAGAATTGATTTGTCAGTGTAGAACATTTTGCCGCTGTCGACTTGATGGTATTTATTATAGGAAATATTTGGGACCACTTGTGGGCGAATGTGATCCGGGATTCCACAAATCTCTTCCTTAATGGATGCGTCGAAAAATACAGTTTGATCAGAACTATCTAAGAGATGAGCACGGTTAACGTTGTATGAAAATGAATTGATGTTCTGTGCCATGTAATCGAAGTACTAGGACATGAATCGGGTCTGAGAATTAAGCTCAACAAGCCTTTCGCAGTTTGCAATCACCAATGGGTTCAAAATATCGCATCGAATGAGCAATCGATATAAGAGGTCCCAAAATCGATTTTTTAGCGGACGGACGCCTGCCAGCACTTATAAACTCATCGTATGGGTCGAGTGCATGCAACCCAAGGCAATACGCAAACAGCGATACTGGATTCTCTCTAGTTTGATGAAGTGTATGTTCGCAGCGGAGCGAAAGCAGAAACATCCGTACTCCAACACTGATAATATTGTTGTTTGGTACAGCCTGATTAGGTCTCCTGGATGGGCACCCCACCATGTTCCAGTTATTGTACGGAAAAAGTTGATCCTTTGTTGGCACTTCTGTTTCAGGTACCTAATGTGACATCCCCAGGTACCTTTAGAGTCGAACCATACCCCGAGATATTTGAATGTTGAAGCCTGAGCAATAGTTTGATCCATTAATTGAAGCTGTAGTTGCGCTGGTTCACGCTTTCTAGAAAATACGACTAGCTCAGTTTTCTCCGTGGAGAACTCGATACCCAGCTGGAGAGCCCAAGCAGACAAATTGTCCAAGGTATCTTGCAGTGGTCCTTGCAAGTCGACGGCTTTAGGACCTGTAATAGAGACCACACCATCATCTGCAAGCTGCCTTGACAAGACATTCATCAATTCACGTAAAAATTGTAGAGAAGAGGGCTTAGACATGAGCCCTGGGGAAGGCCCATGTAGCTAAATCGTGATGTCGATAAATCACCATGCGAGAAATGCATTTGTTTTTCAGACAACAGGTTTAGCAACAAGTTATTTAAAATTGGTGCAACTTCTCATAAAGAATGTTGATAGAAGCTGAATCGAAAGCCCCCGTAATATCCAAGAATACTGATGCCATCTGCTCTTTGTTAGCTATGCCATTTGAGTTTCTGTTGAGAGCAACGCAAGGCAATCGTTCGTCCCTTGCCTTTGCGGAAGCCAAATTGTGTATCTAACAGTAAGCCATCGACCCAATTGTCGAGGCGAAACAAGATCATTTTCTCGAATTACTTCCGGATACAGGAAAGCATTGCAATCGGTCGATACGAGTTGTGGTCGGAGGCTGGTTTTCCTGGTTTTTGGATGGCGATGACACTCACTTGTCTCCTGTCATGTGGGACAATGTTACACTCAAGAAACTTATTAAATGAATTCATCAAGTGTCTCTTGGCAGAGTCTGACAGATTCTTCAATAAGTTGAATTTGATTCTGTCTGGCCCTGGGGCTTTATTGTTACATGATAAGAGAGCAAGTGAGAACTCCACCATCGAAAACCGTGTTTCGTTCGCGTTATCGTGAGAGGACGCAGTGCGGTAGATTTTCTATACCGCGGGGCGGAATACGGACAAACCTTCTTGGCGAAAGCGAATATCCAGTGGTTTGAATATTCCACGCTCTCGTTAGTACTGTTTCGATTTCGCATACGTCGGGCCGTGCCCCAAAGAGTGCTCATCGATGTTTCTCTTTTAAACCCGCCGACAAACCGGCGCCAGTAACTGCATTTCTTGGCTTTCATTAAATTTTTCATTCGCTTTTCTAATATCGCGTACAGTCGATAGCTAGCGACTAACCCGTCTTCTCTTCGTTGAATTTACGCCGAGTGAAGAATTTTCCTCCACTGGACCCGGTCCTGGGCCAATCTCTTCCAGTCACCCTGGAAATTGAGTGCTTTGAGGTCCTCTTCCACTGCAAACAGCCATCGTGTACGCGACCTGCCACGGAGTCGTCGGCCTCTTCCCGGTTCTCTACTGAATATTATCTTCGCCTGTCGTTCTTCCGGTATTCGTGCTACATGACCAGCCCACCGTAGCCTGCCGTTTTTTTTATTAGCTTGACAATATCCACTCCTTTATATACTTGGTATAACTCGTGATTCATGCGATGCCTCCAGATGCCATTTTCTTCTTTACAGCCGAGTATTGTTCGCAGCACCTCACGTTCGAAGACACCGCTCTACGATCAGCTTCCTTTAACGTCCACGTTTCATTGCCGTACAAGGCAACCGGAACTATCAATGTCTTGTACAACGCGAATTTTGTCTTCGTCTGCAAACTACGGGATCAGCTGGCTACGAAGCCCATAAAAAGCCCTATTTGCAGCTGCAAATAGGGCTTTTTATGGGCCTTTTTACCTCGCGGGTAACATCATTATCGGACGTCACTAGAGTTCCAAGGTGCACAAATTCTTCCACTACTTCAAATTTATCACAACCTAACATCACTTCACCACCAACATCACTATTGGACCCACGTATTCTTCCAGCTATCATATACTTCGTCTTGCTGGTGTTGATTGTGAGACCAATTCTTGCTGTCTCCCTTTTAAAAGGCACGAATGCCTCTTCCATGCTCGGCGGTCGATTCCAATGATATCAATATCGTCCGCAAATCCTAGGAGCATATGCGACAGAGTGACGATGTTACCGTTACTTTGCACGGCTGCTCTCCTGATGGCACCTTCAAGAGCAATGTTGAACAGCAAGTTTGACAGCGCATCACCCTGCTTCAATCCGTCTAAGGTTACGAAGGACATCGAAATCCCCTCCGCAACCCGAACACTTGATTTCGATCCATCCAGCGTTGCACGAATCAGCCTAATCAGTTTCGTCGGAAAACCATGCTCTACCATTATCTGCCATAACTCGTTTCTTTTCACTGAATCGTACGCCGCTTTGAAATTAATACAGATGGTGTGACTGCAAGTTGTATTCCCGGAATTTATCTAGGATCTGTCGCAGGGTAAACATTTGATCCGTTGTTGATCGGCCTTCACGAAAACCACCTTGGTATTCGCCGACGAAAAACTCCTCCAACGGCCTCAATCTGTTGAATAGAATACGTGACATAATTTTGTACGCCGAATTGAGGAGCGATGTTTCTCGATAATTGGCGCACTCCAGTCTGTGTCCCTTTTTGTATAAGGGACAAATGAGGCCCTCTAGCCAGTCAGCAGGTAGTTTTTCTTCCCATACCTTTAAAAGAGTACGGTGAAGTATTTCGTGCAGCTGCTCACTACCGTGCTTGAAAAGTTCGGCCGGGAGCTCGTCCTTTCCAGCAGCCTTACAGTTTTTCAGCTCTTTGATTGCCTTTTTCACCTCTTCTAGCGTCGGAGGCTCCACAGCTTGTCCATCGTCACTTATCCTTATTCTGTTCGTTGACGCGCTAACATTCTCTCCATTCAACAATGTCTCGAAGTGCTCTCTCCACCTTGCTGCTACCATAGATTTATCTGTCAGCAAGTTACCTTCACGGTCATTGCACATGACGGGAGACGGCGCATAACATTTTGTTCCATACTGTTTTGCGTTCTCCTCATACTGCTTTTTCTTTCTGCGGTGAATTCTTTTTGTCGGCTCCTCTCGCTTCCTTGTACCGCTCTCTGTCCTGCCGGGTACCAGACACTAATATCCGGCTTCTGGCAGCATTTTTCTCATCCGTCACTCTCTGGCACTGCTCATCGAACCAACCGTTTCTGGGTCGTCTCTGAGCAGTACCTATTACTTCTCGCGCTGCTGTGCTTACCGCTCTGTGGATTGACTCCTACTGATTGTTGAGGTTGAATCCCCTTATCCGCTCTTCAAGCTTCTGGCGGTACTCGTCCGTCACACCTTCTGCTGAGAAGCGTTGGATATTGAAACGCAACGGTCGCTGAGTTCTTAAGTTCGCTACGGTTGATAACCGTGCTCGAATCTTACTGACAACGAGATAGTGATCAGAGTCGATGTTTGGTCCTCTGAAGGTTCTCACATCTATAACATCCGAGAAGTATCGGCCGTCTACCAGGACATGGTCTATTTGATTGTAAGTTTCGCCATTCGGGCGCATCCAGGTGTGCTTACGGATGTCTTTGCGTGCAAAGTAAGTGCTGCTGATGGCCATCCCTCTAGCTGCAAAGAAGGTCACTAGTCTCAGGCCGTTTTAATTGGTTACAGAGTGAAGTCCTCTCTACCGACCTGAGCGTTGGCGTCCCCGATAACAATTTTCACTCGTAAAACACGTCCTTCACGTCATCGGGTTTATCGTTTGTCGGTGCATTGATGTTGATCAAGCTCTAGTTGAAGAATTTGCCCCGTACCCTCAATACATGGATTCGCTCGCTAACCGGTTTCCACCTTATAACACGCTTCATCTGCTTGCCGATCACTATGAAACCGACTCCATGTTCTGCCTTTTCGCCGCCGCTGTAGTAGATGTTGTATTTGAAGGAAGTGTTGGCGATGGAATTCACTGCTCTGAATTCACGTTCTCCAGTTCTAGGCCACCGCACCTCCTGAATCGCAGCCACGCTCCAACCGTCTGCAGTTCGTGAGCCAAAAGACTCACTCGTCCGGGTTCATTCAAAGTCCTGACATTCCATGTTCCGAGTTTCCAATCATTGTCCTTATTTCGTAGCCGGGTCGGTTGCCGAAAGTATCGTTCGTTTTTCTTTTCTTCTTCACTTTTCGTGGTAAGTGGAAGGGTTAGGTAGGCTACCTTACCGGGGTTGCGCTACCTAGATCGCGCTGGTGGGGCTGCTATCTTAGGTATAGCTGACGCGATACAGCATTTCATACTCAACCGCTGGATGCCAGAACAGACGCTGTTTGAGGCGCACCTCCTTGGTGAACAGACGCTCGGGACGTACCTCCTCAATCTAGCTGAAGTCAGAAGGACAACAGTGCCCAGGCTGCACTACCAGCTAAGCACACAACTCTTAGCTGGCGGTCGTTGTAATCATATGACCCAGGGACTTGTGAGGACTTGGGTGTACTTCGTGCAGAAGAATAACAGGTGTTCAGCATTTTCTATCGTGCCACAGGTTTCGCAGGTACAATCCTCGCTGATATGCATTTGTGAAAACGCTCCCTACTGGTGGCGAATTTTGATTTTTTGAATAATGGGCCGATTTGGGGTGAAATTGCAAATTCATGCTTGTTGAAGTGCTCCTGAACTGTCTTAGATTTTTGCAGTATTTTTTTCTTTTTCTGGAGATCCAAATAAAGAGGTTTGGTTAGTTAGTATGTACAAATTGCGAATTATAAGAGCGACAGAACCTTGAAAACTTAGTAAAAAATGTATTTTTTGTGTTTTTCATTAGTTTTTCTTCAAAACTGGGTATCTACAAAATTTTAAAAGTATAGGAAACACTTCAAGTAGTTGAGCCAAATATAGGGGCGTATTTTTGCTGAAGAAAGTGTATAGCTACGGCTAGTGGGATATGAGTTTTTTAAGTTTTTGCTAGATAACCTTTTGACATTTTATGCTATTCATAAAAAATGTTCTACAAAATAAAACAATTTCAGTGTGCTTAGTCCGCATTTTGTTTTTCGTAAAATAGGAGCAAAATGGCGTTTTCTTCTTGTGTCTACTACATCAGAATCGGTTTTTAATGAGCACATGACGATTTTTTTTTAAATTATTTAGTATATTAATAACCACCTAGTGGGGTTGAAAATCATGAAAATTAAACAAATATGTCGAGCTAGTTGCAGGTTATGGAGTATATTTGTATGCCGAATTGATTAACGTATTCAGATTTTGTATATGAAGTCTCATTCCCATGTTAGGTACATTAGAGTGAAGAAAAATGCAGAAGGGTGGGGTGAATGTTGAAAATCTTATCTTTACGTTTTAGATCACACAATTCCGAAATAGTCAAATTGAAGGCTTGGTATTTTCGAAAAAGTTTTACAACAGAATACAGCGTATCTTCTAGTACAATAATTTTGGTGAAAAAGTCTCCAAGAAATAATGATGGAGAACTAACTTTTCTAAAAATAAATGGAGACTTGGCATCATTAGTAAAGCTCTCATTATTTTTATAATTGATGGTACAAAAATCCACAAATTCTCATTAAACCCGATCCTGACGCAAAGAAGACAAACAGAAAACGCCGTTTTAAATCATTTTCCTTCTATTTTCCAAAAAACAATATGTGGCCTAAGCACATTTGAATCGTTTTATTTTTTGGAACATTATTATTTTTGATGTATTGCTAAAAATGTCGAAGGTTATATAACAAAACCTTATATAACTCATATCCCTTTTATCGTGGCTATACACTTTCTTCAACAAAATTACGCCCCTTTATTCGGCTCAACAATTTTAAGTGTTCTCTATACTTTTAAAAATTAGTAGATACCCAGTTTTGAAGAAAAACTAATGAAAAACACCAAAAATTACACTTTTTACTAAGTTTTAATGGCTCTGCCGCCCTTATACTTCAAATTTTTTACAAACTAACTAACCAAGCTTCTCCATTTTGATCTCCAAATAATAATGTTGAGCCGCTTCTTCGCTGAGCGATTTGAAATAGTTCATTGCATCGGGGAACAGCATTTTGTTGTTGCAGATGTTTGTTTGGTTCATTGCAGCCCTCGCCAGCTGATCAGCCACGTCGTTGCCTGCCACTGTGACATGTCCAGGTATCCATTGTATGGAGGTATTTAATTCGCTTGCTAATTGCAGAATTTTATTTATTACTTCATCCTTCTCCCTTTTTCCGATGAAGTTTTTTATGTATTCGCATCCAGATTTAGAGTCAGTCATTACCACTGCGTTTGTAATATTGTTACAGCTAAGATATTGAAGTGCCACGTATATGGCTTCAATCTCGGCGGACATAATGCATACATAGAACTCCAGTTTCAGGCTCATCCTGATGTTTCTGGCTTCATGATATATACCAATTCCACAAATAGAGATCTGGTCGCAGGACGCATCCGTATATATGATTGGACGTCCTCTATATTTACCGTTGATTAGAGAGAGGGTTAATTGCTCTTATGCTGGTTTCTCTTTTCTTCCAATGTCCGGCGGTTAATTCCGTTTCTATCACCACATCTTTCCATAAGTATTCTGAGGTTATAACTGTTGACATGCGTCTAAGGATAGAGCTGTGTTGCTGAGCAGTTGTTTCTAGGATTGTGTATCGTTTTTGATCATTTCGGGAATACTGATCGATTTGCTAGCGGACTGGTGTGTTATAATAATAATGTCCCACGGCTGCAATCGTCTGAAGCTTAATGGGCGTTGAGCAGCAATCGCTTGGAGCGTGTTTCTTGGCGTCGTTCTTGTGCAGCCTGTAACTCTTCGGAGACATTGATTGTTGATTACATCTGTTCTTTTGAGATAGTTTTTGCTCGCGGAACCAAAAACGCTAGAGCCACAGCCCACAAAACTCCTGAAGAAAGCTTTGTAGGCTAATACTAGAATCTGTGGGTGACTGCCATATTTTGTACCAGTAATCACTTTTAGCATATTGAGGTAATCGGCTAACCGTCGAGTTAAGTCTCTAATGTGGGCACCAAATTTCAATGCTCTATCAAACTGTAATCCCAAATATCGATGAACATTAACAGTCTCTATCGGTATATTATCAACGCGGATATCAATCACCTTCGGACTGTTCAGGAACAGGATCGACTTTGCCTTCTGCGGATTGATTGAGAAATTAAGTGTTCTGGCTCGTTCTTCGAATTTCTGCATATAATTATTCCCACGCGCGCTGATTTCTTCTACCGTTTTGCCTTCTATAATAACAGCGAAGTCGTCTGCGTATTGCACTAATACCACTCCCTCGATTTCAATGTCATGCAGTATTGATGTGTAGATATTGAATAGTGTCGGTGAGAGAACGTCACCTTGGGGTAGGCCCTGAGTTACATGTCTTGTCACCTGCTGTTTTCCAACTGGAATCTGGACGGTCCTGTCGTTGAGAAAAGTAATGCACCAGCTTATAAGTTCGGGAGGCAGCCCCGTGTTTTCCATGATTTGCTCCAGTGTGTCAACTTTCACTGCGTTGAAGGCATTTGAAAGATCGATAAAAACTGCTGCAGCAATTCTGCCTTGTCGTTTTACCTGTGAAATCTTGTTAGTTACATATTCCTAACAAGTAACCGTCGACATTCGTTTTCGAAATCCGAAGGATAGGGCTGGGAGGATGTCGTTCGCGTTGAGTTCTTCGTGTAGCTTACTTAGGACTGCCGCGTTAAGCAACTTGAGCGTGCAGTTAATCATGGATATCGGTCGGACACCATCAATGTTCCCTGGGTTTTGTCCTGGCTTTGGGATAGCTACAACTTTCATTGTTTTTAAGCCAGCAGGTAGATTGTTGGTTCTCCAGATCAAGTTCAAATCACGAATTAGGGCATCTCTAACATCCGGTTGTAGTAGTTTCAGCAATTGGTACGTTATGCCGTCAGGTCCTGGCGCAGATTGCTTTTTTTGAGCTAGAAGGTAGTTCCATAAGTCCACCGTCAGTACGGCGTAGGTTGGTAGATATGTAATGATTTCCTCGTAGTTTCGTCTTTGGGGGAAATGCTTACTCATGAATTCATTCGCCATACGTAGATCATCATGTACTAACACATTTTTGGTAGCTTTCTTGCCAGTCAGTCGTCTGAGGCCATTCCAAATGGCCTTAGATGGAGCGCGCGGGTCGAACCCCTCCACAAAGTCTTTGAAGCGCTTTCGAGCAGAGTCTTTTTTCTTTTTGTTGAAGATTGCTTCTTTTCTCTTGAATTCTATTAGTTCATCAATGCCTCCGATTTGATTGAATCGTGCTCTTGCTGTTCGTTTTTCTTGCCAAGCGATTTCTACCTCTTCTGACCACCAGAATCTGGGAGTGTACTTCTCTTTCTGTCTTGCATTTTGAAGTATAGTTTTAGTAGCCTTTTGTAGATCTGTGACCGTAACTACTACCGCTATCAATTTTGCTTATACTGTCAGCTACACGGGATTTGTTGATGTAATATTTTGTTGGATTTTGTTTTGCGAATTCGATTTTAACTTCTATAACTAAATGCCGGCTACCTACTCCAAATTTAAGTACGCGCATGCTTGTATTTGGGAACAGGTGTGGTGAAACGAGAACTAGATATATTGCAGATGGGTTTTTATTCAGCTCCACGGGTATAAACGTAACTTGGCGGTTGTTCATCAGTATGAGATTTTCCTCGCAATATATAGAGACACTATTAAAATGTTCGATGACACAATATGTCTGGCTACGCCTTGAATCTTGTGAAAATTTCGAATTCTGCTTTACTCCAAGTTTCTGAGTCCTATATCATATCCATCTGCAATCAGTAATCTCGACAATTCTTCCTTGTATTTTTCTAGGCTCTGTATATTATTCTGCAAGATTTTAAGGTTTTGATTTAGCACCATACTCGCGTTATTTATAAATCCATATCTCCGTCTGTCGGCAGCGACCTAATCTGCGTTTAAGGTAAAGGCGTGAGTGTTTCCTTTTTTCGTCGTTTCAGTTAGCTTTGTATCACCTGGTGCGTTGGAGTTTCTTCCTAATTCTTCCCGTAGATGCTCTGCTCGTTGTTCTTCAACTCGTTGTGCCCAACGTTCGTAGTCAGTGACCCGGAACTTGTTGAATAGCGTTGTTTTCTCGATTTTCCGTCTTTTTTTCTTATCCGCAAATACCTGGATGTGATCCGCAATGTTTGTCTCCTGACGCGTGCGCTTGGGTGGTTGTGATTTGTACTGATGCTCCTTCTTTGATGTGTATGCCCCGGCTGTCATAGCTGCATAGCTCTCTGGCATAGTTGGAAATTCGGATGCGTGCTCAAGCATGTCGTAACGGTTCTGTGTCAATATCGGATTCTGCTCTCTTGCTTCCATAAATGTTAGAGTTGTTTTTGCCATAATCGTTTTGATGTTCCGCTGTCTTGTCCATTCCGGGCAGGATGTGTCAGAAGTGTGATGTTCCGAATCCGTTTAACAGTATAGGCATTTCTTCTCATTCGGACAACCTGCGTCACCTGCTCGTGTTGCTGTGAACAGTTCTGACATCGTTTTTTTCAACGACAATTCTCTGCACGGTGGTTGTATCAAAGGCAATTGAAACATAGCACTGGTTTGTTTATGAATGGCCTCACTCTGTTAATGCAGCAGAACATACGTACATCCGAAGGTAGTTTGCTAGCTCGAAACGTAACTTTTGACCCTCTTCATAGCGATGCAGGCGGCTGATACCGAGAATGGGAACTTCGCATGTGATGTTTTCGTTTATTTCATCCATTGTCATATCAATAGGTACTCCGGCAATTACTCCTGTGACCGAGATGAAGCTTCGGGGGATGTAAGCTCTGTAATAATTGGTTTGTAACTGAATGTTATTTTGTAATTGGTTTGCCGCTTGATACGTTCTCAGAAACACGAGAATTTTATTTCTTCCGAGTGCTCGCATGTTCGTGATGTTTTGTTTGAAAATTGGTTCCTTCGATAGGAGTCTTCCGAGAGAAAGTTTATTGATCCGAGCATGTACAATAACACGATATGGACCCGTATCCTGATGTTCGTATTCGTAGGTTTGGTATGTCCTTTGCCTTGTTTCCGCTCCTGCTGCGTTGTTTCCTCCTGGCTTGTCCGGAGGGTCTCCCATTTTGGAGGTTAGGTTGGCTACACGAGGTTTGCTGCTTTATTCCTTCTCAATTCGAGTGCAAAAGGAACGGTATAACAATAACAGTAGATCGTAACTATAGTCTTCAACAAACACAAAACTTTTATGAAAGTTTTGATTAAAAGAACACGTGGATTTTTTTCTTCGCCTATCCTCTTCAGTCTAAGGTCTAACCCGCAATGGCCTTCTGTCATTTGTATGGGAAATAGCATTTATGTATGTCCCAAAACAAGTAATCACGCTGCGAGTAACACAAACTGACAGGAAAACTTGGGAAGCTGCGATCGAAATGAACTCCCTAGAAATGGATTACCAGATCCCATGTTGACTGATCATTTTCAGACATTCTAATCAACGATACGTAATCATTTTTATTTCCCGCCAACCTCAAAATTATTTCCGCAAAACCGTAAACACCCACACTGCCTATAATCGCAAGTCAGTCACATATAGATAGGGATAAAACATAGGACAAATATGCGATTATGGGCATCACACTAGAAAACAACCACCTGCAAACAGAAGCCTTAAGATGTTGTGACGCAACCTAATACTGATAAAAAATTTCTTCGAATTTCCCCAGGATGTTACTACCTCAATAGAACCTACGGAAACATTTTCCGCCCGCGTAGAAAACTACCGCACCGAGTTCACCAATCAGCTAATGTCACTTCTACGCAAAATAACCGAAATCGCTACACAGAATCCATCGGAAAAATTCATTAACCTCATTCACAGGTAATATTTTTATGAGCCAATATCCACAAAGCTGCTTTTAACCATTTCCTTTTTTCAGGATCAACTTTAATTCATACTACAGCGATAATTTTGACAGTTGAAGTACGGAATGCTCAGAATCGAGCTGGTAAAGTTCTACACTCACAGATGTTATATTGCCAAAGCGTACCTGTTTGTTCCTTATCGCAAAACATTCAAAACGCTTATCCAAAAGCTAGAATAGTTCTGGTTTTATGCCAATTCATAGCTCTCTATCTTAATGTAATGTGAAATGCATAGCGCTACCGAAATTCGTTCTTGAACTAACAAAGAATAAACAAAAACAACCGATTAATAAAATTTAATCAATATTTACTAAATAGTATAATAGAGAAAGGATTCTACATTCAACTTTCAACAACCCCATCTGCTACGGGTTCAATTTCGAAAATAACCACCTGTCCTTGACAGAAATCCATGTGTTGCTTCTTGAGTTTCCGCGTAGCAAATACTTGTTCGCACTTGGTACAGCGTTCGACTGGTTTCTAGAAACAAATGGGAACATCCTAATTTGTTGATTTTTAGCTTATGAATTAACATACCCGCAATGCTCGTTGTTTTCCCATAAGCACTCCTGTCTTCGGCTTAACCCGAGCGTTGGTGTTTATTCCGTGGGTCAAGAACATATGCCGGTTGTAGTACGAATGATAGCGAAAATCGCGATTGCAGCAAACGTAATCATCCCTGAAACAATTTCCACGTTGAAACTTGTAAAATATTATAGTCGATAGCTACTCACTGATATGTGATACAAAGATGCTCGTTGAACTCGTCGGCGGTAGTGCATGAGATTAAACATATGCCACAATCCAGATCGTTTGGATTTTCATGGCGGTCCTTGTGCTCCTGTAGTTTATCATCTGTCTCGAACGATGTGCAGCAAATTTCGCATACAAAATAGGTTTGTATCTATGTGAAAGAAAGAAATTGTGAGTAGGCTAACAAGTTTATTATATAGGGATACAAACTAACTCACATCATGAGCTCGTTCCATATGCATCCGTAGTTTATCCCGTCGTCCGTATGACATCTGACAGTGGTCGCAGGTGTAGCGAACTTCCGTATGAACCGTGCGAATGTGACGCCGCAAATGGTTCGCTGTTTTAAAAGACCTTTCGCATTGCTCGCAGTTGTAATTTCGCTCGACAGAATGTGTGAGCAAATGCTGTGACAATAGCAATTTACTGAATAGAAAAAAATATGCATTTTAATTACAATTTTTAAATAAAACTATTTTCAGTGACTCAGTGTGATGTCACACTAAACCCTCTAAGACAAATGTCCTCCGTTTAATTTCATTTTTATAATGTACTTGCTTTTCACTATCAAACCAGATACTAGTATTTATTTTGACTACAACGTATAGTCTTCTTCAGTGATCATATCTTTCTATATGGTATTAACACTGAAGAAAACTGAACTGCACTGCATCTTATTATTATGTACACCGCGTAAGAAAGCCGAAGGATATTTGTCGGGAGAGGGTTGGTTAAAAATTTTTTCATTCAATATATGAGCTGCTTACTGCTTAAACCCCAGACCACACTCATGACAATCGAAGGAAATCCTCGCCGAATGCACCTTTACGGCATGTTTCTCCACTTCTGTCTGTGTTCGAAACATTTCCTCGCACAACGAACACTGCAGAGTTGGTTCACGTTCCCTTTCATGCCATTTTAAATGATTTTCCAATGCAATCAAATGTTTTACTACCTTCCCACAAAGCATACAAATGTGAGTACTATGGGCATCATTCTTGTGTTGCCGCAGCAGCTCGACCGAACTGAACAGTTCTCCACTGCAGATTCGTCGATGACATGTCAGCATCTCAATTTCATCAGCGTGCATTTTTGTCAAGTGTTTCTCAAACTGCGACGGAAAGGTTGTGCTAAATTTACAATCCAGATTGCACTCCTGGAGGCTAACCTCCTCTTCCGGGAGACGAAGTTGGCGCTTTTTCTTGGACGGCTGCTGTCCATCTGAGGTGCCTTCATTATCTAAATCACAATCATTATCTTCCTCGTATTCGTCGAAAGCTCCTTCTATAACAGTGTATTCAGACTTTAGATCCTCTTCAAAATCTTGCATGGTAGGTTTCTCTGATTCAATGGGTAGCGCTACTGGTTTAACTTCAACCGACTGTTCCTCTACAGTTCTTTGAAATTCTCCCAAAAAACTCGGCAAGTCGTTATCCTGCTCAGCACAATGTGTAGTACCTTCTCCCAACAGTTCAGCAGTGAAGGCTAGTTCATATTCACCATCATTGTCATCCTCTACCTTGATGCAAACAGTTGAAGCAAGATCATACTCGGAGAACTCGCCGATCAAATCATCCGCTTTAACGTCTTGTTGGCAAAGATCCAAATCCCTGAACAGCATATGTAACCGTTCTTCTTCATTTTCGAACAACTGCCGCAGTGGCCTCTGGTTTCCTGATTTTACCTCCGCTAAAGAACTCGCGAAATGTTGGATCAGATCCAGTTTTCTTTTGTATTTGAAAAAGAACTCCAAAACATCCAAACACCGTTCGCAAACTTCCATTGGCATGTAACAGGCAAGTTCCTATGGGAAAAGGATATTATTATCAGCAACGAAGCGGAAATAATGCAAATATAAATGCAAAGCTTACGAAGGGAACATTGAAACTAATTTCCTCCAACATCTCACTTATTGTGCATCCGTTCAGTGGGCGATAACTGTCCAGAGTAACCATTTCGGCTGATGACTTTGGTTGCAGACACAGTCGGCATACATTAGGGAAGCTTTTTAAATTAAAAATAGTCATGTTTACGGAAAATTTCCTACAAACGTTCAGATGAGTAAATTTTAGTTAATGCTATCGCAATACAGATTCTATTTACATTGATTAGCTGACGCGAACTTTGACATATATCATGTTTGTTCCAGTATATGGGAGAAACTGGACGTATTTTAAGATGCGAGCAACCCCAGTGAGAATCGAGTACTGGAACAAACTTCATTGGTAACCAAATTCAGGGTTGCGTGTGCTCAACCACCCAGTGAGCAAATTTTCTGGCAGCAGAGATGCCAGATTTGCAGACATGTCTCGAAATTCGCAGATATTTGCAGATTTTTTAGTTTGGTTGCAGATATTTACAGATTTTTGAGAATGATGGCTTTTGGTTATACTAGTTTCAAATTACAGCTTTATTTACTTCAGGTTTTTCCTCCATAAACTATTTCTCTCTATTATCTTGGGCTATAAATCTCGACAAACATATGATTACGGCCTAAAAGCCAACTGTCAAAATTCACTTTGAATGGAAATTCCGGACAAACCGTTACGCGCCAATCACAGATGTTAGTAGTAAACAAAAGAGAAAAGTTTTCTCTTTCATAAACTGTTGTGAACTGTGTTCGATTAGTAACGGTTTGTCCGGAATTTCCATTTAAAGTGGATTTTGACAGTTGGCTTTTAGGCCGTAATCATATGTTTGTCGAGAAATGCACCATTTTCATTTAATATAAAGCATCATTATTAAGTCATTTTTGGTAAAAAAGAGTTCTCGACAAACATATGATTACGGCTTAAAAGCCAACTGTCAAAATTCGCTTTGAATGGAAATTCCAGACAAACCATAACTCGCAAATTACAGATGTTAGCAGTAGATAAAAGAGAAAAGTATTCTTTATCGTTTGCTGCTGTGTACTGTACTCGAGCAGTAACGGTTTGTCCGGAATTTCCTTTCAAAGAGAATTTTGACAGTTGGCTTTTAAGCCGTAATCATATGTTTGTCGAGAGTTTTCCTGACATTTTTGGTGCTTCCCACACGGAAACGAAAAACTACCTAAAATTGAGTTCCTTTGACTCCATCTCGTGGTATCGTGGGGGAACTTAAAATTAGGTAAACCGTGTTGAAGGTAGTTTGCATTTAACCACGGCAAAAATTACAACTCATTGATAGGTTTTTTATACTCAAATTTAAGTTGAATTTACCTAATTTTGAGTTCACCCCAAACAACTCAAAAGTACCTTTCTCCACGGAAGACCTCGACTGAGTCGAATCTCTCTTTTTGTTTTTGACAACACTAATAAGTGCGAAAGCGACGCACAACTCAAAAGTAAGTTAAAAGAACTTATTCTGCAGGTTGTTTTATTTAACCGTGCAGATTTTTAAAATTATTATTGCAGACATTTTGAAAAAGTATCTGGCATCTCTGTCGAGTATTGCACACATATTATTTTCATAATTATTCATTATTATTTAATATTTTGCGGGTGTTGCTTTTCTGTTCAAGAGTTGGCAAATAAAACAGTGTTTTTTCGTTGATATTTTGTTATTTGACTGGCTAATGCCGTAGTTGATCCATCTCGCTAAAACGGAGTTTTATTGAATATTGTAATTGTAATTTATTAGCTTACGATACGCTGTTAGTCACATTTGTATACCTTCTGTCAGGTCAAGGAAGTTAGTAGCATTACTCGCGTAACAAACGGTAATGTAGATACTCAGAATGGTCGCGTTCAATTTATCCACCTTTCCCGAAGTTTGTCGACTTTGTCTACAAACGAAACATCCGGATGAAATGATTTCAATTGAAACCAAGCGACCAATGTATAGTGGAACGTTAAAGGATGTGCTGGAGGAATTTACTTTCAAAATACCTGAGGTATGATCTAGAATAGTAATAAAAATTGATAGTCTATTGTAAAACGCTTATTTTTTCCAACAGTGTGCTTCTCATTATTTCCCGACCGAAGTGTGTCTTATATGCCTGGAAGTTCTTGATTTCTTCTATAAGTATAAGCAGAAGATTACCCATATCCATCTTTTCCTGAAAGCCTTCGTGGACGTAAAATTGGGCGACAATGATCCTCTAGTGCAACTGTTAAATGACAACAAAGAATATTACTCAATTTTGTTCAAAGATTTGGATCTTTGCAATAAGGACGATTTGCTTGTGGAAGATATGCTTGAAGAATACCATCACTACAAGATTGCTACCATGCCGGATATCATAAAAAAGGAACATGACCATGGGAAACGAGTGGAGGCTGAGGAGATGGATGACTTTAATCTGCATGTAGAAACTTTGGAAAGCTACGAAAACGCTAAGGATGATCATTATGTTAAACGATTTTTGGAAGAAATCGGAGATTTTAAAAATGTTACCAAAGAACAAAAATTGATAGAGATCAAAGCGGAACCAGTACTCTTGTTACCTGCAATAGGTTGTGATTCGAAACTCAATATAGAAGAACAGCCTTATTGTGGATCTGATCAATTGGACGATTTTTCGCAGGATAGTGCATTGAAAGATGACATTGACGAGACAGAATATAGTTTAAATACGGTTAACCCTGATGAGAACGAGTTAGAAGAAAAATCCAAAGCTACAGATGTTCACCTTAGACTACACGAACAAGAAGATAAGCATAGTAAATTCTATGACTCGTCCTGTTTGCCAGTTTTAAACATTCAGCAGCAGTTCAAAGACCACCGTCCACAAGACATTCGTAAAAAGCACGTTTGCGATATATGTGGGGCTACCCTCAAACACAAATACTCCTTAGAAGTTCACTTGGCTCGGCATGCTGGAGTTACTCAGTTCCAATGTCAGTACTGTTCGGCGTCATTTCACACTAAAACGGAAACCCGAAATCACTTGCGATCGATTCACACTACCGGAAGTAGTTGCGAATGTTCCAAGTGTGGAGCTGTGTTCAAAAATAAAAAACTACTGAATCAACATCTAGAATCTCACGTTGAGAAGCGGAATTTCAAATGCGAAACGTGCGAATTTGCGTTCAAAACTATGCAGCATTTGAAGCGGCATATAACAACCGTTCATCGGGAGGTGCGGTTCAGTTGTAACCATTGTGCGATGTCGTACGGTAGGAAGGACAAATTGAGGATGCATATCGAACGAACACACAGCGTAAGTTTGAGGTTTTGATTTGTAACTGAGGGCCGGAATAACTTGAATAAGATTTTTGTGTTGCATGTGTTTGAAAATCATAAATTACGTAACGCAGAAATTGCCCAAAATTGACTCCCTTCTTCCCCCATGTTTCAAAATGTCACAAATTTCTCTATCCTCCTCCCCTATTACGCGTTATGTAATTTATGAATGGTCTCTTATTTCTTACCCGATGAATTGAGGTTGCTAAATGCTAAATCTTTTAAATTTTTTAAATCCACAAAAATTGATCACGACTATAATGCCTTCGCATTGTTTCGTCCCCAGATCCAATCCTACTTCAACTGCGATATCTGCTTACGATCTTTTGACGGCAAATCTGCCCTAGATGAACACATGGGACATCACGCCAGTCCGAAACCGCTCGAGTGTGGCGTTTGTCTAATGGCGTTCGAAGATAAAGTTTCGTTTGATGAACATATGTGCATCAGTTATCGGGATGATTACAAATGCTGCGGAAAAGATTTTAAATACCACGTACACTACAATCGCCACATGCTGATGGAGCATGGGATCAAATCGAATGCTCGGGTTAAGCCAAAACGTGGACTGTTGATTGGTCAGCTGCGAGCTGATCGTAGACAACGTACAGTTCAGTGTAGGAAATGTTCGCAAAGCTTTTCATCCGTTACCGAGCGTAAAGGGCATGATTGTATCGGCACAAGACTGAACATTTATTCGGGTAATGTTCTGACAGGGCCCGAAGAATGTGTGGATAGCAATGAACCAATGCAAATGTGTGAAATGGGTGAGGAGGAGCATCTGGAGGAAGTTTATGATAATGTAGAAATTAATAATGAAACCGAGTATATCATAAGTGAGGTGATGGAGGAAGAAGCGAGTATAGAGTGTTGAGCATATAGTGGTAGCAAACTGTTTTTTAGAAAAGTTAGTGAATAGCTTGATTGATTGTGTGATAAAAAAGTGATGACGTCCTTATCCATATTCTAACTTTATTGTAATATCCCAAATGGTGCATATATTTCGTATAGCAGAGTGTTGGATACAACAAATGGGGATAGTATTGAAAAGAACCTTGAATTTCGGATTGGTGGAGCTTATTCCTCCTATCTAGGATGAGTCATTTTGAATTATTGATAACTCTCTTACATCTATGCCAGTTTTATCTACACGAAACAATACATCCGTCATACGCATGACAATCATACGCAGAATAACCTATACGGCAACTCCATAGGAAATGGGACTGTGAAGCATATCATGCAGAAACATGCCTCCAACATAATCAGTATACTACTTTCACGTTTCTCAGTCTAGTTCTGTTCGCCATGTACCGTGAGACGACAAATCTTACTTCACTACACACGACATATCTCACTCGATTGAGGGATTCCATAAATCTCTTCCTTGATGGATGTGTAGAAGAATACAGTTGAATCTAAAGCATCTGAGAGATTATCATGGTAACGTTCACGCGACGAAGAATTGATGTTTTGTACCTCGACAAGTCTCTGGTAATTTGTCAACAGCGGGCTCAAGACAACGCTTCGAATGAGCAATCGATAAGAGGTCTCAGAATCGATTTTTCCGCGGAGGAATGCCCGCCAACACCCCGAGACTCGCCTTAAGATAAAATGCATGTTCGCAGCGAAGTGAAATCAAAAACACCAGTACTCCATCACCGATAACGTCATTGGTACAGCCTGATCAGGTCTCCTGTGCCATGCCCTTTGACCCTTTACAATTAAACATTTAAAATTGCTTCTAAAGAGTTACTTCGGGTGACATGAGATGCTCATTCAATGGCAATAGATTTTATGTCAACTGATTTTACAGAAAATCTTTTATAAAGCCATGGGTGCGTTTCGACTTCGTCTCATTAGAAACTGACACTAACTTATTGTCGAAATAGATTAGCGCCGGCTTGACGCTAAATCACTAAAACGGAAACACACTTTGTGTTTCAATCGAACGACTGGTCAAACGTGATGTCCCGTCCGAGCAGAAGTCCTGTTTATGCCGATAAGACACAGCGAAGCCGTAACATGTTTTGGCTTTGCAGCCGTTACATGTTTTGGCTTTGAATTCAATAAATACATTTATAGCCTCCCGACCAATAATTTTATTTACTGAATTTAATGAAAAAAAATGCTGCTATTCAAACTTTAGACTGGTTTTTCTCGAAATCAGTGCAATGCCACTTAGTCCTGTTTGACTTAAGGTGAAGCGATGCCAAAATCACAACAAAGGTTCGGTTATGTTCGGGTTACGTTCAGCATCTGTGTGCGGTTAGAACGTACTATACCGATAGAAGTGGCAATCTGTACAACGGGACGGTTCCCGGTTCAAGAGGTAATACACTCCTTCGCCGAGGGTGTTGCGATTGCCAAGATCAATGGTGTGTTCTATTGTAGCTGATACCCTCCACCAAGGTGGCCCATAGAACAGTTCAACCAGATGATCTACAGGCTTTCATCAGACCTAGTGGGCTGGAAACCGGTAGTCATAGCGGGAGACTTTAACGCTTGGGCAGTGGAGTGGGGCAGCCGCTGTACAAATAGCAGGGGTCAAGCGCTAATGGAGACGCTTGCGAAACTCGATACTGTGCTAGCTAATAATGGCTCCGCTAGCACATTCCGTAGAAATGGGGTGGAGGCATGGATTGACGTAACATTTGCCAGCCCGAGTCTGGTTGCAGGCATGGAATGGAGGGTAGACGAAGGCTACACCCATAGCGATCATTTAGCAATCCGCTTTAGGTACGCGGGTGGAAGTCCAATCACTTCGACAGCGAAGCTTTCACCGCGGCCCTGGGACTGGAGGCCAACACCGACAGTCTAAGCGGGGATGCGCTGGTAGCCGTTCTATGACGCGCGTTTGACGCCACTATGCCCAGAAAAACTCTGCCAAGAAACGGCAGATGCCCGGTATACTGGTGGAGTGCCGAGATTGCAGCTCTACGATCAGCCTGCTTCAGAGTTAGACGTAGGATGCAAAGAGCTCGCACCGAGGATGCAAGGGAGAACCGCCGTGAAGTGTTTCGAGCTGCGAAATTGGCCCTTAACAAGGCTATTAAAAGCAGCAAGAGAGCGTGTTTCGACAACCTGTGTGAGAGTGCCAACGCGAATCCGTGGGGTGACGCCTACAGGATAGTGATGGCCAAGACCAAAGGGGGCTCTTCACCCCCAGAACGGTCTCCGGACCGGTTGGCGACGATTATCGAAGTACTCTTCCCGTCTCGAGCCACAAGCCCCTGGCCACCTGCACTACGAGACAGTGCGGGCGCGGCCGAAATGGTGGCTCCGGTGACGAATAAAGAACTACTCGCAGTGACTAATTCCCTAGAAATGAAGCTCCAGGGCCGGATGGAGTTCCAAACAGCGCTCTCAAGGCAGCGATCATAGCGAACCCGAACATGTTCAGGCTAGCTATGCAGAGATGCCTTGACGAGTGCCGTTTCCCCGATAGATGGAAAAGGCAGAAATTGGTGCTGTCGCCGAAGCCCGGGAAGCCGCCAGGCGACCCATCGGCGTACAGACCAATCTGTCTGATCGACACGACTGGCAAATTGCTTGAGAGGATCATCCTCAACAGGCTAACCCCGTACGCAGAAGGTACGGACGGGCTGTCAATCAATCAGTTTGGCTTTCGGAAGGGTAAGTCCACAGTGGACGCTATCAACTCAGTGATAAATACTGCCGAGATAGCGATCCAACGAAAAAGGGGAGGCATTCGATACTGTGCGTTAGTGACACTTGACGTGAAGAACGCATTCAACAGCGCAAGCTAGGATGCCATCGCGCTCTCGTTACACCGGCTTAGCCTACCGGATCCTGGAAAGCTACTTCCAGAACCGCGTACTGCTATACGAGACCGATGCCGGTCAGAAAAGGGTTCCGATTACCGCCGGAGTCCCGCAGGGCTCGATCCTAGGCCCGGTGCTATTGAACCTTATGTATGACGGGGTTCTGAGACTGAAGTTCCCTCCTGGGGTCAAGATCGTCCTAACCTTGGTCTACGGGGAGTCAATCCCTGAGGTAGAACTAACCGCAGAACACGCGATCAACACGGTGGAGGAATGGATGAGCGCGAGAGGCCTGAAGCTCGCTCATCATAAGACGGAGGTAGTTATCGTCAACAACCGCAAGTCGGCACAACATGCAGTTATCCATGTGGGAGAAGTCGTGATCACCTCACAGCGGAGTCTGAAGTCTCTCGGAGTCATTATAGACGACAAGCTGACCTTCGGCAACCACGTCGACTACACATGCAAGAGAGCGTCGACTGCTGTTGCGGCACTATCGAGGATGATGTTCAGCAGCTCAAAGGTGTGCGCCAGTAGACGTAGGTTACTGGCAGGCGTTGCCGTATCTATCCTCAGGTACGGCGGCCCGTCATGGTCAAGAGCACTGAGGGTAACCAGTTACCTACAGAAACTGGAGAGCACCTACCGCGTGATGTGCCTCAGAGGAGTGCTTCGAGTTACGTGGAAATAGAGGAGCCCGCGAGCGCACCAGGATGACCTCGGTCGCCAGATGGCAGTGTGAGTGGGATAACTCCTCGAAAGGTAGGTGGACCCACCGGCTGATACCTAGCATATTGAGCTGGGTGGGAAGACCCCATGGGGAAGTTCACTTCCATCTGACATAATTCCTGTCAGGCCATGGTTGTTTCCGACAGTACCTCCACAGGTTCGGGCACGCGGAGGTCCCAGTCTGCCCGGACTGCCCAGGTGTAGACGAAACTGCCGAACACATACTGTTCGTATGTCATCGGTTCGACGTCGAAAGAAGAGCAATGCTTGACGTCTGTGGCTGGAACACAACCCCTGATACCCTTATTCAGCGGATGTGTCAAGCGGTGGAGAAGTGGAATGCAGTCTCGACTGCAACCACCCGTGCCCCAAGCCTGTAGGCTACACGCTTGGGGCACGACTAACTAGTGATTGGTTAGTTGGAGCGAAAAAGACCGAGCACAGAAAAGTGAGTGAATGGTCTGTTCATGCTGAGGCAGGTTTGGCGCAGCGACTAGCAACCGCGTAAGGGGTAAACCCAGCCACCTCGAAGCAAGGCAGAAGAGCGAGTGTATAGGCGTATATGTGGACTGCCTCATGCCAAGATGGGAGGGTCGTAGTGTAGTATGTTGGGACTTAGCTATCGATGCCGCGTTGCGTGGTAGAGGAGTGAAAGGGTGAGCATCCAGGTCAGTCTCACACGGTATGTTAAGGGTGAGCACAAAAGTCAGCCTCACAAGGTATGAAAACGGTGAGCACCCAAGTAAGCCTCGCATGGTATGTCAGAAGTGGGGCCTAAGAAAAATGTCCCACATGGGATGCCAGGGGAAGCGACAGGGGTATAATAGAGTGGTACGATCGAGAGTGAACCAGGTGATTGGGTGAGCATCCAAGTCAGCTTCACATGGTATGTTAGAGGCGAGCACAAAAGTAAGCCTAGCAAGGAATGAAAAAGGTGAGCACAATAGTCAGCCTCATGTGGAGTGTTAGAGAGTAAATCAAGGTGCGATAGAGAGACACCCAAGTAAGCCTCATACAGGACGTATGAACGCGTGAGCGAGAGTGAATGAGTACATCAAGTACAGCCATCCCCCCAGAAGTAATACCGAGAGGTAGTCCCTGGGGGAACGATGGCGGAGCCCAATGGAGTTTAGTCGGTATTAATGGCAGCGTCACTATTCGAGCCCGACTCGCCCCCAGTAGACCCCGTGTGGTAGCTTGGCACCTACTAATAGCACGTGTACTGTGCTAGTACGTAAACGTCTTCTCCATTGTAAAAAAAAATACCGATAGGAGATGGCACGCATACAAGAGTATCGTTCAGCAATCAGCTGACCGATTTTCGCACCACGTGTTTTATTTGTTTTAAAAATAAAAAGGTACAAATTTCCCAAACGAATCAAAATTCTGTGAAGAGAATCTATTCATTTGCTTGTGCTAACATACCTCCATACAGTGATACGCAATTTCTAAGCAATCTGAGATAAGACATTCATGTTACAGAAGATTTTGTCTTGCGCGCCAATGCAATGTTTTGATTTTGACGATGAAATAAAAACGACGGTATCTATTTTAGCTGCCACCTTGTGACTCTATTCAGCATGTCCTTAATACCGACTAATTATGAAACGTCATACAAATTTTGTCAGAAATACGCACTTACACGTAAGATGCGACTTTTTTACATTTTAGCAAGAAGTCTCAATATAGTTAACCGATCTTCGTAATATTTAAGAAATTAATACAGAGTAGATAGAAGCATAAATTGTCTTTTCTGAATTGTTTCTACCATTTATGAGTTTCAAGACGTGCAATCTTAAACTTAATAAAATCATGGGTGCGTTTCGACTTCGTCTCATCAGACACCGACACTAAGTTATTGTCGGAATAGATTAGCGCCGGCTTGACGCTACATCCCTAAAACGAAAACACACTTTGTGTTTCAATCAAACGACTGGTCAAACGTTATGTCCCGTCCGAGCCAGTATTTTAATTAGTCTAAAGTGTGTTTTCTTTTTATGGATTTAGCGTCAAGCGGGCGCTAATCTATTCCGGCAATAAGTTAGTGTCGGTTTCTGATGAGACGAAGTCGAAACGCACCCATGATTTTATTAAGTTAGGATTTGTGCCCTTCACGTACAAGAATTAGTTTCATAAACAATTTTCACCTTAGTGAGAAATTTTGGTGTTTATCCAATTTTTCTCCTTAGGGGGAAATATAGCAATCTTAGACTTCAAAACACGTTTTTCTCAAATTGTGCTAAATGGCGCTTGTCATAAGATAGCACATCAGTGACGAACTGGAGAAGGCTTTTTGAAATTGCAATTATCTACAACGGTGTATGCTAAATGGTAAGAAATTGAAGCGATATGTTTACATTTTTTAAATTGTTTTATTGTCCGATCAAGAAATTTTCTCTATTTTATTCAACACTTTTCAGTACCAAAATTTGTGTATGCTCTGAAAGCCAGTCTAATTAATTCTCGAAAAAAAGTTGATGAGAGCGACTGAAGTACTATTCAATAAAGAAATAAATAAATAAATACATAAATTATTAAATATCTAAATAAATAAACATTCAAGTTAACAGTCTAGCTTTCAACATTTTTCCTAGCAAACTTATCTAAAAAAGTCAACAAATAGTTTGAACAGTGTTTCATTCGACCGGTCTTCGGACGACGAAGATTGCGACTGGCTTGCAACATATTTGTACAAATGAACGATAATGAGGATGAGCGTATGAAATGGATGATCTGATGGGAACTTCTCATCAATTGCGTCACACCCCATGTAGGGTGTTCAGCTGGGGACTTAGCATTGTAGCAACGGAAAGAGCTCCGCTCTTTTTGTCCGTTTTGTTAAGCATATGGCCGCTGCTGATGATACGCCATGATATGCGGATCGTAAGGGTAGTGGCTGGGACTATTTGGCACCGGAGCATACTGACTCGGTCGATGGTAAGGGTATTCGCTCTCCAGGCGATCGTTCCGGTCCTGGGAATAATAGCCGCCATCTTCGTCACGGTTTCCGTGCAGCGACCGTTTCCAATAGCCGCCAAAGTCCTCGCTATGGTCGTCGTAGTGATGCTGGTGCTGCGCGTGCTCGTAGTAGATTACCTGTAATAAATTTCCTTTAGTAGAATAGACCAGTTTGTCATTGGCACAACGGCCTTTTGGAAAATAGGGGTAGGACTAATTGATTGGTACTTTTTGTGGCTGTGGCTGCTTCTTGAGGTCGAACCAGAAACGTCCAATATTTATCAGCAGTCCGAGGGCAGCGATAGCGAAGAACTTGAGTTGCAGATGGAAGGAAAGAATCTTCAGCAGCAATTCGATTTTTCCCTTGAGCGCGGCTCCCAGCATGAACAGCTTAATGTATGTCTTCTTCTTCTTGCCCTTTCTTTTGCCTGTGTTCAGCATTTTGATATCGTTTTGTGAATATTATGTATAAAATTGAGGAGGGAAATTGAAAAAAAAAAGAAATATTAATGTTTTGTTACATTAATTTGTAAAGGTTAGCCAGAAATCGGTTAACAAAATTAGTTACAATCTACGACGGATTTCGGAATGGTTAGTTATTGTGTTAAAACAAGCATTAAAAAGATATCTATAGCGTCATACAAACTGATCTCTCATGCAGTATGAATGTTTGTATAATAGGTGTGTTACTCTTACAGTGCCCGTTTACTTATTCTACCCGAATAGAAATGTATAGTAACAAAACTATAATTTTCATTGAACAGTGCAGTAACTTACAATAGTTTACTGTAAACATTCATGTTTTGCTATACCCATGTACACTAAATTTCAACTTTGCTAGACCTAAGTTTTCTCGGTAACAGTGACATGTAATGTTAATAATACGAAGAGATGGCTTTTTGATCACGGGTTTCATACGGCAATATCTAACGGTAACAGTATTATCTTAGTCAAGTTAAAAGATAATACTGTTACCGTTTTTTGCCCTGAAGATGAAGGCGTAAACTTTCGAAACGTTGGTATTAGACGAAATATAGATATTGTCGTATGAAACCCGTGACCAAAAAGCCATCTCTTCATATTAAAAACAAAGTGGTCGTCCTTCCTACCATGTAATGTTAATTTGTTGTATCATTTTGAACAGAAAAAATAATGTTCTAATTGTAAATCAACTGGAAAAACCTATACTTGGGAAACATTTTTAATAGGACTTAAGCAACATCGAGAGCCTCTCCTATTTTACTTTTTCTTTCTATTGTTACGGTGTTACAATTTTCTAGCACAGATCGAAAGATGGCTTTATGGACCAGTATATAATACAAAGAGTTGTAGGAAAAATACAGAAGTGTTCGAGCTATAGTCAGAAGAGAAAGTAAACCAAGAAAATGGGATTGATCTATTGAAAATTTTCCCCATTTTAACCATAATATTTGTAGTTCTGTGCTTGATTGATTCCTAACAAACAACGACAGCTGAACAAGCCTTTGATCCGAGAGAATAAGCTGAACAAAAACGGTTTAAGCCATTATCCAGCTAAATTGTTTGTTGGGTTGTTAATTTCTATTCGGGCTGGATTGGAAAACAGGAATTGTACGTGTAAACCTATTTCAACATTCATATAACGATCATGGAAATGATGAGCTGGTGGGAATGTGGGATTGATCTATTAAAATTATATAAAACATGATTAGCCTTAATTTTGTTCACGAACTATCGATGGTATGATGCATGGAATTAATTTTTGATGATGTTGATGGTAATTCTATTGTTGGTCATGCAAGAATAGATATTTGACA
This sequence comes from Topomyia yanbarensis, assembly GCF_030247195.1. Lineage (NCBI taxonomy): Eukaryota > Metazoa > Arthropoda > Insecta > Diptera > Culicidae > Topomyia > Topomyia yanbarensis. The sequence continues at coordinate 289,666,333 of NC_080672.1, forward strand.
CACATACGCAGCACTAGCAACACAAAACCGAAGCAAGCTTCAAGCTCGGAGGTGACCATCTTTCTTTTTTTAATCATGCCTTATATAGATAAAGGATTTTATTTCGCAAGTTACGCAACATTTCGTATTTTGGTAATATGTTTACAAATTCAGTTTGTTTGGAAACTCATTGTGAAGCATATTAGAGCATATTTAGGACAAATTAGCCAACGTAAAGTACGCCCTTTTCTCATTTGGGAACTTTACATATGTGATCGGATGATGAAGTATGTTTCATTGGTTTACAGGCCCTTTCGGCGCAATATAGGAATTCATCGTTTTGAAATGAATTAGCGCTTGAGAAGAAGTGGCAGATTCTTAACTTCTTGCCCTTTCGGGCCACGAGTGTGAACCTCAGTATTGGTTGTTCAGTTTCAGCACAGAGAATTCAGATACTCGATGCAGTTTGTGCAGTTATCATTATTGCCTGAACAGCAGCAATAAATTTGGCAACCGTTTGTAGTTCAGGTAATGCTACTGGAGCTTCTGTGCTGGAATTTATTTCCGTAGATAAGCTTTCTTCGGCGGTTTCTGAGCAGTGTTTTCTGCAGTGTCTGCTCACAGAATTGGCACATATTAATTTGTCCTTGAAGTGTAGAAAGTGTATTCTATGCACTGTGTTTTAGGATGCGTTGGTCCATCCGCATTCCCTCCACAAACACCATCAGAAATACCTGGGAAGTAGTTCCTCCATGTGTCTTCTGCAATGGATTCCACTTCTCCGAAATACAACATAAATCATTTAATAGCCATTATGAAAGTAACTGGTGCCAGATCATCACCCTTATTCTTGTTTACGACGTATGCGAGATTCGTTCGAAAGCGGTTCGAACGAATAGTAAGCCCATTTGCTTTTGCTGTCGTAAACGAGAATTATGGACCACTTTCGTTCGAATCTTGCATTCGTCGTAAACAAGAATGAGGGTGCATGTCACTTGACATCGATTTTCCCATCATAGGGGAGACCAGGGCTAGTTGGCGGTGTTTTCAGTTTTCAATTTTTACCGCTTTGATGTAGGTAGATCTTGCAAAATAGAACACGCGGCATGAAAGAGCAGACTGTTGGCAACATCTCTGATTTTTTAAAAGTGTTTGATGCATTGTCTCCATTTTTAGAGACAAAAATATGTGACGCGGAAAACCCGCCAACTTACCCCGGCCCCGGGGTAAGTTGGCGGTATGTGTGGATACGCCAAAAACTAAGCAATCAAATGGAGATTCAATTACTTCAAGGGTCCTTTTGGAACGTTCTGAATGTCTTTTCGAGAAAACTGTATATTAACCGACATTTGCTATTATATTTCAGCTTTAATACCCCAACATTTTGAATTTAACGCGTACTCCCTATTCAAAAGCAAATTTTCGAAATTCTTCATGCAATTGGCCGGAATAAATGTCTCCTACATTGGCGAGATACACAAGAAAAAGATTTCCTTACTTTGCAGTGAATTCCAGAAATAAAATTTTTTGATGACTTTTTTGCACTGTAAATAGTACCGCCAACTTGCCCCACGTGCAGCACCGCCAACTTACCCCAACCGCATATTTTATAAAAAACTATTTAAAAAATAACTTTTGTTTATGGATAGATGCAATATCTATTCGGATACTGAAAGCTCCTTTCACACGTTATCGAAAAATATAATCATTCGGGAAATAGATTGAAAATCACCCTAAATAACACAAAGTGTTTAAAATTTAGAAAATTTACTTGGCATGCTCGAAAACACAATATCACCCACAACTTCCACCAAACAAATCGTTTTGCAACAAAAATACATTGGATAACGGGTTTCACATAACTTGAGGTACACAAGAAGAAGCAGCGCTATATGTCTAATGTTTGTTTGTTTGTTTGTTTATTAATGATACTTTACATCCCAGCTTTACATCATTTGAATGATGCATTCGTATCAGAAGGAAATTTGTAGTTCACAATTTTTTATACAATTCGGTTTTTCGTAAAAATTCCAAAATTTTCTTTTCGTTTTCGTCCTGGTTGATCATTGCATTTCGTAAGCTGGTTGAATCAATGTTGAGTTCTTGTCTTTCTGTGTCGTACTTCCTGCAGTGTAGGATAAGGTGTCGCACATCTAGATTCGTACCACAGCATTCGCAGATTGGGGGGCATCTCTTGTCAAAAGGAAACTGTGTGTTAGACGAGTATGGCCGATCCTAAGTCGGGTTAGTACACGTTGGTCAGCTGCATTGTCTCTGTCTCTCCAACGTGTCGTGTCAAATTTAACTTCTCTCAATTTACTATCGCGTGAAGCAAACCACTGCTCCTCCCAATGTCGACGCATTGATGATTTTAGCTGTCTCCACGCATCTTCCGCGGGAATAGGTGCGTTAACTGCCGGTTGACTTCTCGCCTCATTAGCAAGTCGATCGGCTTCATTGTTGCCGCGAATACCGGCATGACCGGGAATCCAGCAAAATTTAACATTTCTACCACGTGCCATATTTTCCACCTCCTGTATCAGTGGATGTTTAGATTTGCCTGATTCTAGGGCCAAAAGGCAGCTCGCCGAGTCCGTAAGAATTAGTAATTTTTTTATATTTGGCACGAAGAGGGCCATTCGGATGGCATACGCTTCGGCAGAGAAAACGCTGTACTGCTTTGGAAGACTGCGCGATTGTGCCAATGCAGCTGCGTAGAGACCGGCACCCACTGTATCGTCGTTTTTGGAGCCATCCGTGTAGAATTCGGACGTTTGCTGAAATTGGCTGGTTAGCATGTTTTGGATGACGGGTCGAACTTTTTCTGGAGGGTCGCCTGCTTTCACGACTTTCTTCACATCCCATACAACAGACGGTTTTGATATGTGCCATGGTCGATGCCCTTGCCTGACAATTTGTGCTACCGTGCTCAGTGGTTCTCCAGTTAGTTCCTGGATACGAGAAGACGCGCGGGTTACCAGAGGAAGGTTAATACTGTTACGGTCATTTGCTAACAGTCGAATGGCCACTCGCGCAATGGACTGTACCGCCAGCATTTCGAAGGGTAGAGTACCCGCTTCGGCCATGATTGACGATATGGGGCTGGTAACGAAAGCACCGGAAGCAAAACGGATCATCCGATTATATGCAGGTGCAAGTGTCTGCAGGCTAGCTTCACCTCCTCTGCTAACTAGTCCTACTCCGTATAAAAGTTTTGATGTCACAATCGCAGAACCAACTTGTAATAGTGTTGATCGTTGGCCACGCGGAAGTTGAGCGCCAATCACTCTCATTACCCGTAGCCTCGATGCGCATGCTGCCTTCACCATCTTGCAGTGTGCCTTGAAGCTTAGTGTCCGGTCCAGAGTAACACCGAGAATTCGTAGCCGATTTGTGTAAGGTATGGCGACCCGGTCGATGGTGATGTTGCGCGAAGGATTGCGTCGCGCATTGGGGCTACAATAAAAGATAAATGACTTTGTGGCGGCGATCGCGAAGCCTACACTTTTCGCCCACTTGTCGACAGCTTTAACAGCAGCCTGTACTTTACGATGCAGCGCATCCGATTTTCTACCTCGCAGAATTAGAAGGATATCGTCTGCGTACAACAGTATCTCCACTCTATTTGGAACAACTTTGAAGATTGGCTGCATCGCGACGAGAAACAGCGTTACTGACAAAACAGAACCTTGGGGGACTCCATTTTCTAGGCTATGAACGCGCGAGAGTTTTCCTCCTACACAAACTTGAAACATCCGCTCAGACAGGAAACTTTGTAGTATGTTCATCATACGGCCACGTATTCGCCACTTTTTCAACGTTCGTAGGATTCCATATCGCCACGTCGTGTCGTACGCTTTCGATAAGTCCAAAGATGCTATTAGACTGTGTTCATCTACTATTGGCAATGATTTCTCTAGTTCAGCGAAATACGTTTCCGTGCCACGCCCGGAACGAAAGGCGTGTTGTCGCTTATCGAGTCGCCCGCTTGACTCTAATTCGGTAATCAGACGTCGATTGATGATCCGTTCAAGCAGCTTTGCCATACAGCTAGTTAGCGATATAGGTCGGAAGGCTGCAGGTCCGGAATCGTTACAGTTTGGTTTTGGGATAGGGACGATAAGAGCATTCCGCCAGCAAGTTGGGAATACGCCGCTACGCCAGACATTGTTCAGTAGCTCGAGGAGGATCGTTTTCACGGATAGCGGAAGTCGCTGAAGCATGGGATATCCTACCATATCGGGTCCCGTAGAAAGACTCGTTCCTTTATCTAGCGCCCACAATAGTTCATCAATGGTGATATCGATATTATACGTGTCGTTGGAGTCAGGTGATCGGTCTATACGTTGTCGTTCGGTGTTTCGTTTTCGTTTTTGAAAGTTTGGTGGATAGCTGGCTGTTGCTGATCTCTCCTTGTAATATTTCGCTAATTCTTCCGCTACTTCTTCGGGGTCATTCGTAAATCCATCCGCTTGCTTGAGTACCAAAGTGTGCTGACGTCGACCGCCACGCAGGGTATTCACTGTGCGCCATAGTTCAGTAGTCGTGCTGTTCGGTGAGATTTTCTCCACAAAATTCTCCCAAGACTGCCGTTTGGCTGTTTTAACCGCTTTCCGTGCTGTTGCCTTCGCCTCCTGGAACCTTTTCAAGGCTGCGGGTTTTTCAGGATCGGTGGTCTGCATACGACGTAGGGCTCGAAGATGTTTGCGTCGCTGTTTGATAGTTTCTTTCACCTCGGGACACCACCATGGAACCGCTTTTGGACCAACTCGACCGCTGGATCGTGGTATACACTTGATGGCTGCTTCAATGATTTTCTCCGTGAAATTTTCGATATCCCACTCGACGTCTGCGCGGATTGAAGTGATTGTGGTTTGTTCGTATAGAGGCCAGTCTGCTTGGTCAAAAAGCCACTTGCGTCGTGTTGTCGTGGCTAATGACCATCCTGGGATGGAGATTGTTATCGGAAAATGATCACTGTTACATGTATCCGGTAGTGTTCGCCAAGTAAGCCTTCTGGCCAAATGTTCAGAGCAGAATGAGATATCGATGGCCGACGTGTTGCCTGAGACCGGATCGATACGAGTGGGTGAACCATTGTTTAGAATTACAAATTTTCTTGTTAGAGTGGTCTCTGCGATGAACCGGCCGAGCGCGTTAGTTGACTGTGACCCCCACGCTAAGTGGTGGGCATTGAAATCGCCTAGGAATATTATTGGTCCGTCCAGCTCTTCGAAGAGGTCATTAAAAGCAGATTGGCATTGTTGGGCACTTGGGGGAACGTATACACACACAACCGTTGGCAGGATCGGTTTGTGAATTCGCACAGCGATAAGATGCAAACTCGTGGTGATTTGCACTCGTTCAAACGGTATCCCCTCTCGTATCGCTAGTCCAACACCGTGTTGCCAGTAATGATCGCTTTTGGACTCCAAAAGCAAACTGTAGTTTCTGCCCAAGAAGTCCGGTGCTATAACTGCTTTGTTGGCTTTGGTCTCTTGGAGTGCAACTATGTACGGATTATGTTCCGCAACCAGCTGCTTTAGTTCATCGATGTTCGCTCGCAGTCCACGCAGATTCCACTGCAGCGCGAAACAAGAGGAGTTGTTTGAAGCAGATGACGATGCCGATTCTACTGACTTGTTACGTGTTGGTGCTCTTCGACTCGATGATGGTTTACCGGCGGAAAGTCGGGAGGAGAATTGCAAGGACTGTGTATCTGAGAGGTAGGGACTGTCCTTTTCCCCCCGATCAGTCCCTTCCATGATTGGAAGTGGGGAAGCTACTTTCATCTCTTCTTCCCCAAACCGGTTATTCGTTTGATGCGTGCTGGTCACATCTGTAACGGGATAAACCGCAACAGAAACCGTTCGTAAGTGGACTGGAATGGGACTGACCTGTGGGACGTCTAGCCCCACAGTGCCAGCCGCTGTCGTAAAAACTACACTATTATTTCCAGAACTACCGACAGCAACCGGCACTGGGGAAAGACTTTGTGTAGTTTTCGTTGGATGCTTCTTTGGCCATGATCTTGTTGATGGGCCTTCTCCGGGTGAGGGCGGCGAGTGGTGCCAGGAATCCATGTGAAGAGTATTGTCAATTATATCTGAAAAAACGTTTAGCGCAGCAGTACCTGTGAGTGGGTTGGCAAACATAAAACTGACCTGAGAGAGGTCCGGCCCCACAGTGCCAACCGCTGTCGTACTAACTACACTACTATGCTCACGAACACCGACTGCGGTCGGCACTGGGGATAGACTTTGTGTAGTTTTGTTGATCTCCTTTTGTTCGTCGCTCGGAATTTTTTTGTTGGCTGGTTCGCATGTTGTAGTGGTGAAATCGGTGTTCCTATCGGCCACAGAGGTGAATTCACTATCAACGGGTTGGGGTATGACGGCCCGGATAGTTCCTTCATCCTGCTGTGCTTGCGTTGGAAGGAGTACTACACTTTCCTCTCTTCCAAACCGATCTATCACGTAGTCAGTATTCGTGCGTGGGTTGTCGTTGGTATCCAAACGTTGATGAAAATGAGAATTATCGAAGAGGCTGGCTAGGAGGCATCTCGGTAATCTCAATTTCATCGTCTGAATATTCCATCGTTTCGTTGGTGGTAGTGGTAGCGGTTCTTTTTGGTGGCGGGCTAAAGTTATCCGGTGAGGTTGTCGTTGGTTTGCTGGACTGGGTGTGTTGCTTCTGCGATCTTCCTCGTTTCGAATCCGTATTTATCGCTGGTGAGTTGTTCCTGGATCTCGTTACGGGCCCGATTGCTTGGTTCATTTGCTTCTGTTCTTTGCTGTGCTGTGGTTTTTCTTGGCTGGCGGACTGTTGTTTCATCTGATGGATGTACGCCAACATTTGTTCGATTTTTTCGTCTTTTCGTTTGGTCTCCGCCAGAAGTTTTGCGATCGTTTCGTCCTTCTTCTTCATTGCCAGTTCCAACTCTTTCAGCTTGCTAAGGATCTCATTCGGTTGTGCTGTGGCCTGAGCATAGCTGCCTTTACTTAGATGTTCCGCTCGTTTGCGTGCTTCCGGGAATGTTAGATTGTCGCGGATTTTTATTTTTATGACCTCCATTTCTTTTTTATACACAGGACATTCGCGGCTTGTTGGTTGGTGATCGCCTTCACAATTCCGACAGTACGCAGTTTCTTTACATTTTTCTTCGCCGTGTTGTTCTTTCGAGCAATTAAAGCATCGCTGAGGACCAGGACATCGAACGCGAGTATGGCCGTAGTTGAAGCATCCGTAACAAAGCATCGGGTTCGGGAAGTATGGGCGAGTAGGAACGTGAAGCAAACCGATCTTTATGTATTCCGGGTATGTGGTTTTACAGAAGGTCAAGATTAGCGCTGGCGTATTCACTCTCTTCTCAGCTTCCTTTCTTGTAATTCGCTGTACACGAATCACTCCCTGGCTTATAATTTCTTGTAAAACATCCTTCTCTTCCATCTGAATCAGATCGTAGCAGGAAATTACGCATCTGCTTACGTTCAGATTCGGATGAGCTTCGACCACTACTTCAGTGCCGTCAATGAGCTGGGTCATTTTCTGCAACTTAGCAACTTGGGCAGGATTCCGAACTCGAAGGGTATACCGTGTCCCTTGAGCTTCGGTATTCGCACCTTCGATTGGACCTCCAGCGACAACCTCTACCGATTTACCGATGATGAACGGGTTTCTAGGCAATGGTACACCGTCTTTGCCGGTTAACTGCAGGAACGTCAATTCGCCGAATTTGTTCGTAGGGTCCATGTACTCTGGTAGTCTTCTTTTGCTTGACCCTCCCGGGTCACCGCTACTAGCGGCCGCCATCTTGGATCACACCACCAGACGTTGGTAAATGCGCTGTGGCACGGTCACCCGATACCAACCCCAAATGGACAAAAAAGGTAACGAAAAGGAAAGATCTTACCTTATTTGCCCCTTCAACGTCGTTTTTTCCGAAGTGTTCCCACAATTTTGGGACACACTGTAGATGTGCAGTGATGAATCTGCTCGCTTACTTGCTTCTACACAGCCTCTAAATAGCAAAACAAGCAAGAAAAAAGCACTTTTCCAATATTGATGTTTTACCGTTCACACACTTTTGGCCCGCACTGTACCGTACAAATAGCGGTACACACTGTACTGGTATCTCAAATACCACCAAATCCAACGTTAAAAAAAATTCAATAATTTTTCAAAAACTTTTTACGTTTTTTGCGACTCGAAAAATATCGCCCGTTCAGCACACCGTCACACTCCACCAGTGAGTGAATGCAAGATCGGCCCGGCAACCACGCGGGTAGGCACAGCGATGGCTGTTTGTTTACCTATCGCACCGCGTGGGCAAAACTAAAATTCACTTTTTTCAGCCGTTTCTGAACCGATTTTCACCAAACTTTCACTGTTCACCACTAGAGAAGCACTTCGTTCACGTTTTTGTCGAAAAATAAACCGCGAATATCGCGAAAAACACCGAAAAAACACTGTGTTTAATTCCCGAATGCGCGCTGTTTATACCGTACGGAACGGTGTTTCCAACTCAGATGTATATGTCTAATGGAAACGGAGAAAAAGGGATTCCGTCAACTTACCCCAACCGCCAACTAGCCCCGGGCTCCCCTATATGTATATGGTGTTCTTGATTTTAGTAATGACACACACAAGCACGTGTTTTAAGATGTTACGCGTTATGCTTTCGCCTGAGCCAATTTGTTTTATGTCATCAGCACCAAATGTCTGACACGATCAAACTGGACGACGGCAACTTTCGTTAGCCTAAGCTCCAGTTTTACCTTCAGTTAATGTTGCACTTCACGAATACTCAGTCTTATGCGAAAAGACCGTGTTAAATTTGCATAGTATTACAAGTATACCTCGTAGTATGTTTCGTACCTACCTACATAAAGCAATAAATTTGTTCGTTTGATTTTGTGAACTTCTACAAAGTGGGACAAATTATATAGCAATTCTACGGGTTTTAAGGAAACTTCTGATACTTTTGAAAAGTTCTGTGTAACTCGGAATAGTTCTACGTTATCCAGTAAAGTATTCTGAACTTTAAGGCGTTTGGTGTTGTTGGTTAAATAAAATCGCCTTCTTTTTCATTTGCTCAATTGTTAGTAATGAACCTCTAGAATAGTCTCCCGAAATCTCGGTGGCCGCGCTGCACTTTTTATGTTTTGAACAGTCATGCGTCATGCGCACGTATTTGTTGTAATACACGCAGATTTCAAACTACACTGATAGTATAAATTCGTAAATATAATGAAATTGATCATGCAATGCATGAGTTCAATCGTCGTTTTTTGCAACGAAGTTCATTTCATGAACATGAATGGGCGCTTGGTGGACGAAAGCTTTTGTAAATTTTACATATTTAGTGTAGTGCACGAATGTGATCGTTGATAACAAAATTATTTTTTTGTAAATGAAACGAAATGTTTTGTTTATTTTAATAAACGTTTGTGTATATCACAAACGATTTCGTTGGTCGCACGAAATCATTTCGTTCATCTTAGAAAAGTTTTCATATTCATTAGCATATTATTTTGTCAATCGATGTTTTAGGATCGATGTTTGACAACAATGATTTTTTTAACTTAAAGGATTGATTTGGTAAAATCGATTTTATTTCAACCTGCTTACCTCTATTGAGAACTAGAAAGATTGTGGTGTGAAGTAGTGGCTGCTTGATGAACGAAAGTTTTCGTACATTTTAAATATTTAGTGTATATTACACGAATTTTGTCGTTGATAACGACATTTTTAATAAACGTTTGTGCATATTGCGAACAATTTTGTTGGTCGTACGAATTCATTTCGTTCATCTAAGAGAAATTCTCGTATTTAATAGTATATTATATTGACATTGCTCCGGCAGAGAAAAACTCAAACTTATTCATACAAAACCAACTAGCAGTTCGCGATAGCTCAACTCCGTACTGTTCCGGATTCTGAATCAACTGGAGCCGAAGTGGTTCAATAAATCTTCCTGAAACCGGCGGTTACGGTTACTAAATAGTGAGACAGAGAACGTCGTGATCGTCAATAATTATTTGACAAGGACTTCATATGCTACCTCTATTGAAGCCCTCTTGATGTTAATGGTTTGACGAATGGTGCTCGTAAATATTATAAAGACATTCATATATAGCAGCGAACAATTTCGTTTGCCTAATAAAGCCGTTTCGTAATAAGCCAACGAAAGTCGTTTCGTGGTTTTCACGAAAAATTCGTTTCAAAAGAACTACGAATGATTTATCATATGTACGAAAAATTCGTATATTTTTATGAAAATTGTCTGTACGAAACTAATTCGTAGCGATTTACGAATATATTCTATCAGTGTATCGGTAACTTTAATAACGCATTTTTTTCAAATTGGCGGATACGATAACCCAAAAACTATTCAACGGATTGATTTGATGTTTTTATGTGAAGCCTTAATATGTGTAGCCAGTCGATCAACCACGGAAAACTGAATAATTTTTTTCACTCCATTATTTTGAAGAAAAGTTAGCGAATTTTACATGAAAATCTGAGATTTTTCAGTTTTTGTGATGCCATTTTCCGAAATTCAACCATTTTTCAAATTTTTTGTTTCATCGAATAACAACAAGTCTAAACTTTAAAAATATTACTGAAATTCCTGTTCAGACAATTTTATCAAGATGTATCCTGTCCGCCGTGGAGCTCCTCGACGTGGAAATGGTTGGACGTCTACTCTTGGAAAGCTCATTTGTGTGACTGAAACATTTTTTCGTATATAATGAATGTATAATTAAATCTTTACATTACACAAGAGATCCATTGTTGCTTTGCTCATATAGTAAAATAAAATTACTGTCAGTTTGAGCACTTTATTCCCCTTACGTAAGCGATAAATGCATCATGAAAATCCGGGAGAGTGATCTGTAGAACTTTTGTTGACAATTTGTAGTAAACTGAGGTCAGTCATAGTTTTTTGTCAAACTACATCCAAAACACGCCCCATATGATTTAAATGCATAAACGCATGGCTCTAAAGCGAATTCGGCATTGGAACTGGTATAATGCTTATCGTTGGTTCGGGACGAAAATGTATTACACAGCGATTTGGTGAATTTAAAGATGGGAAAGTATTAGTTTAGAGTATATTCTAATGCTAATACACATACAAGTGCACGTAGAAATGACTCAGGCTTGGAAGGTACTAACACACCTAAACCACTGAGAGCTGACATACAAGTAAAGTTTTCAACTTGTGTAAGAAATAAAACTGTCGCTTTGAAATGACAACAAGTAGCAACTTGCCACTGGCCGGCGCTTCGATCGGCCACTAATCGCTATACGGGACTTGTGTACCAACTTGGATACAATGGTGACTCACGCATGCGAACCTGTATGCGATGATGATTTTTCAAAGTATTTTCATTTAAATGTTTACACAGGTTTTTCGGTAAAGTTTGTTTCAGCTTATATGTCTGTTCTCTGTGCCTAAACCACTCTTCAAATTCATTTTTCGCTGAAAATCAGCAAACAAATGACATATTTATAGGGTGATGAGCCTATTTTGGCACCATTAGGGAGAGGGTCGCACTATTTTTTGAACAATTTTAAAAGAAGCCATATTATCTATAACCTTTCTCAGCATAAAGTATCAGTGTACTGTTTCTTAAACATCTATATAATGCTTATTTAGCAGAATTGCCTCAATTTTCAGCATAAATGAAAATAAATGTTCCATTTTGTGCATCTATTCCCACCTCAACGATCCAATTATCGTCTCATGGGTGTGCCAATTTCCACCTCATCGAAAAACAATCTAGTTGACACGCAATGCCTCATATTCCATTTGCGTCGATTCTAACTAGGTATCCAGATCATGGACGCCAACGTGTGATTTGTAAAACGAATCATTCTGCATTTTTCAGCCGATCAAAACAAACGTAAACATCACGCACATCAATGAAACTCATCAGCTGTTAGTAGAAGAGCGCCCAGAATTGCGCACGCGGAAAAAAACCATTCGAAGGTTAGCAACTGGAATGACAAGTTTCACATCACATTGCTTTCTCCCGATCCGAATTGTATGTGCAGATGAAAATAAAATATCTGCAATCAACAATTAGTTGAATAACTTGAAGTAATTGATTACTTATACCTGAAATTGCATTACATTATATTTACAAGTTCATGTTTTGGTTTGGTCGCACTGGTGATTCTTTTCTGTATGATGGATACAAAAAGTTGGTTTTGATTGTGGTAGTGTATCAGCAAAACATGCCAATAATAGGAACCCCCGTATTTAGTTTTATCCTATTATAACACTAGGCCTATTCTAGTGTTTGACGAGTGATTTTAAAGTGAAATTATCGTAAAAAGCTTCTCCAGCTAAAATAAAGGTATGTATCAGTGCAATGTTTAGTATATTTGTGCTGGAATAACGAGATATGAGGCGGTAAATGCTGGCTCGTAAGTGTTTATTTTGCTAAGCGCCGTTGCATCCGGTTTCGGTCCACTACGTGAGTGAGGCGGAATAGTAGATATTTCAATAAGGTGATTTTGTTTTAATTAAAAGTTGGATTTAGAGGATAGTTCTAAATACATATGTGCACAACAAATAAAGAATATAACTTGAGCTTATTTTTTCTCACCTGCTTTAGCCAAATCGATAGTGTCGTTATCTCATATGCTTGGTTCGAAACCAAGGGGTACGAAATAGGGTCACAATAGGCTCTACTGCCATAATAGGCACATCACCCTACCTATTGACAGATATCAGCAGGTATAAATATTTACTGATTACTCGGCTGTGCGGGAAATTGCCGAGCTGAACTAAGTTTCAATCAATAATAATACAGTGTGAGCATAATGTTGCTAGTACGAAAAATCTGCCAACATCTTTCTTTTTGACAGTTATGGCCCAAGTTGTGGCCAACTACTAATCATCGAATTTTGAGCTAGGATTTTTGTAAACACTTATCGAAAAACGCATCTGATGTTTTTGGTTGATTTTTAGTCACTAATAAAACTGAGTTTGCACTTGTAGCGTGCTATTTAACTTTAATCACTACTTGGGTAGGCTCTTTTCAAAATTTCAGCTTGAGTCAAAAGGGTCAAAAGAAACGCAGAATGTAAATTTAGTAGGAATTTTAACTATTTGTCAACACTAAAACTCCTTATTATATGTTTAGAAAAGTTGTTGTACTTTGCAAAGCCCTTCTTTTTATGTTTAAACAGAAGCTAAAGAGGCTCTAATTTTAGCAAGATCCAAAAATTAAACTTTTTAACGGATTGAGGTAGAAAATTGACTGTCTTCAATGAAGTTGTAAAAGTTTTCAAATGATAGGTAATAGCCCCAATTATCAGCCTTACTTGTTTTTGTAAACAAATCACGTCGAAAAGTTATAGATGCTTAAAAATGTTGTTGCTTAGAAACAACATGGGTATAAAGTGGTGAATTTATCTTTTACCATAATATTACGTAACTTGCGAAAAATCTCAAATATGGATTGTTGGATTTTTACAAATGAGGTGTGGTTAAATTTTAGCATGCAATCAACTCTACTACTGGTGGCAAACAATGAAACTAAGGTCTTTTTATGCTTGTGGTCGTTTGGAAATTATTCCGTTACCGAATTCGGGACTGTTCAACGGCAATCCTGAAAGAGATTGTGGATTTGATTAGCGGGAGGTTACGGTTTCGTTTAGTATGAGATTTTTTTTTTAATTGGATGGGTCCAGCTATTCAGAATTTTAATTTCTGCTGGGATACTTGGTTTTCATATGCTGGAATATTTAATTAGATCGGATTGGACCTGTCCACGGGACGAAACAGAAGGAAAATGTACAAATTTGATATTTTAGAACACAAATGAACTTTCGGGTAATAACGGTGAATCAATGAATTGGTCTCATAGTAAATCGAAAATCGTACGGAAAAATCCTCCGCCTCCGCCGTCGTTGCGGCCGACTTGATCGTCGGCATTCTTTTCCGATATCTCGAACCCGGACCCACCTACAAAACCTGGACCATTTTGTTCATCGCCACCGAAACCTACAGCCTGGCCACCCACTTGCTTGCCTCTACCAATAGCTTTGTCCAGCCCGGCGTCAAATCCATAATCCACCAAACCATCCTCCACGGCGGCCACCTCATCGTCAAATTCCGCCGCGGTACGTGCAAGACCCGCATTGGTACCATTGTTATCAGTGTTACCTAGCTTCAAGATGTGATGCAGGTGCTTTTTGGGACGAGCCTGTTCGTCATCTGATTTTAGCCCTTTACCCGCAACGTAACTGGAATCGAATAAATTCAATCATTTGTTGTTTTTTTTTGCAACAGTAGTTAAACATACCCGTCCACACCGTCCGATACATAATCTGAGATAGTTCCTAGTCCATCTTCAATTTGATGTATCAAGCTGGATGGAGTCTCTCTGAATTTTTTCTTACCATCGTCTTTCAGGGCACGTTGCTGAGATTCTCTGTCGGCTTCCTCTGGAATTGGCATACAGAAATAATCAGTTAAAATGTGAACAAAATATATTAACTATATCTATTATATCAGCAAGCTAGTTTGCTATAAAATGTCACTACTATGAGTTCATTATTTTACTTCTCGGAGTTAACTCCACGTATCTACCTGACAGATCTAGTTAGTTAGTGAAAACTTGTCATTAGAGATAAACGAGAATGTCTCAAAGTAGCACTACTATGTGGGTCAATATTCCCTTGCTGACAAACGATTCAGGGTCTGCCGCCAAACAGGTTAATCTTCTGACGTCCGGGATGACACTGTTTAACCACTCTTACTAACTCAGGCGACCAAACGAGGCGTAAGTTGTATTTACAGTTTGCTCCATTTACGCGATTACGTGCTGGTTATCGCATGTTGAGTGGACAGGAGTAATGGGTTCTTGCGAACAGCGGAAACGGACTTGAACTTGACCGCTTCGGTAGCACCAGTGAGGCGTAAAGTTTTCGCGAAAAACCGGCTTTTCTCTTAACTACTTCCATTGTTAGTTAATTTTTTCAATTTGCACGCTGATTGGCGCAAGTAGGTTCGTTTTTCACTTTCGCACGTGTAGAAATGCTACAGTGGAAGTATGCCTAAGATGGTCATAGCGGCTAACGCGGACGCTATCGGATTTAGTAGAAATCATGTTTAGAGAATACTTTGATCATTACTTTTTATTATTTACTGTTTACGGAACCGTAAAGAAGACGCAAGATCCGGCAACATGCTCAATGTCTTTGAAGCACTCGTCAAAAGTGCAATGATTGCTTTTGACGAGCTCAATACGGCGAAGATGCGTGTCTAATGTGTGATGTGTTTCATAAATTTCACCTACCAGTATACCAATTTTGGATAAATTGTTTGCATTTTCATTGGTTGAAATAGAGCAATAAATGGGGGTACACTGGTGATCTGAATCAAAATATACGGGACATGCTTCTCAATCTTCATCGAGCGAAAATCCATGGCTCTTGCAAAACAACCCGTGAGGGTGAAAAAACAGCTCGAGGCCCGCAGTCCTAACTCATCGAACGAGGTCACCGATTCGATCACTTCTATAGTTCAATTGCAAAAATATCCTCCCAAAATTGCTTCCTTCAAAATTGTACTATGTGATATTTGATGCATTTGCATTATGCAAAACTTGATTAACTTCCGATATAGATCTCAACTTCCACGATTATAATGTTATTCGTCTAGTCTCTATGAAGCAGTACTTATGGGAATTAAATTAACCCTATATAAGACCCAGAGCTTGGGGCTATATTAATGGATGGTATATTAATAGAAACACGGTTCTTTCACTTAGCTTAGAATATATTTACATTTATTTCGTAATAAAAACTGTTTTTATAAAATATACTTGGTGCGTCAGTCTTCGTAATGTTTGATGAATTTCCACCGAGATTGGTAGAAATATAAAGACAAATCGAGCTGGATCGAAAATTTAGAAAGAAATTAAGGTGAGTTACTGGTTATTACCTGATTAACAGAAAATAACCTCTACACATTAAGCTAGCCAAAAGTTGTTCAGTAATTTCTTTTGACGACTTGCACAGTAAAGTGAAAATTTTACCGAGCTGTCAGCAAATTGTTTAAAAAATTGCAGTAAAGTTTTCACTTTTTAACGATTTTCAGTAATTTTGCGAATAATTTGCTGAAACTCGCAATAGTTTTAACTGAATTTATCAGCACTTCTGTTCTTTTCGGTACATTAACATTATCCAGTAAAATACTGACTGATTGTTCGGCAAAATTGTACCAACATTACCGAACCTCGTCAAAAACTTACAAAACAGGTACAGCAAATCATCTGTCAAGTCGCCATTTTCAGAGAAAACTGCTGACTGACCAGTATTTTTTGACGTTTGGATAGAACGGATTGCGGAGAGTTCGGTAACCGAATTGGTTTACTGAATTGATTACCGAACGGTTTGCTGTTCAAAACCCCAGCAAAATTTTACTGTACCCAGTAATTCAAATTAAGTGTGTAGATGCTGAGGATAAGTTGAAAAACAAGACCACAGATTACAGATGTTTATTTATTCATTCAATTTTTTTCTTTGCAATTTTTACCACTCATAAACCAAATTGTCGGATAAAAAATAGTTGTTTTTACAAATTTGCATCACAAACTTATAGGGTCTAGAGTATTTTTTTCAAAATCGATTTAATTTTATTGTCCAAAAGGAAATCGCCGTATTTTTTTCAAAAAACTTCATCAATCTGACATTTTTTACTGAATCTCAATAAATATTACTTTTGCCAGACTCCTAACAAGTAGATTTCATAAGATTGGAACACTTCTCACTTCATATTTCTGCGTTATGAACACGAAACGAAAAGGTGGCAATATAGTTGCCACTGCCTTATAAAGGGTTAAAGGATTAGGTGTTGTGGAGTGCTCACTAAATTTATCACATGGCGATTTATAAGTATCACGATTCTGCTACAGGGCTCATGTATAAGTCCTCTTCTATACAATTTTTACGTAAAAGAGAAGAACGAATGCCTTGTCTATTCCTGTGCGCTAAAGCAACTTACAGACGATGGGGTGATGCATGTTACAGAGCTCAAAGCTATCGATTTGAAAGGGCCATTGCAAATTTTATGATAGTCATAAAATTCGTTTTTTTTTAAATTTATTTCTTTTGAAGGATTAACTGTATTGTTTACATTGTATGTTCACACGTCACGAAATCAGCCAAATTACTGCTAACTTTGTTTATTAGTACTACAAGACATAGACTGATGATTGATGTGGGATTTTTTTGTGACATGATTAACGTTCACGGTGAGTACCACAGGATAGTAAATTTCAGAAATTTTGTATTTTTCTCCAACTTATTGCAACTTGGTCAAGTCTCCCCTTAAAATCTTCATCAAGTCTCCCCAACATTAGTTATTGTGTTCAATGTCGTTCAAATTTTAGTAATAACTATTCCAATGTTCCGTTTGATGTAAAATCGTATCACTTCTTCATAAGGAATAATATGATATAAGAGCACTTTAAAAGTGTTTATTAGTTAAGTAGATATATCCATAAAAAATTACATCCTTTAACGCAAATTAATAATTACTGCATATTTTCTGTAATTTTACATTCAGAACTATTAAAATTATTTTGAGGGATCGAAACAAGTTAAAAAATGCTTCTGAAAAAAATTAAGAACCTAATAGAACACGTCAAAGCAAATAATAGAATTTTGCGCTTGGTCAAGTCTCCCCTTGTTCCCCTATACAATCTAGTTGAATGAAAATCCTCGGATGTGTCAACCCTATTCAAAGCAACGAAATGTAAATGTCAAAAACATAGTTTCAGAATCTTTGCTTTGAAACTTTCATTTTTTTTATTTCCCATACATGCATTTCATAGGTAGAGTAGAGTAGGGTCAAGTAGGTCAGTTTTCTTTGGCAAGATCGTGTGATACTATTTTGCACTGATTTTGAAAATGAAGCACACGTTGAAAAGGTTATACATCTGGCAACGTTTTGGCAATGATGGTTTTATGCCTGGCTAAATATTTTGCAATCTAAATCCAATAAGGCGAAGGTACTTTTTTCGATGTTTTTAAAATTTGGGGGCACGATAGGTCACTATATTCGAGGTTGAATTAAACAATGTACACGCCTAGAAAATCGCTGGGTAAACTTTTATTTGAAGAGCATTAATACACTGCAGATTATTTGCAAATTAAATTGACGTCGTTCAGGAATGAAAATGAGAAGTGGCAAATGATGGGAAAAATCATCAAAAACCACGAAAGGAAATGTTGAAAAAACATGTTTTTTCGGCAGCTGCGTCTGGCTTTCTACTTGCGAATGACTTCTTCGGTGTCCTCGTCGTCGTCGGAGTGTGGAATTGAAGTTATTCATTTAGGCTCACGTGGTTGCTTAGTTGTGAGATGATCGATAGTGACCTATAGTGCCCCCAATCGGCAGCATAGTTAGTGTTACGCGTTTCGATGTGGCAATGGCCGAGGGCGAAGAACTCGGGTTGGAGCGTAGAGGTTAATTTGTCCAAGAAGATCGAGTACATGCTAGGGTTCGCAGTACCGACCCTTTTTGGCGAGAACCGGTACTACGGTACTGAAGCCCTCAGTACCGGTAAAGTACCGGTACTCGAATATTTTTTTAAAAAAATTAGAAAAAAGCTTCAAACTGAAATTGAATGCTCAAACTGATGATCTTATTCTCAGATGATTGATTTGTGCTGATCAAAAAACATGTTTATTGTTTTTAATTGCTTCGGAATAGCAAGACTCATTTCACAGAAGATATTTTTCGTATAGGGCACCTTCTTTTATTTCGAAATCTAGGCCACTTTGAAATCAATAACTGCTGTTGGTGCGACTTTCGTCAATTTGAAGAGATGGTAAATGTATGAAACCCTATTAACAACAGTAAATCAAAGTGAGAATGGCAGTAAATCCGAGCAGGTTAATCGCATTTCCTTTTTTGCTTTTCTGAAAATTGGTTTCGACTTTTATGTCGTTTGCCTACTATTCTCTAATGCATATCAAGGCTCCTTGCTTTCCTGTAAACTATGGAGTTTTGCTGAATTTTCCGATCACTAAATCGCCCCATTTGAAGCAGTTCACCAAGTCTAAAACTGTTAGCTACTAAATCGCTGTTCGTTCTTTTATAGACAAAGGTTTAAGAGCAAACCAAATACAGACATGACTTAGACCATAGTCTTATTACGCGCCACCCAGTGAATAATGGAAACCAATCAGAATGTCGCTAATAAAACATTAACTTCTAGAATTATTATGATGATGGCCCCACCTCATTGCCACACAAAGATGTCATCTCAACGATTTATCTAGAAGGCAAATTAATATAATTAAACGTTATCTTGCAGATCGATATTTTGAAACAGATTCCCTGCAGAGTTAACATATTTGTCATAAAAAATTGTATAATACCGAAAATACCGGTACTGACTTTTGTTCAGTACCGGTGTTACGGTACCAAAAATGGGTCGGTATTCCCGGGATTTTCGGTACCGGTATTACCGGTACCACAACCCTAAGTACATCGTACTCGGCCAACATAAGCTTTGATATGAAAATGGCTTGCGAGGTGTGTCTACGTTCTTGCAAAGTATGTAGTCCTAATAGCCTGCAACGGTTCTCATATGGTGGCAGGTTCAGTGAGTCATTCCAAGGCAATTGACATAAAGCATATAATATAAATTTGCGCTGGACAGCTTCAATCCTTTCACTCCACGTTTTATAATAAGGACACCAGACAATTTTTGCAAATTCCAACTGCGAGCGCACCAGTGAGCAATATAAAGCCTTGAAACACAAAGGATCTCGGAGTTCGCTGGAAATTTTAAACATAAAACCCAGCAATTGATTCACTTTATTAATAGTCGCTGATAAGTGATTGCTATAAGTAAGCCTTTCATCGAGAATAATGCCATTCTACTGTATTCATTATCAACCCATGTTGTCGATAGTGGATAATAACTTCAAGCAATCTTTGATTGGCTATCAGCGTTCTTTATCTGCAATTCGAATTAATTTGATGTCTATTTCAATAGGGGACTACGGGGCTATTAAGACCGTGGGGATAATTCAGACCCCCTCAATTTCTCAGAAAATGTTACGACTTTCTGACTGTCGTACATATTCGTGGAACGCCATACAGAAACATTAATTTTGACAGAGGATCTCATTCTGTAATTTTTTTTAAAAAGAATATACAACCTTCTTCATTTTTTGCCATCATCAAAACAAATCATTATGATGGCTAAATCGCAATTAAAATAACCAATATAAAGTGAAAGAATAACAGGAAGGTATTTGGTAAGCTTGAAAAATGATTTTTGTTTGGTAGAAAAAACCCATATTTTTAAGACGCTCACCACTTTTGTGCGAAATGAGCGTACGGACCCCCTACTCCATCAACCACGCTTTAGCGGGCGGCTGCGCACACGATTGCACACGCCACAGCAAAGAAAATACATGATGTTCCAATCGACAGCTGTGGCCATCCAGATTATTTTTTATTTAAACAATTAATTTTTTTGCTTCTTAAGCAATTTCTACAATAAATATTTTATAGGTAAGCATAATTCCATTGTAAAAACCTGTTTTAATATACCTAGTAGTGTAATTGTGGCTTTCTCATTTCCCTAAACTACGATTCCATGGTTGGTTATGTTCAATATAATGGTGGAAATGTTTATTACATATTTAGCACGATTTGCACATACATAAAATGTATCGACAGTCACGAACTTGAGATGCTATGTGTTGACGCTGAATCAGCTGCGGATTCAGGAGGAAGGCTTGGGGGTCCGTATAATATTTAATTAGCTTAATTAGCTTTCGCTCAATGTTGTCTTTAGGCTGACTTATTTATCATGCGGGGGTGTGCATGTGATTACACACAACCGAACCATCCTATCTTGGTATGCCAACTAAATGAAGGTGATTGAGATGAGAGAGGGGTGGGTCTGAAGAGTGTGCATGATGTGGTCGTTTGAGGGGGTCTGTAGAGGGGCTTTGAGGGGTGGTGACTTGTTGGGAGGGACTTGATGGAGGAAGGGAGTTTAGGAAAGCGTGGTGTGTAATGTGGGGGGCAACCGCTCACCGCGTAGCCCCAGCTAGGCCCTTGTTAAAATACAGAAAACCAATAGATTTTCAAAGTAATTGCATAACCTTTCTATATGAGAAAGACAAAAAATAAAAAATGACGGTCTGAATTGCCCCGTAGGGATGTTCGAATTACCCCTACATTGTAAAAGGATGGAAAATGTAGAATTTTGCAAATCGTCGCCTAGCACTGCCATGGAGTAGGGCAAATGAATTTTTATGGCTCCATGGCTTTCCCCTGTATTTTGAGGTATTACGACTGTAAAGGCATAGATGGGAAATTCATGTGTGACCTTACTAACAAACCTTTAACTCCTGTACCAATAGTAGCCAATGCGTCATGTTTTTCATTTGGAATCAAGTTTGTAAAAATCGGTCAAGAATTCGCTGAGATATAGATGGGAGATTAACTTGGAAAATTTGCAAGTTCACCAGAGGCATCAAGAACTGTCAGGCGGCCAATGTCGTTAAAACTACTTTGATAGGTCATTATTGATCAAGATGCGCAAATCCCAAGTAATGTTGCATACGTTTGAATTTGAATATATATATATATATATATATATATATATATATATATATATATATATATATATATATATATATATATATATATATATATATATATATATATATATATATATATATATATATATATATATATATATATATATATATATATATATATATATATATATATATATATATATATATATATATATATATATATATATATATATATATATATATATATTATATCTATAAAAGTCAAAGTTTGTATGTATATGATTTATAGACTCCCAAACGGCTTAACCGATTTCCGTAAAAATTTGCACACAGTAGGTATTTGGTATGGGGCGTGTTTGTGTGCTATTAGTTGGAGATTATCTGCCCGCCAGATGGCGCTTTGGAACAAATTGTATTTTCCTCCTATTTCGCAGAGTGTCGCAGCAACGCGCGATGGGTATTAGCTAGTATTTAATGGAGGATCGATCAACTTCAAAAAGTTATGGAAAATCCTAACATAAAACATTTAATTAAACCTAAATTTAGTCACAGGCAGTACATAACTTGTAACGGTGTAGAACAGCAATTTGAACTAATAATACCAGAAAAATTGATCAGATATTCCATTCAGTGTGTATCTGATCAACCAAAGTATTGAGCTGGTCAGTGAACTTGTGGAAATAACACAGCCGATTAATAATACCTGTAGATTTGTTGGATTTCACTCAATCACGCAATAGTAATACAAGGTTGCTTTCATGTCATCGGACAAGATCTGCAGGACCTTCAAAATGAATCGCTACAAACTGAGTACGTGCCGAAAGTTTAGAAGGAATCACTTGTGATTCCTATTCCCAAAGTTACTAGGACACATTACATTACACATTAGAGAAAATTGAAGAACTTGTTGTTAAGGGCCAGCTGATGAATTATTTAAAATCGTAATGATTGCTGATTCCGGATTAACCTGGATACCAAGTGAAATACTTTTACAAAAAACCGCTTTGAATCTAGTTTTAGTTAAATAGAAAAGGAAAATCGAGATATTGCTGTATTTTTGGCTGTGAAACGCGCATTTGAAACAATAACTACACCATTGTCGTTGCAAACTTTAGAGTGATTTGGTATCGAAGGGATTGCACATAAGTGGGTTGAAAACTACTTGTATGATAGAACTCATTAAACTGTTCTTAATGATTCTGTATCTAGATCTCCTAGATTAGGGGTTTCTTCGGGAACACGAATAGTGTCTCCGTTTTTGGAGCTAGCGTCAATCCGGCACTAGCTTAGTCCTGTCACTAAGTTAGTGTCGGATTCTGATGAGACGATTCCGTAGCTAATTCAGTTTTTTCTATTATATCAACGGTTGAACGGTTGTTGCATTGTTTCAAAACACGATTTAACTAAGATAGAATCATTCCAAGCTTCTTCCTAATTGCACGGTTAGAGAGACGCGTACGTGTGCAAAATACGTTTACGCCGCTGATGTTATTCCGACTCCATTTTCGCAACGGTTGCATAATTGCTAGTGGAACTTACACAATGTGAACAATACACATTGAACTAGTTTCACCTAACATTTCAAAAGAAAACCTAATGTAATAAAGTCACGGGTGCGTTTCGACTTCGTCTCATTAGAAACCACGCTAACTTTTGGTCGGAATAGATTAGCGCCGGCTTGACGCTACATCCCTAAAACTAAAACACATTTTGTTTTACCAATGTAGAAAAAGTTATAGCAATTTGAAAGCAATTTAATTCCATACACTCTTTACTATGAATTGTTTTCGGAAATTATTGTGATATATTCTTAATTAGTTTATTTATTAATGTAAGCAATAAAAACTTAATTTTTTGTGATGCAAGCCACCCCCTTAATCAACACTTTTTGGTTATATCCTGGACTTCTTTCACAGCGTAATCCTGTAACCAGCAAACTTGATCGTCGCTGCCATAGCAGATCTATCCAATATATCAATGAATTGCATCACACCAAACTGAAGATAACCACTAAAACAAACAATCGTGGGAAAACCCGTACGTCATACCTTTGCCATTCTACAGTATTGCCTCTAAAATGAAAATCGACCACTCACTTTCACTGGTGAATAACACGATTAACGTTGAGAAACATTCGAAGACAAAAGCCGGAATACCTGACCCACCTTAACGTAACCTTCCGCTTTCGCTTATCGAAATATCAACTTTTCTGAAGACGATCGTTCCTAAAGGGAAAACATTGGAAGTGAAGAAGCTATAGCACCCGTCCATGGTACGCCAATTAAAAGGCGCAATTCAACGTGCCCGAAATGTACGGGGAACGTTCAGCTACCGGTCTTCACGTGTATTTAAAAGCTTTTTTCACTTTCCTCCAGCGCACATAACAAATGTCAAGCGAGCATCGATTTAAATAATCGTGAACAAACATGACGACATAAATTGGCGTTCTCTTCACCTCACTTCCCTCGCTAAACCGAACATGTCAGCAATCTCTTTTAGTAATATTCAATGGCACCGGCTGACTGCTAACCATTCCGCGATCGATGATGATATCGCACAGCGAGATCTTCTGAACAACCATGACATACAGTTAAGTTGTGCCAAAGATCGGTTATGCTCTCTGACCTGTTAAAAGTTCGAGCTACATATATTCACATACACTTTCAAATATATTACCGTAGTGTAATCGTTAATTTTTGACTAAATTTTTCGGACCAATTTTTATTTAATTTAAAGTTCTGTTTTTAAAGTTCTGATTTTAGACAGACTGAGTTACAGCATATCTGCCGTTCTACGCAGAATTGTCCCATGTGTATAGGGAATCCCATAGCACATGGGACATTTATGCGTATAGCGGCAGATATGCTCTCTAATAATTTGTTTACTAGCTTCAAACGTATTCTCGAACGTTACAAATGGAACACACGGACTTTGTCGGCGTTTCCTTCCACAATTGAACAATTGATTAAAATTGGAATTTAATGGGGTCTCCTCATGTGTGGCTCATAAAAAGGTGGTTCTTTAGGATTTTTTTGAACTTGAAAACAACAAGAGAAACAAATTATCTCTTGCTTGTTTTTTAACATATATTTACTCAACAGAAAAAAGTTTTTGAATGTCAAGTTGAAAAATAATGGCGGATTTTACAGACTTTTGTGCACAGTATAGATTATTATGGTGATTCAAAGTTGAAATTTTAAATATTTCCGTCATTGTTTAATATAGTACTCGATTTTCGGCCTTTTTTAGCAGTAAGTGTGTTTATATTGGAAAATGAGATCTTTTTAATACGTTTTTTAGTTCAGTTTTGTCGAAGTTGAGAAAAAATCAACTTCAGTCAACACACCAAAAAATAATGAAATTTAAGACATGTAAATCGATACGAATGTGAACATACAAAGCTTGAATCAAAAATTACAAAATATTTTTTTCTGTGAACGGTACATGGGATCATATAAAGACTTCAAAATGGGTTACATAGTTTTTCCTCTAGTTAGGATATACTGCTATTGCAGTGCTATTCTTTAAACGGGTTAAAGTTTACAAAGTATTAGTATAAATTTATTTGTTCAAGCACGTTTGTTTGTTCTCTTTGGTATAACTTTATTTAGCACATGCCAAAAATACATATACACAAAGTGAAGCAGTTACTAATGCTCAGGAAAGTGTGTTCGAATATATTAAACGCGGTGTAATTTATTGAACTGTCAAACATTTTTGTCCTGAGCCCACTGTGCAATGTGGAAAACGAGTATTGTTTCATGCGCTCCGTCATTATTTCTGGGAGGTTATCAGCGACAACTGATCTTCTTCGGTAGTCGTCTTCACTTCTGCACCTTTGAAACAAGTAATGGAGAAATGTGCCTTGGTAAGGTCTATAGATGGTACGACGAAAGCGGAAAAATCTCCCTACGTTTGAATCGAACGGTATTTGAAAGTGATATCTACCCACCTTCTCCTTTCGGCACTGTAAAGCAATATCACGATTTGTTTTTGTCCGTGTCTGATTGCGGGAATCATCACGACTTATTCAGGACCGGTATAGGTACGTCCAACTCCTGCGCGATGTCGTATACTCAAGGGAAATTTCCACGAAAGGAATGTTGGCCATCCCGTTGTGGGGAAAGTGGAATGCGTCAAACAGTCCGCCTTGATTCATGTGTACACACCGAACATCAATTTTTGTTAGTTTCAAACATGAAACAGGTGGGGGCTCGTTATCAAAGGTCCTTAATAAAGTAAATTATGGGATGCTGAAGATGCACAGCAGGTTTTGCTCCAGCAATGAATCGTGAATGGGCATAGCTCAGGTTCAGTACAGCTATGGAAGTGCGAAACCTGTTGGCAGTTTGCATTGACCAGAGAAGGGGGTATTATTAATGATTTGAGAATTGATATACCGTAGTCAAAGCAATTAGCAGACGCTTGATAAAGGTTTGGTCACAGTACATATCTTTAAAAAGTCGAACAAGTTTGAAATTGAAATAAGTAAGCTTGAACAACTTCGGATCTGATACTCAGCAGTACTTCCATAATAGACTTGAACTTGAGTATTAATGAGATATACTTTCACCTGTTACTTACCCGGAGTTTGATCGCACCAAATTCAAACTCTATTTGAATTACTGTAAATGATAATACTGCCTTTTTCATCGGTTGATTGGCATAAATAAGGGTGTTACGGGTGGTTGATGGCCGTTGACAGATCAGTAGAGGTCCACGCGTTTGTACAGCCTCGCCAAATAGATTACTGCACGATAATTTATTCTGAACGACAAAGTATGTAAGTGTAACTATATCTATTTTTGACGAGCTTTGCCTTTCTTTATAGGCTATGCAACTATTTTAAAAGTTGAGCTTGTATTCAATATCCGGAAAGTATATGTTATTGGTACCATTCGGTACAGTTCTGCACGCACGGCCAATATGTGTGTAGGAGTATTTGCAAGTACACGCAGAAATAAAAATCAGTAAGAATAATCAAATTTTGGTTTTAATTAACAATTTTCCCGTTTGATATAGTGACAAGCAAGATTCAGATTTGATTTAATCAATACTGTTGCTTGAAATTACCTACAAATTCATGGTAAGGGTTTCAGTGTAAAAAAACACTTTTTTTACGATTTTTTTAGAACTTTGTGTGAAGCGAATTGATCAAAACTTTTGTACATTATTGTATATCATTTCAATAACATGTTGTAATTTTTCTATGCAAAATATCGACAAACGACTCGGTGACGAAGCTTTTTGTACAACATCTCTGGAAAAACATGATTGGGGTTAGGGTTACCACCTCTGGAGAGGGTTTGACCCGGAGATTTTCACTGTTTTGGGGTGTGGTGGATTTTGAGTGAAACGAAATCGGAATCAAAGCGATTGCTCGGCAATTTATAGCACTTTAATCGCTTTTTATTACTACGTTAACCCTTAAATGCATGAAATTCATTTTTGATTGGAACCCATTTTTCGGTATGGATACGATATATCTTGTTTAGGCTTTATACAACAGAATTCGGTATGTTGCCAAATAGCAACAGTATGCATTTAAGGGTTAAAGTAAAGCTGAAAATTTTTGACATTTGATAACGGTTTTATCGGTTTTATGTGGTGTAGTATTTCACTTCCCCGACTAAGTGCCAACAAAAAAAAGCACCAGCACTTTCACTGTGAAGGATAAGTCGAACGAGCATTGCTCTCCTCCACAACTAACAGGAAAAGGAGAGCAAAGGAGGCAGAGCTGCGGCATCACACTATGTGGTGTTGGTTATTCATCACCAACAAATTTTTATTTCGCAACAAAGGGGCAAAACTCATCTCCCTAGCCCAGTTAAGGATCGCTGCCGGAGTAGCAACAACACCGAAAGAACTCGTTTGATGTTGACCTAGTCAGTTGGATTAGAACAAATCTGCTAGACCTTAGTGCAGCTGGTGATAAGCACCACTATGAGTGAAATAAATTGCAGCAAAAAAACTTTTTTACACCATTTTGAACGACTTAGTGGAATGCAACATCTCAATTGTTGTACATGGCGAAAAATTACTTTCCTTAACCCTCCGGAAGTCGCGCATATGGCCTACCGAACGAGCAGCCGCTGGTACCTTAAAACGATTTCGCTAGATTTTCAGTGCACTAGCGCGACTGCCGGAAGGTTAATTTGTAGTAATTTTATTTGTTTTTCATTTTCATTGCTTTGTGAAAGAAATTAGCCATATCTGGTGAACTCATCTTCGCCACCTTGAAACGAAGGGTTAGTCGGGCAAAATAAATCTGAACCAGAGTAATAGTTAACATAGATTTCTTAAATATTTTGTAAAGAATCAGTTAATTCCAAAAAAATTGAACCTATGCTTCTTCCCACCAAACCCGGAGAAATTGATGTAAAACCCGGAGATGGCTTCCGAAAACCGGAGTCTCCGGGTAAAACCCGGAGGGGTAACAAACCCTATTTGCGGTGTTACCTGCCATTTCAAAACTACTTAACCGATTTCTTTCAAACTTTGCATACACATTCTATGTTAAAAATACTTAACCCCTACGTTGAGTTTTTGAGATAAATTTTCAATTAAGGGGGCTTTACTTTACTCATTTAAAAAAAAATACTATTTTTCACGAAAAATTCCACCTAAAGCTAAACAACATTTTTTCTACCCATACTACCAAGCGTTCAATTCTAACACATGGTCAAAAAAGGTAACTTGAGCCTTAAATACGGAATGCGTCGTGTAGAGAAAATCGAAATTCGTCGTTATCCACATTATGTTTGTTTCGCTTGATGCCCTATACAATGACAAGCGAAGTGCTACACACTTCCAGGCAATCCAACGCGTTAATATTTATTATATAAGCATTGATGAAACATTAGTGCGACGCAGAGAATATTTCAATGTGTTGGTATTGCTGTTTGCGGAATTTTTTGTTGCGACTTTTTTAGTATTAAACGTCTTGCTATTAGAGCATTTTTTTCTTATTACCGTAAAAGTATTACGGCCAAGTTTTGGGTGTATATGTGTGTGTGCATCACTATAAAAAGTACCACCTTTACCCGCAAGTATCGTTGCTGTTACTGTCTCCAGATTCTGGACAGAGTTGTCAGTCTTCTTGATATGCTGTCATCGTTTCGACGTATGCTAGTACCTTTCTAAAGGATTTGAACCACTGCAAGATAGCTTGGATAGTTTATCAATTTGGGCTTTGGAGCTGGGTATCGATACTTATAGAATTATTTCAAGAAAATTCATGATAAAATTTAACTGCATTCATCTGTAGTAATTTTATTTGCATCCTAGTAGAACAACTATTGGGTGATATTTATTAAAGCCATTCTGGTCCATATAATCTGCTTCGCTATATTCCACTTCCTTTGAATCTATTTTCTTGTGATGCAGAGCTCATAAGAATTTATAACATGTTCTGGCATGAATTTGATCTGAGCTCCAACTGTGACGATTATCGTACACATAGCTCCGACATCTTCGAATTTTCTTGAAGTGAAATACAGTTCACACTCTGGAAATATTCGGCCCACAAGATCTGTCACCATCGCATGACACAACATACCTTGCTGTTTGAACAAAAAGTATGAATAGAAGGATATTGGACCATCAACACGAAGAGTGTCAGCACTTCTTAACTTGTAAGGCATACTGTGACCCCAGTTCCCGAACAGAACAATGTGCCACCAAGCGTCAAGAAATTGATGTAACTGCTCTAACACCATCGACAATTAACCCATTCATGCCCATGTTGTTTGTGGACAACACCGCTTTTAAACAGCTATAACTTTTGATTGAGGCGAGATTTGCTCACAAAAACAAGTAAGGCTCATTAATGTGATTATTGCCTTTAATTTGAGTATTAACAGCTACAAGGATCAGTTCTAGAACTGAAGTTATTGCAATTAGTCTGATTGAATTCCGATGGAGCAGTGCTGCCAGAGACAGTTTGCGTTGACGACGGAAAATGATTTTTTCATATATCTTCGTTATGGTGCAATATTATTGAAAACTGATAAAACTTAGCAATTTAAACTGTAGTTGACTACGTTTTCCACGTAATTGGACTATTGTAATTATTCTAGGAGAATTGTATTAAGCATTGGAAGGTAAACATTGACCAGCTTCTAGCACTGCCATGGAAGCACCTATCTTTATGAAAATAGGCTTTTCGTGTTTCTTGACCCCACCGTATTCAAGAAAAAACCCTACATGCACTACAAAAAAGTTGGACATGAAAGGGTTAAGACGCTCCTCACGATGGCAACAACAAACAAAATTACATAATTAATTTAACAATCATATTATGCTGTTGCAAAACACTTCAATTCCAGGTCCACCCTTCCTTGGCTATGATGTACAATATGTGCTAATTTTGTTTGATATAGAAAATGAACGGCACAAATAGTAAATAATTCTTATGTAAAAAATATTGTTCTTATTGATTTTATTTTCATACTTTTTTATGATATTACGTAAGAAAGAACAAACCCTCCCTCCCCCTTAGATAAGAATTTGTAAGATATATTGAAACTCCCCCTCCTCCATATGCCCTTACGTAATTAGTGTATGGCCCCATAGTCTCAACACCATTCAGGCGTTACGCTCATTGACGCTTGACAATCGCGCTCCGTTCTTTTTGAAGAAGATACGGGACTACCTAACTTAACTAATCTTAACAATTGACCTTAGTGTGAATTCCCGCTCATTGCTTCATAATGCGTAATGAGAGAGCGGATAATTTAACCAAAATTAATGCACTACACGGTGACATTTATGAAAGATCCATTTTTTTGAAGGAACTTCATAGCGTTTCTCTACTTGGCAAAAATCTAGGACGGTGGTTGTTCCCAATTATCCCTAAAGTTTCAATGAAGGCATAGTTCAAAGCGTGGGATGTACGTCGGGATTTCATTCGTGTGTTGTCATTATACGTTGGGTACGAATCTCCGCCGTATTGAACTTGCAGAAGATAATTACGGCTCTTGCGGATAGAATACCAAGACCTCGAACATGTTGTTTGGTCTTTCACTGAATATCGTGAAGCCAGATCCCAATTAATAGATTCCCTACGAGCCCGAAGAAAACCACCCTCCTGTTCGTGACATCATCGCTTTACGCGATCTTACAAACCTGTACATACATATCATTTCCTAAAAACTATAATTGTTCAAATATAATTATTCCCTCTATAATCTTAGTTTTTTATTGCTGGCAACTCATAAGCAAATTAGATTTCTTTATAGTTAGTTAAGTTGTTGGTGCCAATCGGATTTTTTTGTTGATCCAAGCAATGGACCAATAATCAAGAAGATTAATTGATTCAAGTTTTCTCACATTAAAAAATTATTGTTTGCCTTTTTGCTAGGCCATTAACTAAGATCGACCGACATAAAACATCGGCTTGATATACCATGCCGGTATAACTACCATTAATTCACTAATCACATTATGTGCAGATCCGTGCAATGAATGAAAGCAAATACCTCCACATTGTATAGAAACGAGAAAGAAAAAAAAAACGCGCATATGTTTTGAGACGTTCATCAGCTGTTCAACTTGTGTGCGATATTAGGAAGGGAAAACTATTAGTAAAAACTCTTTTCCGCAGGTGAGTTTCGATATCGTTTGTAGACGTGGTGCTGTGCATTTCGGTGTAGCAAAAACATCGGAAAGCAAGAAGCGGTGTTCAATAGAAAATAAGAAGAAAATGCTTTTAATAAAGCATTGTATATCAATTATAATTATGAAGTCATATCAATTTTTTATACAGGAAAGGGAAACAAAGACTGAATACCTATCTTTTGCTACAAAATCATATACAACATTTTAAAAACAGTAGAAAGTTACTATGTAGGTTCAAATTTAAATGGATTCGTTTCGTTGTACTTTCGAATTGTCTCTGTTTTACAATCGTGCCATTTTTGAATCTAGGAGTCTTCGAATAAATATTTTTCAATATATCGTATGTGCGAAAAAGTATGTTACATTTTCGAAATTGTGTCTTTGTACATTCATAATATTCGTATTGTTGTTATTTCTGCATGGTCTATATCTTCTAAACATACCGCATTGGAAAGTAAACAAATATAAAATTTCCATTCGTAACCCAACTTTGTACCGGGAAACAAGTGCTTTTTGTTCTCTCCGGTGTGGTTTAGTTTTTTCGGTGGTACGAAGGTGCTTGCTGTGGCAGAGGCTGCAGTAAAGCATTACTAATAAACAGTCACGCGAGTGATAATTGTTACCTGCGATATCAGTTAAAGTAGTGCAGTGAAGTGCGTTACTAAACATTTTTCTTGCCTGAAAGACGGCTTTGTTTAGACGAGCTATATCAGCTCTACTGTGTGAAGGTCACGCGGGTGACGGATAAAACAAACGAAGGATCAATTCACCTACCAGCTCGTCAGGAACCAACTGGTGAAGTGTTTCGTTTTTTACTTTTCTTATCGATTTTTTTCTTTTTATTGCTTTTGATTTTTTATTTTGATTTAAGTTAAACAGTGCGGTCGAGCGTGTTGCTCCCGCAACAAAATGGAACAAACAGAAGGATCACCCTCCGAAGAGGAATATTATGAAGAAGAAGAACGTATATCTGATACTGAGACAGATAATGTTATGGTTGATCCACTTCCCCCACTTTCCCCCAATGTCTCACAGCCCCCCCGAGTCAAGGTTTACCAGGATGGATCCGCTGGTCCTTGGGTGGTATACTTTCGGCCCAAAAATAAACCGTTAAACAGCATAACTGTTGCACGGGAGCTGACAAAACGTTACTCGGCCGTAACCGAGATTAAAAAGGTTCAGTCAGACAAACTGCGCGTAGTCGTTACTGACTTGAAACAGGCCAATGATATCGTTAGAAATAGCCTCTTTACGCTGGAGTATCGCGTCTACATCCCTTCTCGTGATGTGGAGATCGACGGTGTGGTAAGTGATGCGGGTCTAACTGTCGATGATCTGATGAATGATGGGGCTGGCCGCTTTAAGGACCCTAACCTTCAATCAGTTCAGATTTTGGAGTGCAAGCAATTGCACTCAAAGTCCATCGAAGATGGTAATTACTATCCATCAGACTCGTTTCGCGTAACCTTCGCCGGATCTGCACTTCCGAGCTACGTTGAAGTGGGAGGAGCTCGTCTACCTGTACGCCTGTTTGTACCGCGGGTCATGAATTGTTCCAATTGCAAGCAGCTAGGTCACACGGCCACCTACTGTAGCAACAAGCAACGGTGCGGTAAATGTGGGGAACGCCATGCGGATGATACTTGCAGTAGCCCTGCTGAGAAGTGTGTTTACTGTGGGGAGAATCTGCATGCACTTTTGACATGCCCAACGTACAAACTTCGCGCGGATAAACTGAAGCGATCCGCCAAAGATCGCTCCAGACGCTCTTACGCAGAAATGCTTAAAAGAGCTGTTCCACTTATCTCCGAAAACCCATTCGCTCTCTTGCCAACTGACGATAACGCCTCTAACGACCCTTGCGAGGGGCATTCTTTGGCTCCGCTTGGAAACTCTAGGAAAAGACCTAATCAAAACTCACCTGAACTTCCTCGTAAGGGTCCTAGGTTGTCCCAAACAAGGGTACAAAATAAAAATAATTCATCAACTGGAAGGGCTGGTACAAATCCGAAGATAATACCTCCTGGTTTTGGGAAATTGAGATACAACCAGGAGTTCCCAGCACTCCCCGGGGCACCAAAAATCCCAAGTGCTCCAATTTTACAGTCAGAAACTCAACCTAAAACGGGATTCCTTAAATTTTCTGACATTGTGGACTGGATATTCACAGCTTTCAACATTACCGATCCTATGAAAAGCTTGCTGGTTGCTATTCTACCAACAGTAAGAACATTTTTAAAACAGTTGACTGAACAATGGCCCCTCCTTACAGCGATCGTATCCTTCGATGGCTAACTTATTAGACGGAATCAGGGATCTGATCACTGTTTTACAGTGGAACTGCAGAAGTATTATCCCCAAAATTGATTCATTAAAACACTTGCTAAATTACAATCATTGTGATGCATTTTCCCTATGTGAAACATGGCTAACTTCTAATATAAACCTCAACTTCCACGATTTTAACATTATCCGCTTGGATCGAGAAGACTCATATGGGGGGGTACTTTTAGGGATCAAAAAGTGCTACTCCTTCAATCGAATCAACCTCCCTTCGACGCCAGGCATTGAAGTTGTCGCTTGTCAAACAACAATCAAAGGCAAAGATCTTTGCATTGCTTCTATTTACATTCCTCCTAGGGCCATGATGGGATATCGAAGATTCTCCAACGTGATTGAACACCTTCCCTCGCCCCGCCTGCTTCTTGGAGACTTTAACTCTCACGGTACGGGGTGGGGCTGTCTATACGACGATAATCGATCTTCGACAATTCAAGACCTTTGTGACAACTTCAATATGACAATTCTGAACACAGGGGAAATGACACGAATTCCTAGACCACCTGCGCAAGCAAGTGCACTGGACATATCTTTATGCTCGACATCACTACGGTTAGATTGCAAGTGGAAGGTAATATCTGATCCCCACGGTAGTGACCACTTACCAATTGTAATTGCAATCACCACTGGTTCAAGACCATCGACACCAATCAATGTTCCCTATGACCTCACACGAAACATTGATTGGAAGAGCTACGCTGCTGAGATATCCAAAACTATCGATTCAACACAGATACTTCCCCCGGAGGAAGAATATAAGTTTTTGTCCAACTCGATTCTCGATAGCGCGATTCAAACTCAGACGAAACGAGTACCCGACGTGAACACCCAAAAACGTTCTCCCAACCCGTGGTGGGACAAAGAGTGCTCAGACGTGTACGCGGAGAAAGCTGCCGCGTATAAAACTTTCCGGAACGACGGGTTAGTTGCTAGTTATCGAGTGTACGCGATATTAGAAAAGCGAATGAAAAATTTAATGAAAGCTAAGAAACGCAGTTACTGGCGCCGGTTTGTCGACGGGTTAACAAGAGAAACATCGATGAGCACTCTTTGGGGCACGGCCCGACGTATGCGAAACCGAAACAGTACTAACGAGAGCGTGGAATATTCAAACCGTTGGATATTCGATTTCGCCAAGAAGGTTTGTCCGGATTCCGCCCCGGCACAGAAAATCTACCGCGCCGCGTCGCCTTACAATACCGCGAACGAAACACCGTTTACGATGGTGGAGTTCTCACTTGCTCTCTTATCATGTAACAATAAAGCCCCGGGGCCAGATAGAATTAAATTCAACTTATTGAAGAATCTGCCAGACTCTGCCAAAAGACGCTTGTTGAATTTATTTAATAGGTTTCTTGAGGGTAACATTGTCCCACATGACTGGAGACAGGTGAGGGTCATCGCCATCCAAAAACCAGGAAAACCAGCCTCCGACCACAATTCGTATCGTCCGATCGCAATGCTGTCCTGTATCCGGAAGTTGTTCGAGAAAATGATCCTGTTTCGGCTCGACAATTGGGTCGAAACAAATGGCTTACTGTCAGATACACAATTTGGCTTCCGCAAAGGCAAAGGGACGAACGATTGCCTTGCGTTGCTCTCAACAGAAATTCAAATGGCATATGCTAACAAAGAGCAGATGGCATCAGTATTCTTGGATATTAAGGGGGCTTTCGATTCAGTTTCGATCAACATTCTTTATGAGAAGTTGCACCAGCATGGTCTTTCGCCAATTTTAAATAACTTTTTGCTAAACCTGTTGTCTGAAAAACAAATGCATTTCTCGCATGGCGATTTATCGACATCACGATTTAGCTACATGGGCCTTCCCCAGGGCTCATGTCTAAGCCCTCTCCTCTACAATTTTTACGTGAATGACATTGACGAATGTCTTGTCAATTCCTGCACGCTAAGGCAGCTTGCAGATGACGGTGTGGTCTCTATTACAGGTCCTAAAGCCGTCGACTTGCAAGGACCACTGCAAGATACCTTGGACAATTTGTCTGCATGGGCTCTCCAACTGGGTATCGAGTTCTCCACGGAGAAAACTGAGCTAGTCGTATTTTCTAGAAAGCGTGAACCAGCGCAACTACAGCTTCAATTAATGGATCAAACTATTGCTCAGGCTTCAACATTCAAATATCTCGGGGTATGGTTCGACTCTAAAGGTACCTGGGGATGTCACATTAGGTATCTGAAACAGAAGTGCCAACAAAGGATCAACTTTTTCCGTACAATAACTGGAACATGGTGGGGTGCCCATCCAGGAGACCTAATCAGGTTGTACCAAACAACGATATTATCAGTGTTGGAGTACGGATGTTTCTGCTTTCGCTCCGCTGCGAACATACACTTCATCAAACTGGAGCGAATCCAGTATCGTTGCTTGCGTATTGCCTTGGGTTGCATGCACTCGACCCATACGATGAGTCTCGAAGTGCTGGCGGGCGTTCTTCCGCTGAAAAATCGATTCTGGGACCTCTCATATCGATTGCTCATTCGATGCGATATTCTGAACCCATTGGTGATTGCAAATTGCGAAAGGCTTGTCGAGCTTAATTCTCAGACCCGATTCATGTCCTTGTACTTCGATTACATGGCACAGAACATCAATTCATCTACATATAACGTCAACCGTGCTCATCTCTTAGATACTTCTGATCCAACTGTATTTTTCGATACATCCATGAAGGAAGAGATTTGTGGAATTCCGGATCATATTCGCCCACAAGTGGTCCCAAATATTTTCTATAACAAATACCATCAAGTCGACTGCGCCAAAATGTTCTACACTGACGGATCAATTCTCGACGGGTCCACAGGCTTCGGTATCTTCAACGAAAATCTTGCTGCCTCATTCAAACTCAATGATCCTGCTTCAATTTACGTCGCAGAATTAGCTGCCATTCAGTATACTCTCGGGATCATTGACACCCTGCCCTCAGACCATTACTTCATCGTTTCGGATAGTCTCAGCTCCATTGAGGCCATCCGTGCGGCGAAGCCTGGAAAGCACTCACCGTATTTCCTGGGGAAAATACGGGAATATCTGAGTGCTTTATCTGAAAAATCTTACCAGATTACCTTGGTTTGGGTCCCGTCACATTGTTCTATTGCGGGCAATGAGAAGGCGGACTCTTTAGCCAAGGTGGGCGCATTAGAAGGCGACACTTACGAAAGACCAATTTGCTTCAACGAATTTTTCAGTATCTCTCGTCAGAGGACGCTCGATAGTTGGCAAACCTCATGGAGCAATGGGCATCTGGGACGGTGGCTACATTCCATTATCCCGAAGGTATCAACGAATGCTTGGTTTAAGGGGTTGGATGTGAACCGGGACTTTATTCGTACGATGTCAAGGATCATGTCCAACCATTACTCGTTTGACGCGCATCTCCGTCGTATAGGGCTTGCTGAAAATAATCATTGTGTTTGTGAGAACGGCTATCACGACATCGAGCATGTTGTTTGGCTGTGCGCAGAGTACTGTGTTGCCAGGTCCCAACTAATAGATTCCCTTCGGGCCCGAGGTAGATCACCCTATGTGCCAGTCCGGGACGTCCTGGCAAGCCGTGACCACCCCTATATTTTTCTTATCTATATCTTTTTGAAAACCATTGATGTCCAAGTTTAATACATTTTACCCTCTCTCATTCACAGTAGAATCTCACCAACCTATCCCTGTATCTACAATATGGCATTGCTTCACGAGTCTTCGGTGCACACTCTTCTTGATAACCGTCTATCCAGAACATCATGACATACCGCACATGCAGATGATATAGAGTGCCAATAATTATCCGAAATATCGACCCTCCCCTCGCCCCTGCGATTACAGGCTGGAAACTACAACACTACAACAAAGTGTGCATATCCGCCACAATGATCAATCAGCAAACGACGATGTCAATTACACAATATGTATCCCACTTCCTACCTTTGTCCTTTACTTACATAAGAGGGGAGCAAGCCGCCCCTAAATACGGCTTTCCCTTCCCCCACTAACATGTGACATGTAATATAAAAAAAAATGAATTATCGGCCTCGTTAAGCTACAGCATTTGGGCCTAAATAAACGTATTTTAAGATACGAACAAATGACAAAAAAAAAAAAAAATATAAAATTTATAAGGAGTTTAATCAATCAACAATGCTAAAGTGACAGAGAATCATTTCCTAGAAACTTTTCTGCGGCGTTCAGAGCGCCAGGATCATCGGAGGAAAATGGAGAATGTGCTGGGTCGAAGATATCTACAGAACATTGCGTATTCAAAGCGACCAATCCAAGCGCTGCTATTCATCGTCGTCGAGCTTAGATTGTATGTAACACCCTAAAAAATATAATGTGGGGCGTATAAAAGGTCAATGCTAGTTCAATACGGCACACGAGTGCAGTTGAGCTGAAAACAAACCGTCATCAAGGAATGGACATATTTAGATTCAGAATCTATATCAAAGATAAGTGGAGCATTTGATCGTCCTTTCTATGTTGCCATTGTGATTAAGGCAATGGTTTCTGTAATCAGTATGATTAAACTTAAATCAATTTCAAATTTTTGTCATATATTGTAAAACAAACGCAAAACAACAAACTTTTTTAACCCCCATGGTAAATTACATTGATTTCGGCGATTTCTATTATATTTCACGAAACTCTGCTTTTTATCTAAACTTATACGTACTCACCCATCATTTCATGCTTTTTGAAATCGAGGATTTCCTCCCAGTTGTCCAGCATTCGTCCGGCCTGCTGTCGTATACAAAGCCACGGGTTCGATCTGACTATACATAGCAGGCTTTCCAAGATCGCCGACGAATCCACCGACACTGCAAACGAAGAGAGTAGATATAATTATCGTTATTCAGTTTGCTATTAATAACAATTTACGGTTGGTTGTGATGTGGGTGGGCACTATGGTGTAAACGTTAATTGATTACGCCTTCTCAATGGACAGTAACGAACGCCTCATGGAAACATTAGTTAGCGCGTCTGATCGACGGAATGCACGAGGAAACTAAGAGAGATTATTATCATTGTTACGTGCGAATGATTTTCTTTAGAGATGTGAGCAAGGTAAGGTAAGTTGTTTGCTGTTTCCTCAGACGCATAAAGTTTTCTTTTTGTTAGCGAGTTATGCTTTATGGTTGTCAGTGTCTGCGATCATGAATGAAAACAAGCAAATAGGCCATATAAGTCAATCATCTGCGACGTTGTTAAGCCGTCTCGTCAGTGTTTTAGTAGCATCCTTGTCAATACAGGCTTTTGAATAGAGTAAGAAATCAGTACAGTTAGTGGATGGTGGCAGCACTGCCGAATCTCTCGGAAGTGATTTTGCGTTCCTCCCATAGTTTACAAAATTTTGCAGTGAAATATAGTATATTTAATAGGAAATCGAAGTTAATCGCTCGGTAGGTCGTTTCTCCTGTTGTGTTATGTGTTGGTAGGCAAAAATATCGTTGGAATAGTGTAATTTGACGTAGTGATTTTATCGTCACATCACAATTATTTTACTATGTATGTGCGCAACTCGAGCGAGCTACCAAAAAAATGTTCCCACTTAGCATCGACAGCGCCATCTGAACTTGACTAGTTGATGCAACGATTTCACTGATTCCCAGTTAAACTCATTCCGGAACCGGTTCGGATATCTGAATGGAGTCAGTACCCGGTCAAAAAAATGCGGACGAAGATCGTCAGGCCATTTGAATGGTTTGACGTTTGAATCAACTCGCCTGTGCTAATTGCCCCTAGGAACAAATGCTATTTGCGAATGCGATTTAAAGGTAATTTCAATACTTAGACGACAAATTTTCTGGCGGCTGCAATGGACTTGGTTGTTTTTGCATTTTTCAAACATGGCGGTTAGTGTTATCCACATTATTCATATTATGTATCTTATTAATTCAATTTTTTTTTTATCGTTTTAATCATGTTGTTTGTTTCATTTGTTTAATCATTTTATTAAATTGTAAGTTTTTCCCAGTTCATATATTGTTCAGTTTCTTCATTTTATTAATTCGGTTTAGTCAGTTCTTTTAGTTATTGGATGACAGTTAGCTTGAAACAATTTAGTTTACTCTCTTAATTTCATAACTTTTTTAATATTGTCTGATTTTCATTTGAGCTAATTTGATTTGTTTTATTAATTTGATTTATATGAATCATTCTATCCATTTTATGAATAACTTTTTTTTTGCTTCATAATTGTTTTGATTTTTGGTTTGTTTTGTTATTGTTTTTTAATTTATTCTGTTTATTATACGTGTTATACGTGCAAGACTCGAGGCTGTGCTTGTCTCATATATAGCTGCTTGCCAGCTTTGCGTGCGTTTGGCAATTTAATGAATAATACAACAGTTATAAGTATGAGAGGTGTCTCATCCCACTGATGGGTGGATTAAATCGGTTTTATGTATACATGTGTGTATATATGTGTATGTGTTTATGTGTGTATATGTACATATAAATGTTCAAAAAATGGTTGCATTATACACGGGATTGTTTTGTAGTGTACACATATAATCTATTAATGTGAAAAACTGATACTTCTGGATAGAAGTCAGATCTTCCTCCAATTACAGCTCCTTGGAGATCTCCAATGGAACAACTTACACAAGTCCAACAGGCAGTGACACCAGACTAGGAGAAACGGAAGCGTTGAGGAAAACACGGAGACTATCGGTTCTTTTTTATTATTTCCCCTTTTCTTTCTTAAATAAGCAGGAATTCAAGAAATGTGGATAAGAGTCAAAGGGGACATAAATGGGAGATAGAAATGAAGGTAGAAAACTGCAAAAACTGGTAAGTTTTCTAGTACACATGTGTTATGTTATATATACAAATTGAACCAATTTACTAAATACGCGTCGATTTCCTGCTTAAATGGAATCGAAAGTCTTACTGTAATGTTACAATCCAATTGATACAAACATTACAGTAAGGCGGGGCTAGTTGATGGAACGATGACCTCGGAACATGTCTGGCACTGTACACGAAATGGGTCACCGGAAAGTCAATTGAGCTAACACCTTCTTAAATCCGTGAACCAAGTTATTTGCATGAATGTTTAAATACATGCAAACATCTTTTTTCTGTAAATCACTACCAGCTAGTGGGAGATAGGAAGGTTAACACACACACACACACACAGTAAGAAATCAGTACAGTTAGTAAGTTACGCTTGGAAGCGAGAGCCTGATAGGATAGGGATGAAGATCTATTGCCAATTGCATAAGTACGAACCAGCCTGCTATTTCAGGGGCTGCATTCTATTTAGAAGGGGGATGACGCAACAAACTAGAAATTTTATTAGTAAAAATAGCTAAAATGGGCCGTTCATAAACCACGTCGAACAAATTTCGACCCCCTCTCCTAGACATGTAGACTATTCCCAAAATTCTTTCCTTCTCCCAAACGTCAACATAGATTTATTTAAATTTATAATGTGAATTTTGTGAGAGGTACATTGTTATGTTTAAATTGAAGTATGGTCTCCGTCTTTCTCACATCAGTGGAACGTTTAATCGACCACTACATTCGAGATGTTAGCATGCAATGCAACATGCATCTCAGTGGTGGAATTCTACTACCACCCTGTTACCCAATGCTGTCTACAACATTGAAAAAACTTTTTTGCAAAAGCAATCAAGTTTAGGAGTTTTTCTTGATGTTGAAGGTGCTTTTTGCAACATGTTTTTCGAATCTATTTTGGACGCAGCACGAAGTCATGGAGTACCTTCATATATCATGGCCTGGATTTACGCAATGGTTAGCAACCGACATGGGTCATGGTTAAGATAAGTAGAGATAAGGAAACTGAGTGTCTGCGGATGTGCTCAAGGTTAAGTGCTGTCACCACTCCTATGGAACATTGTCACCGATGGCTTGTTGAGGAAACTAAATGAGTTGGGGCTTCCGACATATAATTTCGCCGATCATTATCATATAATGATCAGCGATATTTGCATTGACACACTTTTTGATTTTATGCAACAAGCCTTACGTGTTGTTGACCAATGGTGTCTTCATGTTGGAGTATCAGTTAATCAAAATAAAACATCAATGGTGTTTTTCACGCACTGAAGGATTACAACCGGAGCTCGTCCATTGCAGTTCTTTGACATTTGATTTTGATATTTTGACTTAAAATTCAATTGGATAGCTCACATCGATTTCAGAATCAAGAAAGCTTGCATGGTCATCGGTCAATGTAGGCAGGTTTTCGGCAAATCTTGGGAACTCAAACCCAAGTACATTCAGTGGATCTACACAACAATTGTTAGACCAATACTGGCATACGGGTACCTTGTTTGGTGGCAGAAGGTTGAAGTCATGATGATCCAATCAAAGTTAAACTATCTTCAGAAGATTATCTTGATGGTGATGACTGGTGTGTTCTCGGCAACACCCGCTGCTCCTCTTTAACATAAAACCACTATATGTGTTTATGAAAAAAGAAGCACTTTGAACATTGACTGTTCGCGCACAATTCAAGATGAGCGCAACGCTCACGAAATAAAAACGATGACACACACAAAAAAAACTTTGTTAGTATTTTTGTTTCGTATCTTTCTTCTACACCTCACATTCCCCCCACCGAACCACCACAAGCAATCTCATCATGATTGCTGCTGCATTCCATTTTGTTTTGTTTCATTCTTTTCTCCGCTGCTATAAATAACTCGTAACCTGAAACTTCTAGTAAAAAATTCTGATATCAGATTTCATATTATAACCGACAAACTTCTGTTCAGTAAAAACACCTTTTTACTACCCGTACCATGACGACACACTGGTGGAGTAGTTAAACGGCATATATAAGCTTCACACTAATGATGAGTGAGATAATATCGTTTGCCTCCCCGCCGCCCTGTCGGTATTTCAGCATCGTCATTGACGCATTTTGCTTTGTACCATTTCCCCGCTGTTATCAATATTTCGTTTGTATGTAGGGTGATGAGCCTATTTTGGCACCATTATGGAGAGGGTCGCACTATTTTTTGAACAACTTAAAAAGAAGCCATATTACCTATAAACTTTTTCAGAATAAAGTATCAGTGTACTGTTTCTTAAACATCTGTATAATGCTTATTTGGCAGAATTGTGTCAATTTTCAGCATAAATGAAAATAAATGTTCTATTCTGTGCATCTATTCCCACCTGAACGTTCCAATTATCGCCTCATGGGTGTGCCGATTTCCACCTCATCGAAAAACAATCTAGTTGAAACGCAATGCCTCATATTTCATTTGCGTCGATTCTAACTAGGTATCCAGATCATGGACGCCAACGCGTGATTTGTAAAACGAATTATTCTGCTTTTTTCAGCCGATGAAAACAAACGTAAACATTACGCACACGAAAGAAACTCATCAGCTGTTAGTAGAAGAGCGCCCAGAACTGCGCATGCAGGAAATAACCATGCGAAAGTTAACAACTGGAATATAAAGTTCACATCACACATTACTTCCTCCCGATCCAAATTGTATGTGCAGATGAAAATAAAATATCTGCGATCAACAATTAGTTGAATAACTTGAAATAATTGATTACTTATACCTGAAATTGCATAACATTATGTTTTCAAGTTCATGTTTTGGTTTGGCCGCACTGGTGATTCTTTTCTGTATGATGGATGCAAAAAGTTGGTTTTGATTGTGGTAGTGTATCAGCAAAACATGCCAATAATAGGAACCCCCGTATTTAGTTTTATCCTATTATAACACTAGGCCTATTCTAGTGTTTGACGAGTGCTTTTAAAGTGAAATAATCGTAAAAAGGTTCTCCAGCTAAAATAAAGGTATGTATCAGTGCAATATTTAATATATTTGTGCCGGAATAACGAGATATGAGGCGGTAAATGCTGGCTCGAAAGTGTTTATTTTGCTAAGCGCCGTTGCGTCCTGTTTCGGTTCACTATGCGAGTGAGGCGGATCAGCAGATATTTCAATAAGGTGATTTTGTTTTAATTAAAAGTTGGATTTAGTGGATAGTTCTGAATACGTATGTGCACAACAAATAAAGAATATAACTTGAGCTTTTTTTGCACACCTGTTTTAGCCAAATCGATATTGTCATTATCTCATATGCTTGGTTCGAA
Organism: Topomyia yanbarensis; assembly: GCF_030247195.1. Lineage (NCBI taxonomy): Eukaryota > Metazoa > Arthropoda > Insecta > Diptera > Culicidae > Topomyia > Topomyia yanbarensis. The sequence goes on from NC_080672.1 coordinate 289,709,970, forward strand.
ACCAAGGGGTACGAAATAGGGTCACAATAGGCTCTACTGCCATAATAGGCACATCACCCTATGTGTTGGGAACTAAGCCTTACTAGAGAATAATAAACTGGTAGCATCAGGACTGGAACCGACAAACATCTACTCGCTAAAACACTTACTTTACACCTTAGACCATAACGATACATAGAGGGTAGTTGTTCGAATGAGCTATATAAACTTCGCATCATTGCAGCAGCGATCACAAATGGACCAGCATGGAGAATATGGTATGTGTTATTCAAGTTATCCCTGCACTGCATGAGCTAACAGCGTGTAGCTATGGGGTACGATGTTGTAACTATTGCACAAGTATGAGGTTGATTGAACACTAACGCATCGTTTAGGAGCTTTTCGCTCACAGTTCGAGAGCGAAAAAAACAGAATCAATTCCGCTCTCCAGGATTCGTTTTAGGCGTACCAAAATTCCAAGCAGAAATTTTCGCGATTCTGTGTCGCGTATAATCGGCACTTCAAAGGGGAATTTGCGGCAACAGAATCTATTTTTGCTCTAACATTCAGGCTGCCCTGAAAGCACTTAGTTCGACAGATTCGAGATTGAAAGTAGTAATCGCATGTCGAAGAACTGTGCATTTCAAATACTATCTACCTTCTAGGGGTACCCGGTCATTCCGGTATTACTGGAAATGAATGGGCGGACGCAGTTGGCGCTGCAACTGACTTCGTTGGTCCAGAACCAGTTCTAACGCTGTCGATAAGTTGGATAAAGCACAAGATTCCCTCTGCCGAACATGCCAACCATTGGCGTAGTTTGCAAACTTGCGTTCAAACAAAAACTTTTCTTCCAGATGTGATTCCGAAAATGTCAAAGAATTTGCTGCAAGCACAATTGCAGTATTCTAGTCAGGGCACTGACTGGACACTGCAAACTCAATTATCACATGGCTACTATTCGGCGTGCTGAGTATTATTCGTGTGATCTTTGTGAATCCGATTATGGAACTTCATATCATTTGATATGTAACTGCCCTGCAGTAATGCAATTGCGTATCCGGATTTTTGCTTCTCCTTACATAGATGAACCTATGTACAGAGAGCTTAAGAAACTCAAGGATATACAATTGTTTCTAACCCAGTGTGGTAAAGAGCTATAGTTTAAGCCGTATTTGAATGACAATATCGCTTCGGGGATGTTGTCGTTCTGCCATCTTAATATCCCCTCAGGGGTGTTGATATATCCGTTCATCGATAAGTGTGTTTTGTTCCCTTGGGAGTGAAAAATACTTCCGTATTGTCTATGTTCTCTGTGTCGTTATCTTTCTTATCTCTAACCTTACCACCTCAATTCTTCCCATCAGGAAATGATGAAAAGACAAATCATGAATCATACTACTATTTACAGCACAAAAATAGTCATCAATTTTTGTTTGTTTCTCCAATTCACTCCAAAGTAAGAGAAACTTTTTCTTATTTATCTCGTCAATGTAGGGGACATTTACTTCAGTCAATCGCCTGAAGAATTTCGAATAGAGTACGCGTCGAAGTCAAAATGCTACTATTTTTTTGAGTAACACGTGCAGTATATTATTAATTGCCTTGTTAATCATATGTGATGAATGTGATATTAATATTATAGTTTGCTTGATAGAAGATTTTTTCGTCCTTTGCGGTCTGTTTAGTTTGGTTGGAGTGGCTGATATAAAAATCAGTTCTAGTTAGATGGGCTGGAAGAACCAGTGAATCTTCATTATAGCTTGATTATTGAATCGGAGTAGGGTGATGAGCCCATTTTCGCCATGTTTCTTTTATCACCTTACCCATTTGAAGCCGTTGGTTAGAGCAGCGTCTGCCATCTTTGTTCAACGCGTTGAGCCAAATGGTAGCGCAAGAATAGGGGCTCTCGATTCGAGTTTTCATTTCGCTAAAACACGAGAATGTCACTATTTTCAGCGCATTTGTGTTATTGTCTTGGTTCTTAACAACGAAGCAAAGCTGTTGATACCAATTTGTACCAATTCCAATGATTGTAAGTCAAGCATTTGATGAATCAGTGAAGCATCCTCCTTAGTATGGTGAAAATAGGTTCAACACCCTATTTAACTGAACAAGTTGGCCGAAATCCAAAATTTCAAATAGCTGCATCAGGAGCATTATACCAAATCATTATATTCTCTAGTGAGTCATATCTGCATATGATGGCAACGGTGTTGCATATGCATCTAAAGGTAGGCAATACTGCTAACTGTCCAAGGTAGATGTTTGTTAATTCTGGTTAGCTGATAAAAAATTGTGCAAAATCTACATTATTGATGCGAATTGTTCCGACTCAAAATTGCTTGAAATGCAACAAACAAAGGTTAGGGTCATTAGGTACAAAGGAATTAGAACAAAGAAAACACCGCCATTTTATCACTTTTCAAAATTGAAAAAGTTTATGTTCACAATCCGTCCAAGTGAAAACCCTTTATACCCTGATTAAATTTACTTCAAATACTACTGGATCAGCGAAAAGAAAAACTTGAAATTGGGGTATTTTAATATGTAGGTTTTTTATACATTTTTCCTCGGTGTACTACCTCCGCCGTGTAAGTACGCGGATGTGGTTCTCGTATGATTTTGGCATAAGAGAATGAACAATGAAAATATGACCCCTTAAAATCACTATTTTTCATTTATCACTTCATACATTCATAAATACAGTGATGACCCGATTTTATCTACCCCCGATTTTATCAGCTTTTTAACCTGATTATATCAGCTTCACATGAAAATTGATAGTTGGTAGTTTGATGGGCTCTAACAGATGAACCAAGTTGCATTCGAGTAAATCCTTTCTTGGGCACATATTTCTTATCTTGGAGATCCGAAAAATGCAAAAAATATCATTTTTTTAAATTTTGCGCTGTCAGACCCCCTTAAGGGGAACTAAATCATAAATAAAATGATCAGAGGCTATATCTAAGGAACAAAGAAGAATATTTTAGGAGCTTCGGTTTATTAAAAAGACAGAAAAATATATGTCCCGATTTTATCTATGTCTCTGTTTTATCAGCTTAAAATTCGCCAAGGGGCTGATAAAACCGGGTATTTACTGTACTTTGTTTGCAGCACTTTTAGAACTTTATGTGGCGCATGTTTTTGCTAAAGCAGTTAAGTTATTATCTTGTTCATTTGAAAAGTTATGAACGATTTTTATTGATTATTTTAAAAAAAATTAATTAATTTTTTGTGAACTATTTCCCGTATTTTTTCCACTAAGAACTAGAAAAGTTCCGATAATGCAAATGAAATTATCAGATTGAAAATCCATTTGCAATCTTGGAAGATATATAAAATGTGCATTTACAATAATTGTAAAATTCTCTAGAACAAAGTATTTGCGTGAAATTAACACAGAAAAAGATATCAACAGAAAACCAGTTTTTCAAGAGCCACCCTACCTTAAATATTTCAATTATCATAACACAAACCATTAGCCATATAGTTTCTTTAGAAAAGTTAATTCAATTTGATCGATTTATAACTTTGTAGAACATTATGTAGCTGAATTTTATATATCAAAAAAGATGATACTTTGAACACCCAAACCACAAGTACCACCCTATTTCAACTAATTTTAAAAAATTGGCAAGAAAGTTCTAAGAAAGTTTGCCGAAGATACTATATATCCAAAACCAAGCTGCAGCTTCTAGGTGGTGTCCATGAAACCTCTGGTTGGGAGCTGCAAATTTTCAACAGGTTGTTTTGAACTTGAAGGAGGAACAAATCTCAAGTCATGCCCAGGGCCGCAGAGAGAAAATACGGGCCCGGGGGGTCCAACGTACGGGCCCCACCACTGTGTATTGCCAGAGTGCAAAAAATTTAATGTTTGAAATCCATTGGAGTTCACTGATATTATGTATAGTGCACTGACATTTTATATTTATGTACCATTTTTTTGCTCTTGTTGTTTGTAGTGCCAATGAAGGAAAAAACGTGGAGTTTTTTATACTTTGGGAGTTTTAAATACCTCTTCGACAGTTTTGGTGACTTTGAAAAGCGCCATTTTTGTAATAGGATTTATAAAAGAAAGGAAATGACAAGATTAAAAATGTAGTAACTACAAAAATTAAAAATAACCAAACGGCGATCAACGGCAAAAGATAAAAAACAATAGGAAAACTAAATATTAAAAGAATGTACAAAAGAGCTAAAAACAACAACATCAACCACATAAACAAATGTCAATTGTCAAAAAATGTTTAATAGAGAAAATCCAAAACAAAACCTATAAAAATTGATAAAGGAAAACATGAAACTAGAAAAACATTGCGAAGATTAAAAAAGTCGAACATTATTGAACAAAAGGTGAAAATAATGAAAAATCGATTGAAAATTAGGAAAAAAAATTAGAATCAATGAAAATGAAAAAAAAACTACTAAAAAGAATACAAATATTAATATAAAAAATGCATAAAACTGAAAAACTCGATAAATCAAGAATAATAAAATTTATTTAACATTAAGAACAAGAAATATTTAAAGCAATAGAAAAAATAAATATAACGTTAAGAATGTATAAAACTAGAGGAGTACCAATATATAAAAGACAAGAATAAAATAACCATAGAGAAATTGAAAAAAATGGACGAACCAGAAAATTTTGAAAAACTGGAAAATTGAAATGATGAAAAGACGAAAAAGTAGAGAAAATTGGAAGTATTGAAGAAAAACGGGGCAAACAGACAAAATGGAAAACAAAAAATAGTAGAAAAAAGCCAACATGGTATACTATAGGAACACAAAAATGAAGATATCAACACGAAAAAAATGAATAAAATGGATATTATTTAAAGCACAGAAAAAGCAATAGAAATTGGATTTCAAATAAATTCAAACAACGAACTAAATGCAAAATTTAAAAAAGTGCGCATAGTGTCAAGAAAAGATAAATCAAATGTTTTTTTTGGGAAAATAAAAAAAATCAATGCTAACATATAGGAAAATGGTCAACAGAAAAGTACTTTCAAAATAGGTTAAATAGAAAACATGAAGAAATAACAATAACGAATTAAATCTTAAGAAAAAGGTATAAAAAATAAATAAAATTGTATTAAATGAACAATGGGAAAAAATAAAACTACAATAAACGGAAAGCTAAAAATTAGACAATAAGGAAGAAAATAGGAGAAAGGTAAAAAATTTAACAATAAGACAAATTGGAATGAATTTGTATAAGTAAAATTGCTTTTGGAAATGCAAAAAATATGAAAGAAAGGAAATAGAAAAAGGCTATGACAAGAATAAATGTAGTAAATATACAAATTCTAAAAATTAGATGAAATGACAAAAGATACAAATAAAAAAGCATGGTATTAAAATATGAAACAATAGGAAAAAAATAAAGAAAGCATAATTTTCTCGAAAAATTGCAAATAAAATTAAGTAACAGAGAAAAAGCTATAAATTAAAGTAAGTCATAGTGATAAAAAAATCAAAATTAAAGAACGTAAAAAGATGGATAAAATAAAAGTAAGCAAATAGATAAAAATGGCAGAATCTTACAATTGTAGAAATACAAATACAATCCACAACTTGAAAAAATAGATCAATGAAATTTTAACAAAATAAAAAAAACCCATGTAGGAATAAAAAAATGGAAAAAAAATGAGAAACATGGATCAAATTTCAAATAAGGGTTTTGGTTGGATTTTACGCTATGCTGATTTCGAAAACATTCATAATCCTATAAAAATGAATTATTCTTTTATTTGTGTTGGTGTGTTAGCACACCTTAAAATATTTTACAAGCATGTTGTAACTGATTTCTAGAAAATAGTTCAAAAATAAAAATAAAATCGTTGCGTTCAGGAAGCGACGTTCAAAATCTCACGCTCACTTCTCCAAAACGAAAAGATTTTGTATGCGGATTTAACTTGCTGCATTAGTTAGCTAATCTTGCTAACTAGTTGATTTAGTTTTGTAGCAGAGTTAAATTTTCTCTTCGAAATCAATCAAACACAATTTAGCAATTTAGTTGAACGTATGCTTCTTAGAATCATTGGCAGCTGCAGGATTGTAAACTGACAGATCTTCTCTTCATGCTACAAGACGTATAAAATTCAAAACAAAACTAATAATAGTATACTCGTCACGAAAGGGGCTTGTTGTGTACGCAATTTACTGTTATAATGAAAATGTTGATCAAAGGCCGCATTTGAAATTTTTTTGAAAAGTATTTATTTTTTTCCATCCCTGGCCTCTTTGCTAGGGGGAATTGGTAATAGAAAATCGCCGAAAAAAGCTACGTCATTTGAGTATCACCACTTTACAAAAATGTTTCGGAATCATTTCGTATCTGAATATGATTTTTTATAGATTTTGTATCAATGAACGGCAAACCAAATATATTAAATTTTAAATATAAATTTTTGGATTAATTTCGTATTCTTTTAGTATATCAAGAGTTTTTGATGACTCATTTGACCAAAACGCTTAAAAACAAATAAATATGCACTGTTTTATTTCTTATGTAGCTCGTAGCACTAGGAGGAAAAATATCTTATTTTCTTCACATTCACCGTAGAGTGTAATGTTTTGGTAAAGGACTCCACCTTTCTGTGCCGTTCACATTTAGTTGTATGTTTTTGCATTTGTTAACAGTTTTGTTGATTTAGTTGGATGTAGTGATTCACTGTCTCGGTTATTCACAAAGAATCCAAAAGCACCACCCACCCTCGCTGTGAAGGATAACCCGAGCGAGCTTTGCTCTGCTCTCCACACGGGGTGTGAAATCACACTTCAGTTTCTTCCGAGAATCTTTGTGAGGAACATTAATCCATTGAATCGAAGGTTCAATGGGGTAAAGTAAACCCAAGTGGCACCTTTAAAATAATATTTGTCAACGCCAAGAGGGGCCCTCCTTAACAATTAGGGCCTGCAACCCGAGGATGATGTTTATGAGGACTGGGTGCTGGGCGATTCCTGGTAAAGAAAAGGGCAACGCAAAATTGCAAAATAATCCATTCCGGGCGAATTCGGATTTACCTGAACGAAGACCCGAATTCGTCTCCAAAAACCGGAGTGGCAACCCGAAACAGGGTTTTTCCTTTCAATAATTACTTTCGATACTGATCCAGCGCTTTCGAAGATTGGAAATTCAATAAATCAAAAAAATCGATTTCAAATTGGCGAAATTTGAAGACAACCTCATGACTTCTAATCAAACCATTTAATTGTTTAACCCTTACAAATGTGATCATATTTTTGTTTCGATTATAGACATTTTAACCTTAAGGTCATTCGCTTCTTCATTCAGGTTAGGAATTTTCCTATAACAAATCTCTATTCCTGTGTGCGGGGTTGGGATTCGAACCCAGGTGAGCTGCGTGCATGACATTCAATGTACAAATTCCGCCATGCCCGCTCGGGCCTGATCTTATTTCGATGCGAGAATTAGGTTGGTATAAACATAGTTGATATCAAATATGCAGTAGTTTAGAATTTTATTCTAGTTACCTCATACACAAGATATTGAATTTTTAATTGTATTTTCAAATAAATTTCTGTCGAAAAAGTATTTGCCAAAATTTTAGTTTCTGTTAAAAATCCGGGCCCCCTTCAAAACTCCGGGCCCGGGGGGAAACACCCCGGTCCCCCCCCCCCTCTCGGCGGCCCTGGTCATGCCCTACTATGTTCTATTCGTAGTTGTTGCTTTGTATCATTCATTCAAACAGCCGACCTACTCAATCATTTTCCATTCATTTTCAATTTCATTGGCCCAATATCTCTCTACTAGGTTTTTTAAGCAAAACTACTCTGAACATACTTATTACTGCTCATGTAAGCTTGAAAACGCAACACATGTCAACATATAACCTAAACTGGCCTTTACAGAGCAGAGGACAGCTTTGAATGAAATTTGAAATGAAGACGTACGATTCTGTCATTAAGATCCCGCCAACTTGAAAGTGAATGATTGAGGTAGGCTTTGAATTTGAATCATGGTTGGGTTTGATTGAACTGAAAGTTGGCATTTGAATATGAAAATTTTCACCACTGCTCCCAACACGCCAGGTCTCCACCCAATAGAAAAATATTTGACAACCGTCTAGCGGAACCTTAAGAGGGGGGGGGGGACTGGTAACTGCTTCAGCGTAAAGAGATCAGTTCTTTTGTCAATTTTTTTTAGAAAGATGGGTGAAGCGAATTGATCGAAACTTTTGTACATTATACTGCATCATTCCAATAACATTCTGTAATTTTTTCTTGAAAAAATATCTACAAGTGACTCGGTGTCGGAGCTTTTTGTTGAACGTCTCTGGAAAAACACGATTTGCGGTGTTAACTGCCATTCAAAAATTGCTGAACCGATCTATTTATTTACTTTGCATACATATTCTATGTAAAAAATATTTAACCCCTACGTTAAGTTTTTGAGAAATTTTTTCAATTGAGGGATGTTTTACTAATAAAATGTTGGAATTGCTATTTTGCAAGAAAAATTCCGCTATTTATGAGTAGAAAATCCCTCTAATTGAAAAATTATCCCGAAAACTGAATGTAGAGGTTAGGTATTTTTTACATAGAATGTGTATGCAAAGTTTGAAATAAATCGGTCAAGTAGATATTTTGGCATGAGAAAATTACAGAATGTTATTGAAATGATGCAGTATAATGTACAAAAGTTTTGATCAATTCGCTTCACCCATCTTTCTAAAAAATATGACAAAAAAGTGATTTTTTTAAGCTGACACCCTTGTTTGACCAAATTTTGACCGTAACATTTCGATTAATTCGATTAGAAGAGGTATTACAAAAGGTTACCAGTTCCAAAGTGTTTGCATGATTATATCTAGTTGTATCGATTAATATCTAGAATCTTTAAGAGCAGTTATTAGTTGGTCGGTCTTAAGGCAGACTGAACTAAGTGACATTGTATTGATTTCGAGAAAAACGAGTTTAAAGTTTGCATTGCAGCATCCTTTACGTTATAATTTGAAATTAATTTTAACTATAATTCTTGATTATTGTCACATATTTCAAATCTGGTAAAGGTCTAATGTAATAGAAGAAATTATGTATCGAGTGCTGTCATTATCTCATTTTTCAAGATTTTGCGACTTGGTCCGGTCTGACTTAACACCGACCAGTTAATGATGTGAAATGGACGACAAAGCAGAATAAAGTCTACGTAGACTTTTGGGATAACCCCCTCCTCCTTCGAAGACAAACGTAGACTTTTACTAGACCCCCGTTCTCCGTCATGAGTCGATGTGGTTTATGAACGGTTCCCAATCAATCGGCTGGTTATAGTACACTGATGCCTCCTTTTATACGGATTTCATTTTTTTTTGTTCCTTAGAATGCAAACAGATCTCTAGAATATTTTGGTTTTGGTCCTTTTATGTGATGTTTATGTCACGAGTTTTTAAATTCAGGTGGTTCTTTTGTCCGCCGTTAAAAAGAGGCTTCCAAAGTATCGTATTTATATTTATAAATATTTAAATTCATAATACTTACGGTAGCAAAAAACTTAAAGTAACGACATTGAAATCGATAACAATGAATCTATGTTCATAAATATTGCTGTATATAGTAAGAACGCCCTATTCCTTCGTTTAATTGCACAGTGTTTCCATTCTCAAAATGCATGGAATCTTAACCGTTCAGTTTAGAAGTATTATTTTTTTTCGGAAAAGTTGATGCCTTTATGGATGCGCTTCTGCAGGAATACATGGTTTAGTGATTAATTTACCTATAAATGAAAGATAAATTTTATTTTTCATAGTAATTCAGATAGGTACTTTATGTCTGCAAGAAAGTTGTAGCTTGTTTTATTACAAATGAAGTTGCTGAAGACATTGTATTTGTATTTGTATTTAAAATTTGTGTTCATCTGACACTAAGTCTTAATGAACTAAACTAAAAATAATTAACCTAATGTAACAGCAAACGGTGACGAAATTGTGATGAATTATAATTGAGGTCAAAGTGCTCGGCAAGCTCGTTGAAGCGACGAACCATCGCCAAAATCGGACTATTAGCAGCGTAGTTGGTGTTTCGCATTTCGATGTGTAGTAATGTCCGAGGGCGAAGAACACGGGTTGGGGTGTAGAGGTTGATTTGTCCAAGGAGATCGGGAACATCATACTCAGCCAACAGAAGCTTTGATATGAAAATGGCCTGCGAAGTATGTCTACGTTCTTGCAAAGTATGTAGTCCTAATAGTCTGCAACGGTTCTCATATGGTGGCAGGTTCAACGGATCATTCCAAGGCAATTGACGTAAAGCATATCGTATAAATTTGCGCTGGACAGCTTCAATCCTTTCACTCCACGTTGCATGATAAGGGCACCAGACGATGTTTGCAAATTCCAACAGCGAGCGCACCAGTGAGCAATATAAAGCCTTGAAACACAGAGGATCCCGGAATTCGCTAGAAATTTTGAACATAAAACCTAGAAGTCGATTTGCTTTGTCGATGGTCGCTGACAGGTGATTGGTATAAGTTAGCCTTTCATCGAGAATAACACCTAGATCTTTTACGTGGTCAACGCGTTGCAGCTGAGTTCCGGCAATGTTGTAGTTAAAATTAAGCATGTCTCTTGTACGATGAAAACTGATGACAAAACATTTCGTAACACAAAGGATCAACATGTTTCTTTGACACCAATTGTAGAATGTATCAATGAGACACTGTAACTCACGGCAATCGGCTTCATTCCTTATCACAAGAAATATCTTCAAGTCATCGGCGAAAAACAGTTTCCCTCCACGCATTAGAACAAAGACCGCATCATTCACGAACAATGAAAATAGTAATGGACCTAGTGTACTACCTTGGGGAACTCCGGAATTATTGCAAAAAGATTCAGACACGTTGTCGCCAATTTGCACGACGCACTCGCGGTGAACAAGGTAGGATCGAAGCCAGTGGCAGAAACTCGAGGTACATCCTAGTTTATCAAGCTTTGCAAGCAGTATCTCATGGTTGACTGTGTCGAAAGCGGCCTTAAGATCTGTGTAGACCGTGTCCACCTGGAGTTTCCTGGATATGTTTTCAATGCAAAACGATGTGAAGCTAACTAAATTCGTCTCAACCGATCGACCAGGGAAGAATCCGTGCTGACAAGGGCTTATGTAATGTTTACTAGCAAAAAACAGCACCTCGTTGATAAGCGCTTCGAAGATTTTCGACTCAACTCTCAGCGAAGTGATTCCCCGGTAGTTCACGATGTTGCTTTTGTCATTTTTCTTGTGAACCGGAAACATAACTGAAAACTTCCAATCATCGGGAAATTTTTGCTGCTGAAGCGACATATTGAAAAGGTGCGTCAGTGGGATCGCTAAGATATCGGAACATTTTTTCAGAACAGCAGACGGCATAGCACTTTGTCCTGGAGCATAAGACGATTTTGTTTTCCGTATTGCAGAGAGAACCGATTGTACTGAAATAGTGAATACATCCATATCCACTGCCTCAATGGGAACATCACGGGTCGCGTTTTCGAGCTCGACGGCAGATGGCACATCAGTCGTGAAGACACTTGAAAAGTAGCTGGCAAATAGGGAGCATTTTTCCGCCGTTGTAGTCGCTACTTCGCCATTGTAGACCATCCTAGACGGAAGACCCGTTTCCTTTCTCTTCGTTTTAACAAAAGCCCAGAATCCCTTCGGATTTCGTCGTAAGTTTTGTTGGATGCGGTTCACATATCCTTTGTACAGCAATTTATTGTAACAGCGGTACTCATTACTGGCGAGTGCGAAAAAGCGCTTGAGAATAGGGCATCGACGATTTGTGTACGCACGTAGGGCTTTGGCGCGGGTGCGTTTCAGATTCCGAAGCATGGCGTTAGACCATGGAGGCTTCTTGGGAGGTTGATATTCTGGCACGGATTTTTCAACACAGTCAATGAGTAATCGGTTATAGAGATCGACTGCAGCATTTACATCAACTTGATCAAGTAGTACACTCCAGTCAATCAGCGATAGGGTGCGACGTAGTGCTGCTAAATCAGTTTTGCGAAAATTACGACGATTCACAGCTAAAGCTTCTTCATATTGTGGTGAACTAATTATGGAAATGGATATTTCCAATGCGGGATGATAGTTATCCAAAGGAACGATAACACTGGAAGCTTCACTCACAGAACACTCAGGCAAAGCATTCTCATTGACGAACACAAGGTCAAGAAAACGGGATTGATGGTTGGGAATCGTGCTTACTTGATTTAGTCCGTGAAAAGCCATCCCGTCCAGAAGTAAGCGGGTGGCAGGATTTGTTGTCGAGGATAACGGGTTAGGGTAAGCGTATCCACGTCCAGAAGAAACCCACATCAGTCCTGGTTGGTTGAAATCACCAAGAACTATTATCACATCGTTTGCATCTGCCTGAGAAGAAGCATGTTCTATAGAGTCGAGATGGAGCTGCGTAATAGTGCAGTCAAGTCGCTTTTCTGGAGGAATGTAAACAGCTCCAATAAAATAGCTCTTCGTCTGCGTAGTAATCTTCGTCCAAACAACTTCAATGCTTGATGAACTATCTACACCAAATTCACAGGAGGCTAGTGCAGAAGAAACAGCGATCAAAACTCCCCCGCCGCGACCATGAACACTGTTATGTGCGCTTCGATCCGCACGATAAACCGCATAAGAATCCCCGAAGAGCTGCATCGATGTAATACGATCATCAAGCCAAGTTTCCGTCAGAACATAAATATCGTAGTCGCCGTCAAGAGCAGCCAAGTACAAGTCCTCGATTTTCGTCCTTAGCCCTCTGACGTTTTTGTAGTATAGCCGTAAATCGTCAGTGCCACGTGGCAATCGTGCCGACATGCTGAAGGGGCGTGATGTACCCGATGGCATGCTAGAAACCAGAAGGTTTTCAGGAAGCGGATCGTCATTTAAAGCAAAATACTCGCCTGGGAAGGGAGTTCGGAAGACCCCCTCACGACCTCCGAACGCAGGGCCGGGACAACTGAGCTGGTCGCTGGCTGGTAGCACGACTGCGTCGGAGCGCTCGGGGGCTTCCGTAGTACGGTATAACAGGCGTCCCGGTGATGGCAGCGCAACTTGAATTTGTTTGTGTAGTCTCGGCGATGGCGGCGAAATTATTCTTCGTCCAAACAACAGCAAATCGTCGGAACGAGTTGTACCCGATGTCATGCTAGAAACCAGAAGGTTTACAGGAAGCGGATCGTCATTTAAAGCAAAATACTCGCCTGGGAAGGGAATTCGGAAGACCCCCTCACGACCTCCGAACGCAGGGCCGGGACGACTGAGCTGGTCACTGGCTGGTAGCACGACTGCGTCGGAGCGCTCGGGGGCTTCCGTAGTATGGTATAACAGGCGTCCCGGTGATGGCAGCGCAACTTGAATTTGTTTGTGCAGACTCGGCGATGGCGGCGAAATTATTCTTCGTTCAAACAACGGCAAATTGTCGGACATGCGTTCCGATGGTGGTTGAATTATTCCGTCATAGCTGATTGAACTGATGATGGTGAAGCAGGCTGATGAGTATCGGCCTGAACTGGAGACTGATCTGGCTGCGGATAGAGGGGTTTCCAAAAATTTCCAGCTGATACGGTGCGATTGCTCTTGAATTCGCGGAAAAGAATTCCTTCGGGCCATGTTGAAGCAGATAGGGCTCGCGCCTTGAGCTCAGGTTTGATTCCAACTTTAAACGAGATGAAATTCATTGTGCTTACGTCACGATCCTTTGCAACAAGTCTAACGACTTCCACGTCATCGGTGATAAGACGCTGTTTCGCCAAAATGGAAATTTGGTCAACAGAAACATCGCGTGCAATACGTGAAAGGTAAAGCCAAAACTTCGGTGTACGATCAGCTACTGTTATCGTGCCAAGAGATGGTGAAACAGGCATACCAGTACCACGTAATAGAGATGAGACATTAGATTTAGCCCCATCTTTATTCGGGAAAAGACGGCGAGCTTTGTTACGACTGGCTTCGGCAAATGGACGTTGAGTAGTCTTCGGTGTCAATGAATTAGAATTTATAAGGGCCGTAAAATTCGAACGAATCTCCAACTTCAACTCAGTTAGTATTTCACCCTTAAGTTGTTCGACAATTTGGTTGTGTGCACCTAACACCTCTTCCTGTCCAACCTCATAGGCAGCTCTTACAGCTTGTCGATGACGCTTATCGGACATCAGATTAGTGCAGGATTTGCATAGCCAAAATATATGCTTATTATTTAAAACATCGTCAAAGCAGTTTTCGGCAATCCCGCTGCATTTGGGATGAAAAGTAGCATTGCAAAATCCACGACAGGAGATGTGCGTTCCCGCAATATCATTTGCACACGAGTGGCACAGCAGCGTATTCATTTTCATTCAATCACACCACACACCACACAAAGCCGAACTGTTGTGATTGCACGATTCTACGAACAATGCCGCTCCACAAGCTACTGCTGTCTCGTAAATGAGCGGGTTGATAGGGCAGCAATAAAATTGATTTTCACGGTAAATTAAATTGCTTCTTAACGGATAATACTATCTTCGATTGACCTTCGTCACCTCACGGGATCGTAACACAAATAACAAGCGTAAACTAAACACGTAACACGTTAAAAATCAAAAAGAATATGGGAGCGTTGTTTACTCAACTCAACACAACCTAACAAGCAGCGATTGTATAGCTAGATAGAATAGTTCTCCCGTTATGGATCGTTTAACAAGCAAGACTATTATTAGTATTATTTTTTCGTGATAACTTTGCCATTCTTTTGCGGAACAAAGTAGCTTCCTATCTGTTGAATTTAAACAAATCTTTCGAATTTATCGATATCATCTGGGTTGTTTATACCTTAAATATCCCGTCATGGAGTAAGCAACATCATATAATACTAAAAGCACTAGCCTTATACTTTCATATAGCAGTAAAATTGTTAGTCGATCCGAAACTCCCGGACTCATAATCGCAAACTAAGTTTCTTCTACACCCTACAAAATGAAACTAGTTGTGTCAAAATCGGACAAAATTAAAAGATAAACATTCGACTGGTTTAATTTTTGACTTTCAGCTCCACCAGGCTCTACTGATTCCTTTTATGGCCCTTAGTAATTGTGCAAATTTGGGTGCCGATCGGTTGTGTCTTCGAACCCTCTAAAAATTTCAAAGTTTATATGGAAGTTTGCATGGAAAATCGGTTAGCATTGAAAATAAATTCTTAAAAAATCACCTCATCAATCAATTAATCAGAACAAAATTTATTTCTAACGGTATTCTTCTAATGAACACATTTGGGGACCGTTTTAAGTTTATGAAAATTCACTAAGAAAAGTTATTAACTAAAGAAGTAGCATGACTTCAAAACAAGTGGATTTTATTATTAATCATAGCAACCCTGTTTGAATAGCTCCATCGTTAAACAAGTGTAAACTAGACTTGCCACCCACCGCTCGCGTATGGCAGAGAAAGTGTGGCTGCGGAAATGAAAATCCTTAAAAAGTTTCAACTGATGTTAAAAATCGTGTTCTTATCTAATGATATAAAATTTTGAATATATATCATTTAATTTTTTACATTTTAACGACATTCAATTAGCTAGAGATTACTGGTTATCGTGTTTTTCCAGAGTTATGAAAATTAGAGACATAGTACTCAAGTGAGAGCAAGGATGTGAAGTAAACAGATCGGAAAACTAGAAGTGGCATGGTCATTAGAACAGGCTTAATATCGTACGGGCTTAATCTTTGTCTTCTGTTAATGAGGGTCGAGCTTAGGCAGTATAGCTACGAATCACCCGAGTTCACTAACATGTGTCCTGGTATCGATAGACGTGTCCATCTTTGCCGTGACAACCGATTTAATAAATGAAAATTATTAAATATGAATTGCTTGAACATAACTTTTTGAGATTTTGTCCGGGCTTCAACCACTGCGCAGTGGGTAAAACGCGACCCCCAGAGACACTTAATTAGTCGTTGCGGGATTCGTATTATAGTTTAATCAAACGCAACTAGTTTGGTCTACTGCACGTATCTGTGGCCAGTGTTCCGGAGGTTTAAGTGCCCGGAGTATTCCGGTATTAGACAAAACGCGATTCCCAGAGGCACTTAATTAGTCGCCGCGAGATTTTTATCATAATTTGTATATGAAAAATGGCAGAATTTGATAAGAAATCAAATGCAACTGGTTTGGTCCAATGCATGCATCTATGGCCAGAGTTACGGGGGTTTGAGTACCCGGGAATATTTCTGGTATTAGGGTAAGGTAGTAAAACTGAAAAATATTCTTTGTTCCTTTTCATATCTGTTTCTATTCTTCTAAGTGTTAACAACATGATAGGATATTTTTTTGTTCGGGGATGTTGTTTATGGTATTTGGGGGAGTGGAGTGATAAGAGAGTGTAGCCTATTTGGGTATCTTTCTGAGGAACAAACTTAATTTGGAGTAATTTGATTTCTTTTCCGATAGTATTCAATAAACATATATTTCTTAGCTGTTGTAGTAGGGTATTTCCACAATTAAGTATCTGAAAAATGTTTTTTATGTTATTTTCTTCTGAAAACGATTCCATACTACATTGTAGACAGCACGTGTGGGTAAATATAATAACGAAAAAGCATAAAATAATGGGATCGAAATGAAGATCTGATTCGAATTTCATATTAATACGCAAAGCTGCAATAATCACGGTTAATTTTAGAAAAAAACTAGAATTTAGCAAAAGACTTTCAGGCCTTTGGTATCATTGCGTAATTTTCAAGCTTCGCAGCCTTGAAGTTCTCTTTATGTTCGATTATGTATACTACTTTTCAGCACCAAGATACTAAATTCAGAATGAGATTACTTTTGTGTAATTTTTTACTATTTAATGACAGATTAATGCTAGCGGAAATCATAATTAAAACTTGTTCATAAAATGAACATGGTTTTAATATTTTATTTTTGCTGGAACTGTACTATGTAGTTTGTCTTACACTAATTAGTTCAACATAGAATTCAAGACGATATAGATGAAACCAGGTTTCCAATTTCGTTCAAGACGCAGCGAATATAATTGGAAATATAAATATAAAGGCATACAAATTTTAAGAATAAACAGAAATTGCCCTAATGTTAGTTTAAGGTTCTGGTACAGGACTAACGTAAATGCATTCCTTAACACTGATAAATGGTGAAATTTGATAAGAAATATAAAATTAAAAGTAATAAAAATATAATTATTAAAATCAGTCAGAATCTGAATTCAATCCGGCATCAAAGTCTAGTTATTTCAAAGCATCTAACTTATCATTATCGGAAAAGATATAAAATCACTCCAAATTTAGTTTAGTTCTTTACGAACATACCAAAATACGATAAATTCTCCTATTACCACACTCCCCAAAATACCATAAATAGCATTCTCGAACAAAAATTTTATACTATCTTGATTGTTAATACCTAGAAACTGAAATGAAAAACAAAGTTGAATATTTTGGCAGTTTTACTTTACCCTGATGCCAGGAATATACTGTGCGGTGTTTAGAAACTGATAAAACGTGGAATAAATTCATAACTTCTTGGTTACGTTGTAGAAGTATAATGTCTTCAGCAAATTTTATGGATAGTATCTAGGCCTTCATACTACAATAAAGTAGTTCGAAACTCGGTCTCTAAGCCGGCGCTTCCCCTAACGTTTTAATGAGGCCTGATAGAAGGATGGTGTCTTCGGAAAAGTTTTAGACAATACCATTCTAAGTAACTATTCTCAAGATACTATTCATGTGGGTTCCAACAATTTTGAGATAAAGCGCATTTCTTGTAATATAATTTTAATAGGTAATTTTCACACATAATTTACAGCATTTCAGTCCAATAGTGTATCTTTGTTCTACATTTTATCTTGGAGATAAATTCACTGTGACATTAACGCTATTTAAAACAAAAACAGGTGGAGAAGAAAGCTGTTTTCTAACAGAACGCCTAATTTAAAAAAAAATTTAAATCAGTTTAGCCATTGCTGAGATAATTATATGACATTAGTGTATTTACACACAGACCCACACACATATACATGTTGTTCTAATTTGTTTTCATAGAGCGTATCCTATACATTTCTTTTGTAATAAATGTAAAAATAATATCATTTCTTCTAGTCAGTCGCTTAACACTGTGAATAACACAGCGAGTAATAAATAATAACATGATATATTATTTTAACAGCTTTATCAATAACAAGTCTATGTTTTCAAATATTTCAGTTCATTGAAACAGTCGTACACCCAGTTCATCTATTGTTCGATCATCGATGGATACCAAATATGCCAAACTGGCCAGGAAGAGGTGAAGTACGGTCTTCCGCGAACTTGACCCTTCAGCCTCTTGCGCAAGCATTTTTGCTGCGCCACTCTTTTTGGATGGCTCAAGATTCGTCACACATTAAACTATGTGTGATTTTCTCTATCTCTTTTCAGCTACGTGTAGCCATATAGCACATGTTATTTTCTTGGACATCTACTAAGCAGAAGGTCACACTTGGGACCAGAAAAGACCACTCTTATTTTCTGTTGGTACATTCGTTGTTTTACACTTCAAGTAAAATCTTGATGTTAACTTCACGAAAATACCCTTAGGGTGTCGACCTTTTTTCATCCTATTCCCATTATCACCCCTCGTACTTGATGTCATTGATTAGAGCAACGTCTGCCATATTTATTCTCGTTGGTTCAAAGTGTAGGATTAAAATTGGGGCACAAGATTCGAGATTTTACTTCGCTCCAGCATGATTTTTTTTTATAATTTTCTATGATGCTTTTGTTGTTAAACTATTTTTCAGGAACGACGTAAAGAGAACTGCAAATTTTTACGCATTCAGTCGACTGTAGGTTTAGTAGTTAACGAAATAAAAAGTGCCGCACTCTCCTAGGCTTAAAATAGGATCATTACACTTTAAGCTTTCCACTACAGAACGGGGCAACTACCGCTCGATCACTTTGCAAACAACCGCACCATTCTTGAGCACCTATCCGAAAAGTAAACAATTCATCAAAAAATCGATAGATAGATACCAAAAAGTACTTGTTCTATCAATGAGAATTAACGGGCCCTTCGCGACGCACCGTGAAGTGCTCCTATGTACAGTGCTAAAATGCGATGAAGTAAGTGGATTTGGGGGCGTAATTAGTCGGGGGATAAACATTCAATATTCCGTTATAACGATCAACAGGAACTTAGGTATCTAGTTCCGGAACGACTGACTTGTCTATGAAGGAATGATTTTGACGTATTTACACCGAACACCAATGATCAATTCCCTGACTACGCCACATAACTAAAGGCAAATAATGAAAATGTTTGACCAACAATTGATCAAGACGGCTGTAAGCTTCTTGATACCACCATCTTAAACTGAAATGTTCAGCATTGCCGCAAGAGATCCGTTACGGCGTATTGATTTAGCGAGGAAACAAATTTATCTACGAGAAGTACCAGTAAATATATCCGGTCATTACCGTTAGACATATTTGTGTACCTGAACCACGCTAAACCGACTAGCCGGCAAAACTTGTTCTGTGCGTTCCAATTATTGTGAGATGTAAGATCTCTCTAGTACGCGAACTCTTCGGTTTGTGTTTCGGAAAATAATTTTTACTTTTCTTTCTTGGACATGAATGGCCCTCTAAATAACCGGTAGGATCAATCCTGTTTCGTTTAGGTGTTCTATTTGTTCTATCAGCCACGGGCCGAGCAAGACTATCTTATTATTTATAAACATGTTTTATGCGCAATGGAATATCCATGCTGAACCGCATGCTTGAAGCGTATAAAATCAGCGGCATGCACATGTTAGTGGTACGGTGAGAAATGCATCTCGCGGAGCGTTGTCGGGGTAAGTTGAAGTAGGGCATAAGCTGTGCAGAAGCTTGAGCTAAAAATGGGACAGCTAGTTCAACGCCCACCACGTCTATGTGTTTACGTCTATGAGGATACGATATCGTAGCAGCAGCTGTTACAAACGGTGGGAAAAGTTATAATGTGTAAGACTGTGCGGGATGGAATCGGTTATTACGCGGCTCATAAATTGTCAGCAGCCGCAGTAAGCTGATGTCAGCTGTTTGGACGAAAAGAATGAAAGTGAAATTTGGCGGGATTTTTTGGTACTATGGAACAACCGAAATAATTGTTGACAGTATTAATATGTTTTCATCATCGGCTTACCGGCTACACGTGAATTATATATCAGATTTTTGTTGGTATTATGATTATGTCCATATCAACATTAGAATAGGGCTAATAAGATTTGTAAACAAACTTTTGTTTTGCTGATTTCTCTTAATTTGTTATATTTTAAACCCAGAAGACATTTGAAATTGATTCTACCAAGGGTAAAGATGTTGATTCATGTGTATCTTTCATGAAATTCGACTCGACAGCGGAGTAATGAGCGAAATAAGTTTGTTTATAAAAATCTCATTAGCCCTTTTGAAGAATTGATATTGATGTGATGTTCGGCATATTTCTTTGCAGATGTTTTTATGACCAGATGTTCTTTTCATTCATATTCCTATATCGTGACAAACCTGATTTGAGCAACGAACCTGAAGGGGTTTGATCTATTCATTTGTGAGTAAAGCTCGATTAACTAGGCACATATTTGGTTGTTCAGAGTTTTTGCTGTGCTTTTGGGTCGTCTGGTATAGAGGGCAAAAATAATCGACTTTTTTATCCGTCTTATTGTTAGTATTGAACCTCTAGAAAGGTCTCCCGAAATCTCGGTAGCCACGCTGAACTTTTGTTTTAAACAGCCATGCATTCCACGCGTAGGGTTACCACCTCTGACAAGATTTTGACCGGAGATTTTTAATGACCTGGTAGTAGATTTCAAGAAACATATGAGTATTAGCTGGAATCAAACAGAAATATGAATCAAAGCGATTTCATTACCCAATGAGTTAAAAGTGATAAGTATACCATCATTCATTCCTTCTGATTTTGGTAATATTCTGATCGGAATATCACCAAAATAAACTCACATTTGCAAAGCATAATGCGCACCGCTATTCGGATTGTATTGTAGGTTTAGTTTGGTATAAAATTTCACTTCCCCGGCTAATCTCAAAGAATACAAAAGTATCAGTAACCTAGCTGTGGAGGATAGGCCGATCGATAGTCCTCCAAAACAGAGAACAGGAAGAGTAGAGAAGCAGGATATCAGCATTACCTAGTAATCACACTGCCCTGTCTTCCAAGATTCTTCCAAGAGAAAATACCCTTGATTTTTTAAATGAGTATGTCCAATATGATGTGTAGCCTGTCGATGTTGGTAAGCTATGTTAACCCCGCCCCACTTCCTACCTCTTCATCATGTAACAACATGCTTCATACATCCTTCTTTTACCCTTAAATGAGTGATGTAATTTTTGAATGGCTTTTTTTTGGCACTAATCGATAATTGAACAGATATAAGAGATAGAAATAAACTTGTGTAACAAAAATTGTGTATTTTCTTATGCCAAACAAAATCTTATAACATTTTGAAATTCTAAAAAATCACTCAGAAAAGTTACATTGAAAAAAGTGATTTTCAGGGGTGTATCATAGAAAACTCCACAAATGTGTATTGAAATCAACTTTGTTGAAAACAGTTTTTTATTATTTTCATAAATGACCAAACAAAAATTTGCTTCTCAGCTTTAATGGGATTAATCGCCAAACTAATACTTTAATAAGATGGGGAATATTTTATAGACAAACTTTGCTGAAGACACTATAGCTCGAAAATCGTTTTTTCGTGGTCAAAACAATTTCGATCACGTTTTTGCCTATTTGGAAACACTGTACAATCGAAATTTTTGATTTTTTAATAAACTGAAGCTGATAATTCGTCTTTGGTCCCTAAACGTAGCTGCATAACCTTTATTTAGTACAAATTTCCTTCAAGGGGTAACATACCTTCTTGCAAGAAAAATAAGTAAAGGAAATACGAAAAAGTATGTGAATTTATGTAAAGACATAAATTAATGATTTAATTACGTCAAAATTAAAGAATTGGCGGAGTTATGGTTTTTCCCCGAAACCCTTTTTTATTTAGGGTGTTATATATGTTGAGATGCGGAAAAAAGGGAAAACTTTGACTTTTTGTAAAGGTATGTAGCCATATTTTTATGAAATACTTGTTACACGTCTAGCGTAGTACAATATCCAATTTGCAAAATCCACTTGAGAACACAAAAATATTAATAATTGTCGAAGTTATAGTAATTTCCGCAAAACGCGTATTTTTTCAAAGAGGTTTGCCGTCCAAGAGCTCAACTGAAAGCATAAAACTAAAAAAAAATCATTAGTGTATGCACCTGTGGTGACGATTGAGTAAAAAAATTATTCTTTTTGGAAGCGAGGACGATTTTTCCAAAAAAAAAACACTATTTTCACCAGAAAAAATCACTAAAAAATTCATAACATTAATATTAAAATTTTCCTGAAAAAATGGAATCGTTCAAGGACACGGCAGTAAAATTACGAACAAGCCAAAAAAAGTTTTGAGATCGGTTGAAAAGTTTTTTTGCAATCGTAGTCACCGTAAAGACGTTTTTGAAAAAACATGATTTCGAGATAATCGCGTTTAAAGTTTCAAGTATAAGCCACGCATCCGTAAGAGAGCAAAATGAAAAACGCCATAACTTTGCTTCTACTGCTCCGATCTCTATAAAAATTTAAGATAACATTTTTAAGAACCTGAACTTTAGGATAGAAGAATAAAAAAAATCGATTTTTTGGTCGACCTCAACATAGGTAACCCCTTAAGAGACTTGCGGCGATTATGTTTTAAGACCAATAGATCAACCAAAATCCCAAAGCTCAAAAAATTCTATTAGTATAGGAGTATATTTTGTACCTTAACGATTAGTTGAATAAATAATAATTTTTCCCTGCATTCGGGAACTCTAAATTTCCCTAAAAAATCGATGTTTCAAGCTCTGAAAAAGTGTATAAAAATTCTTATCCATAAAACAAAAATTTGTTTCATAAATAAAAAGGAACCGTTAATGCATCGATTTTTATCTTGATCAATTCACGTCGTACAGTAGAATTGTAAACAATGTTCTTAAGTTATGAATGAAATCATCTTTGGTTTATGAATAATTTCTATAAAACTGTGAACCAGTTCATGTACAGAAAACAATTTGATAATGACGTAGCGGAACCTGGGACTGAAATTCACATAACGAAAACAAATGTCACCACTGATAAAAGCGTATTGCAGACGATACTGAAGGGCAATTATCTATAAACACATAATTTTTGTTCATGGTCTCGTTCTAGTAACGTAAAAAAGTAATTTTCCCAGAGTACTTGACACGTTGTTCACGATTTTGAGCAGTTTTTTTTAAAAACTGGGAATTTATGCATAGATGAGGCACCAATTAGAGAGAAAATCCAACTCGCTATTGAATTAAAAAGTCACATATCTAATATTACTGACTATTAAACCGAAACGAAACGAAATTTGGAAAAAATCGGCAACAGAACACTTTTTGCCACACGTGCTGAACAATTTTCATCGTCTGGGTAAAAAGATGGCACACCTATCCACGGTCTTGGAAGGGTCACTCTTTACTGTGTATGTAATCGCAGACTACCGGGCTGAACTAAACCGTGTCGTTAACGCCCATTGCCCACAGACAGACAAATTTGTCAATCGCTGTAGAAAGTGGTGTAAAATTAAATTCCAATCACTTCCAGCTTTCATCCCGATGTCAGCTGCAAACCAAAGACCGTGTCACCATCTGATGCCTATACGGCTCATAAAAGTACGGGCCTACACTTCAATTGCAGTTGAACGACAGATCTTTAACCCCTTCGAGGCCGCAGTCATTAAGCGGGCTGTTGTAAAATGGGCTAGTCTCTATAAACATCCAAAAATGCACGTTTAGTAAACAACTATTATTATCCTTTGTCATGTTTTGCTAGACATTTTTAAGATATTTGCTACTAATTTTAGAGAGATATTTTTAAATTCGCGTTTTTTTTCAAAATGTATGAGTGGGTTGAACTATAGCTGTACGATTACCAGCCGCCCTCATTTTCGGGGTCTGCGAAGAGGCGAACTATGGCCACTTGAAGAAAAGAGAAACAAATAACTTGGACTAAACATGACTCAGCAAACGAAAGTGAAGAAAGCAGCTAATCGATGCCGGGCGCGGATGACGATTGTGTTGAACCTGGGGTTGTGAGCGTCGTCTCGGGTGAATAATTGATCGGGGTAATTTACAAACATCACACCGCAGCACAGTGAATAGACGGCACTTACGCATCTGAACGTATTTGCCATCATCCACGCAGTCAAAGAGTTTAACCATAAAACATAAAAACCACTCCGGATGTTTGACTAATTATCGTAAGTAAATCGTGTTTGCGAAAGATACTGCACGTGTGTTCGATTACTGTCTTGGAATATATTACAGTGGTAGTGGAGAAATTTGTTATAAATTTCACTCGTACATATATCGATGCGTACGTGCACTGCGAGTTCGAAGCGTCCTTGGACGACTTAAATTAGTTATTTCAATTAGATGAAGTCGGTTTTTATACAGTGTATGTATAATCATATCATCACATTGCCGATTAAAAGATTATATCCTAATATTTTTTTAAATTTTGATATTTATATTTGACAAGGTTCACATAGGAAACTTCGCTGAGCCTAGGAACTGCATTCAAACTCAAAATTTCAACAAATAATATACAGTAATGTTTCGATTATATTACTAAGCGTTTATATCAATACTTATTCATGTTACCCACGATTATATCACAAATTTGTTTAGATCATATCACGCTTTTAAAAATCAGGCAAAGCGCGACGCATTCCGAACCACACGCCAAAAAATATGAATTTTATCGTTGACGTAATTGCAAGCATGACCGAATTTAACAAACCGTAATTCACGAAATGACGAAATATAACTGCGCTCCGTTTAATTTTACATGAAACCTATACATTACATGCGTAGTGACATACAATTACACTTACTGTCATTCAGAACAAACGCTATATGTGGAGTAAAATTACGTGATTTACGAAACACACCGACGTGTAAAATTAAAATCAATCTTAAAAGTCAGTCATTTTTGATGCTCGTATATGTCAGGGTCAGGGGGAGACGTAAGTTTACACTATTTTTTCTAGGTGCACACAGCAAAAAAAATCATGTAACTTTACGTCTTGCCAGATGCACATAAAAGGAGCGTCCCAATTCATATAAATTTACATTTTATTACATGTAAAAATGTGAGATGTTCGGCTTTTTCTAGGTCATTCAGTCTGAGTTTTACATCTAAAGAGTCACAATATTCAATTTTACATTTCATAGCATGTAAAATCCTATTATCGAACAGAAAAAGACGTCGCTGCGTTGTTTACGTCAAATGTAATTTTCATTTTTTCTCAGAGTGTGTGTATACATACCAAAAAATCTGAATTTTATCGTTGCGCGCCGCGGCGGAGACTTGACTAAAAAAACGATCACAGAAAAACTTACAACTTTTGAAAAATTAAATTAAAAATTCTGTAAAAAATCATGAACACGCACAATAACCTTGCACTTTCAATGGCTTTTGAGAGATTGAAGGTGTTTAGAGATTTATGCAGATTTAGCTGAAAACCTGGTCAAGTCTCCCCATGTTCCCCTACAGTCCTTTTTGTGCACTATTTGTATGTATGTTGAAACAGAGAGAATTGAACTGTAGAGTCCCTTCGAACATATTGATTTTAATGGGCAAGATATTTGTTTAAAACCTTAACCCTTCGTATATAATCGTCTTTTTTGCGACTTTTGGTCTGTATAGGTGAATTGTTGTTTTAAATTTTTATAATAGCCCTAAGTTTTGTGTTGGTTTTTCGATATTGTTTGTTTTGAAAAAATACTAACATCAATATTAGACACATGCTTGCGGGTAAAATGTTAAGCCATTTGGGGTCACTATAAGTCACCACTGCAATGTAAATTTGAATTCTTTTTACATGAAAATGGTGCGTAATTTTGTGCGAAATGCGAAATGAAATGAACAGGGAACATAAAGAACGCAATAGCAGCTGTTCAAGATGGTATCAGTATTCGATCAGCCTCTTAACAATTGAAGATTCCGTTCGAAACAATATGTGCTCGTGTGGAAGGAAAGTGCTCGTCATCAATGAAAGCGCGTCAGATATTTCGCGTTAGTCAACAAAATAATAATTTAAGGTGTTGTCGAAGTAGATAATCGAAAGAAATATGATCGGTTGAAGAGAAGGAAAAATGCTCCGAAACGCAACCGAGATCTTCCTACAGCTAAGCAACCACATGAGCCGCAATGCGCAACTTCCATTCCACACTCTGGCGACGAACAGGACAACGACGAAGTCATTCACAAGTACAAAACTAGACACAGCTGTTGAAAAAACACGTTTTTCGACATTTTTTTCCGCGGCTTCATTATTTTTCACATAATTTGCCACTTTCTCATTTCTTACCTGAATGGTCAATGGAATCCATTTATTATTTGCGTTAATAATATGTAAATAATCTGCAGTAATCGAATACTTAAAGTATAAGTTGGGCCGCTGATTTTCTAGGTGTGTAAATTATTTTATTTAACCTCGAATATGACCTATCGTACCTATCCATTTAAAAAACATCGAAGTACCTTCGTCTTATTGGATCTAGCTTGGAAAATATTTAGCCAGACATTCAATCGGTATACCGAAATGATGTCAGCTGTATAACCTTTCCAAAATTAGCGCAAAAACACCATCCCAAGAGCTCTACAAAAACTGAGCTACTTGACCCCACTTTACTCTATACTATTGAAAATCCCGTATAAATGAATAGATATCGGAAAATGTGAAAACTCCCCTAAATGAGCTAGTCTACTCCGGACAGAGCCGTCATTAGTAGGAACCACCTAGCGACTCAATCAAATACCACGAGATTATAAATAGATGTGCCGCGTGTTTGTTTGAGTCTGTCGAAGCCTGCTTTCCAAACGAGCAACATCATGTCTATGCTTTCCGGACAGTAAAATAAGCGGTAAACGCAATGGCAAATGTCTGTGTGTATGTATGTGTGTATGTATGTGTATGTCAAATAATGTCACTCAATTTTCTTAGAGATGGCTAAACCGATTTGTACAAACTCAGTTTCAAATGAACGGTATAACGCTCCCATAAGACGCTATTAAATTTTTAGTTGATCGGACTTCCGGTTCCGGAGTTACGGGTTGAAGAGTGTGGTCATACAGCAAATTCCCATATAAACTGGTAACCCCATTATTTCCGAATGATGTAATACATATTCAAATACGTTCAACATTAGTTGGATTTGCGGGTCTAGATCACAAATGATCAATTAAAGTAGTTTTGACCACATTGGTCACCTATGACGAATCTTGATGCCCCCTGGGAACTAGCCAAGTTCCCGAGCTAATGTCAGACCTATTTTCCAGAAAACCCTTAACCGATGTTTACAAACTTGATTTCAAATGAAAGATATAATACTCCCATTGACTGCTAACTGAATTTCATTCAGTTCTGACTTTTGGTTTCGGAGCTACAGGTTGGTTATTGCGGTCTCATAGGAATTTCTCATACAAACCGGTACAATCGTAATACCTCATAGGTTTAAAAACTATTGAAATAAACATCAAATTACTTCGATTCGCAGGCCTAGATCACTGATCGCGAATCAAAAATTATTGGAATGTATTGTCCACTATCGATAATTCCGGCAATCCCTGGGTTCCCGCCAAATTCAAGATCTAAAGCCACTTCGGTGACAACTGAACCAAATTTCACTAACATAGTCTCAAACGGAAGGTATAATTAATATGAAGTTCGGCGTTGAACCCTCCATCTACCCCTCTACCTTATACCTCTCAACTCACCCCCCTTGTGTCACCCCCCCCCCCCCACCCTCTCAGACCAACCTCCCACATGCATCCCCTTCATCCACCCCTTATACTAAGAAAGGTGATTCCACCATCCGAACTGTAAATATCGGCCCATCAATACATGGACCTGGAGCAATGGCGAAGGAAAGCGTGACCACAGATTTTTCACCTCAGAAAATCTCAACTACCTCGGCTGGGATTGAACCCATACCCACTGGGATGAGTGGTAGTCACGCTTTCCACTCGACCACCGGCGCCGTCTTACTACTTTTATGTTTTATGAACCATTTAAGTGTACCTCTGTCACGTTGCAACTCTGTAGTCTCTCCGTGTGGTTGTAGCGAACAGCTCTCTCTTTATAATTTCTAAGTCAGTTTAAAGATCCGTGTAGCCTTTGCGTCGCTGACATGTAGGCTTTAAAGCACGGTACTGCAAAAACCAATTGCGGATCCAAGGGGAGAGTCCTGGGGGTCCGGAAAAACCCACCCCCAGGTAATTTTCAAATTGTTTAGAAATTTTAAATTAGTTACAATTTTATACTAGATTCAAATTCAAAATCATTTCAAACAAAATTTGTTCACAAAAACTGAATTTCATTAAATGAGGTTTTTACGTACCGTCGTGGATATGTGGGGCTACTTTGCACACTTTAGTTTTTCAATATTTACTAACAGACGCGTTTTTATTAGTTTTATTATACCTTTGACATTTGTAGAGCCATGTCGTTTAACCATGTTGTATATGCCTTTTGTCATTTTTCTTAACACTGTTTACCAAAATAAACAAAATACTTAAAGGGTCGATAAAAGTGATTGGAGGCTCGTAAAATAAAACTGTTCAACAAAACATAAAATCTTAAGTGTTCCGATACCACATACTGTTTTTTCGGAAAGAAGAAGAAAAAAGATGAACAATGACGTTTTCCGTTTGTTTCTAGTACGTCAGGATCGGTTTTTATTAGCATTCAAAGATTTTTGTGCTTGTGTTTTTTATTTTGCGAAATTTTAAATCCCACCGTATGCTATTTTTATAATTGATAATGGAAAAAATCTTTAAATGCTCTTAAAAACCTATTCTGACATACTAGAAATAAACTGATATTGCCATTTTTCATCATTTTCCTTTTTTCTCTCTACGAAAATCAATAAGCAACCTACTCAAGTTTTTTTGACAAGTAACGTTGTAAATGTTAAATTAAAATGAATCCCTTATTTTAGAAAATGCGATAAGTGGGTGATACTTTATTGTTGAATAATCCTCTGATATCAGTATAAATTAATGATATTTCAATAAAAGTAAATAAAACTGGTTAATTTTTATTTTATATCGAATTCAAGAAGTATGCAAAGTAGCCCCCAGCTGCTCCACAAAAAATATTTTTAAACGCTATATGAACAACTTTTTAATGTGTGAACCAATTTTGCTCACATTTGGCATAAATAATACATACACGATGACTATAAATCTGTGCTGAAATGATACAAATCCATCGATTATTAAAGGAGTTATAATTCGTCAAAATCGAAAAATTGATAAAAAGAGCGCAAAGATACTCCGCACGATGGTATTGTACAATGCCATGTAAAATGTAAAAATAATTTAAAAGCGATATCTTAGTAGTAAATAATTAAATCATGTAAACATCAAACAAACAATATAAACAATCTAAAGTCGCTAATAATGGCTGAAACCTCAATTTAGTGAACTAGAAATACATACTAACACAGACGTCAAAACAATTGATAAGTATATAAAAGGACACCGCGAAAAGCAATGTTTTCTACGAGTTTTTTGTCATACCACGTCTAGTTATTACTCTCGAAATTTAAAAATGTTACACCTTGTTTTAACTTAAATTGTTTTTAGAATGAGCTTGTAGGACCTAAAGAGACTAGAACAACAAAGAGACGCCATGTTCCGTTTGGAATTCCAATTTTACTGTCAATGTCATTCTAAACGAACAAGAGAGTTGTCAATCGTAAATGTTTAGCATTATGTGGCATTGTTTTTAAGGAAGTATTGTTATGCAATTCATAAAAATTACTAAATATTTAAAAAAAAATTATATCCTCAAACCAAATTTGTTACAATACCATCGTGTTTAGAAACGCTAAAGAGAAAAGGGCTGGAGCACGAAATTCAGCATGAGGGTAACGAATACCAAATGATGCAAATAATAAATTTTGGCCTAATATGGTTTTGCTGCTGCAAAATACGATTCCTGCGGATATAACTATGTTTTAGCTGGTCGAGGAACTTAGCAGACCAGAAGTCGCATCGAATTTTTGTATTGGTTAGAAGAAACAAACGGAATAACAACAAACAAGTTTGGTGAGGCTTGCACATTTGCAGTGTTGCCTGTGACCTGTAGCCTGGTTGCTAGAGTTGTTTTCACTTAATTAAGATGGCGTCTCTTTGTTATTCTAGTCTCTTTAGTAGGACCCTAAGAGAAGAGACGATAACAGGTTTCTTTCTTTTGTTTGTTCGACTATTCCCTGCAGCAAATCTGAAGACAAGGAAACATTGTTACGAGATTCCTTTTGCATGCTTTTCATAAGCTGAATATATTTGCATCTAGAATATCGCATCTAAACCCATAATTTACAAATATAGCAACATTTATAAAAAATATTTTTATTTTTTCTATCTTTTGTTTATTTGTTCAATATACATTACTATACTGTCATTCGATTTTTGTTCAATTTGTAATAAAATGTTGATGTTCAGAATCGATCCGGTAGCACTGTTATTTGGTGTGCTCGCGGCCCTTTTGTAAATATTATGAACGGTTTCGATTGACAAAACGACCAAACAGTAGCTGGTTCAATATTGACGTTAGGATAGGATAAAACTACAGACACTTTATACACAGACTAGCGAAGTGTCAAAAAATGCAGCCAAACGAGCATGAGGGTATTATGAGGGGAAGTAAAGAGGGAAGCCCATGTCTCCGCAAGTCTGTGTATAAAGTGTCTGTTGATTAAACTAGCTCGCGATTGTCTTCTCTTCTCTTAGGTAGGACTGACTTTGACTACTACCACAATAGATCTAAATATTGGTCGCAGTGGTTCGTCGCCAACAAAAAAAACTGCCTAAGATCCCATAAATCGACTACAGCGTAATTGTAAGAAAAACTGCGAATTAATTAATGCAACTATGTCCAGAAGTCACATCTGATAGAAAAATAAGTTAATAAACAAACAAATTTCCGGTGCGATGAATTTTAAATAACACAAAATAGGAATCAACTCCAGAAATAATCGCAGATCTCCTTGGATTTTAGAGCAATCCAAAATTTTATTCCTTATAGCGATTCCGCCCAAATATTTTGCGCTCAATCTCTACAAGGAGAACAAAATCCAAAGAAAGAAAAACATTCCTCACAAATTGTGCAACCATACATTACATATCCCCTCATAATAAATTGAAGATTTTCTTTACAGCCGGCAATGTTTGCGTCTACGCCGACAAGCTACTTTCGGTTGGCACTTATGCTGTAAATCTCACACTTTGTTGATTATCTATTCCACCAAGCCCGCCAACCACTAGAGTCTGTATTAAGTGTTTAGTTTTGTCTATTTGTCCGTCCATGTTCGGATGGAATGTTTCATACCTTTATTTTCCGCTTTCACGGTTTGCGCCGACACCACACTGTAACATGCGGTGGTCACTAGTAGCAGTAGTGATATCAACTGCCGTTTCCTTATCATCTTCGATCCTGTATCAATCACTCGGGGTCACTGAGATACTTCACTTTCTATACAATTACTAACCGTGGCCTACAGTACACGGTTAAAGAGTAATACACAGTCCCCTTGTTCGAAACCCAGAGAATGGGTCAACTTTTTCGTTGGTGAATAAGTCGCACTTTTAATTGCACCCTGCTGCCACACTTTTGAAGAAAAATAAATGGAATTTACTTGCTCAATACTCGCACTATAACTCAGCAGAGTGGCCAACTTCACCATCGGACCAGGCCAGATCTGTTGCCGAGTGCGAACACAACTTTACCGATTCAAGATCAAGGTGATATTGAGCGCGATCTCCTCCCAACATTCAATTTTATACCACGTGAACAAGAGCCGGGTTTCGCTCGTTGGGTCTCATATGGTTATACACTGCTACTCTAGCTTGGAACCAGCCGAGCGATCCTGTTCATCAGAGGCCTACACAACTCTCTCGAGTCGGTACCACCCGTGTGCCCGTCGTATTGCTTATGGAAATGCAGCTTACAAGCGGATGAACAAAATGAGTAAGTTGTCCATAGGACAGCGGTCAATCCAGTTGGCAGAGGCCTATTTTTCCTCAGCTCGTTGTGACTTGCAATGCGAGAGTCACAATGTGTCGTCAGTGTCTGAGGTTTGTGAAAACTGTGACCGTTTACAGAGGAAAATTGCTGGCATTCAGCGCGAGGTATGGTTTTCGCGCTTTAGAAAGACATGATACGGCTTTTGTATTCATATGACTTCAGGACCTTGAGATGGTCGGTTCCGATAAATCCTCAAATAGTTACCGTAGGTGTCTTCTAAATTTTATAGGTGATTTCACTTGCAGTTCAATATCCGCTGCATCTCGCTGATATGGCGATGTCTCGATTGAGCTTCATTCCATATCGATTGATTCCAATTAGTAGTGTTTCTCGTACACATATGTATATAAATGAAATCAAGACAGTTAGCCTATAAAGAAAGCGTTCGTCTACATCAATCTCTTTAAGGGAAATTTTCTAATCCCTGCTAAATTTGATTATTTTGCTTTTTTGTATAATAACTCCAATATAGACTTTATGTATCCTTTCATATAATACCTCACGTCGCTGAATTGTTAAGTAAGCTTGACTCAAAAAGATTGGTACCTGCCTCAAAAAAATTTCAAGCAGGCCACCCAAATTCGGTGATATCGCAATTTCGATAGAAGATCCAATTTTTGGTAGTATTTTTCTCGGATTGAGTGCGTTTGACAGGTCTCGTGCTACAGCATAATAATAAGATAGAAATGGCGAGTCTTTATCCAGAGGGATTCAGCGTCTTTAGATAATATGTAAATGGAAGTGCGATAAGCAAGCGTTGTACACTGTGGTACACCTTTATTCAGCCTATAACTGAATTCAATGCGATGAAATACACATATTTATACATCAACCGATTGCAATGCAGGTTACAATTTATGAAAGAAAAATTTCTTAAATTCATTGAAAATATATCATTAAATTACATTAAAAGAGCTTGGCTGAATGAGCGAAAAATTTGTCGTACTTCTACGATTTTTTTACTGGTAAGCATAATCTTTTTCAAGGCAACTGTCACGAGTCCGAATCACCAGAATGAGAACTCTGAACATTGTTCAGCTTCGGATCTTTACAACCTGCGTGCGTCGGAGAGACAATTAAAAACACCTTTTTTTGTCCATCACCTAAACACCATATCTGATTTTTAAAGAGTTCATTTGAAAATCTTTCGATTTTGAGAGAAATTTATTTAACCTAGTCTTATTGAAACTAGAGACATTAGTGCATAGGTTTTGCCAGCCAGCCCGTTCCACAGAGAAGTAACTAGAACAAATTTCTAGCCATAACGAAAGATATTTCTTTTCGACTTTTTATTTAGTTATATTTGTTAGCATATCTAAAAGTATACATGAAATGAACGATCTGGAAAAAAATGAGTATATAGAATAAAAATTAAAAAAGTTAGTTAACCCTTTCATGCCCAACTTTTCTGTAGGGCTTGAGCTTGAGCTTGTGCGACCACCCCTGGCTGCTACTCCGTTATCGATCGGGACTAGCTGAAGTTGCACAGGGAATCAGTAGATAGTAGTAGAATTATGCTTGTGATTAGCGAAACATCTTTCAATGTGCAACTTCCTGGTAATCCTAAAGTGTTTCTGATCAATACCGGCGCCGGCCAGGCCCGAACGTAGATCGCGGAAGGAAAGGGAAGAAATGGTTAGTCCGATACTTGCTTTTGTTCAAGGCCGTATATACTACTGCACACTCCACAAGTATCACGGGAGGAGGATATTTTTGTTAGTAGAGGTATAGAAGTTGAATATACTTCTTCTTTACCGACCCCAGAGAGGTGATTCCACTACCTGGACTAGATATCGATCCACCAATTGGACCCATGGACCGGGGACCAACGGCTTTACTTCCCTTCCGAAGGAAGACGTGACCACTGATTTTTTCACCTCAGAAGAATCTCAACGACCTCGGCTGGAATTGAACCCAGGTCAACTGGAATGAGTGGCGGTCACGTTTACCACTCAACCACCGGCGCCGTCATAAAACGGTTGGGTCAAGAAACACGAAAAGCCTATTTTCATAAAGATAGGTGCTTCCATGGCAGTGCTAGAAGCTGGTCAATTTTTACCTTCTAATGCTCAATACAATTCTCCTAGAATAATTACAATAGTCCAATTACGTGGAAAACGTAGCCAACGACAGTCTAAATTGATAAGTTTTATCAGTTTTCAATAATATTGCACCATAACGAAGATATATGAAAAAATAATTTTCCGTCGTCAACGTAAACTGTCCCTGGCAGCACTGCTTCATCGGAATCCAATCAGACTAATTGCAGTAACTTCAGTTCTAGAGCTGATCCTTGTAACTGTTAATACTCAAATGAAAGGCAATAATCACATTAATGAGTCTTACTTGTTTTTTGAGCAAATCTCGCCTCAATAAAAAGTTATAGCTGTTTAAAAACGTTGTTGTCCACAAACAACATGGACATGAATGGGTTAAATGAAGTAAATGAATAAAACGAATTCCAAAACCATTGTTTCAGAATATTCTGAAGTGTTTGTGAAAATCCCATTGCAAAGAGCACGATTTCGTTCTTCTTTTCTTGGCGACGCACAGCGGGACGGAATCAAAAAGTGCCGGACATTGATATTTGCAAAAACTATTGGTTATGTCGCTTTGATGTCTTCGGAAAGGTTTCTTTGTTTTTCAAGTAATATCAAACTAATTAAAGTTTAATTAATTTCTCAGGTTTATTTTTCATGCTTCATTATACAAATAATTTATTGAAACGCAAGTCTCTTTTACCCCACATTATTCCAAGGATCCCCTTAGATCGCCCTATGATTTATATATGTATCAATAAGGCACTTCTTGCTGAACTACAAATAAATAAATTTAGCTACTATTACCGGCTACTCTACAAACCATAGCCCATTAATGTTAGCACAAGACAACCAAAAAAACAGGCATGCGTCATAAAAACAAAGAGATAGCGATTTGATCTATTCCAAAAAAGGTGTGTTTTGAAAGCATCTACAACTTTCTAGAAAACTGTAAAAAATCAAATAAAAACGTTACAGTAAAAAACTCTTTTTAAGGCAATATTCCGACATGTACTTCAGTTTCACCCAATAACTTTTTTCACTTAACAGATAGCAATTTTGCTACTTCGACAAAGTTTCATAAAATCATTTCGTCTATAAACTTTCCATACATGACTATCAGTTTTGGCATCAACTTGCAAAGTTATTTTTTTTATCTGCGTATATGCCCCCTTTAGCCAAAATTTTTCAACATTAATTAAACTACTTAAAAAACAAAGAAACCTTTCCGAAGACATGAAAGTTCCATAACCAATAGTTTCGTCGCAAATATCAATGTACGACTTTTTTTGATTCCGTCCCACTGTGCGGCGTTTTAAGATTATCTGGTGTTTCTACTTTATTGATGAGCCTTAATTAGTCATTATGAAATCTGGAAGTCAGGAATTTGTCTTGGAATTAAAAGATGTCGTTTTTGGTCACAGATATCTGAAAAATTATTTTTGTGCAGAATAGGATTTTCAGGTCCAGTTTTTTAACGCATCATTGGAAATAGTGAACTGAGATAAGGCCACCTGTAAATAGCATTCATTTTCATTGAAGTATATAGAAAAGAGTGTCAAGTGTCTAGGTTATGTTGGTAATTATATTATTGTGGATGGTACAGAAGCCGTACATTCAGTCGATTTCAAGGCAGTCTCTTCCCGCCTATCCTTATCACTTGAGAATTGTTTCGTTCGGTATTCTCGTTCTGAAGATATGGTTCTATGAGTCCTGCACAAAACAATACCATGACAAAGAAATGGTTCAAACTTCCAGAATAAGTATTCTGGAATCGCCATTGAAAGTGTCCCTGAACTGAATTAAAAACACGAACATTCTTGAAATTACAACTCGTATTTTTTGCACTGAAATGCACGTATAATTCGATAGTTGAGGGGGTTTTGGGCGCCATTTTGCACGGATCTAATTTGTGGATATTTTTGGAATTTGATTCGTTATTTTTCGGAAACGTGCGTTCCCATACAATGAATCTGCATTTTCAATAATATCAACCCAAAACAGTTGTTCTCAATTTTCATATGACACATTTGAGCATATAATTCATTCAAAATTCAATAGAGATACGAAAAGTTTAAAAAACTGCACGTAGGATGCCTCTTTTCAAAATTTTTGTATTCAAACAACAATATTACCCAATTTGAAATACCCAAGGATTCCCGTACTTATAGTATATACCAACGCTCAGTATAGAATATAATTAAATTGGAGTTGATGTAATTTTCGGTTTCTGAAGATGAAGGAATAGCCCCTCATCTTCAGAGGAAAGCAGGGTTTGAACATAAATTAGTTATAGTTTTCTCATAATACGAATATTTTGCAAATTTTGCCAGGACCACAAATATTTTCTTTTTTAAGTAGAATGTAATATTTAGTTTGTTTTTGCAAGTGGCTCTGTTCTACACTAAACGGAAAACTATTTATTGGGAAACAGAGGACCCCCCACCCCACACACACATACATACAGACATTGTCCCAATTTTTGGAGCTGAGTCGATTGGTAAAAGTTTTGAAAGTTTGACGGAATTTAAGAATTGTAATAAAAATGTAATACATACATTTGAAAGTTTACAATAAATATAAACAACGATGACATCCTAGTGTTCATGATTGAGAAAGGCATAATTGCACCGCTAGGTGGATTAAAAACAGTTTTTTTTTTCTGTAAAAATCGGTTTTCTGGTAATATTATTTGTTAGAATATTTAAAAAGCTATATGAAGATTGCTGTAAAATATTTTCCGCTTTTGGTATAAGCAAAAAAAACCAATTTTTTCGATCCTGTGTAGCAGGTTACCCCACTAAGGAGTTATATATGTAACGGATAACCAAAGATTAGAAATTTTCAATATCACTGGTTTACAAAATAAAAATCTGACAACGAGGGGGGTGAGGGTTACCGTTAAGCTACGTAATTATCAGGGGGGTTATATAGAATTTTGTGACGAAATGCTACGATGGGGGAGGGGGGTGTTAAAAATCGCTCAAAAAATGCTACGTCATTTATGGATCATCCCAAATGAGGTCCCAAAAATTTGCAGTAGAACAGTTTTCGAGTTACAATAAAAAATGAATTTCACCTTTAAAATTAAAAGTGCGTTCAGTAAAATCCAAATACCTTCGGTTGTAGTGCATCGATATGAAATATTATAATGTTGAATTAAAGGTAACTGAATGCACTTTCGCTCGTTAGAACATTTTGTTTTAGTTCGACTACTGGTTCTGGTGTTATTTACGAATCTATTGAACTTTTTCTTGGTTTTTCGTAATTTTTTGAAGAAAAATGAGCGTTTGGTCAATATTTTGGGCAAGATAATGCAATCCTAAAAATTATATTTTTATGGAAAATTAAAGCCTACGAATAACCAATGAAAATAAACACTTATTAGTTTAAATCAGATGGAAATTGTGAAAGTTATTCAATTTTTGTATAATGGAGATTTTTGAGTTTCTCTGGGTCAACTTATTGGACCGTCTCGATTCCATTTTTTTCTAGGCTTTGTTTCATAATGTATGAGGGACTCTCTGTCAGAATTCTGTTAAACAAGAAAGTGGAAGAATTTTGAATGATTTTAATGTGGGGTAATTTTCGAACTCGTTTATCCAAATGATTCAAGACTTCTGATAACAATAATTTTAGACTTGGTATGGTATGCAATACTGCGTGTAATATTTACAAGTGTATTGCATAAAATAACACTCTTATGACACAAAACTCGTTATAAACTAAATCCTCACACGTCATAAAATTCGTTTTTTGAAACGCTAACTGCTCAACTGGATTTTGTACAATGTTAATTCAAACTATACGAATCCCTAGAAATATGTGATACTGCATACGTCAAGTATTATAAAATTAATAATTTGTAAAACTTTTAATTTGTTATCCTTAATAGAACATCTAGCAGTTCGTGATTTGAAATTATGTAGGACATCGACTAAGACTTATTTTAGGTTTAAAATCTCAAAATCTGAGCTTCAGAATGATTTGAAGAACGTAGAATATTTTGTAATTGCACTTAGATGTTTTACGCAATATATTGTAGTATATTGAAATTTTATGAACCAGTACAGTAAAATCGGTACATCGTAGAAGCCAATGTGAATCCCATATAATTTCAAATTATAAACTTCAAGACGTTTTAATAACGTAAAATAAATTGTTAGTAGAACAAAACGTGACGAAATAGGTGGATAAGTCATCATTCGTGAAGCTAGTGTCCGAATTTAACATTTTGCACCGTCACACAGTGATCACCTTACATACAAAAGTCGGACAATACCTCACAAGTAGCCCGAACTTGATGAAAACTTCACATTAAGGTAATTTTATGACGCTGAATTCATATTTGATGTTCATTTCTTATTTTTTTATTGCCTCAAAATTTTGGCACCTTGGGTGGTACCAAAATTCAATATTTACGAATATAAAGTGCAATAGATCCGAAAATTCATTTTCAAAAAATTAGGTTTCTTCAATTGTTGATAATAA
Organism: Topomyia yanbarensis; assembly: GCF_030247195.1. Classification (NCBI taxonomy): domain Eukaryota; kingdom Metazoa; phylum Arthropoda; class Insecta; order Diptera; family Culicidae; genus Topomyia; species Topomyia yanbarensis. The sequence goes on from NC_080672.1 coordinate 289,748,661, forward strand.
TAAGACACATCTATAAATTATATTACGAACCCTGGGTAATCAAAAGCTACAAAGCCTCTCCTTCAGACATATCATGAAAAATCTCCTTTTTTCATACCTCCGGGCAGAAAGGGGCAAAACAAGATATTCATTTTCGGAAAGTACACTAATTTTCAAGTATCATGAACAACAAGCGATCTTTCCGAACTGTTTCAAAAAAGTACAGCCACTTTGAACATTATAACTTTTATTTATTGCTCGATTTACCATTTGTTCATCATGTCTGAGCGAGAAGAAACGCTTGTATCGACTAAATCGAAAGGCAGCTATAAGTTCAGCGAATAACCTTTCAAATGAAACCAGTTTGACCCTAATCGGAGTCTTAACTAAAAAGATATATTCATTTGAAGGTTTGATAAGGTTTGAAAACAGTTTTTCTCAGAATTCATCATCTATTTTACCTTTGAAGTTCTGTAAAAAATCGAACTTTTATTCTTAGGACTTAATATTTTGAGAAGACTTTATTCAACCTGTTAAGAAATAGAGAAAAATGTTAAATCATGAAAAATCAAAAATAAAATTTTTAGGTTTTGTCTGGCTGGGCGACACTGTGCGTCATAAGCTTCCGATGTGTGTATCCAGGCATTGTGCAGCGTGCAGTTTACAACGTTTCTTGAACATATGACACATTTGAACATTATGCGTATTTTTAATGCCAAATTTTTGATGACATTACTCTACTGAGCCTGAACTTATTGTTTTAAGAAGTCTTGAATCATTTGGATAAACAAGTTTGTATATTACCCCACATTAAATTTTCTCAAAATTCTTCCACTTACTTGTTTAACAGAATTCTGATAGAGAGTCCCTCATATATTATGAAACGTTTAATAACGTAAAATAAATTGAAACTCAAAAATCTCCATTCTACAAAAATTGAATAACTTTCACAATTTCCATCCGATTCAAACTAATAAGTGCTTATTTTCATCGGCTATTAATAGGCTTTAATTTTCCATAAAAATATAATTTGTAGGATTGCATTATCTTGCCCAAAATATTGACCAAACGCTCATTTTTCTTCAAAAAATTACGAAAAATCAAGAAAAAGTTCAATAGATTCGTAAATAACGCCAGAACCAGTAGTCGAACTAAAACAAAATGTTCTAACGATCGAAAGTGCATTCAGTTACCTTTAATTCGACATTATAATATTTCCTATCGATGCACTACAACCGGAGATATTTGGATTTTAATGAAGACATTTTTAATTTTAAAGGTGAAATTCATTTTTTTTACTGTAACTCGAAAACTGTTCTACTGTGAATTTTTTGGACTTCATTTTCGGCTTCAGCACTCGATTTTATATTGAAAATGACCACCAGCTTGTTTAGTTCAGAAATGCTGTAAACTAGTCTATTTTATTAAGGGTTACATCATCGTAGAGTACGAAAAAATAGGCATGTTTCGTAAATTTTGCTTGACGCAAGGTAATACTACTAGTTTTGATGTGCAAAAAATAAAATTTGCAAGTAGTTTCTATACAAGATGGCAGCTGGACAGCATTTTCCTCCACTAAGAAGAAATATAGCATTTCATTGATTCTCATATGCTTAATCAGAACTCCTTTTTTGTACAATTAAAGTTTTCACTCAGGGTATGCATAAGAGGCGTTGTGGCAAAATTGAAACTTTGAACATTTATTGCCGCCTTCCATATTCTGACATGTCACTTTTAAGACCCTGATGCATATTTTAGGCAAATGAAAAAAAAAATCAATTCTTTACCGTGAACAAACTTTTCATAATAAGGGTGTAAATATTCAAAAGTACGGAGAACTACGATCTTCGCTCCTGAACGTAGTTTTTTCGTCGCTTGCGGTGAACGTGGATCGCTCAACTGAAGAATATGATGCTATAATAAACGTCAGTTTTTAGCATTCATTAGTGATTTAATAATGGTGACGATTTGCAGGCATTGAGAGCTTCCTAATTTGTTTTTTTTTGGTATTAGGATTAGTAATAATGTTGCAAATCAGAATCCTTTGATCAATCACTCGTCCAACTTTACTCGGAATATGTTACTCACTGTGGTGTCACTTTCAGGAAAGTTAGATATCAAAATAGTAGCGTTGAGGTAGCGTGATATCAAGAGCTGAAATTTCAGTACTAGTTCTCTGAGCGCTATTAATGATATGTACTTCAAATATTCACAATGTTTTTTTTTCCATTTTTGGGCCACCATATATATATATATATATATATATATATATATATATATATATATATATATATATATATATATATATATATATATATATATATATATATATATATATATATATATATATATATATATATATATATATATATATATATATATATATATATATATATATATATATATATATATATATATATATATATATATATATATAAAGAAATTCAGCTTTTCAATGCATACATTAAACATTTTATTAACAAAGCATTATTAATAAGTGGATTGTCTGACTATTTTCAAGAACATTTTTTTCCCATTGCTTTTAATTTGATTTGACTTTTGAAATTTCGCACAATGATGTTCTTCAAATAAACCTGGAAAACGCTTCTTTGAAGAAGAAAATGAATCTTGATTTCGTATACTCCTACCCAAAATTGACTTGGAAAACACCTCTCTTCTTAGGTTAACGCGATTACCCCAAGATTTGTAAACTAGTGTCATTATTGTAGTATTCCAATGAAATAGTCACCATCAATATTTTTTCTTCAATCCAATTAATTTTGGTTTGGGGGGGGGGAGGTTTAACTCCCAAAAGCCTCCCTTGGCTACGCCACCATCAGACTTTATCAGGGGACACACCACATGTTCCATCGCTTAAAAGAATCTCCGGGTCAAAAAAACGAATTATGAAATTTTCTTATTAAACTGTCTTTACATATCATTGCAAATTACACCAAGTGTAATACAGTACAACCGATATTTTCATCATTCTGAACACCTCTCAGAAGAGTATTAATATTCAGCAACGATGTTGTTTACTATTACTCTCCCCAATCATGCATGTTCCAATACGACATTAAATCTCTATAGCTACGATTGGCAATGAATAATGCAAATTACCCAAACGAAACATGCCTACTCATCGCTGTATGTAGTTGAAATCTCCTACATGCCTCACCGGGCAACAAATTACAAAAGAAAAGCAGCATCGCTGTGTACAGGTTATCCAGACAGTGAACCAAAAGCCAACAGACTATCAATACCATTATCGAATATTGATGAACCACCTAAACCATTGGTAACCCTGTACAGGCACAATGTAATCGTTAAAAAAAACTTTTACTTTTTCTTGAATTTGAACGGAAATTTTCTTTCCATTGAAAAAACATTCGCGCATCGAGCTTGACATTGAGAATAAACGATGTTTCTGTTCAAGGTTCGTCGCTTGAAAGCTTCAATCGTTGAAATTCCTGCAGTCGTTTAAGGTAGTATTCCTCATTCCCACCACACAGCAATGAAACCACCTTTACTACAACGGCGTCATGTCCCCAAATGCAGTTGCAGCAGTCAGTCACACGTCTTTGACCTTATCCATTTTATCTAAACACTGCCACTGTCAGCCTCGCTAGCAAGCCCAAAGTAAAACCACAAGAAAATACACATGCTTAGTAATAAATTTAACCATCATGAATGTGTCGTTATGAACCTACTGAATGGGCCTCTAGTACCTACAAACACTTTTTCATTGCTTCTCCATTTCACTACGTATAGCTTCGTATAGCTGCGACGGTTACCGGAAAAAATGCTGCACCGACCAAATCGTGAATGTCCAATTTCCCAGCCGTGGCTTTCGATTAGCAGAACAAGCCAAGCCCCGCTGAATCGGACAGGTCGGTTAAGAGCTTTTGAGATGGAGATGCACTTTTGCAGGACGCTTCCGACTGGGTGAAAAATGAGTTGGTTATGACTCGTTTTGATGATTTGTGGGCAGTTTAGTATCATCAACTTTTGACCATCAGGAGAAGAATGGCTCTTAAGCACATGAAGTAAAGACCGAGAGTTTTGAGTATGAGCTACACTTAATTATTTCAAATGAGACGAGCAAAATTATCATGCGGTTAGCCGGAATATAATAAAAGGTGGTTAGAGTAAGCCAAACACCGGTTGCTTTTATGCGGTCTGTGTCGAGTATTGTTGTTGGTGAAGTAGACTAGATGGCAGTAAACACGATGAGGTAAGTTTGGCTTTCATAATTGGTACAGATCCTCTCAGAGTCGATTCAATCGAAAGATACAGCTAGCAAAATGAAAGAAATATAAAAGAGCCTATTGGGAACATCAATGGGTTTGATGGTAAAGTAATAAGTACAATATCTCTGGGTGTATCATTTCGCGAAATTGTTGTTATCGTCATAAATACGACTGCTGATCGATTTGACGTAGGTACGCAAATCGGTATCGGTCGAATATTTTTAATTTGGCAGAATTATTCCACAGTTATTGCGAAAACTACTTCAGCAAGTTGATAATAAAAATAAACGCAGAATTTTATTTATGCTTCGAAAGCATACTTTTCTACCTGCCTCTCGTTTCTTCTGCTGTAAATTTTATGCATTGGACATATTCGGTCTATCCACTCATTGAATGTTTACTAGAAGTATATTCATGAAAATGCATAAAAATCACAGCAGAAGAAAAGAGACGGAAATAGAAAGTATGCTAACTATGCATATTTTTGTTTTTCAGTGTATGACAAATCGTAAACAAGTATCCGCAAACACAAAAATCTGTTTTAATCCACCTACTGGTGTTATTATGCCCTTCTTATTTATCCAAACTATGATTCAATAGCTAGTTATATTCAATATAATTGTGTGGAAGTCTATTACATTCTTATTGTACGTAGCAAGTATCCCATGACTATCACGAAAGGCGACGCAGACACACTGTAAACAAAAAAGTACAACATTTTATTGGCTTAATCCAGCCTCCTGTCAAGGATGGCGTCTCTGTACAGCCAGCATCACTGCCATGAAAATGAAAACAATAATTTTGGATTGAGTCATTATAAGCTGTATTTGGTTACTACATGTCGATTTTCTGAATGATATGGTATCTAATCATCCCGTAAGATGCGAAACGTCGTGTGGAATGCTTGAATATTGTGCATATCGTCGAACATAATTCTTTGTTTGGGGCTTTATAGCTAGAACGCCCCATAGTTGTAGGTCGCTGTCAAACTCCATATGTTGGTATAGGGTTGCCAGGGGCTGGCTTAATCAGCATGAGCCTCGGTTAAGAAGTCGATTTTTACAGTTATTGCATACACCCAAAACGGTGAGCTCAGATTTTCTGTTTTTGGGCTCACAATCTCATTCCCAAAAGCAATCCTTTTTGAACATTGAGCTGTTCGCGCACAATTCGGGATGAGCGCAACGCTCACGCAAAAAAAACGATGACACGCACTCACACACAAGGAAACTTTGTTAGTATTTAGTTTCGTATCTTTCTTCTACAACTTACATTCCCCCCACCTAACCACCACAAGCAATCTCATCACCATTGCTGCTGCATTGCATTTTGTTTTGTTTCATTCTTTTCTTCGCTGCTATAAATAGCTCGTGACCTGAAACTTCTAGTAAAAAAAAATCTTATATCAGATTCAAGATTAGAACCGACAAACTTCTAATCGGTAAAAACACCTATTTATTGCCCGCACCATGACGATACACTGGTGGAGTAGTATAATGGCGTATATAAAGCTTCACACTTATGATGAGTGAGATAATAATATCGTTTGCATCCCGCCGCCGCGTCGGTATTTCAGCATCGTCATTGACGCATTGCTTTGTACCATTTCCCCGCTGTTATTAATATTTTGTTTGTATGTATGTGTTGGGAACTAAGCCTTACTAGAAAAAAAGATTAACGGGTATAAGCATCAAGACTGGAACCGACAAACATCCACTCGCTAAAACGCCTGCTTTACACCTTATGCCATAACGACACATAATGAGCAGTCGTTCGAATGGGCTATATAAACTTCGCATCATTGCAGCAGTGATCACAAATGGGACAGTATGGAGACGATGGTATGTGTTATTCAAGTTATCCCTGCACTACATGAGCCAACAGTGTGTAGCTATGGGGTAGGATATTGTATTCCACAAGTATGAGGTTGGTTGAACACTAATGCATCGTTTGAGAGCTTTTCGCTCACAGTTTGAGAGCGAAAAAAACAGAATCAATTCCGCTCTCAACGATTCGTTTTGGGTGTAGCATTTCTTTATATGAGAAAGGCAAAAAAATCATATTAGCGATATTCCATCAAGATTCCCTCAATTTTGTTAAAAATCATGACCAATCGATCCAAATGACTCCAAAGTATGGCAGACTAAGTATTGTACACAGGCGTTCATCATACAAGAATCTATAGAAAATGTTTGATTACCCATTGCCGAAAATTATATACAATTCCAATGTTTGTATACTTTCATAAATTCCAGTATATCCGTACTAATATAATCATTCGGAAGATAGCAACAATTGCAACATTTATATTAATAGGCTAAAATGGATCCTACTTCAATTCGGTTGTGTCTCTGAAATTGCTCAGGGCATGTTCAGGAGCGTTTTATTTTATATAGGAGTCTCAAAGTAGAACTGGAACTGAAACATTCACATCCCCAGCAGAGCGTTTTGTTTTATTATTTCGACCAGTTTTGTTTCAAAATTTAAAACTGTTATACGACGCCGTTCTATTTGTTGCTGATTTTAAAACACGTTTAGAACTGTGTTTTAAATACATGCAAAGTTTTCAGCAGAGACACTTAGAACCGATATACTGGGGAAAAATAAATTTGAATGCAGTAACGCTGAAGGCATGGCTAGACATGAATTTTAAACTGAATAGAACACCCGCTAAAACTTCTGCTGGGGACAGAAAGTTCCAGTTTTAAAATTTTCCGTTTTATTTTATAGAACTGTCAAAATTATAAATCTAAAACTGAAACTCTCCTGAACATGTTCTCACCTTTTCACCTTTCTCGTATAAAGAAAGGCTTTCGGGAGACGCTGTAGGGGTGACCGGGGCTGGTTGGCCGAAGGGGCAGGTGGGCCGAGCGCCTTTTATGAAAAATTTCAAATGTTCCCATAGACATACACTTAGGCAACCAACTTGTAGAAAAATGCAAAATTGTACGAGATTTAGGCGTAATCTTAGACTCTAAGCTCACATTTGCTGAACATTATAATACAATAATAAATAAAGCAAATATTATGCTGGGCTTTATTGAACGTTTCACCTACAATTTTGAAGACCTTCACACAATAAAATCATTATAAAATACATATGTCAGGCCAATTTTGGAATATTGTAGCATAGTATGGAACCCATACACTGTCCTGTACGAAGAACGCATTGAATCTATCCAAAAACAATTTATTTTGTACGCATTTCGTAAACTAAACTGGACGACATTTCCTCTTCCATCATATAAAGCACGTTGCATGCTCATTAATATACAAACACTCAAACCGCGAATTTACCATGCTTTGCTTTATCAACGACATTATTTCTCAACGTGTACAATCCGCATCATTACTTTCGCAAATAAAATTTTATGTACCTAGCCGACTATATATCTTTAGGCTCGTTGATATGTTCTCATGATTTTTTAGGTATATAGTCCAAGCTTTTTTCAAAATACTAATAAAAATGTTGATATTTTCATGCAAAAATGGATTAATTTGCCGGCCGTTGTACCGAAGCATTTCCTTACAGTAGCGTTAGTGATGCGCACGATATCTCTGCAACCGATGAGCCGATTGCTCAGATTTTTTAACATTTCTTTTAATACTTAGATCTTGAATGAATGCAATCAAATTAGTAATTGAAATGGCGGTAATTTCTTAAAAAAATCGATTAGTGTTTGTTTCAAAACTTGGATGGTTTGTAGTGATATCATGCTTAACGCAAACGCTATTTAAAATAAAGAATGTTTCTAGAACGTCTGCAGAAATATTTGATCGGTTCATCGAATGCATATTTCGTCTAATTTGTTATACCGTAACTGTAATATCTGTAAATTTTTGGATGTATGAAAAGAAAGACATAACGCTGTAGCTGTCCAATATCATGCGCATCCAACCTATTTGCATGTCGCTTTCAAGGATGCAGGCAGGATTTTTGAGGGGATAAGATTAAGTAATCCAGATAATAACAACAGGAAATCGATGGTAGGCTTCATCCATCGCTGCACAGTTCGTCCATTATCTGCTTGATTTTGATTCACGCTTAATTCGGAATGATATTGATCCTACTGCGACAGATATGGATTCCATATATCACATTTTCTCATTTGATCGGAAATAACTGCACAATACCCTGAAGCAGCTTAATCTTTTCACTCAAGATTACCAAAGAAGGTGCTATGCATTAAATTGATCCATCGTATCAGAACAACGAATTCCAATTTTGGACAGTAACTCCAGCAACTGCGTTTAGTATATCATCCCAATCGTGTCCGTGATTACCAAAATTTAGGTTATACATACAGCCAATAAAAATCAAAAGAAGTTGATGTTGCGTAAACTTATTGATGAGTTATCAAATGATTGAATGATGTGTAGGACACCAAATCGCCTTTTTCTGACAACTGCTTTTAGGACAGATATACATGCAATCAAACGGGTTTGAAAACTTTTCAATTTATTCTTTTTTTTAAGAAAATCATTCACCTTTTTATTTTTCTTCTGTATTCCCGGGATCCCGAGATTTCCCGGGAAATTTATCATTTATTTCCCGAATCCCGGGAAGCTGAAAACCGTCGGGAAATGGAAGCTCTATAGCCGACAACGAAGAACTCGTAATTTATTCCAAGAACAATCTTTTAGGACAAACTATGCTAAAAATAGCCCCATCAATAGAATGATGCGTCATTATAATGAAAATTGTGTAATAATTGACCTTTCCATGTCTAGAAAACAAATCAAATCTGAACTAAACCGTAGAAATAATGTATAGTATATAAGTAAATATTGTAAAACCATTCTATGTAGTCTACATATGCTTGACGAAAATAAATAAATAAACTAGAAAACACTGAAAATGTAAGAAACTTACCTTGATACTTACCTTCAATTGCGATTAAATAAAATTAATAAATTGCAGCCTTTTAGCTGTGCAGTAATCAACTAAAAGAACGGTGTTTGTTCTGACTTCGGGAACATTCTAAAAGGATTTTCATCCTAAGTTGGATGATTGATTGCTACCCTTGGAAGTTCCTCCAATCGATATCCTGTAACCGGGAAAAGATACACCGCACCATGGGCCACAAATCGTTTTTGGTCGAAAATCCAGAACTAAAAATCCGTTAGTACTAGACCTTCAGGGTCTTTGGAACAAATTCTCTACAATAAGTGCCCTTCATTTTAGGGAAAACGAAATTAGGGTGGTCCTCTCGATTTTTGAAATAAAAAAATTATCTCCCGAATGAAAAAATATAGGAGAATATGACCTTCCAAAGAAATGTAGAGAAATCAATTTTGAGTAACTTTGCTGAAAACGCTGAAACTCTATCTTCAACGGTTGTTATTTTACAGCGATTTCCCTTGTTCGGTTTGGGGTGGCTCTTAAAAATTCAGTTTTTTAATATAACATCTTTGAAGTTGATTTCTCGTGAATGTCGTCTTCGAACAAAAGTTAGCTCTTTCAAATGCGCATATTTCTTCTTCAGAGTCCAACTCATTATCTTTTATACAGGGTGTTTGGTTCATGGTTAAGAATCTCTCGGGTGGTGATAGACTGCCATATTTGGAGAAAAAAATTGTTCTACACATACCATCAAATCTCAACCGTTACAGAGTTATTGAACTTTTTGTGTAAAAAACTTATTTGTCTTAAAATACCCCTAACTTTGAAAGTATATTTTGTATTTTAAATATTTTAGTTCCATTCGAAAGGCGAGAAAATTTCGCATTGAGTGATGCCCTCACATGTTTCAGCTAATGAGTTTAAGTAGCCTTTTCAAAGTAATTTATTGAAAATTAAACAATTTTAAACGATTTTTCGTTCATTTATTGAAAATCCTAATAGTTAACCTCATCATTTTAATAATTCAGATTGTTAGTCTTGATGAGCTGCTTAATTCGTTCTTTGACATGATACACTTACCTTTTCTTATTTTCACGATTTTTGGTTATTCAACTTGGATATTTTTATCTCGTTTTCACTAGTACCACCTCTAATTGAAAAATTATGGCACTTATTGTACTTTTTTTTCTTTTTATTCGAAAACCAGGAAAATTCTACAGTGAAAAATGTATTAATACCTTTCAGTTAAGTGAATTTAGTATTCTTTTAAAAGTAAATTAGTTTAAAGTTAGTGCTATTATTAGCATTTTCGTTGATTTTCTTTAAATAGTAAATAATAAATATCACCATTATTATCATGGAAATAATGCATCTCAGCAAGTTCTACAGTTCTTTCTTTGACTTCATTCAATTATCTCTTTTGGTTTCGACGCAAAATCGTTTTTATCACATCGTTTCATATGCAAAAATAACGATTTCGAACCCACTACATTTGTGGCGAGGTCACGCTGTGTTAACTATTAAATAGCAGCAAAATGAAAAGAGATATAAACAAAGTGTCAAATAAAAAGTTATAGAGAACATTAAGGGGCATCAAATGAATAATAGTAACGATAAATTTTGTTGATTAATAATTATAATAATTAAAAAACTCTCCAAAAAACACAAATTTTGAGTTATTTCGTTAGTAAGAAATCATTTAGTACACTTAACTAAAAGATATTTGTACATACACTGATAGGAAATTTTCTCAGCTTTCCAATTAAATCTTGTAAATTACGATATAAAGCATATTTTTTAGATTAGAGTCTTTTAAGCACTTGCAAGTCGGTTACAGGAAAAGTATAGTAATGAAATTACAAAGAAATAAGAAGAGATAGAAATATGACGTCCAAGAACAAATTTTGAACAGTCCTAAAACCCAACTTTTGGATAATGGATATTGCTATAATCATTCTTCATTATTTCGAGAAAATTAGCAAAAACCTCCTCAAAAACACAAACTTTTAACTACTTTACAGCTAAAAGGTAATTAAAACTAATTACTTAAAAGATAAGAGAACACCATTGAATAGGAAATTTTCTCACCTTTCGAATGGAACTGAAATATTTAAAATACAAAGTATACTTTTAAAGTTAGAGGTATTTTAAGACAAATAAGTTTTTTACACAAAAAGTTCAATAACTCTGTAACGGTTGAGATTTGATGGTATGTGTAGAACAATTTTTTTCTCCAAATATGGCAGTCTATCACCCCCCCCCCCCCGAGAGATTCTTAACCATGAACCAAACACCCTGTATAAACGGAGTTATTGACGATTTTATGATCAAAATTGGACATTTTCTAAGCTAACTAACTCCGAAGGTGGCAAAAAGTGGCAATCAATGTTATGACCATCTGATAGTACTTTAAAAATACTACGAAATAAGGGGTACATGGCTTGTCTCCTAGTGACTCTTCATGTGAAATGTTTGCTTATAAATTACCTCTGTTATAGAGAAGGTATGCGGTATTCATCTAAATTCGTACTTAAAATATATATTAATCATAGTCGCCGTTCTTATATACACATATCCGGATCTCCGATGCAAATCAAATTTAATGGTGCTCTCGGAAGATGTTATTCTAAACTTATTTCGTGGAGTGAAATTGTACATAAAACATGTGGTTTTTTGGACTACGGTTTATAAAATGAATGTTTGGAGTATTTGCATGGCATAAGTTTTATTCGCATGGCAAAAAAAAGAAATTATTATCAACATATTACAATTTATTAAAAGTTTGGGTTTATGGTAAAGGAAGCACCCTTTGTTTAGCATTAATGATTTGTCTTTTATTAATTATATTACCTCTTCTGTTTCAGTTCACTGTAATTTGCCCTAATAATTTCCCAAAATACCATTTCTTGCCTTCGGAAATTAACAATAAAAAATTCCACGTTGGGGAACAAGCTGTTCAGCTCTCATTTAAAAGTATTTTTTATTATTATCAAACGGATAGATTGGCAGCCTCCTCCTTCGGAGTTATTTTCCATACACGGCAAAAAAAAACTTTATCAATGATATCAATATAAATTGCTTATCTTCGGAAGTTATTCGAGCTGTCAACTGTGAGTACTTTTTTGCTTCTAACAATGAGTACTTCTAATCCATTTCACAATAGCTCGATGAGGTTATGCCAATGGGTATATTGATGCTAATAATGGGTCCTTTATGAATTACTTCAAGCGAGATAACCTACAAAGTAAAAACGGCAGTTTAGACTTCTAAGGATGGTGCAAATATGCGATAATTCAACAATTTCGACTGTTCTAGAAGATTCAGGGATTCTGTCAAGTGACATTTATGTTGATTTTAGGTTTTAAGATAGAGATTCTATCAGGATTCAGGGAAATAGTGTAAAATTGATGCTGCATAATTTTTTTTAAATTCATAATTTTTTTCATTCTGGGACGATTTTTCCACAAGAAATAATAGGTAAAAGGGAACCAGGTTGACGTACAAGCTCTTTACCCATTAAGTGGGTTATTCCACTTTTATTCAAAATGGGCAGTTTTCTACGCATTGAAAGGTACTTTAATTTATCAGTGTAGAAATTGTTGAAATGTAGAGAAAAAAAAAGAAAAAATCAATATCTTAGTTTTTTAAACTAAGATATTGATCTCCAAAGACAAAATAGACACTTATCAGAACAAAATTTCATTTTTTTTTTTGGAAAATTGACTTCAAAAGTATTTTATTGAAACACTGTTTTTTTAAAGTCAGGCCAAACCAATTAAAAGAAAACGCCGTAAAATAAAAGCCTCTGTCGATAGTTTAGGAATTGTCAACAAAGTTACTCAAACATGATTATTTTTTTAATTTTCTGTAGGGCTTTATACTTCTATTGTTATTGCTCAGGAGAAATTATTTTCATTCCAAAAATCAAGGCGACCACCCTGTTTTTTACACCGAAATGAAGCGCGCTTATTGCGAAGAAATTCTTTTGAAGACACTGAATATCTAGCACTTACGGGATATAAGAACTGGATTTTCAGAAAAAAATCGTTTTTGGCCCATGGAACAGAGGTAGTTTATAAGCAAACATTTCACATGAAGAATCGCTAGGAGACAAACCATGTACCCCTTATGTTGTAGTGTTTTAAAAGTACTATCAGATGGTCATTACATTGATTGCCACTTTTTGCCACCTTCGGAGTTATTTAGCTTAGAAAATGTCGAATTTTGAGCATAAAATCATCAATAACTCTGTTTATATAAAAGCTAATGAGTTGGACTCTGAAGAAGAAATGTGCGCATTTGAAAGAGCTAACTTTTGTTCGAAGACGACATTCACGAGAAATCAACTTCAAAGATGTTATATTAAAAAAACTGAATTTTTAAGAGTCACCCTAAGCGGAACAAGGGACTGTGCTGTAAAATAACAACTGTTAAAGATAGAGTTTCGACGTTTTCAGCAAAGTTACTCAAAATTGATTTTTATACATTTCTTTGGAAAGTCATATCCTTCTATCTTTTTTCATTCAGGAGATAATTTTTTATTTCAAAAATCGAGAGGGCCACCCTAATTTTGTTTTCCCTAAAATGAAGGGCACTTATTGTAGAGAATTTGTTCCAAAGACTCTGAATGTCTAGCACTAACGGTTTATAAGTTCTGGATTTTCGACCAAAAAATCGATTTGTGGCCCATGGTGCACCGTCGGAAAACGAGCCAATCTATAAGGTTTGAGAGTGCATTGGTGTTGAGCGTGTGAATAGTACTATTGACGATTAGTCCCGTCATTCAGTCCCGAGTCCCGTACAGTTTCCCAACCGGGCTGGTGTAAATTAACACAGTTAAGTTGCTCCGTTTCTCGAGATGTCAGAAGAACGTGACAATACGAAACCGGAAAGCAATGACAGGCACTGCCAAAGGTGCGACCGCGCCGATGCTTACGACGATATGGTGTGTTGCGATATGTGCGAGTCGTGGATCCATTTCCAGTACGCCGGTGTTGAACCGGATAGAAGCTTTAAGTGTAGCAATTGTTTGACAGACTGGGACGGTGCATCGAAGTCGGGTGTGTCATTCAACGAGTCGTCCGTCAGCAAGAGTAGTCGAGCGTCGCAGAGGTTGCATCTCAGCTTCTAGAGGACCAACGGAAGCTAAAAAGGACGCGTGCGGAAGAAGAAATGAAAACCAGGAAAATGGAAGAAGCAGCCAAACTGAAGGATATCGAAGAGGAATATTTGAATATTTGAAGCAGAGATACGATTGTTTGTTGCAAATCGGCGATGAAAATGATTCGGAAAGTAGGAAAAGCGGAGTCAGTGTCAAAAAGAAGCGCGAACAGATGGAGAACTGGTTTAATAAGGGAGCAAAAGTGGAAGAGGCTGGTAAGTTGAAACCAACAGCGTCTGAACAGAAAACTACCCTGTCAGTACCGGCTGTTAGCAAGCAGGATCGCGTAGTAGTAGTACCAACAACAACAATCTCTGTTTCGAACAAGCTTGCTCCCTTTAATACGGATAAGCTTCATCCTGATCCGACTATTCCAGTTCCTGGTGGTAGTGACAGTGCTTTGACTAAATCTTTTGAGTCGTTGGTCGTATCGATGCCAGAAAAAGCGACCACTAATCTTCACCCTGGGAGCGCATGGTCAGATCAGTAAAGGTCGCGATGAAAGCTGTTTCTGATAGTCCCCGCCATCCTAGCGACGAAGTATTGGAAACGATCATGCTAGAAGCCGAAGGCATTGTGATTTCGCGACCATTAACCTATGTTCCCCAGGATGCTGCAGATCAAGAGGCACTCACACCAAACTTTCTGTTATATGGCTCGAACGGAATCAAGCAGCCAGCAAGCGAACCTGTGATCACAGGAAACATTCTTCGGGACAGCTGGAATCTGGCCCAGCATATTGGAAACGAATTCTGGTGAAGGTGGATCCGGGAGTATCCCCAATGTTGACACGGCGGGAGAAATGGTTCGATAGAGTGAAGCCCCTGGAACCTGGCGATCTAGTCGTCATAGTCTACGAACATGCGAGCAACCGCTGGGAACGAGGACGCATTCTGGAAACCTTCCCAGATAAGTCCGGACATGTGAGACGCGCAACAGTACAGACTAATAGAGGTGTGTTCGAGAGACTTGCTGTAAAGCTCGCTGTTCTGGACGTCGTAAGATGTAACCAGAAATCGGATGAAGCCGCTGCGGGACCGGCAATGGTTCACGGGTCGGGGGATGTCGCCGATACCCCTTGTTGCGGCGCGTCGCTGGTGAACCAAATGTCCTATCCCTCGCTATCCTAACGTCACGACCGGCCAGTGCGAGCACTTTGACAGACGGAATCATCAAAACAACACAATAGGTCAATTCTCAGCAGAATTGCGGTGATTTAGCTAATGAAGTGATAAAAGTATTCCCAACCCTCGTTCAGTTCGCACAGTTGCAGTAACCCCAAGAGTTAAATTTGTAGAATTATTAAGTTAGACTTCAATTTCCGTAACAGCCACGTAGTGGAAACCTAAGGAGAGAACAGAGGAATCAAGGTATTATTATAAAACTACACACTTTATATACTAGAAAATATATACTTACCAATATGCACCGCTAAAACCTAACCTAAATTCACCATCGTCATTGCAGAAAAACCTAAAATCAGCAATCCACAGTACAGTAAGAACCTGAAATACTAGAAAACACTGAAAATGTAAGAAACTTACTTTTATACTTACCTTCAATTGCGACTAATTAAAATTAATAAATTACAGCCTTTTAGCTGTGCAGTAATCAACTAAAAGAACGGTGTTTGTTTTGACTTCGGGAACAGTAGCAGCAAATCATGTTTTTTTTCAGAGACGCTGTATAAAAAGCTTCGTCACCGAGTCGTTTGTCGATATTTTTGCATAGAAAAATTACAGCATGTTATTGAAATGATACACTATAATGTACAAAAGTTTTAATAAATTCTAAAAAAAACTTTGCTTCATACAAAGTTCTAAAAAAATCGCAAAAAATGTGTTCTCTTCATAGGGTTAGTTTTTATGATTTGTTTAGCTCCTGATTCACATGACAAATGGTCGGTGTTAAGTCATACCGGACTAAGTCGCAAAACATAAAAAATGAGATAATGACAACACTGAATAAAGAATTTCTTCAGCTACATTCAACTTTTGTCAGATTTGAAATATGTAACCATAAGCAAGAATTGTGGCAAAAAATAAATTCCAATTATAACGTAGAGGATGCTGCGATTCAAACTTTAAACCCGTTTTCCTCGAAATCAATATTTTGTCACTTAGTCCGGTCTGACTTAACACCGACCAAATTGGGTTTAAAACATCCTACTGGAAAAATCACGTTGCAGCGAAAGCATATTATATCTTAATAATAATTAACTGAATCATGTAAATAATAGGGATGAAAAGTCACCACTTGTGGCTGTACATCCAATATGTTGAATTAGAAATGTAATACAAACTAAACAATATAATCAACTTTTAAAAAAAGTATATAAAAATATAGAGGACCATTAATTGCTTACTTAATCCTCAAGCATGCTTTAAAAAGTTTCAACTTGTCTCGGTGTTAGACTATAACTATTTTTTAAATCGATTTTTAATATCTGATTCATAAATGTTATTTTAATAGTTCGACACAATCTTGATCAACTACATAGAATAGTTCATATTGAACAACTCAAACCTAGCACAAATAAAATGAAAAACAAGTAATAACACGTCTCAGGTGCATTGAGAAAGATGGCAGCTCTTCGATTCGTATAATTTTATTTTTTCTTGGATCTGTTCAAATCGGTTCACTCGTCACTGAAAGTGAGAGATTTCCAAAAAGGGTATAGTTTTCTTTCCGTCGATGCGATGGTGGTTGAATGCCTATAATAAATATTGTCGACTAATACGCGAACAAATGAAACAAAGCAGGTAGGAAAGGGTTAACTCTATGCGTTTAGCTTAGGATTACTAACTCAACATGCAATTGCGCCTATGGTGTATGCAATAGATTGACTTGCTTAGCGAAACAACCAAGAACTTGTCTGCAATTTCCGATCATTTTTGTGATAGTGGATGCTGAGCATGAATGAGGTGGCAATGCCATATCGTCTCTGAAGTGAAAGTCTGCTTTCGGATATCCTATGCAAGATCAACTCAATCAACGCCTCTCCGCCTTTATTGGTTATTAACATAAGTGGGTTTCAGGAACTTGCAAAAACCAAAGTATGTACATTATTCCGGAATACCGAAAAAATTGTAAGGAAACATGGCCTTTTTAGGAAATGTGATTTGTACCGTCAGTATATTGATTTTGTGCGCATAACTTGTCGCTGCATTTGACATAAGTTGTGTTTTCATTTTCGCTTTCAGACGCGAAACATCCAATATTTTTATTTGAATCGAAGGAAATAATTATAAGGATAAGGTGGTTGTTATCGTGTTAATTATTTCTGTAGGTATCCAAAGCACGTAAAATATATATGTCATAATATCACAAAGATATATCGAATTTATATTTTGGGAGTGTTGATTAATGTCTGTGTTGCTTGTTTTTTTATCTTATTGTTAAATTGCAAACAAAATTTACGGAAGTAAGACAGTTGGGCAAAGTCTTCCTGTATCAACGCGTCGATGGCAGCAAATATTAGGTAGTGACAAGAACGTAATGTATGGTAAAGCGTCCCCGTTCCCACTACTTGCCACGCCACAAAACAGAAAGATCAGATATTGAAGTAATGTATTTGTTTTAAGAAAAAAAGGAAATATGGATTTGAATGCTGACGGAAAAAAACTTGATTTAAGTGGAATAGATGGATATTAAAACTGCTATCTGGACATCAGATGTAAAAATCCTCAAAGACTATCTAACAATTTCGGAGGAGGTAAATTATGATTTGGGTAGCCATTAGCATTGTTTGAAAACACCAGTGTGTTTTATTTTCATAAGTATGAAATGCAAGAAGTATGTATAGCTATTGGATGATGTGCTGGTTTCGTTTGCAGAAAATATGTTGGGTGAAAATAAGATATATCAACACCACAACCCCGTTTGCCATTTTGCGCGCCAGACAAATTTTTTTCTGCGCAAGACCAAGACCCCAAATGGATGGCCAGTTTGCAGTTCAGATTTCAATTCTGCCAAAAACGCTGTGGCTGTGATCCACTAGGAGGTTGATAACAGTCTACTATCTTTCTTCGAATAAAACCAGCCTAGAAGCCGTGTGGCATTTTGCGGATTGAAGTACATATCTTAACCAATACAATTATTCATAGGGTTCTTACTTCCATGTCGTAAGAAGGGACTGAAAACAGGAGCCCTCAAGTCAAGGCGTTTCTGCGTGCTTGAAATTCTGCGTGCTAAGGACTGAATGGATGGCAGGACTAAAATATGCCAGTCTCGCACGGAGTGTCGTGGGTCACACCCTTGGTGTGTTACGCGAATCTCTTGTTTTTTCGCAAATCGTGGGTTTCAAATGATGTTCATGTCCCTAATACCCATTTCGGGGTTCGCTATAGGCGATCATAAGCCAACATGTTTGGTATCTTCCAGTTGCTGTACAACAAATGCTGATGATGAAATGTGTAGAGCTGTGATCGATTATGATAAGAGTAGCACAAATTAATCTTATGCTTAAACGTATAACATTTTTGAATCTCTCCCGCCTAGAGCTTCCATCCCGGGAATTTATTTCCCGGGAATCCCGGGATTTTTGGATTTCCCGGGATTCCTGATTCCCGGGAAATTTTATTATCTCATTCCCGGGACTCGGGAATCCCGGGAAAATATTTTTAATATATTTCAAAAGGCTTAGGTTCTTCTTAAAAAGAAATTCTCTAGGAAATTTCTTTATCGTCAAACATTTGGAGTGAGCAGTGAATGCAGATACTTTTCCAACTGATTTGCAGATCTTTGCACTATATATCTTTAGGCTCGCTGATATGTTCTCATGATTTTTTAGGTATATAGTCCAAGCTCCCGGGATCCCGGGATTTCCCGGGAAATTTATCATTTATTTCCCGAATCCCGGGAAACTGAAAACCGTCGGGAAATGGAAGCTCTACTCCCGCCTTGTGCAGGAAGGAAAAGTTCCATAGCTTTTGCTCAAGAACTGTATTTCACTATCTTTGTGAATCCGATTACGGAACTTCTTTTCATTTGATATGTCACTGCTCTGCAGTAATGCAATTGCGTATCCAATTTCTTGGTGCTCCATATATAGATAAACCTGCATACAGAGAGCTGAAACTCAAGGTTATGATCTTCAACTTCGAACTGTTATTATTGAATAATGGGGGAAGTTGGACCAAGATTTATTAAACTATTTTAGCAAAAATTTACTACTTATATACTATCAATACCCAAATCACCGCTGGACGTGATTAAACGCAGGAAAAGTATATCGCATTATTAAATATAAAAATTAAATAAACTTTGGGTTTTGCTGAAAATATAATTTTGTCCTTATACTTATTTACAGCGAAAGATTTTTCTTTTATTTTTAAATAATATCCATAATATGATATTTAAAGCCTTTTCATTGCTTGTAGCTCCATTTTTATACTTGTCAATTAGAAGCATGTAGATTGGTTACAATTATTATCTATAGGACGATAGCCATTATAAATTTGTCCTTATAGTTTTTTTTGCTCAGCGTATTAGATGAAACTTTCCATAAGTAGTCGGGTAGGATAGCAACATGCATAGTACTAACTATATGCTGAAAATCAAATAAAATGAATATTAGTTTACCTTTATTTAGAATGACTGCTCATAATTGATTACACTGCGAATCAAAGTAAATAATTTTTGGAGCAGAAAAAAGACGAAAAGTACCCAAAGTTTGAGGTCCCAGGACATCTTTGAAAAAAAATGAACCGGGGCGTTACAGTTTAAAACCAAAGTTTGTATAAAGAATTACTGATGTTCAATAGGGAAGGTACCAATGAAAACGGTCATCATTATCCCATCAAATCAAATAGAAAATATGTATTACTTCGAAAAAGAAACCGAAACTAATTTTTAGCTTAATCAGGCATTTTTAAGGGGGCCATAAATTTTTTCACGACGAATAATATGCCTAAAAATACAGTTCCTGACCATATTATTCTACTTGAGAGACAGTTTTCACAAATTTTGTCACTGGGCGTATTGATGTTCTCTGATTTTGATGAAAACTCCGACGTATGTTTGTGCATATGTGGGCTGGACTTCGGTCTTAGGATTATTAGTTTGTGGTAATAACTTTTTGAAATATTTAGAAATTTGTGAAATATTAAATTTTTGTCAGAAGCTTTCTACTTTTAAAATATATTATCGCTCGGTATTCCTTCTTAATTATTGCATTGTTGGATTTTTCAAGAAGGAATCTAACAATATGATAATTATTCATTATCGCTTTCTTAGATTCCTCAGACAATTTTACTCGAATTTATTAAATTTTAATCATGCATTTCGTCGAAAAATTTGGGGTGAAGCTCGATCAAAAAACTCTCTTCGAAAAACGCAACTCTTAAACTAATTATAAATACTCACAAATCAACACAACATCTTCCAGAAAATGTTAAAACATCAACAAAGAGCTTTCGTTGAACAATTGCGAAGTTAATAATTGTTTAATTACGCAAAAGTCGATATCGAAGTAAAATTGGACCTATGCACACATGCACTTCAGAGGTAACGAGATATCAAGAGCTGAAATTTCAGTGCTTAGATCTTAGCCGCGTTGGAAATTTGAGTAAACGCTATTGAACTTCAAATCTATTCAAACATTTGACTCAGCCCAACATGTATAACCCCTTTAGGAAAATTCAGTTTTCCCTAAACAATGCATTGATCGAAGAATTCAGATATGTTATTAACGGAGCATTAGCAATAATTCGTTTGTATATCTATTTTATGGGCCATTTTTCCGCATTTCCATTAAATTGGTTTAACCTTTGAGATTTCTTGCACTGATATTGTCCTATGCTGATTTCAGCGATTCTCTGAGTCCTGCCACTACCCACGTAGTATATGTGCTATCAAAAACATCACGAAGCATCAAGTTCTAAATGATCTCAATCGATATAATACCCGAAGAAAGCGATAAGAGTTATAAGAAATGTATCATCACACTGTTAGGTGGATTAAAAGCGTTTTTCCTTTCTCTTATAAAGAAAAGCTGTGCAATCACTGTAAAAATCGACTTTTTAACCGAGGCCCGGAGTGCCATATACCATTCAACTCAGTTCGTCGAGATCGGAAAATGTTTGTGTTTGTATGTATGTATGTATGTGTATGTATGTGTATGTGCGTGTGTGTATGTGTGTGTGCCATTTAAACTCTCACAATGTTCTCAGAGACGGCTGCACCGATTTACACAAACTTAGTTTCAAAAGAAAGATATAACGCTCCCATAAGCTGCTATTGAATTTTTAGTTGCTCCGACGTCCTGTTCCGGAGTTACAGGTTAAAGAGTATGATTAGACAGCAAATTCCTATATAATCTGGTAATACCATGATGTCTAAATGATGTAATACATATTAAATTAAGTGCAACATTACTTGGATTCGCTAGTCTAGATCGCTTATGACCAATCAAAGTAGCTTTGACCGCATTGTTACCTATGACGGTTCTTGATGCCACCCCCTCCCCCCCCCGGGGTCTCACCAAGTTCCTGAGCTAATATCACGCCTATTTCTCAGCGAATTACCTACCGATTTTTAATAACTTGAATTCAAATGAAAGATACAGTAATACCCTTGACTGCTGCTGAATTTCATTTGGTTCTGATTCTTGGTTCCGGAGTTACAGATTGGTTAGTAAGGTCACAGTAAAATTTTCCATATAAACCGTTACAACCGTAATACACACCAACAAATAATGAAATTTAAACGGCATGTAAATCAATACGAATGTAAATATACAAAGGCTCAAACAAAAATTTGATTGAAAATTAAGTTGATTTCAATGCACTCAATGGGAGCATCAAAAAGAATATGATTTTACATTTTCGTTCGTGTGATACTACATGTTATTTATTTTACAGCAATATTGGATTAAAAATACATTAAAGTGCATTGGAAGCCCGTGTATCGAAACTGTAATTTTCAATCAGCTTGTAAAATTATAGTAAAATTCGTTGAAGAAAGCACGATAAATTGTGTGTAACTGTGGTGGAACTTAATTTTACATTTATATTCATGCTTCGGATATGTGCATGAAAACTAATTTAAAATTACAAAATATTTTTTTCTGTGTACCTCGTAGGCTAAAAGGGGCCATGCATAAATGACGTAGCATTTTGGGGGGTGGGGAGGGTATACTAAATTTGTGACGAAGTGTGACGAGGGGGAGGGTAGGG
Organism: Topomyia yanbarensis; assembly: GCF_030247195.1. NCBI lineage: Eukaryota > Metazoa > Arthropoda > Insecta > Diptera > Culicidae > Topomyia > Topomyia yanbarensis. The sequence continues at coordinate 289,771,071 of NC_080672.1, forward strand.
TCAAAAGTTGTGCGACGTAGCATTAAATTTAAAACCCATTGTTTAAAGAAAACAATTTAATGATCCTCCATTCCCAAGAGAAATGAATTTAAATTCAAATAAGATACTTTTGGTGCGGTTTTTCATGAGGTAAATTTTACGATTCGCGGAATTACAAGTTCACAAAAATACGAAATAATTTTGTATGCGGATTTAACTTGCTACATTAGTTAGTTAATGTTGCTAACTAGTAGACTTAGTTTGGCAGCTGAATTAAATTTTCACTTCGGATTCAACCAAACAAAATTTAGTAATTAAGATGAACGTATGCTTCTTAGAATCATTGGCAGCTGCAGGATTGTGAACTGAGAGAACTTCTCTTTATGCTCCCCTTGTTTTTTGGTTCAGTGTATTCCTACCGATTAGTTGTTTACATAAATCGGCTCAACTATTTTTACTTTTTGACGAGATTTGTGAAGTTTTTATCGTTGTTTGTCGTGTTAATCGACTCAGTATTTTGTTTTTAACATTGTTATTGTGCAGTGTGAAAGTGTCTCCTGTTTGCTTTTGTGTTGCGAAAAAATCAGCGAAGAACGTAACTGAGTGAACTTCTGTGACTTAACCACCAAAACTTTCCACCGAACGCAGCGCCATCTATATTTCATTGTTCGCATTCTCAGATCGGCACGCATTATGGCAAGTGCATGCGATCACTGCGCGAAAGCCGTCAAATCGGATGACGACTTTATCGAATGTATGGGTTTTTGCAAAAATGTGGTACATATGCAATGTGGGAAACAACTTAACAAGCCGTTTTTGAAAAAACTTGCGGAAAACCCAAACTTATTTTGGATGTGCAATGAATGTGTCAAGCTGATGAAGTTTGCTTGCTTTCGCGACACCGTTTCTTCACTTGGATGTGTTATCGCGGCTATCGCTGGGAAAATGGATGACGTCTGTGCTGAACTAAAGGCCGAGTTATCCAAAAATAACCAGCAAATTTCGCGCCTGGCTAGAAAGGTTTCAACAGCTACTCCAGTCCGGCCAAACTCCGGTACCTCTCGACCACCTCAGAAACGTCGTCGCGAGGATGGCCCTGATCCGAGCAATATTCTTGTTGGTGGTCGAAAGCTAGTCGATAATAGCAACATTGTTGCGGTTCCACCTCCCGCGCCGTTGCTCTGGATGTATCTTTCCCGCTTTCATCCTAGCGTTAGCAAAGAGACTGTCGAAAAAATGTCAAAAGAAGGACTAAATTGTAACGAGGAGATAAAGGTTATTCCGCTTGTTAAAAAAGGCATAGACGTCAGTACTTTGAACTTCATATCCTTCAAAGTTGGAGTTCACCCAAAGTACCGTGATGCAGCTCTTAATCCTGACTCATGGCCGCAAGGCATACTGTTCAGGGAATTCGAAGACAGCCGTACCCAGAACATTTGGAGCCCGCCGACTGATTTTCCACCGCCTCCAGAAGAAGCATGTACCTCTCTAATGCAACCCGGCCCATCAATGGTCCTGCAGAGGACTCCGCAACGATTGGCCATGCCACTATACCAAGCCACACCGCCCTTGTGAAGGAGTATCGATGCCGATCGCATACTGGGATGCAACGCAGCTGGTACTATGGAAGCCCTCGATCCCCCTGCTACAGTCGAGCCCTTGCCGCCAGCGTTCATCAGTCGTCCCGGTCCTGTATGTGTGGGTGGGGAAAGGGTCTTCCAAGCCGCCTTTCTCGGCAAGTATTATAAAAATTGTAACGATACAACGGTTGAACCGATTCACGCTTCTAGCTCATCGTACGACTCTCGCCGCAAGCTGCTACCACCCCGTTCCTGCTCTCCGCATTCCGCCATCGGGTTCCAACGCATACTGGGACGCACCGCAGTTGGCACTATGGAAGCCCTCGATCCCCCCGCCACAGTCGAGCACTTGCAGCCAGCGATCATCAGTCGTCCCGGTCCTGTGTGTGGGATGGGTGAAAGGGTCTTCCAACCTGCCGCAAATGGCAAGTATACATCTGTTCCGAACACTTCAAGCGCTGATGTATTCTTCGCTTCCAGTTTTTTGCCTTTTGCTCCGACATCTTGTTATCAGATGCCAACCATTTCTCTCGACGACGACGATAGTCGTATTTTGGGGCGCGACGCAGTTGATTCGGGATGCCTCGAATCCCTCACCACAGTCGACCAGGCGACCGTGAACCGTTCCGATACTGTTCGTGGGATTGACGAAAGGATCTTCCTACATGGCAACATGGCTTCGCTCTTTGCTGTACCTGATCCGTCCTCCAACAACATCGAGGTTTACTACCAGAATGTTGGTGGCTTAAATTCATCAACGGACAGCTATTTGCTCGCGACCACGGGTTGCTGTTACGACATTATCGCCTTGACCGAGACGTGGCTCGACAACCGTACTCTGTCTCGCCAGGTCTTTGGTTCAACATTCGATGTCTACCGCTGTGACCGCAATGCCCTCAACAGCCACAAGACATCAGGCGGTGGTGTTCTTATCGCCGTTCGCCGTGGTATAAAAGCCCGAGTGATCAACGATGACCGGTGGGCGAGCTCCGAGCAAGTGTGGATATCAGTGAAACTTGCCGATCGAAATCTGTTCCTGTGTGTTGTGTATTTTCCACCTGACAGAATTCGTGATTCCAGCCTGATCGATGTACATCTTTCCTCCGTTTCTTTTATCGCCTCGATCGCCGCCCCGTCTGATGATATCGTTATACTGGGCGACTTCAACTTACCTGGCTTGACGTGGTGCCAAGCAAGTAATGGTTTTCTACGATTGGATATCGACAAATCTGCGCTTATTAACAATGCCAGTTGTATTTTGGACAACTACAGTAGCGCAACTCTTCGGCAAATTAATAATGTCACCAACGAGAATGGACGTACATTGGACCTCTGCTTTGTATGTGCCCGGGACTGCGCTCCGTACTGCTGCACTGCACCGACTCCTTTAGTCAAGCAGGTGCGTCATCATCCCCCACTACACCTTATATTCGCTGGTAACCTAGGAGTGAATTTTGAAGACGTCTCAAGCTCTATCGTCTACGATTTTAAAAACGCTGACTACGACAGCATCGTTAACACGCTGTTGGATATAAACTGGGACGAAAATATTAACAATGACGACGCGAACGAAGCAGCGATGACGTTTTCTAGTATTCTTAACTACCTTATCGACCGCCATGTGCCAAAACGAACAATTTGTACCGATCAACACCCTCCCTGGCAATCAACCGTCCTTAGACAATTAAAATCTGCCAAAGGAGCTGCATTTAAAAAATTCTCGAAGCATCAGACACTTGCATTACGAAATCACTACTTTCCACTCAACCACGAATACAAACAACAAAGCAGACGCGCCTTTTTTAGACACCAGCGAAACGTCGAGCGTCAACTGAAATCCAAGCCCAAGTCGTTCTGGAAGTATGTTAACGAGCAGCGAAAAGAATCCGGTTTGCCATCTTGTATGTCGTTTAATGGAGTTTTAGGCACCGACACTAAGGAAATTTGCCAACTGTTCTCCGACAAATTTTCAAGCGTTTTTTCCAACGAGCGCTTGCCACCACAACAAGTCGCTGCCGCCGCTAATTTAACTCCTTCTCTAGGACGAACCATCAACCGAATTTGTGTCGATAATGCTGCCATTCTTGCAGCAAATGCCAAACTGAAAGCATCTTGTTCCCCGGGTCCAGATGGTGTTCCCTCGATTTTTGTCAAAAAGTGCATCAGCGGGCTTCTTGAACCACTTCGGCGAGTCTTCGAGCTATCACTCACTACTGGTACATTCCCTTCCTGCTGGAAAGCAGCGCACATGTTTCCAGTTCATAAAAAAGGAAACAAATCGAACATTGACAATTATCGGGGAATCTCGTGCTTAAGTGCTGTATCAAAACTGTTCGAGTTGGTTGTGTTAGATCCTATTTTCTTTCACTGCAAACACTACATTGCAGATGACCAACACGGTTTCATGCCTAAACGATCGACAACGACAAACCTGCTCTCGTTCACAACATATGTAATGGATGGATTCGCTGACGGATTGCAAACCGATGCTATTTATATGGATCTATCTGCGGCCTTCGACAAAATCAACCATGATATCGCAATAGCGAAGTTGGACAAACTCGGCATTCATGGACAACTTCTGCGCTGGTTTCGTTCCTACCTCGATGGAAGGCAACTCCAAATCAGCATTAAGGACTGTCTATCTGCACCATTCTTCGCTACATCCGGCATCCCACAAGGAAGCCATCTCGGTCCAGTAATATTCCTCCTCTACTTTAATGACGTCAATTTCACATTACAAGGACCCCGCCTTTCTTTCGCCGACGACATGAAAATTTTTCAACAAATACGGGATAAAACCGATGCCGAGCTTCTTCAGAGGGAACTGAACAGATTTAGTACGTGGTGTGATCTAAACAGAATGGTTTTAAACCCGAGTAAATGCTCAATCGTTACGTTCACGCGGAAACGCCAACCGACTCAGTTTAACTACCATTTCTTCGGCTCGAGCATTCCAAGACACTCTCACATCAAAGATCTCGGAGTCATCATGGATTCGGCATTAACATTCAAACCACATACGTCATACATCGTGGATAAGGCATCACGACAGCTTGGGTTCATCTTCCGAATAGCGAAAAACTTTAGGGACGTATATTGTCTTAAATCGCTTTACTGCGCGTTGGTCCGCTCAACGTTAGAATATTGTTCAGCTGTTTGGAATCAGTACTACCAGAACGGGATTGACAGAATCGAGGCTGTCCAACGCAGGTTCATACGCTTCGCCCTTCGTCATCTCCCATGGCGAAACAGATTTCAGCTGCCGAGCTATGAAAACCGTTGCCAGCTAATACACCTCGATAAACTCAGCATTCGGAGGGACTGCTCTCGAGCCCTGTTCGTCTCGGACTTACTCTCTGCCAGAGTGGATTGCCCTACAATCCTCGGACGTCTGGATCTTCAAACCCGCGTTCGAGCTCTACGCAATAACTCCCTTATGCGAGTTCCGTTCAGGAGAACCAACTATGGTTGCCAGAGCGCTGTTACCGGACTCCAACGAATTTTTAACAGTGTGGCGACGGCCTTTGACTTCAACAGGACGCGGAATGCGATAAAAGTGAAAATGTTGTCAATACTAAAAAGTAATTAGTTTAAGCAACCACCATTGGGGCCAAGGGGCCTGTTGGTGAAGGTAATAAACAACATATAAAATTCAAAACAAAACTATCAACACAATATTTGTGATGAAATGGGCTTATTTTGCACGCAATTTGCTGTTATAATGAAAATGTTGATAAAAGTCGTCAAACATTTTGAAAGGACATGTATTTAAAATAATTGAAAAACATGTAATTTTTTTTCATCACCCGGGCGCTTTGCATGGGACGAGGGGGAGGGGGTAGATAAATGCTACGTTATTTACGAGGGGGAGGTTAGAATTTTGTGACCAAATGCTACGAGGGGGGAGGGAGGGGTCAAAAAGTCTGCGAAAAAAAGCTACGTCATTTGTGTACGGCCCCAAAATCTTTTGAAATGGTCATCAAATTACTTCGACTCGCATATTCTTTAAATGCACTATCTACAATTCTGGAAGTTCCGAATTCCGGACGTATTCCACAATTAAAGTCTCTTCGATTCTTAGGTGATGACTGAACCGATTTTCGCAAACCAAGTCTCAAATGGAAGATATAAAATGCAGTTGCATGTAGCATCGTCCCCTGCCCCTTAGCATAACACCTTCCCCCTTCATCACCCTCCCCGTCTGGACCACCATCACACTGCATTCCCTTCATCCACCCCGTATATCGAAATAAGATTAAGGGTTTCTGAGGCATCCTCCATTCTCAAGCCACTAAACCCCACCCCTCAGCCTTCAAACCCATTCCCCCAACCTTTCAAAATCTGATCAGATGAATTTAACATTGAACTCAGGCTGATAAAGTCAATTAAATATTATATTTTTTGTTTAAAGTGATTCGGCATCAACTTTCGTGGGTGTAGTGGGATACGTGCTACGTATAATAAGAATGTAAGGGATCATCCATAAATGACGTAGCATTATATGGAGGAGGAGGAAGTTTTGTATTTTGTGATGATGTGTGACGACAGGGGGTAGGGGGTCATGTCATGCTAGCGTAGCTTTTTTAACGGGGAATAGAACAGAATTTAAAAAAATACGTTGGCAAGGGGGGGGGGCAGGGTTACCGTCAAGCTACGTAATTACCAGGGGGTATTTAGAGGTTTGTGACGAAATGCTACGATGGGGGAGGGGGTACGATGGGTGTTAAAAATCACTCAAAAATGCTACGTCATTTATGGATGGTCCCTAATAGACATTTTCACAATTATATTGAACAATCCCAGCTAATTAGCAAGGGACTGGAAGGTGTGAAATATTTTTCAATTTTAAGAGCTATAGTAATCAAGGAAGAGCAAGGAGTTGAAGGAAGAAAGTTTAGAAAAGCGTGGAATAGGGTCATATGAGCAAGCTTAGAGTTGTCCAGCGATTTAACCTTTTGTCTTCTGTAATGCAGGGGTAAGGATAGTTTGGCATTAGAAATGCGAATCACTTGAGTCTGCGGCATGCCCAGACAAGCGTAAAGTCACTTAATGACTAATGCTGCCATAACCGGGAAACTCTAAGCTTGCTAATACGACCCTATTCCACGCTTTTCTAAACTTTCTTCCTTCAACTCCTCGCTCTTCGTTGAGTACTATGGCTCTTAATATTGAAAAATATTTCACACCTTCCAGTCCCTTGCTAATTAAATATCATTACAATATAAATAAGGTAAAAGATTGACTCACTCTAAGTCGTTAATAAAAAAGAAAAAATAACAACTAAGGAATTATAGTTTAGATAAATGAGAAAGGCACAATTGCACCACTAAGTGGATTGAAACAGGTTTTTACTTTTAAACGACATTCAATTAGCTAGAGATTACTAACTAGGAAATGTTATGAAAATTTTAGAGCCATAGAACTCAAGTGACAGCAAAGCTGTGAAATATACAGATCGGAAGACTAGAAGTGGCAGGATCATTAGAAACAGGCTTAAAATTTTGCGGACTAATCGTTTGTCTTCTGCTGACCAGGGATGGAATGCACCTCAGAGCAAATTGAGAGAAGAATAAAAACGCTCTTTGCACTTTTAATGCGAACCACCGCTCTTCTCTTTTCCAATAAATCTCTTTACTCCGATGTGTGTTGTTCCCATGTGTGCATTCTACTCCATGACTGCAAACCTAAAAGAGTAGAAATAAAAAGGCGCTTTAGTGTGCATCTTGGTCCCACGCGCAGAGACGGCAATCAAAAAGCATTTTAAAAGCGTACTGAATTGTAGTTTGGTTCTCCTTCTTCCCTGTTTGTCAGTGAGGGAAGGCACAAAAAAGTGGCCCTTCTAGGTGACCCTTTGTGCGAAATTGTGCAGTAAATTCATGCCTTTCATTTGAGAAAATCGGTTAGGTCATCTCCGAGTAACCAATGTGCCATTCTTGGTCACATACACACACACACATTTGCCGAACTCGACGAAGTGAATTGAATGGTATAAGAGTTTCGGCCCTCCGGGCCTCTGTTAAACCCTCGACTTTCAGGGTGATTGCGTTACCATTTCTATAAGAGAAGGCAAAACGGTTTATAAGGAAAATTCACCTGTGATTGGATTCTTTTACTCAATTCCGGAACCAATCCTTCGTTCAAATGCAATTCGGTAACAATCAATGTGAATACTATACCTTTTATTTTAGACTTAAATCATGAGTGTCGTTTCAGCAATATATGAGAAACAGGTGTGAATCTAATTTCGAGACTTGGCCATGTCCTCAAATTTACATCATTTTTTACTTTCATTTGGGACTATATTTGAGAAAATCGAGTTAGATATTTCTGAGAAGCAGTTGTGAGTTCAATTCAGGAACTAAGCTACCTTCCCGAAGCTTCCGGTTTCACCGAAGTTGTCTAAAGTGGTCAATGTGGGTTTGTTTGGGCATCAGTGAGCTGAAGTTATAAATCCAAACAAGTTAGAACACATTTTATGAAGTTTTGCATCTTTTAGATAACATGCTGATTCCGATTTATATGGGAATTTCATGCGTGACTGCACTCTTCTGCCCCTAACTCCGGAGTCGGAATAGAATGAAATTCAATAGCAGCCTATGGGAACGTTGTACCTTTCATTTGAGAGTTTGATAAAATCGGTTCGACCATCGCCGAGTAACCAATGTACACATACATACACAGATATTTGCCGAACACGACGAACTGAGTCGAATGGTATAAGAAACTCAGCCCTCCGGGCCTCGGTTAAAAAGTCGATTTTCAGAGTGATTGTATAGCCTTTCTATAGGAGAAAAGCAAAAATGTTAACAAATTCCCATTAGAAGTTACGAAAAGAATTATTTTTGTAATTTTTTATTTGGGAAAAATATAAAATCGTGAGAATCGACTTTTGTGCACAGTGCAAAACTGACTGAGACATCACTTCGGTAAAAGCTTAATAACTTCTCCGAGTAAAGTTGGATTGATTTGCAGTCTTCAACAAAGTTGTTGGCAATAAAACTATCTTTCTTATGTTTGCTTGCAGTGATTGTACTGATGCACACAGTGCCATCTCGCGGTGAGAATGTCAGTTAGTATTCTCTGAGTAAATTGTCAAAAATCACGTACAAACCACAGATTAACACTCGAAATCAAAGCGTTCAAAATATTGCTTTACCGATAATTTTAAAAATATTTTCAATTGAGACTGTGGGCGCATTTGCGCTGATGGCGTCACTGACAGATGCACAAGTATGTGAGGGATAGACCACTAGTGAAAAAATACTACCAAGCCTGAGAGATAACCTACTAGCAAATAAGTGTTTGGAGTTAGAGTGGTGGATTGATATTTTATTTGATAAATTATGTCATTTTGATATGGGTGTTAGTCTGTGTACAAACTTCAACCACGTTGGTGCGGTAGCTACACTTTTTCGGTTTCATTCAAATTTTAAATTTGTCCTAGTGGAACAAGGGATGGCCGCTTGATTTTTCAAAAATCTATCTTTTGTGGGCAGTCTACCTGCCGACATACGAGCAATCTATCGAACATGCTATTACGCTTGACCACTCATACATAACAGATGAATTCAGATTCATCGATGCTTAGGCATATAGATTTGTCCGAGTATGTACAGTGGGACTACAAATCAAGCTAAGAGTGGACCGTTTGGGGTATTTTTTGCCTGTCACTTTAGTACCCATGCATGCCGAGCAACTGCTAAAGTTCACCTTAGAAAATATCAAAAAACGCTCATCTTTGAAAACGGAAAATACAGATTTTCCCAACTCTTTTCGCAATCCACATGAAAGCCAATCAATACATTCAGGACATTGTTTGAATATTACTGATTGATTTTTATGAAGATTTTGCCAACGGTATGCAAAAAAATCATAAGGTTACGTACCTAATTTCATTTACCATTTGTGCAAAAAACCTATAATAGAGATATCAGATAGGTGACAGTGGGAATATGGCTGAATTTGGGTTTCACGCCTTACCTAGTAGTAATATCATGAATTATTAATTAATTATTACTCGTTATGGCGATACGCAAACGGTGGACTTGGGTTATCCCAATTATCTCCCGAGCAGAGTCTGATAACAAATTGAGAACTAAACTTGATGTTGTGATGTAGTAGAGAATGATTGCTCAGGTTGTTATCATTTTGGTCGTTTTAACGGTTAATCGAAAGCAAAAAAATTGCACTATGACATCAAACAGAAAACTATTTTTGCTATCAGTGAAAGTAAATTGAAAACTTATTGATATGGTGAAATATTTCACTGAGAACAAAATAAGGAATCAATTTGATGTTTGTCAAAGAAATAGAAACAAACTTTTTTTTCTATAAATGTAGACACATCAAAATGAGATCAAAATATGATGTCATATCTGAAAAAGTTTAAGCTGATATCAAAATAAGATTTCAATTTGATACTTGATATCAAAATATGTTGTCTATTTGCTGTAATTTTGATGTTGGACTTTGCTCGGGCTACGTTACCAATTAATGCCTTAAAACAATGTATACATCGTGATATGCTCCGTTAAGCATTAACTGCGTGATGTTATTAGGATCGTGGTTCGTGAAAAGAAAACAACACATCTTCGCTATTTTACATCATTTTTTACTTTATTTTCACCTCCAATCTTAAAACCCTATTCGACGCGCCGCGACGGAAGGTGTATCCCCGCAATTACTGGTGAAATTAAATAGTGTTCACTTTTACTTTCATCGTGTTGAATTTTAATGCTTATAACGCATTTCTTTTAGCATACATTACTTTTCTGAAACCTACTGACTGATTAACAGTGGTTAATTAGATCAATTTTGTAGACAGAAACATAGAGTAACACTTAGGCACTATATTATATCTTAGACCATTTACATTAGAGAGGCTCTCCTACTTATAAGAGGCAAACAAACATTTTAAATAACATTCGATGAATCTTTAGCATCACTTAGCAGGCATCCATCACGATCATTCACTGTTGGTGGCCTTTAATATGTTGGTGAATTTTTTTTGGCATTTCTTAGAGATTATGTCGCTTGCCGAACACATGTTTTATCGGGTTCGAGCATAATGCTGCCAGTTGGAATACGGATGGATTAGAGTTTTGGCTGTTCCTTGGGTGTACGTCTTTGGATATAGACTATGGGAGGAAACACTGTAGATCGAATCGCCCGCATCATTCCTGGCATAAGGAAAAGAGGATGGCGAAATACTGCTGTGAGGTCCATCCAGAGAAAGTTGATGCGTCGGGTCACTGTGAATGTGAATATTAACATTTTTCTCCGGACCACTCCAGGTTTCATGGTGGTGTCCGTGTTTGCTGTTTTTGAAGAAGTTGATCACCGTAGCGAGGCCCACACTAATGTTAATCACCAGGATGACCACAGCAACGAAGAAGGTTTTCACGCTAATTGCAGTCAAAAACAGTAGTAGCATCTTAATGGCTCCCATTACAAACATTAATGGTATCAAAAAGTTTTTCATCATTCGTATTCGACCGAAAGTTCTAGGAGCTGAAAAGAAAAATAAAATGTTTTAGTAATGTGGCTTTAAATACGCAGTCAATGACCTAAATTACCCGCCAGTTCGTTAGAAGTTGGTTCTTCATATTGCTGCACGGTTGCTCCTGTAGCCGTTTGCATTTCACCGCAAATTGTCAGTACGATTAATGTTATTGTCACCGCGAGGAGTGATGAAGAACTTATTGCCGTCATTATAGCGGTTTTTAGTGAAATGGTGTAGAAAGAGTTCGAGGGATGCCAGCTGCTTCTGGTGATGGTTTCGCGATGACTGGCGGATGCAATTGTAGGTGAAACGGATTTGGCTGCCAATAGAAATGATCGAAGCAAATGGCTGAGATCAGTATATGGTAGGAATGATTATTTTCTATTTGTGGCATCGAATAATAATAACAACCGTGATCAGTGTGGTTAAAATGAAACAGTGGTTTAATTATGGTATTTGTACATAACTTGTTGGTTCCTTTGTATTCTTAATTGGATGTACCTGTTTTTATTCTGTGTTTTGCAGCGAGTGGGGTTTCTAATTATTTGTTGAGTTAAGCTATGAATTGTATTAATGAGGGTAAGATTAACCTTAACAACAATGGATTTTTGTTTGATTTGTAAAAACAAAGAATCGACCGTAAAATTTTTCTTGTTCCAATCAATTCAATAACACGCTTCCAACTATAGACTTTTATAATAAGCGAAAGAGCTTGGAATTATAAATCAACTTATTTTCAGAATTCGTTCATTGCACGAAAATAATAAATTCATCTGATATGTCATTTTTCGAGAAATTCAATTAAATGAAACATGTGGCTTTAAAGAGTACGTTATACAAATTTGTATTATTTTCTATCATGCGATTAAGCAATGTAGGGGAAAGTGAGGCAATATCGCCATATGGGGCGAGTTGAGCACCCCCGTTTTCCGAGAATCTATGAACAATTTTCGATTTTTTTGTTTGCTCGAATGCTCCGGCAATCACCATTAGACGATGTAATACTTCTATTGCGACATAAACAAATCATAAATCACAAAAATACAAAAATCTGACAGGATGTCAAAGAACAAGATTCAAGCTCTATGAAATAAGCATTCGCATGACGTATGTGTGCGGTAATTGAAAAATGCATATATCTCCGGAATATTTAACGTCTTTCTAACTATTTCAAACAAAGTCTAGTTAAAAATGAGCATGGGGCAAAATGAGCACCACGCAAATCTCATATGAGTTTATGCTTTAAATTCTGAAAAGTTATCCGTATGTACACGGTTTATATCTGAAGCTACTACGAACGATGAATAATAATATTTGCTCGAGAAAGTTACTCGCAAATATATTATTTAAACAAAATGGAAATTTGAATCTAATAGTTCCGAAAATGCTGTTAAAAAACTATAAGAAGAATTTTAGGGGCAACTGAATGTCACTAAATAAATGAAAAACATGATTCTTATTAATAATAAGTGAAACAAATTTAATTTCGTTTTTAATATTGCCCCACAAGGTTTTTACCAAGCCAAAAAAATCGATGATTACAAACAACGATTATTTTCAAAGATTTTGAATTTCTTCAGCGCGTTTAATAACTGCATGTGAAGAATATGTTGTATACTACCAATAGAGGGAAATTTGGGATTATTTGTATGTTTTGCTACAGATATATTTGCCTTCAACCTTAGGGTGCTCATATTGTCTCACTTTCCCCTACGTAGGATTTTTTTTTCTATATATTGATTTTTCGCGAAATGGCGCTCTTTTTGGTTCAAAAACGCTAAAAAGAACATAAAAACGACACAATAATTATTAAGCATTCAAAAAATAAAATCCTGCGTACGTTGTTTGAGAAATCAATTTGTTTTATACAGTAAAAATTACAGAATGAATAAAAATCATTTGTTCGATTATGCTATGCAGTGCGCGACGAAATAAAGTACGCATATTATGCAAAACTTTTTTCTTATATAACTCTTTATTATTATTGTTGATCAAAAAAGACCACAAGTTTTCAATAGGATTAAGGTCTGGACTCTGAGGTGGTCATTCTAGTAACTTAATTTTGTTGGCACAGAAGAAAGCGGTAGTTTTTCGGGCGGCGTGCTTGGGATCGTTATCTTGCTAGAAGATAAATTTAAATTTTCAGTCCAGTTTTCACTAAAGATTCCTCAAAATTTTCAATTATTGACAGTAGATTCGTATATTCAAAATCTAAATTTGGAGGAATTTTTGCTGAAATCTTAACTGGAAAATAAATTTATCTTCCAGCAAGATATCGATCCCAAGCACACCGCACGAAAAACTACCGCTTTCTTCTGTGCCAACAAAATTAGGTTACTAGAATGACCACCTCAGAGTCCAGACCTTAATGGCCACCCCAGAGTACAGACCTTAATCCTATTGAAAATTTTTGGCCTATTTTGGATCAACAAGTTGGCAAGGGAGATGTCACAAATAAAGCAAAATTGTTTTCAGCCCTTGAAGAAGCTTGGAACAAAATTGATGGTCAGTACCTACAAAACCTCGTCGAAAGTATGCCCCGACGTTTGCAGGCTGCCATCAAAGCTAAGGGAGGCCACACTAAATACTAGTTACTATAAATTTCATCAACATGCAAACTGTTTTTCGAAAGCGTACTTTTTTTGTCTCTCAAAAATCATACCCTTAATAGAAAAAAATATAAAGCTTAATAATCTAGCATAACTCATACACTTTTTCTTCAAAATTCGAACTCTTACAGGTGCTGGAACATTTTACTAGAACATATAAAAAAGCTATAAACAGTTATACAAGAAAAACGTTTTGCATAACATGCGTACTTTATTTTGTCGCGCACTGTATATTTCTCCCAAAGGAGAAAAATTTGGATGAAACCAAATGTTTGTTCACTAAGAATGAAATTGGGCAATACCACATTTGCGCGTAAAGCACAGTGTGCTTGGTAGAACAAGTTTATTCGAAAGATTTTTTGAAGATTTTTTGTTTGAAAACTTAGATTTTTCAATAAAACTGTTTCACATTTTTGCCACTGGGTATTGCTATATACATTCAAATATTACTAAAAGCGAGAATCTGATTAACAATTTCATTGTCTACAACTATTCAGAAAACTATAAATCGATATAAAATCGCCCGAGAAAGTTATTAATTTTTTTTAAAGTTATAGATTTTCACGGAGCCTACCGGTTTCAAAAAATATTTTCATTTGTGAAAATTGGTTTGCTTTAGAATATATACGTGAGTTTTTTTAGGGAAATCAAGTAGTAATAATGGACAAAGAACAATATGACCCTGACATGACCCAAAAAATCATATCTGGCCCATATAAGGCATAGAGAACGCACTCCCTCCCGGACATGTTGAAAAAGCTCTTAAAGACTGCAAACCCATCTTGGGAGATAATGTAACTCATTTCAAAGTTTCAAACCCCATCTTACCCAAAAATTCACAAACCTAGAAATAAAATCAGGGAAATATTTCATCAATAGGCCTCAACCCAAAAAATTGCAAAATGGCTAGTACAAGAATTTCGAAATATGTCAAAAAAGTTTTCCAGTCGATCTGTCACCAATACACAAAAATTCACGTTCAAAGTTCAGAACTCAGATGACGATGAGATTATGGTCTCCTTTGACATAACCGCACTATTCCAAATTGTCTCTGTAAAAGTTTTAATTAACCTCTTAGAGAATTGGTTACTACAACAAGATAGCCACAGTCTATGGAAAGGCAAAGTAAGATCTTATATCAAACTTACTCGCCTTTGCAAGGAAGAGAATTATTTCACATTCCGGGGTGTCTTCTACAAACAAAACAAGAATGCTCCGATGGGTAACCTACTCTCTCATTTTCTTTGTGAACTATTTATGTCAAACCTAGAAAAATTTTTGAAGGAAAAAAGGCGAGTTACCAAAACGCTGGGTGCGATACGATACGATGATGATATCTTCTGTATTATCAAACGTAAAAATTTATCCCAGGCGTTAGAAGCCATTAACAACATATATAATAATATCAATTTTACACATGAAGAAGAGAAATTTAACAAATTGCCCTTCTTGGATGTGCTTGTATAAAGAGAAGGGTCCTTGAATTTAGAAATATATAGCAAACCTACAAATATCGAAATAATTATACCAAACACTCCAAACCATTCTTATCAGGTTAAAATGGCCACTTTTCATCACATGGCCCATAGAATCCTTACCATTAGGGAAAGAAGCAAAAATTAAAGAAACAGAATTGATTTTCAAAATAGGCAAGCTCAACGGGTATCCAGAGCTCAATAATTAATAAAAAATCTAGAATGCTTAATAAGCAAAATCTCACAACCTTAACTCCAACAACTGAAAATTTAAAAAGGATAGCGGTAGATTTCAGCAAAAATACGGCTTATCCACTTAGAACAAAATTAAAAAAGTTTGGTATAGAGTATAGACCTAGTTTTCTGTAGTCGAAACTAGTAATATTAGATAAACCAAAAGAACATTAGGAATTCGGTTCAAGAAGCATATTGCAGAAATAGCAAAAGGTAGCGGAACACGCTTTTTCAGAAAAACATGACCAAACTATAGAAGATATTAAAATTCAACGTTAAATCTCCAATCCCTGGAAATTATACGTAGCTGAACGCCTGGAAATTTTCAAACATTCCTCTCCTTCCTTACTAAATCGAGACCAAGGTGACGGATAGTCATGGCTCTTCAAAATATTAGGTAGTTACGTACAAAAAACGGTCAGCTTCACGCATCTAGTAGGGTTACAAACCTCCTCATTTTAAAGGACATGTCCTTAATTTCGAAGTTTTGGAAAGCGTCCTTAATTTAACTTCAAATGTCACTAGTTTTAGTCCATAGTATATTTGAAATCAATCAGATTAAGTTCGCTCAATATTTAGTCGCAATTTTAGTTGGTCACTTACTTGCAGTACATTTGATTGATTATGTTCAGATTAATGATTCAAAAACATTGATTAAGTTTATTGGTTGAAGTAATGTTTCAAACTAAAACTAGTGTCATGTTTCTTATCTTGTTGGGTGCTGGCAGATAAAAAAAGAGTTCGTCCTCTAACAAGATACCAAAGACGCAAAATTCTTGCAGTATCTGCTGGATGTATTCACCAATTGATGAATGCACCCAACAGGGGGATGAGAGACGGTTTAAATCTCGAACTGAACTTAAAGCACCACACTATTTCTAAGTCCACTAAGCTTCTAAAATTTATTCTAGGGTCACTAAGAACTTTACCAATATACATTGTTTAAAAGCACTCGATTGTATTTTGGTCCGTTCTACACTCGAATACGCTAATCCGATGTTCACACTACAGAGTTAAAACACGTTATAATAATTAGCAACAAGAAAAATGTCATCAAGATAGCGTTAAAACATGTTTTAACTCGTAGTGTGAACGTAGTATAAGTCTGGGTACCTCATAACCATAATGATATTCAACGCATTGAAGCTGCTCAAAGATGAGTAAAATTTGTTAGTCTCAGTCAAGATTCAAGACCCATTTGGTAACCCTATCTTAAATCAACCTCCTTTTCCATCAACATCTTGTAAGATACATTTGACTTAACTTTAAGCCATTATATTTGAACAATATTTAGTCATTTGAGAATCCTGCTTCACAGTTTCAAAATTAGTATGAAAATGGATAATGGATGGATATAATTATAATTCTATGAGATTTAGGTTCAAGTTTATTAAATTTTGGGAACATTGGAGGATTGTTGACGAACGATATACCTACAAGGGTTTTCTTGTAATCCAATCACACTTTGGCTTTAAAAGGAACAAATTTCACATAACCTTGAAGAAAGATATCAAAGCCTACTGTCATAAGTCTTTTTGAGTAGAAATTTTGGAATATTCGCTGAACAGAAATCGCAATTGTCAATAAGAAATAAAAGTTTTGTCTATTGTACGAAAATAGGGAGCTCAACATAAAAGTGCATATATAATTTACCAACTTTACCCGAAAGAGATGTTGCTGTTTCTGTCTCCAGATTCTGGACACAGTTTCTAGTTTTCTTGATATACGGTCTTCCCTATTATCATATAGGGTAAAGTGCCTATTTTCGCTATACTAATCAAGGTGCCTCACTAATTTATTAATTTGCTCGGCCTACATTCAATAGAATGCGTAAAAATTCAACAGCTTTGCTTCGTTGTTAAGAACCAATATAATAAAACACAAAAACGCTGAAAACAGTGAAATTCTCGTGTTTGAGCGCAACGAAAACTCGACTCGAAAGCCCCTATTGTTACGCTACCATTTGACTCAATGCGTTGAACAAAGATGGCTGATACTGCTCTAACCAACGGCTTCAAATGGGTAGGGTGATAATAGAAACATGGCGAAAATGGGCTCATCATCCTATTAGGCGATAAGTCTGAGTAGATCGTGATAGGGCACAACCAGTCGCGGGTCGTCGGGGCACCAGCAAAACGGACGCTCTGCCCCACCGGAATCGCCGAACTGACCTCAACACCTGGTTGGTTGACTCAGTTTCAGGAGAATGTTTCTCGCCCAAGAATTCTTTGTCGTAGACTAAGCCCATCGTCGGAGACTAGACCGAGTAGTTCGGGAACAAATTGGGAGCTCAAAGAGTAAGTGGCGCTGAATTTTACAAGAAAGGAGTTGCGGTGCTGAAGGGCATAATGGGCTCAGTAAAATAGACTATCTGAAGTTTGCCGCCCAGATTGTTTTCGTATGGTAAGAGCACTGAATCTAGAGTCTAGGCTAGACTGCCCAGAAAAATAATGAATTTTTGAAAACCCAATCGGCCCATGCCTGATTAGATTACTAGTCCCACCAGGAGTACTTGCCCCAAATTTGAAGCAAATCGGACAAGTCTAGCTACCGGACAAACGTGCCTGAAGTTTGTATGGGATTTTTCGTCAATTTACATGGAGAAAACCCACTAACTCGCATTTTTGCCGCTAGATGGCACTGTATGTATCGTATTATCACTGTAAGTAAAAATAAGAAAGATAATTTAATTGTCTACAACTTTGTCGAAGACTACTTGTCAATCCGGCTTTGTTGAAAGAAGTTATTAAATTTTTAACGAAGTGGTGTCTGAGTAAGTTTTCTATGGGGCCTAGTTGTGCATGGTTGTGTATCAGTACTCGATTCCTACGAACTATACATTTTTGTGCATACCGTTAGATTTAGCTCAATAGTATGTTCAGAAGAATTGTAGTAAATAATACGAGTCATGTTTTGGTTGCAAAATTTTAGTTCCAACTGTGACCGCATAGATGGCGCCAGTACTAACTTTTCATAGAAGAGAGATAGAATATCAAAATGTTCTGAAGAATTATTGAAAAATTTCTGCTCTACAACTTTGTAGAAAACACCTAATATCTATCTCTTTCCGTTGAAAAGTTAGTGTTGGCGCCCTCTATGCGGTACAATGTGGAACTAAAATTTTCTAACCAAAACATGACTCGTATTATTTACTGCAACTCTTCTGAACATACTATTGAGCTAAATCTAACGATTATTGCACATAAAAATTTAGTTCGTGGGAATCGAGTACTGATACACAACCAAAAAAAAAAGTACTGATACACAACCAAAAAAAAAAAAAAAAAAAAAAAAAAAAAAAAAAAAAAAAAAAAAAAAAAAAAAACCATGCACTGCTAGGCCCCATGGAAAACTGACTCAGACATCACTTCGTTAAAAGTTTAATAACTTCTTTTAACAAAGCCGGATTGACAAGTAGTCTTCGACAAAGTTGTAGACAATTAAATTATCTTTCTTATTTTTACTTACAGTGATAATACGATGCATACAGTGCTACCTAGCGGCAAAAAATGCGAGTTAGTGGGTTTTCTCCATGTAAATTGTCGAAAAATCTCATACAAACTTCAGGCACGTTGGTCCGGTAGCTAGACTTGTCTGATTCGCTTCAAATTTGGAACAAGTACTCCTGGTGGGAGTAAGAATCGACTCAGGGGTAGGCCGATGGGGGTCATTTTTTTCCTGTCACTCTAATGAGCATGCTTGCAGTTTCCCGGCAACTTAACCTTTTGTTTTCTACCGCAGAAGTCAGGATATTTTGGCATCGGATATGCGAATCACCTGAGTCTGCGAAATGTCCGGACGCGTCTAAAGTAACTGTGTACTTCATGCTGTCGGTTCCCTATTGCACCCTAGGACGTTTCTTGACATATCATGATGTCCTGAAAGAAAAGACGTCCTGAAAAAATACCATGTTTCATTTCATCAAAACCAAGAAAAATTAGTAGTATTTTTTCTTGGTTTTGGCATTCTTTTCTATATAAAAATACAGTTAACAAGTTTTTTTTATTGCGATTACAGCTATGTTCACCTGTTAAAATATGTTAAGATATGTCTAAGGAACAACCTTTGGTGATATGTGGGCATGTAGAGCCTATTAAATCAGAGTAGGTGATCTTCCTATGGAAATATAGCAAAAACACGTTTTTTGATTGGAGACACCTCTAAATCATGTACAAATAAACCATTTTTGGCGAAAGTTCTTAAATTCACGCGTAGAACAAAAATTTGAGCTGACCTATATATATTTTAAAACTTTTTCAAAATGTGGAGAGGTCTACTAAACACCTTAGGGACCATTCATACGTGGGAGCGGGGGATTTCTACAATTTTACGTTACGCGTTTATGGGTGGGGGATTGATAATTTGTGACAAATGGGGGAGAGGGAGTAAACTAGAACGTTACGTAACATGTTTTCACTGTAGAATTGTTTTGAAAGTTTTTGTTACGTAATAGGGAAGAGGGGATAGATAAATTTGTGACAATTTATTACATGGGGGAGGGAGGAGTCAAATTTGGGCTATTTTTGCGTTACGTAATTTATGAATGGTCCCTTTTGATTATCAGGAGTTGTTTATTGAGGGATGTTTTGCTACTCCTATAAGTTTTTGTGTATTGAGTCTCTGTGTTAGTTTAGCTGGTTCCAAGCGATACCGGAGTTGAAATTGGAGATAATCACGTTTTCAATATTTTACATTTAAATTAAATCGGTTCATTGCACTAACTTGCTTTCTAGAATTTCTGTTATATGTAGCTCAAAACCGCTTCTGATAGGAGTTTTATTGACGTCACTCGGGTGTAGAATGTTTCGTAGTTTGCACAGACTGATCAACCCTAACTTAAAATCATTGCAGCACAACAGATATCCAAAATTCCCAACCGAAATGAAATCTACTTGGGTGCTTCACACGATTTTTTTGGATTTGCTCTAGTACATTATATTAGCTGATGCCAATTTACAGCTGTGGGAAAAATGATAAACCAGTTTCAGTGGCACAATATTCCGGATTAACATATTAACCGGTATATGGTTGCATAAATTGCCCGCAATTTCATGCTCTCAAGTTGTTTACAAATTGTTTGAGTGAACGCTAAAGCCGGAACCTCCCTATTGTTATGTAAACGTTGAACGACCTAAATTGCATATTCACACCCTCCGTTGTGGGTGTAGATAGAGTTTACCAACGGCGTAGAGCGCAATCTGGTGATAATTTTCTTCCACGTCTTCGATACTAAAAGTATTATAGTGTAATCGTTAAGGGTACCAAACTGTATTGCATCCTGGATGCAAACACAGAACATGTCTGTTTCATTAAGCTTTCACACTTCGTTTATGGTCCAATTTGTGTCAATGCCCCCCGACGCTACCATCATCATCAGATCAAAACTCATGAATTCATGAATGATACACATATTGAAATAAATCATACCCGAAACGGCAGTTGGATCTCGGAAGACAATGTGCTCGAAAACAAAGAGTGAAAAACATAAGCTCAGCATTCAAATGAAGGTCACCGAAAGTGAAATGAAGCTTGGAGCAAATTATGGCCGCATTTTTTATTCCACCACATCCGTATCATATTTGTTTGAATTTGCAACACACGAGTCTCGCCAAGTTCAATTTCTTCAATTATTATCTCGCTTCACGTTTCCGCACGATTCTTAGGTCATGCTGATATCGGCGATCGATCGGTTGAATGGTGATGCACACTTTTCTAGTAGTTACAGGAATATATAATTATGATTAACACAACATTGGAATTTGCTGTTGAAAGTGAGAGCGGTGGAATAGTAGCGGTAAGTTAAATCATCTGACCGAGGTTAACGCGCAAGCTCTTGATGGGGATGAGTAATTCGTGTATGTAGTATGCATTTTTTCTGTAGCTGTTATTTAAGGTTGGGAAAACCGGAGGATTTAAAAAAACCGGTATTTTCGGTATTGAAAACGAAAAAACCGGTAAAACCGGTATTTAAAAAAACTGTGTTAACAAAATAATCGCTCAACGTACAAGGCCGATTGGGCATTTGATCATTTAACAGAGAACATGATTGGCTCTTACAGTATTCCAATAAGCTTTATGAATGTTGATTTTATTACTCTTATGGTATTGTGATCTTTTTTAAAGTTCACATTAAGGGGCGGGAATAGCGTAGTTCGTAAATCGATTGCCTTATGCGCAGCTCACCTGGGTTCGATTCTCAATTCCGCAAAAAGGGTTAGAAATTTTTCTAACTTAAAAAGAGAGCCATATGACCCTAAGATTAAAACCTCTATAATCAAAATAAAAATGGGATGTGATTCAGCATCTGGTTTTTGTGTATCGTAGTATGCAAAGTGTCGTCGCTTATTAGTCCAAAAAGCACATTGGTTAGCTAAATGCAGTAAGCGTTCCGAGATTTTAAAAACAAATGCATAGAAAATCAGACCTGAAGTTATTGTTTTCTGGTTACCCAAAAAACATAACACCAAATTGGAACGGGTTTCAGCCTATCGAAAACGAAAACGCTATAGGACTGTTTGATCAAGGTTAAATTTGTCACTGGTATCCAAAAGTGTCATTCGAACACTCATACTCAATTTTTGAAACCGCTTGAGCATAAATTTCGCCTTGTCTTGAAAACCAGTGCTTTGTAACAATCTTCTTTTAATTTCATTTCAACGTACCCTGAGGCAGTATTGCTGATAAAAACTGCAGAATCTGTTGTCAGAGTTCTATGATAGGTCTATGCGTTATAGATTTGCCAGTAGTGTGAATAAATTGAATACAAAATGGAGTATGGGAATATGGAGTTGATTGATTTTGTCTTGCAGATTTTTTTGTTCCTCCATATTTTGATAAGTTTTATTTGTCATGTGGGATTTTTTCGGGTTGTTATCGCTGCTTACATAAGCACTATTTCCCTGCTTATATCATTATTAAAAAGTCCTAAAACAGGCAAACTTACTGTTCATGGCACATAATTTTAAAACACTAGCAAGTGAAAAGCTTTTTAAAGCGTTTCAAAGCTGTGCAACAATAAAACCCTTTTGTTAAATAGTCCTTCCTACCAATTTACCGAAAATACCGGTTTTTCATTCTTAAAGGGCGAACACGAAATGTCATGCCAATTTTCTTATAATGTTTAAAATCAAACCAAAATTTTAGGGCAGTTTAATACATATATTTACTTCAAAAATAAAAAAAAAAGTTAATCGATGGAGCCTTGAGTGTAAAATTGAACGCATTTTCGCTTGATGCCCTCCATCAAAGTCTTTACAGTGTCATCCGGTACCAGTTTCTCATTTTTTTCCATTTTCTTAACATGTCCTTCTCGTTTTTGACTGTCTTCTTGCTCTTCCGAAGTTCCCGCTTCATCATTGCCCAGTACTGCTCCACCGGGCACAGCTCCGGACAGTTTGGCGGATTCATGTCCTTTGGAACAAAATGGACAGAATTGGCCTCATACCACTCCAGGACACTTTTAGAATAGTGGCATGATGCCAAATCTGGCCAAAATAGCGGAGCTTCGTCGTGCTGCTGCAAGAACGGCAAAAGGCGCTTCTCGAGGCACTCAGATTTGTAGATCTCGCCATTTACTGTGCCCTTTGTCACGAAAGGCTCACTCCTCAGTCCGCAAGAGCAGATGGCCTGCCAAATGAGATATTTGGAGGCGAATTTCGACATTTTCTTCTTCTTAAATTTGTCGTCCACATAGAAGTTGCTCTTGCCGGTGAAAAACTCCAACCCCGGAATTTGCTTAAAATCGGCTTTTATATACGTTTCGTTGTCCATCACACAGCAGCCATATTTTGTTAGCATCTTCTCGTAGAGCTTCCGTGCCCGAGTTTTAGCCATCGATTGTTGCCGCTCATCGCGGTTTGGGAAGTTCTGTACCTTGTATGTATGTAGTCCAGCTATCTTCTTTGCATTTTGGACGTAGCTCTGCGACATGCCGATCTTTTTAGCCAAATCACGGCTTGAGACGTTGGGATTTGCTTTAATCATCCGCTTCACCTTTCCCTCCGTCTTTTTGTTCTCCGGTCTCGGTTTTCTTCCAGCTCCTTTGCCGTGGTCCAACGTCAACCGCTCCTGGAACCGCTTCAACACTCTGGAGACGGTTGAATGGTGAATGTTCAACATTTTTCCCAACTGCCGGTGCGACAGGTCAGGAAATTCCAGATGTTTGGAAAGAATTTGTTCTTTCGACTCGCGTTGGTTCACCTCCATTTTCGTTGAATCGAAAAACACGACTTCGAGTTTGACAGCAAGTAAACAATACACATCAATGAGAAAGTGTGCAAAATTTGGTTGATTTTTACCCAATGGTAAAAAAGTTATGCCCTGTTGAATGTGTCGCAATAATTTCGTGTTCGCCCTTTATAAAACCGGTATTTCGGTATAGGATATGTGGACGGTTTTACCGGTTTTCGGTAACGGTAAAACCGGTACTCCCAACCCTACTGTTATTCGGTAAATGTTTGGGTCATCTTGTAATGTTAACAAAATTCGGCTGGTTATTGCTCTCAAGTATCTTTTGTAAGGGATAAGAACAATACAGTTATAACTGTCTTAAAGGACGTAGTTTTCCTTTTACACCTATGGAGTTTGACATGGTGATCCATTGATCATGACTAAATGTATTGTTGAATTGGCATCTTGGAACCCCTTTTTAAATCGCTATTCAATAAAATCGCATTTAAATAATTCGGAATTGATATTTAATACCTTGACTCAATTTGAATAATTTATAATAGACTAAGCAAAGCATCCAAATATATCAGAACATTGTTTCAGGAGTATAGAGGAGGGCCGTCAACAACAGCGAACAAATAAAAACATTTATATCTACAATCATTTTACTCGACAGATTAGTGTAGTTCGAACATGGTTTGTCCAATTCGTCAAGTGTTTGTCTATATGACCAATGTGACGTGGAATTACCAGATTTTTCAAGAAATGATTTATTATGATTAAGTTTACAGTTAAGGAATACATTAGGAATAAAACCGGTTTTCATAAATGAAGTGTTCTGAATTTCTTGGCAATATTAAAATGGGATTCATCGGGAAAACCATTAAACCATGTCGTCAATGGAATAATATATGTGGGCACTGGACATGGTCGGGTTTTATAATTTTCGGACTCAAGCCCGACCTGAACTCGTTAGAAGGGATGCCACATTGAAATCTGTTTTTTGGTCAAAAAAATCTTTTTACCATCTGTGTTGATTAAAAATGGAAAAAAAATCTGTGGAAATCTGTGATAAATTTCCAAAAAACCTGTGAAAAATCACAGTAATTCCAAAAATCTGTGAAATTTTCATCAAAATGCCAAAAATCTGTCATCTGTGAAAAAGAATCTGATCAAAAATTATGAAAAAAATCTGTGACATTACAGAAAAATCTGTGAATATGGTAAACTGGGTTAGAATCTTTATCTGTGATTTTTTCGCTTCAGATAGTATATAGAAGATAGAAGCCTATCACAGGTTGTCACATTTTTGATATATACTAGAAGAATTTCTGTTATATTTTCTGTTATTTTAACAACTAACGAGACCCGAGTTGTAACACAACTTGTTGTCATAACAAACTAACAACTCGAAAATCGCCTCAAACTCGCTCGTTGACTAACAGGATACTTCGTCTTGATCAAGTCTTGAAAATCATAGAAATTAGATTGTTTTCTCGATGGAACCAGTGACCCTGGTTCCTTCATGACAACAATCTACAAGATGGCTACATAAAACGGCTTCTTACAGATTTTTTAATGTTTTCTTTAATTCATAAAAAAATAATCGGGCACTTTGACGAAATATTTCTTGCATACTTCAGATTTATTTATTTTAAATTTATTCGAAATGGGGGTTTTTTGACTTAATTATTTGCGATAGTTTTATAAGGATACTGGAACAGCTCACTCGAACGGTTTTTTTTAAATATTGTTCCATGCTCTTTCAATTGCATCCTTAATACGTTCGTTTTAGCGTTGATGACTCTCTCAACAATATCCACATTGCAAAGTCGAGAAGGTTGATATCCGGAGATGGGGGCCACATTTCCTTGGTTCAAAAATGCTTAAAATTGTGGTGGCATCACGTTTGTACGCTTATTGACTGAAAACTTTTTGATCCATGGCAAACGAAAATCGTTCATTGAATGATGCAATATCCCTCCTTTACCAAGCTACCCGACTTCCGGCTAGGACTTTGCGTTTTATACTGCGTTTCCCCTGCTCTTTTTCTTCCCTTCAGAAATATTTCATGTATGACAAATACACGCAAATAGATTCAGCGTAGTACACTGTACACGTTAATCAAATAATATCATTTCTTGTGATATACACATATAACATTTTCACTGTCAATAAATTGCTAATATAGTTTTTAGTTACATGCCCACAAAAAGAAATTTAATTAATTTTTTTTAATGCAAATTTTGAAGTAACTACCCTGATACTTGTTATTGTTATTTTCCTTAGTGTTTCTAATGAATGCCTTTTCACATGACACCGTTAAATAATAATTTAATTGTTAAATAAGCTTATTTATGTTAAATAATATTCAATAATATTTTCAATTATATTATTTTTTATTAGTCTTTAATGCCAATGGGTTCACTACAAAGGCGTTAGACATAACGCTTTGCTCTGAAAGAGTTTCGCTATAGCTGGATGTCACTTTTAATGTGGTAATATATCGTAAACCTAAATCTACAAATTGAAACCTTTTTTGGAAAAACTGGTAACCACATTTCAAAAATATTTTCCAGTAATTAGCGCATGGCCGTTGGGCAGTCATACGAACTTTTGGAAAGACCTGGGGTCTCAAACCCAAATACATCTATTGAATTTACATGACAACTGTACGTCCAATACTGTCAGGGGCCATCCATATTACACGTGGACAATTTAGGGGTGGGGAGGGGTCACGAGAAAGCTCACGTTTGTCCATGAGGAGGGGGATGGGGGTATGGAATATGTCCACGTGGATCTTTCATTTTATTTTTTTCACTTAAAAGATATCGTCATTGGTGTGAGCGCTTATTTTCAAATTTTTCAAAATTTTTAAATTGTCAAAGTGCTTATAATAGCATAGTACTTGAGTGTGTTGGCAAGTGTGAAAATTGAAGACATCGATGGCAACTATTACCAAAACAAATCAGAGGAAATGGTACGAAACAAAATTCCAGAATAAATTCTGTGTGAATTATTTGAATCAATCATCTCTAACTTGATCCAATTCCACTAATTTTGGATTTGAAAGCTCGTGGTTGAAATTACGAGCGAATTTAAGAATCTATAGGTTACTTCAATTTTGTGTTATTATGATGAAAATTTCACAAAAGACTAAAATAGTGAATGACATTCTGTAGTTGAAGTTTGAACGATTATCAGTCCTTCTGCATCATAGTAGTCTAACACATTGCAAAATTTTCTGAAAACCCATCCTTATGAAATTACCTGATTTATTTTTAAACTCCATGGAGGGTGAAGGGGGTAGAGGTACATCAATTGTCCACGCTTGTCCACGGAGGGGGAGGAAGGAGTCAAAACCGAAAGTTTTTTGTCCACGTGGTATATGAACGGTCCCTCATATGGATGCCTAGTGTGGTGGCAGAGAGGAGAGGTGGTGACGTCTAGTCGAAGCTAAACCATCTGCAAAAAATGGTGCTCATAGCGTTGACTGGTGCTTTCACGACAACTTCGACTGCTGCGCTTGAGTCATTTCTAAATATCAAACCATTACACATACACCTTAAACAAGAAGCACTATTAATGTGCATGCAGACTGCAGGTTACTGGTCTTTGGAACAGTAACCAGGTTTATCTTGTAGTCAGTCATACACGATTGTGGTCACAAATGGTTACACGAGATGAACATTTTGTTTGCTCTTTCATGTGAAGATTCCACTCTCGAGAGAAGTGGTTGTCTGGAGAGAAAACAACAAAGGCGAGTGATCTGTTACACAGGCGGCTCTCTGATGGAGGGACGTACTGATGCTGATGTCTACTGTCGTGAAATGAGATTGGAACAGTCTCATTCGCTAAGTAGATACTGCGTAAAAATCTTCTTGATTATAAGCGGGGTACAACAGGACTTGTCCGGCAAATTTAAAAGCTTTTGCTCCGACAGTCAGGCTGCAATCAAGGACCGTAGTTCGAATGAATCACGGTCTATGCTAGTGATTCATATAGAAGAACACGAATTGGCCAGAACAGATGCAGAGCTTGAGTTTGTTGGTCCTAAGCTTGCCTTACCAATTTTAACAAGTTGGATAAAGGGAAAGATCCGGTCCTGGGTATCAACCGAGTACTGCAACTATTGGCGCAATCTACAAGCTTGACGTCAAACAAAAGTTTTTTAGAGTAAACCGTGCCAAAGGATTTCGAAAAACCTCTTACACTTTTTGAAACAACACTGTTGTGAGCTGTCTGGGCTTCAACCGGCCACTGTAAACTCAATTATCGCATGGCATGAAGATGTGCATCTGACATAATGGACGTTTGTTTCTTCGCAAATCGTAGGATTCAAATGATGGTCATATCCCTAATATCAGAGACTAATTTAGACCGGGTTTGGTATCTTCAGATTGCCATACAACAAGTGCTGCTGTGTAGTGCTGTAATGGAGTATGGTTAGAGTAGCACAAATTAATCTTCAGCATAAACGTACAGCAACTATGCATCTATCTAGCATTGTCTTGGAAGGAAAAACTTCCAGAGCTTTGGTTTAAGAATCGTATTTCAGTAAAGGAACCATTAATGTTGGAAGGCTACTTAACCCTGTCTTCGTAGTTTTCGAGAAAAATGGCAAGACAAATTCACGTGAATTGCCCCTTGCGAATATTGCTATTGGTGCATGTATTTTATCCAACCTTACGACTCGCAATATTTGTGCATTAACGATCAATATGAACCTTGATAAAATCAACAAGAAATACGTTTATTGTTCGGCATATTTGCCGCTCAATGAACCATCCCCTTGTGGTGATTTCAAAAGGGTTGTATCATACTGTGGCATAAATGGGTGTCCCCTCATATTCGGTAGTGATATAAATGCCCACCACATATTTTTGGGGCAGCTCAGATATCAATTTGAGAGGCACCGAATTGGTGGAATACTTAAGTAGTACAACTCTGTACATGCACAATATAGGAAATCGCCCAACATTTGCACGAGATGACAAAGAAGAGGTGTTAGATGTAACTTGCTGCTCTGACGGTATTACGAATGAGTAGGCAAACTGGCTCATACCAAACGAGCCCGTACTGTCGTTATCTGATCATAAGTACATCGTCTTTGATCATTTAAACGTCTCGCTGGATATCGTGACATATCGTAATCCAAATTCTATGAACTGGGACCTCTACGATGAGGGCTTGGCGACTAGGTTTCATAAAAATCATACGACGATCGGATCTTCAAGTGGCTTGGATGAGGTCATGGTTAAACAAACTCACTCATAGTAACAACATACCTAGAAGCTTGTTTGCTTCGAGTTATGCTTGTCTATCGGGGAACCACTTAGTGGAATACCGAAGACATATAGAAATGCTCTTCGCTGCTCTGAACGAAATGGGTGGAAAAGCCTCTGCACAAATATATCAAATCTCAACGAGACTAGTATATTAAATAAGTTACTTTCGAAATTGAAAGACTTTCATGTAAGTTTGATTAGAACTGCTAATGGTGAATACTGACGAAGATGTAGTATTCAATTGTCTTTTTGGCACACACTTTCCAGGCTGTTCGAAGCCATCAGTGACGACTTACCTTGGGTTCTTGTCTGGTAGTTCTGATTCAAGGGTATTTAGATGAGAGCATTCCAGTTCTACTTCGAAGTGGATATGAACACTTCAAGCATATCAGTGGAGGAAGTCTATTACCACTCTGTTCCACAATGTTGTCTACATCTATAACATTGAAACAGTTTTTTCCACAAAAGCAATCAAGTTTAGTAGTTTTTTCTCGATATTGATGGTGTTTTTGACAACGTGTTGTTCGAATCCATTTTGGAAGCAGCACGAGGTCATCGAGTACTCTCATATATCACGTATTGGATACACGCAATGCTCAGCAACCGACATCTTTGCTCATCTCTAAGACAAATAGAGATAAGGAAACTGAGCGTCTGCGGATGTCCTCAAGGTGGTGATGGTATAATGGTATAATGATAATCGGTATTTGCATTAACACGCTTTTTAATATGATGCAACAAGCCTTATGTGTTGTTGAGCAATTTTGTCTCCGTGTTGGACTATCAGTTAATCCAAATAAAACATCAATGGTGCTTTTCACACAACGAAGGCTCACAACCGGAGCTCGTCCGTTGCAGTTCTTTGACTCTGAAATTGCTGTCGCAGACCAAGTTAAGTACGTTGGGGTAATTCTTAACCCAAATCTAATTGGACAACTCACATCGATTTCAGAATCAAGAAAACTAGAATAGCCTTCGGCCAAGGTTGATGAACGTTCGGCAAATCTTGAGGACTCAAATCCAAGTACATTCAGTTGATATACAACAATTGTTAGACCAATACTGGCATACGAGTGCTTTGTTTGGTGGCAGAAGGGAGAAGTTATTACATTCCAATTAAAGTTAAACCATGCTCACGGGATGGTCTTGATGACGATGACTGGTGCGTTCTTGACAACACCTACTGCTGTTCTAGAGGCACTCTTGAACTTATAACTTCTATGTGTTTCCGAAACAAGAAACAATTTCTTGTGCATTCCGTCTTAAAGTTACGGGGCTTTGGGAAAATAACCTGTTAGATCATGCAACTAGCCACACAAGACTGTGGTCCTAAATGGTTACTTGGGATGAGTATTCACTTGCTCCCAGTGACCTTACACTCACACGTAGTTTTCCCTTTAAAACTTTCAATGTGAGAATACCTCCTCGCGAGGAATGATTGTCTGACTGGATGGCGCGACAAGAAGAAATTTTTGCAACTCTGTGTGGCGTACAATCGATGTACCGACATGTTTTACCACTTTCGATAAGGTGGATAAAGCAAGAGATTCGCTCTTGGGCGGCATCCGCACATGCCAGCCATTGGCGTAGCTTGCAAACTTGCGTTTAAGCAAAGACATTTCTGCCGGGTGTAAGTCCGAAAATGTCAAAGAACTTGTTACATTTTTCCAAGCACAATTGCAGTATTCTAGTCACGGCTCTGACTGGACATTGCAAACTCAATTATCACTTGGCTACTATTCAGCGTGCTGAGTATTATTCGTGTGATCTTTGTGAAACCGATTACTGATCTTCATATCATTTAATATCCAACTGCAATAATGCAATTACGTATCCGGATTTTTGATTCTCCACACATAGATTAACCTATGTACAGAGAGCTGAACTCAAGGATATGCTAATGTTCCTAACCCAGTGTGGTAAAGAGCTATAGTTTAAGCCGTATTTGAATAACAATATCGCTTCGGGGGTGTTGTCGCTTTGTTATCTCAATATCCACTCGAGGGTAACTTAACTTCTCAAACTATATTCTGGGCGAAATTTTGAAACGAACCTCCTCTAAGGAAAAGTTAGATGATTTCTACATGAAAAGACATTTATATAATGTACAAGAAAAATGTTATTTTTTTAAAAAAACGTTTCCCGATCCGGATGCAATAACACTTTTATAAAAGAAAGCAATTTTAGTAGTAAACGATGTTATAAATATGGTATCGTTAGTACTTAAAATATCAGAAAATTATAACAAGTAACAATGCGAGAAATAGCTTTGAATCATTTCTGTTATGTGTTTCTGATCGGGTTTGCCCCTATTCCATTAGAAACGAGTTACGCCATACCTTTATCTGGACAAGCATAAAATTTTTCGCACCCATTTCATCTATTTAATGATCTGCATGATATGTGAATGGTCCAATGTTTCTCAAAAGTGAGCCTTCACCATCTGTAAAATAGTTCAGAACTTATTTCCTTTTCGGACATGCTAACTAACAAGATAAGTCATCATCTCCAAAAAATCATACTTAATCAGTACTAGAAAGTTTTTCATTTACTGTGGAGTAATGAATAAAAAATATTTGATCATTTCAAACTAAAGACCCTTTTTGGCAGTAAAAATAAACACTAACGAATTCTGCAAGTTGTTTGTCAAAATTCGCATTTGTCCTAATCAAACAAAAAAAGTCACCATCAAAGGCAACACTCTCTTTTTTCGCTCTCTCCTGAACTTTCGCATTTCATTGTCGGATATAACACGAATACTGGATCATTCTTTGATCAAAAGCTTCATAAATATTGTATGATGAACAAAATGACATATTTTTATTCGTTTATGTTTTTTGTACTAAACTGGTGTAAGGATGATAAGTTACACGACCTACTGGTTCACTGGTCCATTTGAAAAACACATCCATTCTTCATGTAATATTGAACTTTACTTATTCACTGTGCGCCTAACGGTTTGTTTACCATTTGATATACATTGATTGTAAGCACTGCATATCACCAGAGCTAGTTTAAAAGTTGTTTGAGAATAAAACCGGTGTAAATGATGGTATGGGACATGCTCATTTGTTTACTAAACCTTTCAGAGTTTATATTCGTTTCTTATATAAATCACCTTACTTACAGCTGTTTGCAATGGCACGGTAACCAAAACTGCACCGTCCTTGGCGATCACTTATGTTCCTTTTCAGTTGGTCAGATATCATCGAACGATCACTTCCGTTCCATTGCTCAATACCGCACCATTCGCGAATATGTCGTAACGATCGCGGTTGTTTGTTTGCGTTCGATATTGGTTCGATTGTTAGTTCCAGTTGCTCTTCGCAAAGCGAAAACTCCAACCCACTCAACCACCGAACTGGTACTGAAAGACTTTTCCTCATCCGAAGATCACTTGATACACTGCACCACTGCAGCTGATAGTAGCCGTCAACCAGTGCTGGAAGGAAACGATCTCTTATTTTGGTTGGGCCCTCTCACTCTGTGTGTCTTCTGAGCGTGGTAGCCGATTGGCATAGTCTCACTCACCTGGCTGCTTGTGGCGGCAGCATTGAGTGCATGTCGCGTGCAATTTCTTTTGCGCGGTCCACGGAAAAAATCGATAGATATTGAATTATGTGGATTACGTTGAGGTTATAAAAATATTTTGCATAATTATTTATTTAGGTTACAAAAAATATAATTGATTAAAACAGATTATTACAAAAAATTCTTGTAAACTTAATCGTAGGCACTTGTTGCCTCAATGTTTGGAAAACTACCAAATTTAATTACTTAAATAAAATCATGGTACTAAAAATTAAAATACGTTTACGTTTTTTCACGATAACAATTTTCCAGTGTCTTTCGAATATCCGAAGAAATTGAGAGTGAGTGCCGTATATCGAGCGGCATGCCTCGTGGCGGGTGATGCGTGGGCAATGAAATTCCGACGCGAGCAAACAGCCTTCCACGGATAGTCCAAACATTATTATTTCTTACTGGTTCGTTCCTTGGAGAGCGCGCGTGTCCGACGACAAGATGTGAGGATAAGGTATTTAATACATACCTTAACATACACTTTCACCAACGCACCGTATGGCGGCGGAAGTAACGGTGAAGCACTGACGCGCAAAATAAACGGTGCGGTAAAATATGGATCGAAAAGCCAAAAGTTGAATAATGAACTTTTTATTTTGGATTTCATGACTCAACGGTAAAATAACCTTTCTTAAACAGAATTTTATTTCCTGGGTCACATTAAAATCCTCAATGCAACCTAGTTTTCGGGTGCATTGTTCTCAAAAGACAATCTCGGCTTTAAGATTCAACTGAAAAAGCCTAGAAAAGCGGCCATGTTTGAAAACGAAAAAAGCAGTTTTTCGCACACCCAGTTATCATGTAAATCAACCTATTGATTAACTTTTATGAAGATTGTGTAAATGGCAGCGTAAAAAACGCTTTTTTTGTTTTAAAAAGATGGCTGCTCTTTGATACTTTCGCAGTTGAACCTTAAGGGCCAATAAAAGTGATGATTAATAAACACAAAAAAAGTTCCTTCAAAGGTTTCAATTTTTCTTTTAATATAAAGTTGGAACTCAAAAAATCGAATTTTTTTTTTTTGAATATTCTGAAAGTACATACTTTTGAAAATATCTGTGTCCAACACAAAACTTTAAACGCAAATATAAAGTTGTTTGAAAAGTACCGTTGCGTTGAACGTGATATCGCAAAAATTATTCATCCGATGTTCATAATTTTTTTTTTAATTGTTTCTATTTACATTCTCATGTACTTGAACGGTTCCTTTTTCATCCAAAAAAATTTGATTCTTTGCCATGAATTTTTGTTTAAAATTTTGAACACTGCAAAACTCAATTTTTTGGTTAACATATTTTTTGCAGGAGAATTTTTTTTATTGGGAAACTGATCCGTTCAAGTACACCACAATACATTTTTCTTCAATGCAGTTGCAATCATCAACACATACTTACGCTCGCGATTTCGCTAACATTAAAACACCCCGGTAATTAAGTGAACGTTGTAGCACCTATAGACTTTTAAACGCGGTCTCAAGCATTAAACCATTACTCGCGCGATCATGAATCGGTCACGTTCGAAAGCTCCTACCCTCAGTCCTAGCAGCCTAGACTCATGCCTTCAGTTGGACTGATCACAAAAATGACGCTCATATTCACTAGACAACACGTTTCATGGCGACATGACCGGGACCTCTTGTGATATGGGGCAACTCACTTTCTGTTAGAATGTGAACCGTACACCGAAAACTAAATATCAGAATAACGGTTAGCGTGACCATCCAATAACGCACACGAATATGTGAATGGCCACACGGTTACAAAATCGAATTTATACACTCGAAGTCACATGCACACGCGACAAAAACGTTCACATGCATACGAACGCTTAAGCCCTTCGCGATCAACAACGCACACCTGCGTTTGCGTTCCCGCAAACTTGATAACGCCCCGGTAATAAAGTGAACGTTTTAGTACTTACGAAGTTTCAAACGCGAACCTACAAACGTCCGTGTTCGCGCGATCATGAATCGGTTACGTCCGGAAATCATTAGCGTACGTCCTAGCAACTTACATGCAGTTAAACCAATCATAAAATAAAGCTCATGTTCACTGGACAACACGTTCCTTGACGACGTGACCGGAAACTTTAGTGATATGGAATATCTCACTTTCTTCTAGCATCTGAAACCTACACCGAAAATTAAGTATCTATCCGCGCGCGATCATCCAAGAACACAGGCGAATATGCGAAAGGCACAAGGTTATGAAATAGAATTTATATACGCGAAGCTCCGTACACGCTAGCACACGCGACACACATACGCACACGCGATCGAATGTTAATGTGGTGCAAACGCTCGGATCCTACGCGATCGTTCAGTTCCTACGCCCGCAATAATTTACCCCTGGCACTATTTGAATTTTTTCTGCTCCCAAGCTTAGTTCTTTGGGAAAATTCGATCAAAAATGTTGAATTACACCTGAAAAATGTAGCTTTTAAAAATTTCACAAAACTTGGTATTAAACTGTGAAGTCCCGTTTCAATTTTTTTCAAAAAATTCTTTGCAATAATTTAGTTGGAACCCTAAACCCCTGCCACCATTTGAATTTGTTCTGCTCCCAAGCCTAGTTCGTTGGGAAAATTTGTTCAAAAATTGTTATTTTCTCTTGAAAAATGTCTGATGTCGCTTACCCTACGTTGTGAATCCTTTTTCTTCGATGTCACCAGAATTTTCCGGTTGGCACGAGGGTGATAATGGGTCCACGTACCCTACTTGCAGCATGCAAGTTTACCTGGCACAGGTAACGAAGATCCCCGATGAGCAGCAGTAGAACGACGATCACCCAATAGCAGCTCGCAATTAAGGCGAGCGAAAAACAAAACTGCACGGGAAGCAGCGAAAGCTTACAGTGACTGTTATTAGCAGTAGAACCAAACAGCAGCAGCAATGAAGAACTTAGTACAAGAGTTTTCGGGCTGACTAAACACTGCACTTTTCACTGTACTGAACACATTTATTCACCTACATACGGGTTACACATTGCATGCACTTGAAAACTAATTACACTAATTCAGGGATCGAAAGAAGAGCGATCTGATTTGCTTGTAGGTTTATTCTCGACTGTTTCATTCTCACAGTGTGAGCTAATGTTGGCTCACCACATCGTATCATCCCGGTTGCCAGAAGGGCTAGAAAAACCGGTATAACTGGCGCCCGGTAGCACCGATCCTTGCGTGAGAATGGAACTTCTCACGCAGTGGGGCCAAAAGTTTTGCGTGAACCAACAATGTCATTTATTAAAATTTTACAAAACTTTGGTTTTAAACTGTGGAGTGCCGTTCCAATTAAAAAAAAATTTTCACGATGATTTACTTAGAATCTTAAATCCCTGCCATTCGATAAAAATAATACTCATTTTCACCTGTAAAATGTTTTTTTTTAAATTTTACAAAATTTTTGTTTTAAACTTTAAAGTTCCGTCCCAATTTTTTCGCCTTTTTGTCAGTTCTTTCCTGTATTTCTCTTTTTAAGATCTTACCTTTTTGCATTGATATCAGATATCGACGGTTCATGCATTTTGAAACCATATGGCATTAAAATAAAATTTTTGAATCGATTTTTAACGGTTTTTGTTTGTTCTGACACTAGTTGCTGATGTTTCATGCTATTTTTAGCTATATTCCGATGAAAAATTAATCGATTTTCTACATTTCAAGTACTCCCCGTTTGGATTTTTTCGAATATTATGAAATCAATATTCAAACCCCCTTAATGATGTCCGATTGAACTAAAAAATTGCATAGATTCCTTTTTGGATGTAATACGCATTTTATGCACGACTTTATGCGAAAAAAATAACCATTTTCATTGATATCTTCCCCACTGAACAGCCTTCTTCATACAAAACTTTGGTTTAAAACTGTGAAGCCCCGTTCCAAATACATTGGAAACAATACCTCAGTGGACCCTTCGCCACACTCGGACAGCTTTATTCGAGATTTTGGTTCTCTATCTGTTCTTATTTCAAAAACAATGGCTAGGTTACACTTACCGTTTTACTTTTAATGCTACAAACAGTAATAATATTCACAATATTCAAACTAAAACAAAATGAGTTAAGGGGTTATATATGTTGAGATGCGGGAAATAAGGGAAAAGTTTGAATTTTTGTAATGTTTTGTAGCCATATTTTTATGAATTACTTGTTATACGTCTAATTTAGTACAATGTCCCATTTGCAAAATCCACTTAGGAACATGAAAAAATATTAATAATTGTCGAAGTTATAGCAATTATAAATAACCGACAAACCTTTTTGAAAAAACGCGTTTTTTTAAAGAAGTTTGTCGTGACTACGATTCCAGTCCAATAGCTCAACGAAAGCATAAAACTAAGCAAAATTCATTAGTATACCTTGAACGATTCATTCAAAAATGTTTTTCTTTTTTTTGGACGCGGGGAAGATTTTTCCAAAAAAAACACACTATTGAAACAAAACCTATTAAAAAATTCATAACATCGATAAAAAAATTTGATGGAAGCATAGAATCGTTCAAGGACACGGCAGTTAAATTACGAACACTTTAAAAAAAGTTTTGAAATCGGTTGAAAGCTTTTTCGGCCATCGTAGTCACCGCTAAGACGTTTTTGGGAAAAATGTTTTCGAGATAATAGCTTTTGAAGTTTCAAGAATAAGCCACGCCTCCGTAAGGGGGCAAGATGAAAAACGCTATATCTTTGCGTCTACTGCTCCGATCTCTTTAAAAATTTGGGACATTCTTATGAATGAAGAATAAAATTCTTATGAATGAAGAATAAATTGTTTTTCGATGTTTTTAGCCGACCTCAACATATAAACAAAAATGACCTCTGAGGTCATTAAATATCAATTGTGGTCTTTCGAATGCTAAAATGAGCAACCAATTTCACTTGCTCCATTTTGAGATATCAATATTTAAAAAAGTTATGTTTTTTTGCTAAAAATGCTCATAAAATTTGAACTAAATAAACTATCCCAAATCTGCCTGGATAAATAATATTCGTCTCAAAAAACTCTAAAAGTTTTGTGAAGACGCTATTGAAAGAAAAAATATTAAATAGTTATAATGGATGAACTTAATTTATTAGGTACACCCTATCAGACAACAATCTATTAGCTATAAATTTCATTTGTTACTGTGTTCACCCCATTTCTAGTTGAGTGTGTACTTCGCATGACTTCGGTAATCTAATGAACGAGCAAACCGAGATCCATCTTGGCAATGAACTGATATTGACCGTACACATTGGATAATGTTTCATTTTGTTCGCCATCTTTAATTTTGTTGTAGTTCATGCAAGAAGATTTTTTACATATTCTGCAAGAATGCCACTTGCATACTTTTCTCATTCTTGCATTAATATGAAAATTCCTAATGGATTAATTATAAGTGTAGTAGGGGTGACCGGGACTAGTTGGCCGAAGGGGAAGGTTGGCCGAGTGCCTTTTATGAAAAGGCTATTATGCGCAGTAGCGACATCTATTGTGATTTTGGTGGAGTATTTGGTCACCAATGTACCGACGTAATTTCAGGTGTTTTGATGGTGTCGTTAGTACAGGAGCACGTTTGTTCTTTTTTCGGCACTGGTGAGTAAATTCCTGTTTCTGAAAAATACGTGTAACGCGAATCAATTTACATCCGATTTTCATTAACTTTGTACTGCTGGAAAGGGTATTCAAAACCCAACACAGTGGTATAACGGTTACCAGTGTAACCTTATATTTGTTTGTGTAAATCGTAGTTGTTCTCGAAAATATACATTGGGGTAGGTTGGCCGAGTTCTGCGCGGGGCTGGTTGGCCGAGTTGTAAATTTAGTGTAGGGTAATGTGCACTTTGTATTTGTGAAATGCCAACCTTTTTCAAAGCAAAATTTGATATTATGCCAATATTGATGATTATAAAGAAAAATGTACACGAGAAATAAGTAATAAAAATACCTTAAAATTATTACCAAATAGAAATAAGAGATTAGAATAATTAAAAATCGGAAATTGTTTATAATAAAGTTGATTCCGATATTTTATGAGTTAAATGCCAAGCAGGTTTCAGAGTCTCTGGCGTGTGTCGCTTCAATCCTGAAATTTTTCCTCCTGAGGAGTTTCTGGCAAGATTTGTCACAGATCGACCCAACTCCGAACAAAACTCGTCCATTAGAATAGAATCTGCTGCAGATGTAAGCCTCTCTGAAGACGTCAGACCTCTTCCCAAGGCGAGTGAACGATCTGATTCGAAGAAGTGGCAAGTTCATAAACGCCAATCGTCTCAAATTTTGACCGATTCCCCAATAAAAGCAGTATTGGAGAAGCAGAAGCCAGCAGTACGCTGGCGGAGGAAAAAAAATCAGCGAGAGCTGGTAAAAAGTTGACTAAAGCTGCCAAAGGTAAGCCCAATAAGTTTAAAAAGACTAAAAAGTGAAGAGTGGATTTTATTTTCCGTACCTATATACGAAAAAACGTTTTTTTTAATTAAAAGTTTTCCACTTTGTCGTGTTTAACTTATTTTATCAAACTCGGCCAACCTACCCTAGCACTGGGGTTTTTCTTTCCGCATTTGTTTGCTAATAACTTTTTCCCTGATTTTTTTTCATGTATGAAAAATATACATATGTACTCAAGGGTTGTATCTTCATGACAGCGCAAACCGGTTTTCAAGTTTAAATTTTGGAATGTCGCGTCAAATAAATTATGCGGAGTTCACGGTTTATAGCAACACACATCTACTTCGAAAACACATAGAAAAAAATATTTTGCATTTTACATTTAATTTCATGCATGAAAAAAGATGTAAAATTAAATCATTCCGCAAATACACGTGCTTTTTTCAACGAATTTTGATATAATTTTACACGTTGATTGAAAATTACAGTTTCGTTAACTGAAAAACCATTGTATATATATTTATTTTTATTCGAAAATTGTTGTAAAATATGTTACGTGTAATCTCACATGAATGAAAGTGTAAAATCATATGCTTTTTGACGCTTTATTTATGTGCAGTGCATTGATTTTAATTAAAATTTTCTATTCAAGCGATATA
The DNA here is from genome assembly GCF_030247195.1 of Topomyia yanbarensis. NCBI lineage: Eukaryota > Metazoa > Arthropoda > Insecta > Diptera > Culicidae > Topomyia > Topomyia yanbarensis. Next base: position 289,810,513 of record NC_080672.1, read on the forward strand.
TGTTTAGAACCATGCCGGTTTACATGCCGTTAAAATTTCATTATTTTTTGGTGTGTAGTTCAATCTTTAAACATTGGAATAATCTTGTGCGTTTTTCTTTTTTCGTTTTAGCTTTATATAGAACCATAGTACTGACGCAACAAGTATAGTATTGTAAGTATAGATAAGCGTGGTATGGTGCAATTTGAGCAGCTTCAAAGTGTCTTGACCGCTAAAACTTAGTTCTTTTCCATGGGAGTCGGGATGTTTTATCTTTAATCAAACGCGAATTACTCGAATAAAACTATAACAATGTGTTTACATATCTATAAGCATGGGATTAGACATTTTGAGAACTTATTGAAGGGCGGCTAATATGTACAACGATACTTCTTTCACCAAGAATCGGCAGTCCTAAGTTTGCGCCGCTAAAACAACAAAAATGATCCATAAAAAATTGAAAAACGATCCATAAAAAAGTTGTCCATGTTCCATAAAACAAAACTGAAAATCCATAAAACAGTGTGAATGTTCCATAAAAAGGGGTGATTTGATCCATAGATTATGTAAAATTGAACCATTAAATGGTCGTACAAGAGCACTAAAATAGTAATAAAAGAGCAATTAAAATCAACCAATGCCCCATAAAAATATTGGAAATGTTCCATAAAATGATACATTTTGCGCCATAAATTTACTGACATTGATCCATAGAATATTAACAATGTACATTAAAACACGTCGATATGTTCCATAATATCGACAAAAATGTTCCACGGTATTACAAAATGGAGCAATAAAATGGCAGAAAAAGTTCCATAAATTTGATAAAAATTTTTGCTAAATAAATTTTCTTGGTCGATAAAAGATGTAAAAATGAACATTAGAAATGATTCATATATCGAACGTTAAATTATGGTTCATGGATATTTACAAAACGATCCATAGGAAAAGAAAACGTAAAACGATCCATTAATATGTGCTTATGCACCAGAAAAATTAAGTTTAATGAATTCATGCGAAATTGTTGCTATTCGAACTAATAATAAAGTTTATTACATTTGGTTGTAATGTCAAAGTACAACAAACAATGCATACATTATAGTTAAACTTCAGCTTCCGTATCCCACTAGTCAGCTAACTGACCTTAACTAACCTGAAATCATTATGGCAACTCTTTAAACATCAGCGTATTTATGATATTAGAGCGCTGAGACTTATTAGACCACTGATACAGGCTGGCATGAGTCGCAAATACTATCTGAATAACTATCTGAAGCGAAAATGGACACTTTATACACGAACACTGACTAATGTGGCTACGCCACATCGCTTTCTAGTGTACTGTCCGACTTCGCTGCCGCTCAGTCGGCTTTTAACTGGCTATAGCCCCTATGTTTAAGTAAACCGGGCAAACGAGAGGACCACAGGTTTGCTTGCAATTCCATCTACGGGCTAATCAATGCCTCGTCCAACGGATCCTCAGCGGCTTTGCGCCGCTTCGGATCCTTGGCCTCGGATATGCGGCTAAGCCGCATCACGCTAGCTCCCAGTATAAGCTCACTTGTTAAAACACTGTCACTGTTATGAGAATTGTTAAGCACAACTTATTTTTTCAGTTTACCATAAAATTTCGCATGAATTCATTAAATTTATTTTTTCTAGTTCATAAGCACAAATTAATGGATCGTTTTACATTTTCTTTTCTTATGGATCGTTTTGTAAATATCCATGGACCATAATTTAACGTTCGATATATGAATCATTTCTAATGTTCATTTTTACATCTTCTATCGACCAAGAAAAATTATTTAGCAAACATTTTCATCAAATTTATGGAACTTTTTCTGACATTTTATTGCTCCATTTTGTAATACCGTGGAACATTTTTGTCGATATTATGGAACATATCGACTTGTTTTAATGTACATTGTTAATATTCTATGGATCAATGTCAGTAAATTTATGGCGCAAAATGTATCATTTTATGGAACATTTCCAATATTTTTATGGGGCATTGGTTGATTTTAATTGCTCTTTTATTACTATTTTAGTGCTCTTTTGCGACCATTTTATGGTTCAATTTTACATAATCTATGGATCAAATCACCCCTTTTTATGGATCATTCACACTGTTTTATGGATTTTCAGTTGTGTTTTATGGAACATGGACAACTTTTTTATGGATCGTTTTACAATTCTTTATGGATTATTTTAAATATTTTATATGCAAAAGTACATTTTCCCCCAAGAATCCGCTCTGATCGGAGCCAAACGAAAAGTCGATTGATAAATTGACGATTGATTGGTGAATTATCCCGTATTCCATCAGAATGTTCAATTGAACATTACGGTCATCGGAAGGGCTTTGTGGCATAAGAAAGGCCTAAACTCGCTGATAGATAAATTGCATAAGTTTTTTTCAAAATATCTAAATATTGCCCGATCGTTGCGAACTAGCATTGAAAGTGCGTGAGTAACTCTGCATGTAGTAAAGCGGCGCGTGTTGTTGATGATCCTTCTCGTGAGTACCTATTGATTTCTTCTCTGTCCATCGCTGCTCAAACTTGGAATGAACATTTTTTTTGAATGCCATTCTTACCATTTATGTTTTTTTCTTTGGTTGGTAGATGCCTACATTCGGTAGGATACGTGTTGCTGTATCCATTATGCATACTAATAATTTAGTTTTTGCGTGTTGATCGCCGGTAACCCATTTCGGAGAAACTCGGCCGTAAGCTACTAAAGCGAGTTTTTCGTCGTATTTGTTGTAAATTGAGTGATTGTTTTTCAACGGCCATTAGGTATGGCTTCACATTTCAGTGGATTCGAGCTGACTGATAGTAAAAGTTTGATATGGTGTTCGTCGTTCCCATTACCGAGTTTTCTATCTTTACTTTGGTACAATTTATCTTCATACGAACGAATATATACAACGTAGTTCTCTTTCGTTGGACCTTTTGGCTTGGTCATTAATACGTAACATTAGGTGCCAATCGAACTGAAGGCTAAAGAAAGCGACATGTGTACGATCGCGTAACATCGGAGATTTGCTAATGCATGATTTATCGTTAACCGGAAATGTGTTACCTGTGACATCAAGTTGGGAGATGTTTAGTTCATTTTGTTCATCTGATTGCATAATGTGAAAGCACTAACTACATAGCGCATTTCAGTGCTATTGTAATTTCTTTGCCGTAGAATGCGCAACGATAATTTTCATCGCAGAGAAATTCGGCGTGGAATTCGTTGTAATGGAATTTTTAAGCGAAGATAAATGGTAGGATTGGCGATGAAAAAAATAATTTATTTCAACTCAATATAAATTTCTACCAAAAGTATATAAGATTCTTTACAAGCAGAGCACGACGGGCAGGCAAATATCTCACATTTCGGACGCTTAGAAGCAAAGATCGCAGCCATTAGGGACCATTAATAAAATACATAACACATAAATTGCATAAAATTGACTCCTTCCTTTAATTTTTTGTTAAAAAGTATTCCTAATTGCAAAGCCGTAGCAATTGTGTTTTGCGTGGTGCATTTTTTTTTATTAAAATTAACGTAGGGGGCCGGGGCTATTAAGACCGATGGGGTGATTCTGACCCTCTCGATTTCTGAGTAAATCGTAAGACTTTCTGACTGTTGTACATATTCGTGGAACTGCCACAGTGAAGACCCGATTTTATCAGCCCCCGATTTTGTGTACCCCCAATTTTATCAGCTTTTTTACACGATTATGTCAGCCTCATATGCAAATTGATAGTTGGTTGTTTGATGGCTTTAGCAGACGAACCAAGTTGAATTCGAGTAAATCGTATGCATATTTTTCTTATCTTAGAGATCCGAAATGTGCAAAAATAAAAATCTTATTTTTTTGAAATTTTTAAGCGAAATTTAAACTAAATAATCAGAAAGGGTTATGAGGTTACATCTAGAGATTAAAGAAAAATATTTTATGAGCTTCGGTTTATTAAAAAGAAAGGAAAATACATGTCCCGATTTTGTCAATGTCCCCGTTTTATCAGTCTGAAATTCACCAAGGGGCTAATAAAAATGGGTTTTTACTGTATTCTAAAACATTAATCTTGACAGTTGAATCTAATTCTTCGGTTGTTTTACAAAGGAGATACAACATGTTTCATTTTTGCCATCCTCAAAACAAAAATCATTGTAATGGTAAAACCACGATTAAAGCAACATAGAAAACTGAAAAAAATAATAAGTGTTTTGGAAAGCTTGAGACTCCTATTTTATGGAATGATTTTTGTTTGCGTGAAAACACAGGTATTTTTAGACGCTCACCACTTTTGAGCGAAATGAGCGCATGAGGCTATTCTGACGACCTATTCCATCTACCACCGTTCAGCGGCTTGCGGCTACACATACGATTGCACATGCCACAATAAAGACAATACATGATGCACCACTCGACAGCTGAAACTAGCCATATTTGGTTTTTAGGCACTTTTTTTATTTTTTTGCTTCTTAAGGAGTTTGTTCAATAAATATTTTATAGGCAAACATAATTCTATTGGAAAAAATGGCGGTTTGAATTGCCCCGTAGGTACATCCGAATTACCCCTATATTTTAAAAGGATGGAAAGTTCTGCAAATCGTCGCCTAACGCTGCCAAGGAATGCACAGTGGTTTTTTGCCAAAATCGTGCGATCTATTGATTACGCCTAAATTGTTGAATTTAGGCAATGACGTTTTCGGAGGAACTTGTACATTATAAGGAACATTATAAACCCTTTCATATGGTGTTAGTATTTAAATGATTTATCTCCCTAAAAGTGAGATTCTTTTTGCCAACTTTCTTGCAAATGCATATATTAAAATTATGTCTTCAGCAAAGTTGTAGAGTAAGCTTTGCTAACAACTTTGCTGAAGACACAAAGTCTTTATCTTTAATATATTCAAAATAATTGTTAGTTGTTTGTAGATGATCCCTTTCAAGTCAATTTATTAATATAACTTTTTAAATATTTCTCTGACAAGTTCGGTATGTTCCGGGAAAAAGTTTGAATAATTTAAAAAAAAGTTTTCTATATTACAACAATGACTTATCTGTATCTGTATTTTCAAAGTAATTTGGATTTTTTTTGAAAAATAAAGTGTCAAACGCATATGCCGTTACACTACCGTTACAACTAAAATTCAACTGGTCTCATTGTTGATTTAAACTAGTTCATCGTTAAATCCAACATATTTCAAAATGATGACTAATTTTGATTGACGTTTTGTTTCATCAACCAACGGTTGAAAGTATGGAGTTTAATTGTTGAAATACTCCGGAGGTTAGTTATTGTACACGTAAATTCAATATTTAGTTATGTTTATCATAATGTTATCTTTTGTGGACTGTGTGAACTTTTTGACGTAGGACTACGTCATTGTTTTAGATATGGGGGTGAACTTTGCAAATTCTACAAAAATGGTATGTAACGAAAAGTGGTCCAATTTTAAACGCATATAATTCAGCCATCTCATGATAAATTTTCAAATCTTTTGCACATATCGCCTGAAATACATCTAAGAATAGATTCCAATAGATAACCCCAAAGATTTTTGAATCATGGCATTTAAAATTTAAATAATGTACAACCTAGTCAAAATATCGCGCATTTATACACAGAAGATAGCGCTTCCTAAGTCCGGCACGACAGATTTGTGTACCTAGCACGCTACGCTTTTATGAATGACGTCATCATCGACTATTTAAAGAACGGATTTGGCCGGACAAGCTCAGTTGCCTGTTGAACGGCAGGCGGAGCAGTTCACTGCACAGTGTGTTTTCACAGTCAGTATAGCTGACTAGTTTATCAACTAGTTTACAAAAATATTTCTAAAGAAGGAAAGATTTTCATGGGCATTAAAATTTAACATTCAAACCAGCAATGAAGTCAGGTAATTTTTTGTTGTTTGCGAATTAGGTTGGGTTCAGACTAAAACAAGCTTTTGAAGCTGAGACAACTACCTACCTGTATTACCGTTATGTCAAACTTGTATGAACACAGTTAATGTATTTTAGTAGTGTGTGCATCTCAGCTAGTTTGCTGTCAAAATCAAATATTATTTTTCAATAACTATTATTTGAGAATCTCTCAAAAACAAAAGAAAATTTAATAACATTCTATTTTTTGTTGATATCAACTAATTAGGAAACAAAAATTTTCATCGAATGGCTCTCAATGTACAGTTTTATTTTGATGGCAAGAAAATTCATTTTATTTTGTTGATTTTGAAAAACGCATCCCAAGTGATCTGTCCCTAGGTATAATTAGTATTTTGAGATGAATTTAGGAAAAATCAGTAGAAAATTCAGAAAAAATTCATCTCGTAATTTTCGTATTAGAAAGACACCAGATTAACCTTCTGAAGTGAGCGATTTGTTCGAAATTTAGTTAAAATCCTTCTGTGGTAGTTTAGTGATTAAATTTAGAATTTTTGTGAAATTAAGTGAAAGATGTCGGTGTATATTGCAAAGATTGAGCTAGTAGCGATAAAGATATTTACCTCATCGCTTTATTTTTAAAATATTATAAGTTTACTGCTCCAATTTTAAGAAAGTGACGAATGCTAACATATTAGTCAAACTCCAAAGAATTTTTCTCGCTATTGAAATGGTGGACAGATATGTTGATGTATATTTTTGTTAAAGTTGAGTAAGCATGAAGTGAGATGAATAGAGGGGCTGAGATGAATTAGGGACCGTCCAGGGCCGGCGTTACACTTTTAGCACGAGTGGGTAGTAAACATAGGGTGAGGGTAATAGAATAGGGATTTGTCTCATTTTCGCAATACACACGCTTGCATTACATTTACATTAAATCACTTGCAGTGTGTGTGTGTAAATGAAGCTGTTGTGCATCAATATTTTCAGATGTGTGCCCGACATACATACGTTGCAGATTTCAAATTTAAGAAAATGTCCAAAATTTCGAGTGGGTAATTACCCACTCGGTAATTTTCGAGTGGGTAGTACTACCCATACTACCCACGCTATCCGCCGGCCCTGGGACCGTCCACCCTATGTGTTGGCAGGTTACTGGTTAGTAAACCACCAACACATACATATCCCGTACCGCGTTATGTAGTGATAATTTGCTGCGGTAAAATATCGGGTTGATACTAATTAATGCAGTATAAACTATATAAATAGATCTCTTCATTACTTTTTATTTAATTATTCTTTAATTTCTTTCCTTTTTTCTAGAGTCTATGTCATATATGAGAAAAATGGGTGGCTAGGCTAAAAATGTGTTGGGGGAGGGTAGTCCCCCTCCCTTTTTCCAATAGGTTGCTACGGCTCTGTCTAACTGCAACAGCTACCGGCAGAGCAGGAACTTCTATTTCTATATGGCTTGGATGTTAAGGGGGGAGTAAGTGCTTCAGCGTAAAAAAAAACACTTTTTTGCGATTTTTTTTTTTAAATTTGAGTGAAACGAATTGATTGAAACTTTTGTATATTATGTTGCATCATTTCAATAACATTCTATAATTTTTTCAAACAAAAATATCGACAAGCGACACGGTGTCGATGTTTTTTGTTGAACGTCTCTGAAAAAAAACACGATTTGCGATGTTAACTGCAATTGAAAAACAGCCCAATTGATTTATTTCAAACTTTGCATACACATTCCATGGTAAAAATACCTAACCCCTACGATGAGTTTTCGGGATAATTTTTCAATTTAGGGGGCTTTCTACTCATAAAATAGCGAAATTTTGCTTGAAAATATAGCGTTTCCTTCATTTTAAGAGTACAAAACCCCTTTAATTGAAAAGTTATCTCAAAAACTCAATGTAGGGGTTAGGCATTTTCTACATAGAATGTGTATGCAAAGTTTGAAATAAATCGGTTAAGTATTTTTCGAATGGCAGTTAACACCGCAAATTGTATTTTTTCAGAGACATTCTCCAAAAAGTTTCGTCACCGTGTCGCTTGTTAATATTTTTGAATTGAAAAATCACAGAATGTTATTGTGGTGCAGTATAATGTACAAAAGTTTCGATCAACTCGCTTCACCCTAATTTCTAAAAAAAACTCGAAAAAGTGTTTCTTTTGCACTGAATTCATTAATAGCCCCAAACTCTGGGGCTTATAAAGGGTTAAGTATGTTGCTGAAAAAACTGTGTCCAAGTCTTATCTAGCTAGTTAGATGCCTCACCATATTTAGCTAGAATTACTATATTAAGAGTTAGGCGGACACAAAAGCCGGAAAACTGGCAGCTCTTATTTCAGGAAGAAAACACTGGCATCCCATTCAAATGTTCAAGCTCTAGCTTAATAATTTCATTGTCGTCGTGAGTGAGAACTTTACATGTACGAATAGAAAAACCAATTCGAAGATATGATGATATGCTTTCATACTTGTGCGAATATCTCTTGGTGTTACAGAAAAAAATTGTTCTTTTCGTTTCTCCACACTCGGTAACACAAGGAAAGAGTAAAATAATTATAACCATAATCACAACACCTTTTCCATATACATCCAAAACGAACATGTTATGTGACATCATGCTCGATTGGCTCCGGCATTTGACATTTTCAATTGGCTCCGCTCAGTGTCTCCGCCTAACTATGAATATAGTAACTATATATTTAGCTAGACTTTCGACGGTGCATAAACGTCACGCCCTTTCTGAAAAAAACTCATTTTGTAATCTGATCAGCATTTCTTTTCAAACTAAGCGTTTCGTTGTATGGGAAATATAACAAGTTACGCATTAGGTATAGACTTTGAAATGTGATTGTCCTACATACATTGAATAGTAAATTGGAAAGTTATCGGGATCATTTTATATAGTGTAAATGCTGTGCATCTGATCAAACTTACGGATGCGTTGTTCTACGTTTCAACGTCATAGTCATTTAGACAAAGCGTCACCATTGATTTTATTCCACAAGCTCTAATAAGTGGGACTTCACTTGCGGCGCGCCTGCGGTACGTGTCTTGGTTGTTGCAACTTGTTTGGCCTGTTTTCAAGTTCAATGTTGTGCTTTACAGCGGGGGGATTTTCGTCTACCAGTATAATATGTGGTGTACTCCGATGTTTGCTGACTGGTGCCATCACTGACCGCAATTGTTTTCTTATGTACATATATTCTATAGTCTTGCTACCGTGTATATTCGAAATACATGGCGAGAAATAACTGTTGGATTTATTCCCACAGGTGGGCGCTCAAGTTACGAAGAACCCAATAGTTTTAGACTTAAGCTTTGTTCTTCTAAAAGCTTTAGAATCATCACATCAGAAACGATAGCTTCGTTGAGGAGCTGCTGCATAAAATGCAACATGCTAACCAAAGAGAGTTCCACGATCACCCTCCTTCACGATTTTTAACCCTCCGGCACTCGCGCGAATGGGTCCCCGAGTGAGCAGCCGCTGGTGCTGAAAGAAGATTTCGCTAGAGTTTCAGTAGGTGTTGCACAAAATACAACGGCGCGAGTTCCGGAGGGTTAATATCGAAAAAGCATTCTCGTACATGCAATCTAGTCTGGGTGTACTCTTTGACAGGTGCTTTTGACAATGCGTTTTTTGCCAAAAGTGTGCGACCTATTAGGGACCCTTACACGCGCAATAAAAGTGTCATTACTAAGTAGTGTCATTACTGGAATCGTATGGGAATTCCATCATTACTCGCCTTACACGTTCATTAAAAGTGACATTACTGCTCAGTAATAACATTACTAACGCCTCGTGTACGGGGCCCTATTGATTACGCATAAGTCGTTAAAATTGTGTCAATGACCTCTTCGGAGGAATTTGCGGTCATTACAAGCCCTATCATATGATGTGGTGATTTTAATGGTTAATCTCCCTAAAAGTGAGATATGTTTACCAACATTCTGGCGAGTACATATATTAACACTTTATAGGGCAGTGGCAACTATATTGCCACCTTTTCGTTTCGTTCATAACACAGGAATGTGAAGTGAGATGAGATCTACTTGTTAGAAGTCTGGCAACTCTTCTTATTACTCTTTATTGAGATACAGTGAAAAGTGTCAGATTAGTGAAGAGTTTTTGGAAAAAAATACGACGATTTCTTTTTGGACAATAAAATTAGCTCGATTTTGAAAAAATACTCTAGACCCTTTAAGTTGGTGATGCAAATTTGTAAAAAAATTTGTAAAAACTATTTTTAATCCGAAAATTTGGTTTATGAGAGGTAAAAATTGCAAAGAAAAAATAAAATGAATAAATGAACGTCTGTTATCTGTGGTCTCATTTTTCAACTTATCCTCAGAATCCAGGAGTTATTTATTTTTAATCAGATATTAACCAGTAGCCTACCTTAATTTCTTTCTGAATTACTGATTCAGCTCTATTTGTTTTTATATTTGCACCAATCTCATTGGAAATACATCAAACATTACGAAGACTGACTTTTTCTAACGGGCGGTAGCAAGTATATTTTCCGAACAGTTTTTATTACGAAATAAATGTAAATATGTTCTAAAGAATCCTGTTTCTATTAATATAACATTTATTAATAGCCCCGCTCTGGGGGTAAAAATTGTTTCTTCGGCAAAGTTGTAGAGCATTCTGATTCGCTTGAAGAATTTACGAAGATATCAATATCAACGTTCTCGTTATCCTGCTATGAAATTTATATATCAGGATCTACAAAAAATTAAGCACAGATCTACACTCTTAAGAAATTAAATTCATTATTTCTTCCAACACTGCCAGTGCACCACCGACATCGACATTTTAAACTTAAATAAATGAGAATATATTCATCGCAGAGACTCGGTTCCGTTGAATTTAATATTCAGAATGAATTGCTGAATAACGTAGACGTTGTCAGGAAACGAAAACAAGAGGAGGCGTGTACTCCCCAGTTGTTTTTAGATCATTTAGTATAAAAAAGAGTATATCTTCCCAGCCGATTTAGACCGTCGAATTAAGAATCAGCTTTACGTGTTTGAGCACTACTATTTAATGGTTCTGTTGTTATCTCATTTGAAACAATACAACTGTACTTAACCTTAAACTCGTAAATAAGATTATAAAAAGTTTATTGAGTCTGGGAATAGACAGAAGTGTTTTCCGGCACATAATATATATTTTTCAAACGCGCCTGATTGAATTTAGGAGAATAGAATATAAATTAGGATTTGGAGGAAATGAAAGTTATGTCCACTACGCCACTGCACCTAATTAAAATTTATAAGAAGTAAAATGATTAAATATTCTCACTTCATATGTGAACCGCATAATAATGAACAAATATTTTAAACATCATTTAGTTATATTCAAAGCTTATTGTTTTAGAAAAAAATAAGTTTTAAAATAGGGTAAGGTGGAGTAAACCCGACCCCCCCTGTGTTATCGAAAATCGGATGCACTACGCGAACTAATATCAATGTTGTCGTGTATAGCATCGCAAATAATCATAATGGTGGCACGACAGCATTTTATTAGTTTACATTGAGATGTTCAAACGACAATAGGTGTGCTTTTTAAAACTTTTGATTTGAGTTTTCTGCATCATTGGCTACAGGATATTTCTGATTGTTAAAGTGATTGCATAAAAAATGTAAGTGGATTTTAATTCTTCAATTAAAGTCCTACAAAGTGCATAGATGAATTTAGTCCAACTTTTTCCATAATTTTTATAATTGCATCGTAATGAAAAATGACGCGGTGGGGCAAATCCGACCTCTAAATAGTTGGGTAAATCCGACCGCTTTTCTTTTTTGCCAAGAAAATGTTTATTTATAAAATTGAAATATATTTTTATTGTTATTATTTATTATTTTTTGCACAATGGTTTATAATTGCAAACAAAAGACACAAAATCGTGATGAATATAGTATTCGTCGAGCAATTGCTCCGATGCAAATGGGAATATCTTTACGTGCTACTGCTCGTGATTTTGACATTCCAAGATTGACCTTGAATTCCATTTTCTTAATGTTATATTGAAATTGAAAAATTTGGGTAATATCTGTACTAAATCAATCAAAAACATAGGCGGTCGGGTTTACCCCACCATTTTTGAAAACAGCAAGAAATGAACTTTTTCGTAAAACGCTTATATTTCAAAATTTTCCCAAGATTCGAATAAAATTATATACATAGAAAGTTGTCAAGAAGTCTAACCTTTAATTTGGTATATAAAACGACTTGATCTGATGTAAAATGAGCATTTTACAGCCAAAACCATTTACTAGGTCGGATTTGCCCCACCTTACCCTATGTAAGCTCACAATCATTGCCGAAAGGTTAATTATCGTTATATCGTTTGAATTGAGACGGTGAATCAACCATTGAAGAGTAGTATTTAAATACCTAAAACTTCTTCTGAATTCGACGGTCTAAATCTACTTTAAAATATACTCTTTATTTTATACTAAACAATCTAAAAAGGGGCTTGGGAGTACCCCCCCCCCCCCGTGTCTTTTTCATTTTCTGAATTCGTCTATGTTATTCAGTAATTCATTCTGAATATTTCATTCAAAGGTACCATGTCTCTACGATGAATATATTCTCATTTATTTATGTTTTAAATGTCGATGAATTTGTGCAATTGGTTTGAACCATAAGTTTTAAAACCGTTAACTATTTTATGAAAATTCGTAGCTAATTACCGTCTTCGACAAAGTTATTAACCAAGGCTTGAACAATAGTCTTAAAAGCTGATTTTTCATATTGAGTGAAATAGCGATCTGTATTAACGTAAACAAAAAATAACGCAATGCACAAAACCAGGGAGCAACCAAATATACCTGGCGTTGAGCTCGAATGTTTAGTAGGATTACTATAGTTGTGTCCTAAATATGTTTTGCTTATTTTATGATTCTGCTTCATAATTTGGGGACACACTGATTTGTATTTACTTTAGCGACTTGCGGCTAAAAGAGCCGTGAATGGAATGGTGTTCATGATTTTAGGTGGTTAGTCTCGATTGTTGTCAATTCTTTTCGTGTTATTGTGATATTTGCACACCTAGAAAAAATAGTGTAAATTTACGTCTCCTGACCATGACATATACGAGCATCAAAAATGACTTAATTCTACGTTTGATTTTAATTTTACATGACGTTTAATTTCGTAAATCATGTAAAATTACTCCACATATAGCGTTTGTTCTGAATGGTAGGAAGTGTAATTTTATGTCATTGCGCACGTAAAGTATATATAGCATGTAAAATTAAACGGAACACGGTAATGTTTCGTCATGTCGTGAATTACTAGTTGTTGAATTGTGTCATGTTTGCAATTACGTTAACGATAAAATTCAGATTTTTTTGGTGTGTGATTTATGCATTCACTGTTTGATTTTTTGCGTGGATTAATGTGATTCATGTTTATGATTTAATAGGGCTAAGACACGATTTTGTAATTTCTATGTACTTATCGTGATAAAATACTGGAAGATTGTTTATACGAAGTAATGTGACAAAATGAACTGGATTATAAGAGCGTAACTGATCAGCAACATGGTTTTGTGAACTATTTCGTGAACACGAATTGTAACTCTGTAATGTGTTTTTGGTGCACAGTGCAGTTCTTGTCTATCCGATATTACAATAACCAAATGAAGGACGATGGTCCTAATAGATTTCTTATATCTTCTGCTCATTAAGGTTCACTTGCTTTATTTTTTTAATTTTACATAATTGAGTGGGTTTCTAAGTAGACTTTGTCAAGCACGTGCGTCTTGACTATATCATGTTGCTACACGCTACTGGTCAGAGTATAGGAGGGGGTTTGTCGCCTTTGGATTACGCGTAGATCACAAACAAACTTGTTATGACAGGTTGTATTCTTTCGATGCGTCGAGTACATAACACGCGTAATATCTTAGTGCTGCGAGAGCTCACTCCAAAAATTTTAGAACAATAGTAGATCCGTGAAATAGTTCAAGTAAAAATATTATGATCATGCACGAAATTGCATGTTTCATTAACTATATCATCAACTATTACACGAGTACGAATCATAAGCGATATATTCAGAATCATGAACCAGTTCACGAGGCATGAATGAATCCATGAATAATATTGCAATAGTTCAAAACTGTTTTAAAAATGTGATTGAACTCAAGAGCTTGAAAACTACATCATGACCAAGATGTAATAAGTCATGAATTTGTTTACGTCGTATAGTACCGCAAACAATGTTCCTAGATTTATGGGTAAAATCGTGAGTGAACGTTCGTTATATTAATAATGCGTTACGTAAGCACGGTATACTTCGTAGATTGCAGACTGATGACTCTCTTTTCCACCCAGACTACTTGAGAAGCAATTGATCCAGTCTAAGCGAGAATTTTGCCGGAGAACCACCATTGCGGGCCACGAGCATCTTTACCGTAACTTGGGATACGAGAAAGAAAGTGTTGATGTGGTACTTACCTAACGGAAGGCCCCGACTCAGTGACACTCCCAAAGGTACCACGGATTGGGTAGTGGGTAGGTTATGCTAGTCAGGATTTGCCTCAAGCAACCGATGCGACTGAGAATATATGTTCGTGCATAAAAAGATTGAATAGTTTATTGACTGTAGGATACGTAACTTAAAAATGGTACTATTGTGGATATATTATATTATATTATGTCACGCAAAAATAGTCCAATACTAACAAACCTTCTCTCATATTACCATCTTCATCCCCATGGTCTAATACGAACCAAATGATTTCATGACATCCATTTATGTCACTATTTATCATAGCTCTTCCCCCTAATAGCGCGGCAGAATTTATAAATGGTCCTTTATAGGTATTATCACAAGCATATTGAGATCCCGTACTTGAAATTGTCCACCTCGTTCGATGTGACGTTACGATATTACAATGAAGACGCTAAACAGAAAAAATATCGACTCTGTAGTTTAGCTAGTTTAGGTTAAAAGTAAGCATGTAGGGAATATTCGAATTCGGGGTGGGAAAAAAGTTTCGGCAGCGCCCCGCCGGCCTATCGGTCGTTAGGTCGTTAGTCCCATATGTTAGAAAATAACGGCCCCGGATGCCATGTCTATCGCGGAATTATATTTTATTAAATGTGGTGCATGCAAAAATTTATACATTCTTTCCAACAAATTTTCTTGAGATAATCATGTTCACAAATGAAACGTAAAAACTGTGATTGGAATCGAAAATGGTTGGTTTCGACCATCACATGTATGTTTATGCAGCTTTCAATAATCATAAAAAAGAAAAAAAAACAGTAAGCATATGAGACAACTTCCTTAAGCCATCGCTTCCGGTGAGCAAATCTCATTTTTCAACATGTTGGTTTTCTCAGTGTGTGGTGATCATTGGTTTTTTCTCCTTGAAAGAGCGTATTGCAATTCGCGCTGTGGAGGACCTTTTGTCGACATTACTACTTCCAATAGTCGCAGGAAGCAAAATCCTAGCGGCGAGAAACGTAGATTAACTGCAAGATAGTTTGAATTAGTTGCGATACTTATCCACTTTGTTTCACAGCAAAAGCCATGACGAAGGAAGAAGAAGGAGAACTAAGCTATTTTTAAACTATGAGACTGTTGTTCAATGAATCATTTGATCAATTACATTTGAAACTCATACATCGTAGTAAATACTGAAATATATTTAAATCATTCGCTGTTTGACTATTCGCCTGGCACGAGCGACTGTTTCTTGAAATGAGATTTTGGAAGCCTTTTCGCTCGATGACGTTTTAGTGCCATTAATTTGTGCCGTGCCGAAAACGAGTTTCCGTTGATGTCCATTCCATTTCGTATCCCAAACGGCAACCACCAATACTGTTTGTGTAGCCCGAATTGGATGGAAAGGTTGGCGTCATTTATAATATGGTAATTTTTTGGAAGCCATTATTTATTTATTTATTTCCACGACAAGACGGTGTTGGTGGTGCGCGCTCAAATTTGTGAAAGTTGAAATCAGCTCGACGATGATGGCTGAATTTTTTATTAACATGCTGTTTGAATTATAAATACTTACCGGAATGAGTCTAAATGAAAAAATGTTTCCTGTTTTTTGCATTCAATGTGCGAATTTGTTGTGCGCCGCGAAAGGGCTGTTACCATTTAGAGGAGTTTGCTGTACCCGACAGTGTTGTATAGACTAATTTTCATAATCAAAATTTTCAAAAAATCAATTCTGCCGCAGCGTCTCTTAGGTAACCCCTAAAAACTAAACCCCCGTTTTTCTTGAAAAAACGATCGTTCTGGAATTTCTACAATATATTCAAATTTCTTTTATCAGCTACGCACGTTAGATTTATTTTTTATTGTGCAGTTTTTGTAATGAATATTTTTATGCCGAAAATCACGGAATGTAGGAGACTTTACTAAGGAAGTTTCTAACTTAAAAGCTTAACCTGACAGCACAAATATAGCGAATTGTGAGGTCGGATATAAGACATGTGTGTATTTTCGATGGTTCCTATTTATCTGCTTTTCTTCTCATTCTTATTCCAGTACGACATTCCCAAAAGCACCAGTCTTGACTGTGAGATTTTCACATGTTTGATCGGCTCGAAGGAGTTTGACAGGAGTCAACACAAGCTAGGACCTACACGTGAAGGCCCGTACCAGCGTTGTCAGATGGTTTTATATAATATCGGTATATGTTCAAAAAAAAATCGGTATTTTTGTATTTATCGGTATGAACTTCATCCTTGCAAACCAGTGTTGAATTATAGTTATTTTTGAATATGTATAAACAAATTTTTGAGTTCAACCGCAATCGGTTATTGAACTTGAGCCAGTATTTTGACAGAAACCAGACAGAATTCTAGCCAGATGATGAAATGCTGTGCACGGTGTATTTATTAGAACAACTTAATGCAAAAAAATCAGCATCTCTGAAACTTCGGAATATGAAATAATGGACTTTCCCCTTTCATTTGAAACTAAGATCAAAATGATCCGTTGGGGGGTCCAGAGCAACTTTTTTTTAAGTTTTTTTTCGTAACAATATTGGTTTTACTACTCGAGCTAGTTCATATTCCCTCCCTAGCTTTAGACATTCTAAAAACACTAAATGTGAGAATTTGATAGACAATTTAATTGTCTACAAGTTTGTTGACAACTAAAAATTGATTTGAATTCACCCGGAAAAGTTTTTAAGATTTTAACGAAGTTATATCTAAGATAGTTTCACACGAGGCCTAGTGGTTTGGAAATGTATTTTCTTGCACTTATTTCACTACCAAAAAAAATAATTTGGTTTAGTGACATGACAGTATTTGACGGGATTCATTACAACTTCTTCGTTAACAATTCCTATTGACCTTTTGAAAATTAGGATGTTTGATAGAGACAGAAAACCATTTCTGCTTTTGATTCATGTTTGTAACCTTTCCCGATAGGTTCGAAGGAACTACCATTCATCGGAAGGTATTGCTTGGTTACAAGGGTTCGCTAACTCTTATGTTTTAGAAAGGACCATGCGTCGCATAATTTAGGTTATGATCGTTTAAGTCAGCTATTATAATTCTGTTCAAGACGAAATGTTGGGGGACACAGTTTATAATTGAACACAAACCAAAGAAGTAACTGTCCAAATTAGTGATTAGCGTGAATCGATTTATTCAAATTTTTTCCGCAAAGTATATTGTGGCAGTTGGATTTTACGGCCATTTCTTATCAATTATGCGAGAAATCGTTAATAAATTGATCCTAGATTATGCGAAATTTATTACTTTTGAAAACAAAATATGATTTGAGTACAAGAAAAACCTTATATACATAAAAAATCCACGGATATATCCCAATAAAAAATCTTTATCCAAAAACTCTAAGTTTTTTGTTCACTGTTTGTCACATTGAGTTAATTTTGAAAAAGATTATCAGCGTTTTTAACCAAGCATTCCAATGAAATTCGCGAAATATTGCAATGGTGTTAACAGTTTTATTGAGTTTGTTCAAATATAAAGGTTGAAGTTCAGGACAAGTGAATTTTATATATTTATGCTAGCAAAGTAGGAGGTTCATGCAAGAATAGTTATCAGTCATCCCCGAGAACAATCAAAAAAATGAAAAAGAAGACATACATCATTGAAAAAGCTGTTTCTGCGGGAGGAATCACTCACCATCTTGGAAAAGAATATTAATATTATACTAGTTTGGTCAACACTTATCTATGACTTTTCATCCCAAAAATATTAATGGTGCCCTATATCAGGTGGAATCTGGAATTATAATTTTCAGCTAAAAGATGAGACTTTCCAAGCTCTCAAATTCCGCTGAATGCACTGTTCAACTAAACACAGGTATTTTGCAAATGAAAAAAGTGCGTTTGAATTGAGTTACAAACCACTTTATTTATTGCATTAAATTAATTCTGTGAAACTAACTTAGACTTTGTTAAAATATTAAACAACTTTTCCGGATAATTTCAAATTTGTTTTTAGTTGTTAACAAAGTTGTAGACAATTAAAATATCTATCAGATTCTCACTTTTAGTGTTGTCCGAATGTCTAAAGCACCATCTAGGGACAGAAGTATGAACTAGTTCTATTGTAAAATCTATGTTTTTACGAAAAAAAAACTTCAAAAAAAAAGTTGCTCTAGACCCCCGACGGATTATTTTGATGTTGGTTTCAAATGAAAGGGGAAAGCCCATCTTTCATATCCTGAAGTTTCAGAGATGCTGAATTTTTTTGCATAAAGTTGTTAAAAAAAACACCGTGCTGTGGCATTTTTTTACACTCTAACAGCTTATTAATCATATTCCATAACAGGAAGTTTAATTATAAATAAAATTGTTATGTATCGGTATAAAAAATACTGTTTTTGGATGCGTTATCGGTATACCGGTATTGATTGTCGAGTATAAAAATCGGTGTATCTGGCAACGCTGGCCCGTACACATACCAATAGAGTTCGTTTCCGATGCGACAGCGAATGTTTGTTTTCGATATGAAACATTGTCGAAATCAAATCATTCGTAACCCAACTTTGTACCGGGAAACAAGTGCTTTTTGTTCTCTCCGGTGTGGTTTAGTTTTTTCGGTAGTACGAAGGTGCTTGCTGTGGCAGAGGCTGCAGTAAAGCATTACTAATAAACAGTCCCGCGAGTGATAATTATTACCTGCGATATCGGTTAAAGTAGTGCAGTGAAGTGCGTTACTAAACAGTTTTCTTGCCTGAAAGACGGCTTTGTTTAGACGAGCTATATCAGCTCTCTACTGTGTGAAGGTCACGCTGGTGACGGATAAAACAAACGAAGGATCAATTCACCTACCAGCTCGTCAGGAACCAACTGGTGAAGTGTTTCGTTTTTTACTTTTCTTATCGATTTTTTTTATTATTGTTTTTGATTTTTTATTTTGATTTAAATTAAATAGTGCGGTCGAGCGTGTTGCTCCCGCAACAAAATGGAACAAACAGAAGGATCACCCTCCGAAGACGAATATTATGGGGAAGAAGAACGTATATCTGATACTGAGACAGATAATGTTATGGTCGATCCACTTCCCCCACTTTCCCCCAATGTCTCACAGCCCCCCCCCCCCCCCCGAGTCAAGGTTTACCAGGATGGATCCGCTGGTCCTTGGGTGGTATACTTTCGGCCCAAAAATAAACCGTTAAACAGCATAACTGTTGCACGGGAGCTGACAAAACGTTACTCGGCCGTAACCGAGATTAAAAAGGTTCAGTCAGATAAACTGCGCGTAGTCGTTACTGACTTGAAACAGGCCAATGATATCGTTAGCAATAGCCTCTTTACGCTGGAGTATCGCGTCTACATCCCTTCTCGTGATGTGGAGATCGACGGTGTGGTAAGTGATGCGGGTCTAACTATCGATGATCTGATGAATGATGGGGCTGGCCGCTTTAAGGACCCTAACCTTCAATCAGTTAAGATTTTGGAGTGCAAGCAATTGCACTCAAAGTCCATCGAAGATGGTAATTACTATCCATCAGACTCGTTTCGCGTAACCTTCGCCGGATCTGCACTTCCGAGCTACGTTGAAGTGGGAGGAGCTCGTCTACCTGTACGCCTGTTTGTACCGCGGGTCATGAATTGTTCCAATTGCAAGCAGCTAGGTCACACGGCCACCTACTGTAGCAACAAGCAACGGTGCGGTAAATGTGGGGAACGCCATGCGGATGATACTTGCAGTAGGCCCGCTGAGAAGTGTGTTTACTGTCGGGAGAATCCGCATGCACTTTTGACATGCCCAACGTACAAACTTCGCGCGGATAAACTGAAGCGATCCGCCAAAGATCGCTCCAGACGCTCTTACGCAGAAATGCTTAAAAGAGCTGTTCCACTTATCTCCGAAAACCCATTCGCTCTCTTGCCAACTGATGATAACGCCTCTAACGACCCTTGCGAGGGGCATTCTTTGGCTCCGCTTGGAAACTCTAGGAAAAGACCTAATCAAAACTCACCTGAACTTCCTCGTAAGGGTCCTAGGTTGTCCCAAACAAGGGTACAAAATAAAAATAATTCATCAACTGGAAGTGCTGGTACAAATCCGAAGATAATACCTCCTGGTTTTGGGAAATTGAGATACAACCAGGAGTTCCCAACACTCCCAGGGGCACCAAAAATCCCAAGTGCTCCAATTTTACAGTCAGAAACTCAACCTAAAACGGGATTCCTTAAATTTTCTGACATTGTGGACTGGATATTCACAGCTTTCAACATTACCGATCCTATGAAAAGCTTGCTGGTTGCTATTCTACCAACAGTAAGAACATTTTTAAAACAGTTGACTGAACAATGGCCCCTCCTTACAGCGATCGTATCCTTCGATGGCTAACTTATTAGACGGAATCAGGGATCTGATCACTGTTTTACAGTGGAACTGCAGAAGTATTATCCCCAAAATTGATTCATTAAAACACTTGCTAAATTACAATCATTGTGATGCATTTTCCCTATGTGAAACATGGCTAACTTCTAATATAAACCTCAACTTCAACGATTTTAACATTATCCGCTTGGATCGAGAAGACTCATATGGGGGGGTACTTTTAGGGATCAAAAAGTGCTACTCCTTCAATCGAATCAACCTCCCTTCGACGCCAGGCATTGAAGTTGTCGCTTGTCAAACAACAATCAAAGGCAAAGATCTTTGCATTGCTTCTATTTACATTCCTCCTAGGGCCATGATCGGATATCGAAGATTCTCCAACGTGATTGAACACCTTCCCTCGCCCCGCCTGCTTCTTGGAGACTTTAACTCTCACGGTACGGGGTGGGGCTGTCTATACGACGATAATCGATCTTCGACAATTCAAGACCTTTGTGACAACTTCAATATGACAATTCTGAACACAGGGGAAATGACACGGATTCCTAGACCACCTGCGCAAGCAAGTGCACTGGACATATCTTTATGTTCGACATCACTACGGTTAGATTGCAAGTGGAAGGTAATATCTGATCCCCACGGTAGTGACCACTTACCAATTGTAATTGCAATCACCACTGGTTCAAGACCATCGGCACCAATCAATGTTCCTTATGACCTCACACGAAACATTGATTGGAAGAGCTACGCTGCTGAGATATCCAAAACTATCGATTCAACACAGGTACTTCCCCCGGAGGAAGAATATAAGTTTTTGTCCAACTCGATTATCGATAGCGCGATTCAAACTCAGACGAAACGAGTACCCGACGTGAACACCCAAAAACGTTCTCCCAACCCGTGGTGGGACAAAGAGTGCTCAGACGTGTACGCGGAGAAAGCTGCCGCGTATAAAACCTTCCGGAACGACGGGTTAGTTGCTAGTTATCGAGTGTACGCGATATTAGAAAAGCGAATGAAAAATTTAATGAAAGCTAAGAAACGCAGTTACCGGCGCCGGTTTGTCGACGGGTTAACAAGAGAAACATCGATGAGCACTCTTTGGGGCACGGCCCGACGTATGCGAAACCGAAACAGTACTAACGAGAGCGTGGAATATTCAAACCGTTGGATATTCGATTTCGCCAAGAAGGTTTGTCCGGATTCCGCCCCGGTACAGAAAATCTACCGCGCCGCGTCGCCTTACAATACCGCGAACGAAACACCGTTTTCGATGGTGGAGTTCTCACTTGCTCTCTTATCATGTAACAATAAAGCCCCAGGGCCAGACAGAATCAAATTTAACTTGTTAAAGAATCTGCCAGACTCTGCCAAGAGACGCTTGTTGAATTTATTTAATAAGTTTCTTGAGGGTAATATTGTCCCTCATGACTGGAGGCAAGTGAAGGTCATCGCCATTAAAAAACCAGGAAAACCAGCCTCCGACCACAATTCGTATCGTCCGATTGCAATGCTGTCCTGTATCCGGAAGTTGTTCGAGAAAATGATCCTGTTTCGGCTCGACAATTGGGTCGAAACAAATGGCTTACTGTCAGGTACACAATTTCGCTTCCGCAAAGGCAAAGGGACGAACGATTGCCTTACGTTGCTCTCAACAGAAATTCAAATGGCATATGCTAACAAAGAGCAGATCGCATCAGTATTCTTTGATATTAAGGGGGCTTTCGATTCAGTTTCGATCAACATTCTTTATGAGAAGTTGCACCAGCATGGTCTTTCGCCAATTTTAAATAACTTTTTGCTAAACCTGTTGTCTGAAAAACAAATGCATTTCTCGCATGGCGATTTATCGACATCACGATTTAGCTACATGGGCCTTCCCCAGGGCTCATGTCTAAGCCCTCTCCTCTACAATTTTTACGTGAATGACATTGACGAATGTCTTGTCAATTCCTGCACGCTAAGGCAGCTTGCAGATGACGGTGTGGTCTCTATTACAGGTCCTAAAGCCGTCGACTGAGCTAGTCGTATTTTCTAGAAAGCGTGAACCAGCGCAACTACAGCTTCAATTAATGGATCAAACTATTGCTCAGGCTTCAACATTCAAATATCTCGGGGTATGGTTCGACTCTAAAGGTACCTGGGGATGTCACATTAGGTACCTGAAACAGAAGTGCCAACAAAGGATCAACTTTTTCCGTACAATAACTGGAACATGGTGGGGTGCCCATCCAGGAGACCTAATCAGGCTGTACCAAACAACGATATTATCAGTGTTGGAGTACGGATGTTTCTGCTTTCGCTCCGCTGCGAACATACATTTCATCAAACTGGAGCGAATCCAGTATCGTTGCTTGCGTATTGCCTTGGGTTGCATGCACTCGACCCATACGATGAGTCTCGAAGTGCTAGCGGGCGTTCTTCCGCTGAAAAATCGATTTTGGGACCTCTCATATCGATTGCTCATTCGATGCGATATTCTGAACCCATTGGTGATTGCAAATTGCGAAAGGCTTGTCGAGCTTAATTCTCAGACCCGATTCATGTCCTTGTACTTCGATTACATGGCACAGAACATCAATTCATCTACGTATAACGTCAACCGTGCTCATCTCTTAGATACTTCTGATCCAACTGTATTTTTCGATACATCCATGAAGGAAGAGATTTGTGGAATTCCGGATCATATTCGCCAACAAGTGGTCCCAAATATTTTCTATAACAAATACCATCAAGTCGACTGCGCCAAAATGTTCTACACTGACGGATCAATTCTCGACGGGTCCACAGGCTTCGGTATCTTCAACGAAAATCTTGCTGCCTCATTCAAACTCAATGATCCTGCTTCAATTTACGTCGCAGAATTAGCTGCCATTCAGTATACTCTCGGGATCATTGACACTCTGCCCTCAGACCATTACTTCATCGTTTCGGATAGTCTCAGCTCCCATTGAGGCCATCCGTGCGGCGAAGCCTGGAAAGCACTCACCGTATTTCCTGGGGAAAATACGGGAATATCTGAGTGCTTTATCTGAAAAATCTTACCAGATTACCTTGGTTTGGGTCCCGTCACATTGTTCTATTGCGGGCAATGAGAAGGCGGACTCTTTAGCCAAGGTGGGCGTATTAGAAGACGACACTTACGAAAGACCAATTTGCTTCAACGAATTTTTCAGTATCTCTCGTCAGAGGACGCTCGATAGTTGGCAAACCTCATGGAGCAATGGGCATCTGGGACGGTGGCTACATTCCATTATCCCGAAGGTATCAACGAATGCTTGGTTTAAGGGGTTGGATGTGAACCGGGACTTTATTCGTACGATGTCAAGGATCATGTCCAACCATTACTCGTTTGACGCGCATCTCCGTCGTATAGGGCTTGCTGAAAGTAATCATTGTGTTTGTGAGAACGGCTATCACGACATCGAGCATGTTGTTTGGCTGTGCGCAGAGTACTGTGTTGCCAGGTCCCAACTAATAGATTCCCTTCGGGCCCGAGCTAGATCACCCTATGTGCCAGTCCGGGACGTCCTGGCAAGCCGTGACCATCCCTATATTTTTCTTATCTATATCTTTTTGAAAACCATTGATGTCCAAGTTTAATACATTTTACCTTCTCTCATTCACAGTAGAATCTCACCAACCTATCCCTGTATCTACAATATGGCATTGCTTCACGAGTCTTCGGTGCATACCCTTCTTGATAACCGTCTATCCAGAACATCATGACATACCGCACATGCAGATGATATAGAGTGCCAATAATTATCCGAAATATCGACCCTCCCCTCGCCCCTGCGATTACAGGCTTGAAACTACAACACTACAACAAAGTGTGCATATCCGCCACAATGATCAATCAGCAAACGACGATGTCAATTACACAATATGTATCCCACTTCCTACCTTTTTCCTTTACTTACATAAGAGGGGAGCAAGCCGCCCCTAAATACGGCTTTCCCTTCCCCCACTAACATGTGACATGTAATATAAAAAAAATGAATTATCGGCCTCGTTAAGCTACAGCATTTGGGCCTAAATAAACGTATTTTAAGATAAAAAAAAATTGTCGAAATCAATTCGGTTTTAGCTCTATTCAAAGTCAAGACACTTCCATTTAGGCTAAAAGTACTCGAAACAGATACGAAAACCTCTTATTCCAAAAGATAAGAGGCTGCTTTTAAAATCCCTGGCCAACAGCACGCAGTCAGACAAATTTTAATTTAATTTCCAATGGAATCTTCTAGGCTCTCAATAGTAGTTTTCTCATCATCAAACTAGTTCGTTTCTTTTTAATTGAAGGATCTAATTGGTCCTTTTTTTAATCTAAAGATATATTTGAAACGGCTCTATGCGTTAGCACAACTGAGCCGTGGGTCTTTTAATTTTTTACAATAAGTAAAAAAAATATAAAATGCTATGAATGTCGGTCTTCTAGATCTTGTTGACGCAGTTTGCTGCTGCGTGTTGAGATCCTTTCTTTGGCGGTGAAGCCGCTTGGGGGTCATTCAGTCTGCTTCTCTCGCATTATCGTTCCCGTCCATGTCAACTGCTTTCTTGCTGTTCACGATCAGAGGCTCTTATTTGTTTCTTGTTCTTACGGATCGCTGTTGTAAATCCGTCTTCATCGGTATTTTCTTCTTTATTGGTGATGCTAGTTGTTGGTTTGGGAGCGGTTATCGTGGTCGTTGTACCTGCATTATTGGTTAATTGGATCGTTGTTTTTGGTTTAACTGAAAGTGTCGGTGGCTGCTTGTTAGAGTTGGCTGTAGTAGATGAGTTTTGACTAGTTGCTTCGGCGCATGTTTTTCCGTAGTGGGCTGTATGGTTACAGAATTGGCATGTTGGTGTCTGCCCGGGATATGTGATAAGTGTTGTTTGCTTATAGGCCACGCCATCCTTCGGTGATTTGCATTCGATAGTCATGTAAGAAGGTATTGGTTTAGTCACTCGCATCCTCACAATACGAACGCCGTTGGGAATGCCGGTGAAAAAATTTCTCCTGGTGTCATTCGTAATACATTCTACTTCTCCATATTGCGACATGATTTGTTTGATGTAATCTTTCTTAGTGCGCGCGGCCAAATCATGGATACGTACGTCCACCATGTCGTTTTTCATATGCACCGTAATCTTGATTCTGGTGTTATTAAACTCGAACTCGTGTTGCATGTTGTTCTTTTCAATAAAGTTTTCTGCCTGTGCTAAACTTCTAAACGTGATCGAAACACAGTTTTTAACGGGATGTAGCTGAATGTACGTCACTTCGGCGAGTTTAAGCTCCATTTTAACTTTAACTAATTGCTCCACTTCCTGAACTGTGGGTCTAACACGAGTTTTATTAAAGTTGATCGAAATCGTGTTATCTCGTAGCACGGGCACTTTTGTTTCATTTGGTAAACTCATTTCACTCTGCAGCCGGGGGTAACAATACAATATTGTTTGTGCACTGATATGATATGGACTGCTTGTGCGATAGGCACCGATCGGCTTGTAGGTAGAATTGACTGTTTCACTTGTGCGGGACGATTTTTAGCTTCTGCTCAGGGCGAGTTGTGAAGACAAACTTGGTCATAATACTCCCTATTGATGGTCTTTCTGTTTTCCAGGTAATCGACCATGATAATTTCTTTGTTAACCCAGGATACAAGAATCATTTTTTTTATTTTGATTAACCCTCAAAAAGGCAACCGGGTCTCAGAGGCCCGGCACGTTACAATTTTTTAGTTACAAAAAAATGTGTATGCAGTATAAGCTTGGGCATGGAAATTTTGATAAGTAGCTTTGAAATCTATAACAAAAATAAAAAATCGTGAAATTTTCATCTATGGAGTGATGCGCAGCTATGTTTGAATTTTTTACATGCACAAAAAGGCAAGCCGGGCCTGGCAGGCCCGGTATGCATGCAATATTTACTAGGAATACCACAGGTTTTATACATTAATATTTATCTGAAAAAAACATTTTGATGAGTTCATTTTCATATTAGCAGGAATTTTTTTCATGTTTTGATTGATTTTATCTTTTTACCTTTTCTTATAAGAAAAAAATCTTGAAAGTTTGAGCGAATTCTATACATTTCTTTTATAAGAAATGTAAAAATAGCATGCCATAATGACGTGTGTCATATTTTTTGGGTAAATACTTTTATTTCACCCACTGTGGTCTACTTGACAATTATTTGGATACAACGTAACCTAACTCTGTCGTTATTGTCTATTTTTGTTGACTATTCTTTGTGTTATAGTTGTCGTAATTATTCAAATTGTAGGATCTAAAAGCAACAAAAAATTGAAATGGCTATAAGACGATATGCCATATGTTTTCAATCGTCTCAAAGAATCTGAAATAATGGAAGAAATTCGAGCAAATTCAACAGCAGACGATTCTGAAACTGATTTGCAAAGCGAGGAAGAAGATGTGAATGATATTGCTTCCGACGATGAATCTGATGCAGAAAATATTCATGTACTCCGGTTATGCATCAGAAGAAATTAATAGCAGCCCAGAAACATTTATTGGTCGTGTTCAAACGAAATGGAGCTCAGAACCAATCGACAGTCGACGTGATCTTCGGAGTGCTCACCTTTTGGAAAAATTAACCTTTTTACATCCATCGCCTTATACGCTTAAATCGAGATTTGCTGCGCGTTCGTACTCATCATCCTGTAATTCCGGAACCGGAAGTCGGATCAATCAGAAATTCAACAGCAGCCAATGGGAATGCTGTACCTTTCATTTGAAATCAAGTTTGTAAAAATCGGTAAAGAATTCGCTGAGAAATAGGTATGACATTATCTTAGGAACTTGGTAAGTTCCCCCGGGGCATCAATGGGAATGCTGTACCTTTCATTTGAAATCAAGTTTGTAAAAATCGGTAAAGAATTCGCTGAGAAATAGGTATGACATTATCTTAGGAACTTGGTAAGTTCCCCCGGGGCATCAAGAACCGCCATAGCTGGCCAATGTGGTCGAAGTGCCTTCGGTGGGTCATTAATGATCATGCAAAGCCAAGTAATGTTGCACATATTTTAATATATATTGCATCATTTGGACATCATGGTGGTATCAGTTTCTATGGAAATTTGCTGTGTGATTGTACTCTTCAACACGTAACTCCAGAACCGAAAGTCGGATCAATAAAAAAATCAATAACGACCGATGGGAAGGCTGCACCTTTCATTTGAGACTAAATTTGTACAAATCGGCCCAGCCACATCGGAGAAAAATCGGTGAGATTGTTTGCCACACACATACATCCATACATACATACACATACAGACATTTTACGATCTCGACGAACTGAGTCGAATGGTATAAGAGATTTGGCCCTGCGGGTCTCGGTTAAAAAGTCGAAATTTCGACCGATTGCATAACCTTTCTATATGAGAACGACAAAACGGAGCTTGAATTTAGACGGGCCTGAGAGGCCCGGCTTGCCCTTTAACGTTAGGATTTTAGCTTGCCTTCACAAGGGTTAAAGGTTTAAACCTTAGGGTAGTCGTCTCTTTTCGGGTTAGAAAATATCTTTGGAAAAATTTCTAACCCTATGTGCGGGGTTGGGAATCGAACGCAGGTGAGCTGCGTACAAGGCAATCGATTTACCAACTACGCTATGCCCGACCCCGGCAAGAACCATTACATTATCTGTCGGTGGAACTGTTATGGCCATCTTTGGAGCCGGTTCTTCCTTCTTAATCTTCTGCATTGATTGTCACCTCGTCTCTGGTGTATAGTGAAGGGTCCACGCTTCAACATCAGCAATAAATCGCCAAATCATCGCAAAAAAATGATTAGGTAGGGTAATGTGTTATCGTGGCAGTAGAGCCTATTTTGACCCTGTTTTGCACCTCTTTGTTGCTAGCCAAGCATATGGGATAACCACAATATCTATTTGGCTAAAGCAGGTGTGCAAAAATAAGCTCAAGTTGTATTCTTTATTTGTTGTGCACATATATATTTATATTTGATTCAGGAATACGGCGGTACGCATTATCGCCACTACCACAATCAAATCAAACCTTATGCATCCAGTACACAGGAAAAACCGACAGTGCGGCCAAACTGAAACCTAAACCTGAAAATATGTACTGTAATGCAATTTAAGGTATAAACAATCAATAATTTCAATTGATTGCTGATTGCGGAGATTTTATTTTCATTTGGACATAAAATTCGGTTCAGAACAATGCAATTTTTAATGTGAAACTAGTCATCGCCAGTTGTTAGCCTTCGCATGATTATTTCCTACTACAGTGAAGACCCGTTTTTATCAGCCCCTTGGTGAATTTTAGGCTGATAAATTGACAAAATCGGGACATATACACTCAAAAAAATTTAAACGTTTTGCCTATTGATTTTACACATAGATTTTGCAATTAGCGGTGGCAGATAGACACTATTTGCTGGCACATAAACCTAATGTGTGCATTTACAAGCCATAATAATCTTACATTCACATTTCATAACCATAAGGCACATTAAATCCGATTCTATAACATTACGCACATATAACTTATGTGGCGCATACATAGTTTATACAGTTGACACATAGAAGGTATGTGTGCGCGTGATAACATTAGCATTTCTTCTTCATATGGATTTTAAGTGGTTTGAAGGAAATAGAATTAACGTTTGGATTTTATTTTCAGTGTATGTTTCTTTCTTTTTAAGAAACCGAAGCTCTTAAAATGTTCTTCTTCAGTCCCTAGATATCGCCTCATAACCTTTCCTGATTATTTAGCTTAAATTTTCCTTAAGGGGTCTAACAGTGTAAAATAAAAAAATTTTTTTTGCATGTTTCGGATCTCTAAGAAAAGTATGCTTCACGACAGGATTTACTCGAATTCAGCTTTGTTCGTCTGCAAGAGCCCATCAAGCTACCAACTATCAATTTTCATATGAAGCTGATAAATCGGGTCAGCAAGCTGATAAAATCGGGGGTAGTTAAAATCGGGGGTTGATGAAATCGGGTCTTCGCTGTAGTACAATACTGGGCGCTCTTCTTCTAACAGCTGATGAAAGAGCGTGATGTTTACGTTTGCTTTGATCGACTGAAAAAGTAGAATGATTCGTTTTATAAATCATGCGTTGGAGTCCATGATTTGGATATCTAGCTAGAATCGACGCAAATGGAATATAAGGCATCGCGTTTCAACTATAGTAAGGGTAGAGTGGGGTAAAGTTGGTCAGTTTTCTTTGTCGAGATCGTGCGATGGTATTTTTGCGCTGATTTTGACAAACAAGCACTCGTTGAAAAGGTTATACATCTAACAACGTTTTGGCAGTAATGGTTTTATGTCTGGCTAAATATTTTTCAAGCTAATTTCAATAAGACGAAGGTACATTTTTTCGATGCTTTTAAAATCTGGGGGTTGGATGGGCCACAATATTCGAGGTTAAATTAAACAATGTATACGCCTAGAAAATCAGCGGTTCAACTTTTATTTGTAAAGAAATAATACTGCAGATTATTTATAAAATTAAATTGACGTCATTCAGATAAGAAAATGAGAAGCGGCATATGATGAGAGAAATCATGAAACCGCAAAAGGAAATGTTGAAAAAACATGTTCGGCAGCTGCGTCTGGCTTGTACATGCGTAATCACCAGAGTGTGGAATTGAAGTTGTTCATTCCGTGGTTTAAGCATTGGTGGATTAAGCATTGGCTGATTAACTGTGAGACGATCAGTAGTGACCTATAGTGCCCCCAAGCGGCTGACCTATCGTGCCCACAAGCGTGTGTTTCATGTTGATCTGTATATTTTTTTGAAAAACCAAAGTATCGAAAACCAAAAACTTGTGTTCAGTATTAATTGTTACATCAGAAAAAAAACTCTATTTGACATATTTTTACATTGATTAAATGTACTGCACTGAGGAGATCTCAGGTCCTCTTCCACTGCGCATAGCCAACGTGTTCGTGGCCTCACACGAAGTCGGTGTCCTCTTCCTGGCTCCCTGCTGAATATTGTTTTCGCATTTGTTTCTTACGACATTCGTACCACATGACCAGCCCATCGCAGTCTACCGTATTTGATATGTTTAACAATATCCGCAGTTTCATATACTTAGTACAACTCATAATTCATGCGTCTCAGTCATGCTTCATTTTCGCATATCCCGCCGAGTACCGTTCGTAGCACTTTATGCTCGAAGACCGTAAAAGGCCCTGTTGGCAGTTGCAATGCGCCTTTTTACCTCACGGGAAATATCGTTGTCGCCAGATAAACGAATTCTTCGACCACTTCAAACACGTCACCATCAAGAACTACCTCGGAACCAACACCACTAGACCTGCTTCTCTCTTTACCTGCGATCATGTACTTTGTCTTGGCTGAGTTGATGACTAAGCCTATCCTCGCTGCCTCCATCTTAAAAGGCACGAAGGCCTCTTCTATTGCTCTACGATCGATTCCAATTATATCACTATCGTTCGCAAAACCAAGAAGCATATGCGACCTTGTGATGGTAGTTCCGTTCCTTTGCACACTAGCTTTCCTGATAACTCATTCAAGAGCAATATTAAACAGCAAATTTGAATGATCATCGCCTTGCTTCAGTCTCACAAATGAGGTTGAGATCTCATCTGCAATCCGAATACTTGTTGTTGAACCATCCAACGTCGCACGTATCAGTCTAATCAGTTTCACCGGAAAACCATGTTCTGACATAATCTGCTCATTTCTTTTCACTGAGTCGTACGCCGCTTTAAAATGAATGAACAGTTGGTGGGTCTGCAAGGTGTACTCCTGGAATTTGTCTAGGATCATTCGCAGGCTGAACATCTGATCCTTGATTGATTGGCCCTTACGAAAACCAGCCTGGTATTCACCGATGAAGGACTCCTCAAGCGGCCCAAGTCTGCTAAACTGGATACGCGACAGTATTTTGTACGCCGAGTTCAGGAGAGATGTCCCCCTGTAATTAGCGGACTCAAGTCTGTGCCCTTTCTTGTAGATTGGGCAAATGAGTCCATCCAGCCAACTAGCAGGTAATTCTTCGTCCGCCCATGTTCTTAGAATAATGAGGTGGATTATTTGGTGCAGCTGTTCACTACCGTGTTTGAGAAGTTCAACCGGGATCACGTCCTTCCCAGCAGCTTTACCGATTTCAGCTCACGTATAGCGTTCCTAACCTCGTCTAGTGTTGGTGGATACACAGCTTGTCCGTCATCCTGTTCCTAGATACACTTTCACTTCCGCCATTCAACAAAATCTCAAAATGCTCCTTCCACCTGGTAGCCACCATTGTTTTGTCTTTCAGCAAATTTCCCTCTCGGTCATTGCACATAACGGGTACTGGCGCTGATTTATGCCGCGCACCGTTGACAGTTGCATAAAATCTTCGCATATCATTCCAGTCCGTGCTTCAGCAATCACACTTTTTTCGTGCTGCCTTTTCTTTTCGAGTTGGATTCGTTTCCCCCACTCCTCGCTTCCCTGTACCGTTGAATCTGGCTTCTGGCCGCATTCTACTAGTTCGTCACTCTCTGGCACTCTTCAACGAACTAACTGCTTCGTTGGCGCCGCTGAGCTGTAGCTGTATCACTTCTCGCGCCGTCATAGTCACAGCTTCGTGGGTAGCCTCCCACATGCTGTTGACATTGCCAGTTACGTTGGTCTCATCTATCCGCTCATCCAGCTTTTGGCGATACTCAGGTGCTACACCTTCAGCCGAAAGACGTTGAATATTCAATCGCATCGTTCTGTTGTTTCTTGAACTCGTGACGCTGGATAATCGTGCACGAATCTTTGCTACCACGAGATAATGATCCAAGTCGATGTTTGGGCTTCTGAAGGTCCTCACATCAATGACATCGGAGAAATGCCGTCCATCTACCAGTACGTGGTCTATTTGGGAAAAAGTACTGCCACTTAGGTGTCTCTAGGTGTGCTATCGGATATTCTTACGTGCAAAATAGGTACTATTGAAAACTATAACTAATTAATGTTCAAACCCCGCTTTTCTCTGAAGATGAAGGAATATCTCTTCGAAACGTTGCACTATGTGCAGGCATGTGATCAAAAATTTTAGTTGCCCACATTTGCTCTATGCTCAGAACGCTGTAGTTGGAGTTTCAATTAGTAGTCTTTTTCGTGGTTTGTATAGGACTTCCATATATCCAGAATGAGATTTCTCAACGAAACAATGCGCAGGCTATAAGGATGACTGGAAAGAGATAGCATTGCAATAAACTGATTGCACGGCTTTTGTACTATCGACAATTATGTTGTTGACTTTCATTTTTCCCGGAACGTCACTAAGCGATTATTTGTTAATTCTTTGTCAAGTTAGCTTATGTCCCTATGTTAATTATACTGTAGCAAAATTATAATTTTTTTTTTGGTTTATTTTACAGAGCTCAATGCGTTAGCATAGCTGAGCCGTGGGCCTTTTTTGATTTTTACAATATGTAAAAAATAAAAGTTAATTTTCACTAAGGCTATCTAAGGCATACTCACAACAAGAACTCCATTGCGGAGACCTGGGAAGAAGTTCCTCTATGTGTCTTCCGTAATGGTTTCCACTTCACTGTATTTTGACAGGTGTAGTTAGATAACAGCGGGATTAGTACGCGGTGGAAAGTCATGTAGCTTAACTTCAATGGTGTTATAATACGTAGGTTGGGATGCTATATAAAATGTCATTACATTCGATTACGTTCTGTGTATCAAATGATTCTGCTTGTTTAATATTTTGGAACGTAA
The DNA here is from genome assembly GCF_030247195.1 of Topomyia yanbarensis. Classification (NCBI taxonomy): domain Eukaryota; kingdom Metazoa; phylum Arthropoda; class Insecta; order Diptera; family Culicidae; genus Topomyia; species Topomyia yanbarensis. Next base: position 289,843,923 of record NC_080672.1, read on the forward strand.
TCAGTACCTCATGGAATTGCACAGCATTGACTTCTACTATGTTGAGCTTCATGTTCACCTTCAAGAATTACTCTACTTCTCGGATCGATGGTCTTACCGAACATTTCGAAACGTCAACAGCAACACAGCCAAAGTGGGCTATAAACTGGCTTGGTATTGTCACTCATTGTTTGTTCACTTCTCACACACTAGGTAGTAGATACCCAACTTTGTTTTTGCAACTAGACATTGCAGCGCACGGGTAAAATTTGATTGCCTGTCCTGCTATAGCAGAGGAGCGATTTTTAGCTTCTGAACTGCGCAAGATGAGAAATCGAACTGAGCAAAATTATAGTGTTAGTGTTAGTTGTAGAAATAAGCTGTAAAATGTATCATTTGGATTTGCAGACATCTACATGCCCCTCCATAGCTCTACCCACTGCCAAAGTCCGACGGCGACTGAGTTAGCTAAGGGGGCAAACACTGATAATAAATATCTCAAGCATTGAGCGCAGTCCACTGGACCTAATAGGAGGAGACATTGGGGGTCGATGGGTCAATTAGGAGATATTTGAGACTGCAGCGGTGATCACAAAAACTGTTTGGAACATGTGATGACATCATCACAGTTCCTCGGTAGCGGAGTGGTTAACGCACCCAACTAGAGACTGGGAGATCGCAGGTTCGATTCCTGCTTAAGGACATATCTTTTCTCAGTGTTTCCAGTAAAGGTGAGTTTTCACCGTTTCTTCATTCTCACTGTTCCGGTCATTCTTTCTCTGTCTGTTTTCCAGTGGACACGTTCATAAAGAATCCTTAAGAAAGGAAAAAAAACAAAGACTCACGTCCAAACAAGGAATATATCATTTGGATGTTTGTAATCTGTTGGTACAAACGATGGGGAGCTTTTATGTCTGAGTGGAGAAAGGGTTTGAATGAAACCTAACTCCAGGGGCTTTGCTCTGCTCCAAATAAAACAATAAATAAAACAATAAAACCGCAAGCATAGACTAGACATTTCCACCTATTTACTTCAATGCAAACGAATATTTTGAAATATTTACTTGTCTCATTCATCAGTACTCTCTCTCTCTCTCTCTCTCTCTCTCTCTCTCTCTCTCTCTCTCTCTCTCTCTCTCTCTCTCTCTCTCTCTCTCTCTCTCTCTCTCTCTCAAACCTATTTAAGGGGCTTGAAACCACATGTGACCTTATCTCATCTTATCTTCTTTTTTCAGAAATCTGTGATTAAAAAGACATCTTTGAATTCCAAAACAAATTGAACGTTACGTTTTCCTGATATATATTTAGTGTCCATATATAAAACGGAAATACTAGATAATCCTGAACGATATCGTCAAGAAATGAAGTACGCGGACACCTAGGGGGCCGTGAAGCAGTTGCTGGGGGTTCGCGAAGCAAAACATATTTTCCGAGTATACTGAATTGAAATTTCAGTCTTGTTTCCAAACAAACTGAAATTAACATATTGATAGCATACAAAATCGATGCAACCCAGGGTAATTTTTAAGTGGTACGAAAAAGGTTGAGAGCTGCTGGGTAAGATTTTTTTTGAATATAGAACTAAGATTGAATATATAATCATTTCATTTCATTCATTCAGCATTCTTTTTATTAATTTATGTATTTGTCTATTGTATTCGTTTTGCCTTTCTCAATAGAAAGGTATTGCAATTGCTCTGAAAACCGACTTTTTAACGGAGGCCCGGAGGGCCGAGTGACATATACCATTCGATTCAGTTCGTCGAGTTCGGCAAATGTCTGTGTGTGTGTATGTATGTGTGTGTGTATGTATGTGTGTGTGTGTATGTGCGTCTGTGTGTGTGTACGCGAACACAATCTCACTCACTTTTCTCAGAGATGGATGAACCGATTTTTACAAACTTAGTCCCAAATGAAAGGTGCAACGTTCCCATAGGCTGCTATTGAATTTCTAATGGATCCGACTTCCGGTTCCGGAATTACAGGGTGATAAGTACGAACACGCAGAAAATGTCGATTTTAATAAATTCTGCAATGAATGTATAAAGGTGAAAATTTTTCCAAAATATGACCACAACTGCTTCGATTTGTAGTATTAGGTCACTAACATCCATTCAAAGTCTATTTGGCCACATTGGCCACCATCCTCGGTTCCGGAAGCCCCGGCGGAAGTATCTAAATTCAGAATAACAGTCACATCGGTTTCTCGGAGATGGCTAGACCGATTCGACTAAACTTGGCCTCAAATGAAAGGTATTGCGTCCCCGTAAATGGCTATTTAATTTCATCCCGATCCGACTTCCGGTTCCGGAGTTGCAGGTTGTGGCGTGCGATCACATAGCAAATTGTGATTCAAACCGATACTCCGATGAAAGCAAAAAAGGTAAAAATTTCGCTAAAATGTCTCTCAAACAACTTAAATTTGCTGTTCTAGGTCACCGACGGCCAACCAAACTTTCGTTGACTACATTAACCACCATAGACGGTTCCGGAAGTGCCCGGGAAAAGCGGCCATCTTTCATAACTAGCAAACTCATATCAGTTTCTCGGAAATGGTTGGGTCGATTTTCACAAACTTAGTCCCAAATGATAGCTATATTATCCCCACAGATGTCTATAGAATTTCGCACGGATCGCTTGTATGGTTCCGGAAATATAGACTGAACGGTCCGGTCACACATGAAATTCCCATATAAGCCTGAACTGATATTTTTTTTCAAAGGGGGGACCCCATGAAATTTCAGAAATCGAATTCGTATTTTTGATGCCAAACATCTTTAAAATGCATGAAACGTCGAGATTTTATGTTATCTCGAAAAACATTTTTTTTATAAAAATCGACTTTTTGGGACTTTGCCGATTTCGCACCTTTTTTCAGTTCAATATTACCGTGGCTGTTTTTTCTTTTTCAAAATTTTAGAACTCGAATAATGATTTATTTTCCTGTATATAGTTGTCATGTGAGGTATAATAATAAAATGTAATATATGCATTTAAAAGTTTTTAATGAATATAAACAACGCACACATTCTCGTGATTCATGAATAAGAAAGGCACAATTGCACCGCTAGGTGGATTAAAATAGGTTTTTCAGTTCAATATTACCGTGGTTGTTTTTTCTTTTTCAAAATTTTAGAACTCGAGTAATGATATTTTCCTGTATATAGTTGTCATGTGATGTATAATAATAAAATGTAATATATGCATTTAAAAGTTTTTAATGAATATAAACAACGCACACATTCTCGTGATTCATGATTGAGAAAGGCACAATTGCACCGCTAGGTGGATTAAAATAGGTTTTTTATTTTATTCTTATCAGTTTATTCGTTTCGTGCATTTTTTATACCATTCATTTAACTTATTTTATTCACTCACTTATTCATTTATTTTATTAATTTCATCTAAATTATTAATTTGGTTCAAATTTATTTATCCTATAAATCTTAAAACTATTTTAATATTGCGAAGTTTTTTTCATTTTAATAATTGAATTCAATTTATTCCGTTTATTTTTTTTCTTTTTTTCCAATTTAAATAATTCTATTTATTTTCTTTACTTTATTGATTTCATTAATTTTATAACTTTTTATATTGTCTAATTTTTGACTCAATGAACTGAACTGAAATCAAATTATATTTATTGTATTAATTTGCTTTATACTAATCATTCTACTCATTTTATGAATTTGATAACATTTCATCAAATTTTGCTTCAAAAATTTTTAAATTTATTTTGTTTTAATGATTTTCTATAGTTTTTTTCAGTTTATTCGAGGTACTATTCGTGCAGAGCTTGAAACTATGATCATCCCACCACTAGTTGGGTGCCTACTTCGTATGAGTTCTGTAAACCAATGAATGATATTTGTAAGAAATTTCTTATCTCCCTGTTAGGTGGATTAAATCGGTTTTTCATATCCAAATCGGCTGTTAGAATGTGATTTTCAAGCAACCCTCGTATGTAGAATATGTATAGAGCTTATAATCTTTTTTGATCTTGTTTGTTGCTAGACATCTTATGGACATTCATAAAAAAACTGTTTTAAATAAAATGTTGGATATTTGAAAATATAATCAGTGTCTCTAGAATACCTTTGTTTTCAACATAACTTTTTTCATTGAAGTGAATTGAAAAAATACTGTTTTTAACCCTATAAAATGATTTCGTTTATTTTCATTCTAGACGTCCAATCTCGTTCATTTTCTGTCAACTTTTCTTTGCAATCGATTGATGGTTATTTGTATGAAATATTCAAAATAAAAATTTTAGTAGAATTGAAAAAGCACACTTTTCTGATTTGCGCAAAGAACCGGCTCGTAAATGGTTACCTGTGCCCATCATAATACTATGAATCATTTCTTTTAAGATATACCTACATCGCACAAAAACCCCCTGCGCTCATAGTTGCTTATCCACACACTGCGCTACCCTTTCACTGACAATAGCCCATCCCCATTCCATGATTTTATTTTTCGCCATTCGCCGTTTTGTCGTTTCTTCAGATTTCACCTAACCTCTGTCAGGCTATGTCTGACTAGCAAATCGCCACGGCTGATGGTAACAGACAAAGCCTAGGAGAGGCTAGATTACATCTGGTCTCGCTGCTCCCTTGACCCTGGCGTCCAACTTGGAACTAGCCGCTAATCTGCATTCAGCCGAGTTTGGACCTAATTAAGCAACCAAGTCACGCTGAGCTCGCCGCCGATGAGCGTTGGTTTTATGGATTGGTTTGAGTTAGTAAAGTTGCATTCTGAACAGTGCCTGGAAACTTAAGCCGATCACGAACTGCGATGCACCACTGTTAGTGAGAGGTTCAACCGATTAATAACATGCAGAGGTCAATCCCATAGCGTAGCGGCCAACTTCGGACACTCTATTTGACACAATGTGGTAATCCTTGATTTTAAGTTGAATTATGACTTCGTTGAGACAATTTCAAAATAACTAAAACAACAGAACGGAGCCCGGCGCAGCTGAATATGCCGAATATTATATTTTTCGAACACCGACCGGGTATCGTTCGTTTTGGAGCAACGAGTCTGAATCGTTTTTGGCTGTTGTTGTTGTTGGTGATGGTGGTTCGGTTCATCGCGTCACCAAGCCATTTTTATCACGAGTTCTGACAGTCTCTTCGGTCCATTTGCATAAACACATATCAACTTCGTTTAGTCTGTTTCGAAAACACTTGCCTCCTTCTCCTCCACTAGCACTGTGTTATATTTTAGGGTTAGTAACTGCTTTGAGACCGTTGCAGATCCGGAAAACGACCATGAAAAAAACGCAGTTTTTGCAAATTCAACCTAACACACAAGTAGAACGCACGGACGCCCGGTGCCGAATAAACAACGAGTCATTTGACTTCGTCTCTTTAAAACATACAACAGTTTTTTTTCACTTCAATCGGTACACATCTATGCGAAACGGGCCACCACATGCGGATAATGGTCAGCCCGCGTGAAGTTTTTCCGCGGATCGCGCGCGACACTGAAACACACTTTTGTGCGGTTCGTCCAAACTGGCACCCATCCGAAACCCCCAGCTCAACTTAGTTGATGTTTCGCACATTTCTTCCTCTTCAAGTATTCGCTTTCTTCTTTCGCTGGTTCGGCGACATCGCGCAAATATTTGAAATATAAATATGTTAATAATATTTTCGAATGCGACCGAACTTATATGCTGCCGAATATATAATTTACAGCTCACAACGCACACATTTGCATCCGTGGCACACTGTTGATCACTAGACCAAATGGAGGGGGATATACTGCAGTATCAAGTGCTTCAAAGCACTGCCAGCCAGTAACGGACGCGTGTCCTCCCTACCATCAGAACTTGATCTTCGAACAACCGCTACTGAGGCTTGATCCCGATCTGCACGAACTTTTAAATGCACTTGCTACTGGTACTGCCGCTGCTGGTGCTGCTGCTGCCGAATCCCGATGGATCAACTCAGACCCTGAAACTCGCGAACTGCATCGACCGAGAACCGCCGTTAGAGTGGAATGTTGCAGTCTGTTGAAATCTGGTCTTATTGAAATTTTTCGACCTTGCTGGGGCTCTGTATTTTGGACAGCGATTACGACGACGACGACGACGATGAAGAGAATGATGATGATGATGATGATGACAACGACGACGGCAACGACCACAACGACGACAAAGACCGCGCGAGCTGGACGACCCACCAGTTCCTCCTTGGTGGTGCTGCTTCAGACACTGTGGATGTAGATTTTTTTATATTTAACTCTGTGTTTTAGGGAATGGGGAAGGTCAGCGCGGTGTCCGCTGATCTGCTGGCGAACGAATGCAAAAGACCCTCTTGAAGCTGCCCGGTACATGCTAGAAGCGGGCGGGCGGAACGAAAGCTGCGCTTGTTGATATCAAAAGTTTGGCAATGGTGCGTCGTCTTGTTTGCAGGGGTAGGCTGCACTCCTAACTGCTCCACCGAACCACCGGCCGTTGGTCGACGACTTTAATTATATCTATAAATATTGAACAAACGTGTATGAGTGTACGCCACAGGCTGGACACGAGCTGGAAAGATTGTGTATCGAACTGATCGCTTTTGTAGCGCACGGCGACGACGATGATGGTGCGGCGATGATTGGGAATGGCAGAAATACTAATGCGTTAATTCTTCTTGGGTCGGTTTCCCTGTGTGCTGAGCCGAGGAGAGAAACGAGGATGACAACTTTTGGACTTACTTGTTGGATACTATTGTGTTCTTAAATTTTTCTTAGTTAATTAATTTAGCATTTTCAGTAGATATAATTTGGAAATAAATTAAGAAAAATTTTACGAAATGGGTCCCAGTATATTCAGTAGCATTCTAGTCTAGTCTACACAAACACAGCCAATACATGTAGGGATCCTGGAAAATTGCAGACGTTCGCCCACAATTTTTCTTGTCATTATTAATGTTTGTGGCACATATTGAATATGACACAAGCATTAAAGCGGCCAGGCCAACTGTGCAGCGTACAAAATAAAGATGATTCAAAATAATACGGCAATCATATTATTCAGTTAATGAATAATTTAATCAACGTATTATTTTGAACCTTGAATAAGGAAGAAACGTGAACAACCGTACGCAACCGTTTCAATTTGATGGGGGTTTGGTAAATCGGTGGGAGTGACTTTGCTAAGAAGGTTATAATGTCACTCCTTTGGTCTTCCTTCCTGGGATGGGACAGAGGTATTTAGACCTGTCCTGGCTAATGCGCCTAGCTTATAGCGCCTTTACTCGCTCTCTGACATGAAACATAAAACATAAAGAGTCTAACTCAATTAGATACATCATCAAGCGACAAGCAGGGTCCCAGTATATTCAGTAGCATTCAGAAATTTTTTAGTAAATCTCGAGGATGACAATGATGTAGCCGCATGATCTCAGTGTGATCGAATAACCGAAAATATATTCATCGACGTCAGCAAAAATAGACATAAACTCCACCTACTATTTCAACTATTGGTTCACCCACCTTAGGTGAGTATCCATGGACATCGAATACCTTCACAGTTCAGTTCTGCAATAGTTTGTAACTTTGGCTGACAAAATTTACTGTTTATTTTAGTTTTACTAAGTGATAATGATGATGATATGGATACCCACCATCACAGCATGGAATACCACTACCGATTAGAGTGACAGAAAAGCTCCCCTCGGCTCGCTCCTGAGCAGATTCCAAGTTCCATAATTTACATCAGTGGCGTAAACAGAAAATTGGTTGGGTGGAGGGGGGGGGGGGTTATGAATATCTTGGATTTTTCGAAAATGCTTAAATTTCATGTAAGTTTGATAAATTATCAAAAGCTCAGAAGAAAAATAGTCTAACAGATGCCTTTTATAATTTCTTTTATAATTTAATCTTTAATCTTTAATTTAATAATTTAATCTAAGTATGAAAATACAAAGTGCACATTTTATTTTATTTTTTTTTTTTTTCATACGTTTATTTGACACGGCATTTGCAAAAGCTTTTTACGCCAGTTTCTTTTTTTTACATAGCACGTTACAAAAATCCTTAAGACTAATTTTAACTATACTAGTACTTTGTCTAAAACTAACACTGAAATCACTTTATTGTTTGCTTTTTTCCTTACATTGTTGTACTTCATAATGATCTAGTATTTTCGGGTGTATTTATTTACTTTTTTTTTCTGTTATTGTCTAAATTTAAAAACTAAATATTCTAGGACACTTTAATTGGTGAATGATTAGCCTTGGATGAGAGTATGAGGAGATGAATTTAATTAAATTTTGATAGACGCTGTTTTTAGAAAATGATAGATAAGTTCCATGTATAGAGGATCGCGATACGCCAGGATGTCTCTAACAGGAACATGGATTGGTCTTCCTCGGACTTGTAAAGAATCTACTAATTGTGATCTGGCTTCACGATATTCAGTGCAGGACCAAACAACATGCTCAATGTCGTGGTAACCTTCTCCACAAGCACAATGATTACCCTCAGCGAGCCCAATACGACGGAGATGCGCATCTAAAGTATAATGATTGGACATGAGCCTAGACATCACACGGATGAAGTCCCGACTTACATCCAATCCTTTGAACCATGCCTTCGTTGATACTTTAGGGATAATTGAGTGTAGCCATCGTCCCATATCTCCATTGTCCCAAGATGTTTGCCAACTAGCAAGTGTCCTCTGTCGAGAAGCGCTATAAAATTCATTGTAAGCGATGGGTCTTTCATATATTTCACCATCTAGTGCACCAATTTTGGCTAAATTATCAGCATTTCTCATCCTCTTTGAGCGTAGAGCTGCAATTGTGCTGAGACTATCAGTGAGGATAAAGTAATGGTTCGGGGGTAAAGTATTAATTATTTGCAAACTATAGTGAACTGCTGCTAGTTCCGCTATATAAACAGAGGCGGGTTCTGCAAGTTTGAGAGAAATTGAAAAATTATTGTTGAAAATACCGAAACCAGTGGCCTCACTGATTCGTGACCCATCAGTGTAAAACATTTTAAGGCAGTCTATGTGTTGATATTTACTTGTGAATATTTTAGGGATCTCCCGCGAGCGTAGATGATCCGGAATTACACGAATCTCTGCTTGCATGGACGTGTCGAAGAATAAAGTGGATTCAGGAATATTTAGTATATTGACGTATGTGTGAACATACCTAGCAGGCGTTATTTCTTGTGACATGTGATTGAAATACACTGTCATGAATCTGGTTTGGGGTTGAAGCTCGACAAGTCTTTCAAAATTTTCAATTACCAGTGGGTTCATAACCTCACATCGAATAAGTAAACGAGAAGAGAGATCCCAGAATCGGTCTTTTAAAGGAAGAACTCCCGCTAGTACTTCAAGACTCATTGTATGGGTCGACTGCATGCAACCTAAGGCAATTCGTAAACAGCGATACTGTATCCGTTCCAGTTTAATAATGTGAGTGTTCGCAGCTGAACGGAAACAGATGCACCCATATTCCATTACTGAAAGTATTGTTGTTTGATACAATCTTATCATGTCACTTGGATGAGAACCCCACCATGATCCAGTTATTGTTCGCAGGAAATTTATCCTTTGTTGGCATTTCGTTATTAGATACCTAATGTGGCCTCCCCATGTGCCTTTAGAATCGAACCAAATTCCAAGGTATTTAAAAGTCAGGACTTGGGTTATCGTTCTACCAAACAACTGAAGCTGAAGCTGAGCTGGATCACGCTTCCTTGAGAAAACGACCAACTCTGTTTTCTCCGTAGAGAAATCGATGCCCAGCTTTAAAGCCCAAATTGATAAATTATCCAAGCTATCTTGCAATGGTTGTTGTAAATTTATAGCTTTTGGTCCTGTGGCAGAAACCACCCCATCATCTGCAAGTTGTCTTAAAGTGCATGGGCTGACAATGCAATTATCAATGTCATTCACGTAAAAATTATAGAGAAGGGGGCTTAGACAAGAGCCTTGTGGGAGGCCCATGTAACTTATTCTGAGTGTCGCCAAATCGCCATATGAAAAATGCATGTGCTTTTCTGACAATAAATTGTATAAATAATTATTTAATATCGGTGAAAGACCACATTGATGTAGCTTCTCCGAGAGAACATCAATGGAGACTGAGTCGAATGCTCCTTTTATGTCTAAGAACACAGACGCCATTTGTTCTTTTTTTGCGTAAGCGAGTTGGATTTCTGACGAAAGTAGCGCCAGACAATCATTCGTTCCCTTTCCCCTCCGAAAACCAAACTGGGTATCTGATAGCAAGCCGTTCGCCTCAACCCAATTGTCGAGACGTCGTAGGATAATTTTTTCCAACAATTTCCTGATACAGGATAGCATTGCAATCGGTCGATACGAGTTATGATCGGAGGCTGGTTTTCCCGGTTTTGGAATAGCGATAACTCTCACTTGTCTCCAGTCGTGCGGCACAATGTTCTGCTCAAGAAACTTATTGAATAAATTCAACAAGCGTCTTTTTGCTAGGTCAGGCAGATTCTTCACCAAGTTGAATTTAATTCTGTCTAGTCCCGGAGCATTATTGTTGCATGAGAGGAGTGCAATTGAGAATTCCATCATTGTCAAAGGCGAATCTATGAAATCGTTACGTGTGGGAGCATCGCGAGTGATTTTCTGCGCAGGAGCAGAATCGGGACAAATTTTCTTGGCGAAATTAAATATCCAACGATTCGAAAAATCTTCGCTTTCATTAGTCACGTTTCGATTCCTCATTCTTCTGGCTGTGTTCCAAAGAGTACTCATTGATGTTTCTCTTGACAAGCCATCAACGAAGCGTCTCCAATAACTAGACTTTTTGGCACGACGTATACTGTCAAATTTGTTTTGCAAAATGAAATAATTTTCAAAGTTCTCACGTATACCCCCTTTCTGTTTCATAATTTCTTTGTAGGCAACTTGTTTAGCTTCATATGCATCAGAGCACTCTTTGTCCCACCAAGGATTAGGAGGCCGTCTATTTATTGTCATTCCATGATTGCATTTCGTTTGGGCTTGTTCTGCTGCTTCAATAATTAAACCCGCTAAGAATTCATATTCTTCGGTAGGGGGTAGCTCTTCTGTCGAAGCAAGAGAAGTGGAAATTAATGTTTCGTATGTTTTCCAATCAATATTTCGTGTTAAGTCATAAGGAACATTGATTGAATTCGTAAGGCCTAATTCACTGTTAATTGAAACAACGATTGGCAAATGATCGCTACCGTGAGGATCAGGTACAACCTTCCACGTGCAATCTAACCGAAGTGATGTCGAGCACAGAGATAGATCTAATGCACTTGGACGTGCAGGAGGTCTGGGGATGCGTGTTGATTCGCCAGTATTTAAAACTGTCATATTAAATTCGTCACAAACATTGTATATCAAAGAGGATCGATTATCATTGTAGAGGGAACCCCACAATACTCCGTGCGAGTTGAAGTCTCCCAGTATCAGACGCGGAGCAGCCATGGATTCCACTACCTCAAAAATTTGACGTTGTCCAATTTGAACTTTGGGAGGTATATATATAGAAGCGATAGACATGTCTTTGCCTTTAATGTTCGTTTGGACAGCTACAGCCTCAATGCCCGCAAACAAGGGGATGTTAATTCTATAGAAAGAATAGCACTTTTTAATTCCTAGAAGCACTCCTCCATACGGGGTGTCTCGGTCTAGGCGAATAATGTTGAAATCATTTAAGTTGAAATTAATGTTTGAGGTAAGCCATGTTTCACATAGAGCAAAAGCATCGCATTTTAAATTATGCAGTAAAATTTTTAAGGAATCAATTTTAGGTATGATACTTCTGCAATTCCACTGTAAAACAGTGATGGAATCTTTCATTGGAGGAGGTGAATTACCCATTGAAAGATACAATCGCTGCAAGGATGGGCCATTGAGCAATCAGCTGCTCTAAAAATGTTCTAATTGTTGGGAGGAAAGCTGAAAGTATACTCTTTAGTGGTTCAGAAATATTGAATGCTTTAAAAATCCAATCAACAATTTCAGAAAATTTCAATAATCCTACCCCCGGCTGAGGCTCAGAGGAAGTCGAAATTTTATTATTTCCAGTAATGGTGTTCTGTTTGGGTAGTACGTTCCCAAAACCGGGCGGAATTGATTTCGGTTTTGAATCGGAATTTTTCGGTTTTGGGCGCAGTTTATCTATTGGTGGAGAAATTTTAAGGCCCTTGCTTGGCAGCTTGGGAAAAGAAGACTGTTTTCTTTTTCTGGAATTTCCGGGTAAAACAAATGATGTACCTTCGCACGCTCCGTCAGAGTCAGACTGTTCCGAAAATAGAGATGTGTAAGTGTTTTCTAAGAAAATGGGTTTAGGGGTAGCATTTTTCAACATTTCTGCATAGGAGCGCTTAGACCTCTCCTTCAAGGATCGTTTAATTTTATCCTCACGCAATTTATAAATGGGGCATGCAGGGAGCTCATGTGAGTTTTCTCCGCACATTAAACATTTTTCTGAATTTTCATTGCATGTATCCTCTTGATGAGAACCCCCACATTTGCCACACCGTGCCTTATTGGAACAGTAAGTGGCTGTGTGGCCAAGCTGTTTGCAATTAAGGCAATTCATTACACGAGGAATAAAAAGGCGAACAGGGAGACGAATCTTATCGATAATGACATAGTTGGGCAGCGCAGACCCAGCGAAAGTCACTCGAAATGAGTCAGACAGTCGATAAACTTTTTTATCTCCTTCGTGTGATACTGAATGCAATTGCTTGCATTCAAGTATTTTTACGTCTTTAAGTATGGTGTCTTTGAAACGACCAACCCCATGCTTAATTATGTCATCAACAGTCAAATTCGATTCTGTGATGACCCCATCAATTTCAATTTCCTTTGAAGGAATATACGCTCTATACTCACGCGTAAAAAGCTCGCAAGAAGCAATTGCATTGGCTTGTTTGAGACTACCAACGACAATGCGTATTTTATCTTTATTGACTTTGACGATCTCTTTTACATCCGAGAATCGCGAAGTCAAATCTTTAGAAATTTGAATAATATTTAGCGCCTTTACTTTACGCCTAATAAATACAATCCATGGTCCCGTTGACGACTCTGGGTAAATTTTAATTCTAGTCGGATTTACATTTTCAGCATAAGGCTTAGGGGGAGGGTCTGTTGCTCGTTCTCCCATCTCTTCATCCATTTTACCTAGCAAGAAAAACTATCACAAAAAGGAATGAAAAATATACCTGTTATACCTGTAGAACACACCTCATGTGTTACGTTGTAAACTCGGTGCCCGTTGTTTGACAATGTGACACTTGCTGTCCTTCTTCGTCGCGTTGCTTCTTCAGTAGAGAAATAGGCCTACCTGCAACACTTCAAAACTCTCTCCGGTTAAGCAGCTCGTCGGTATCACCACCACAAGCGCGCTCTCTCCGTTTCCACCGCCGCGGTAAACAAATGTGGCTACCTGTGGCTTGCTGCGAAAATCCCACTGTCGATGCGGCACTTTTCGGTGCCACTTGTTTTCTTTATTCGTCGTACCACTTCTGCGGTAGACAAATAGAGCGTATGGGTCTACCTGTGACGCTTCCCCTCTCGTCGATTAGAATTGCCCGACGACACCAATACAATATATTTTTTCTGTGTGTACAGGCACGATCACTGTCGATTTCTGCCACCGCGGTAGGCAAATTCGTCTACCCGCGGGTTGCTGTCAAAACACCGAGGATGCCGTTGACCACGCCTCCGACGTATCAACTGTCGACTCACACTTAACAAACTGGTCTCTCTCTCTCCCACAAAAACGCATACAGCGTCTCGCACTCCGTCACTCTCTCGAGAACAAAACCTTCCACCTGGAGGCACAACCGTCTCGGCCGGTTGCAAAAACTGTTATGAAGTGCACATTTTAAGTGGAATAAATATTCAAGAACTGTTCTAATGGTCAATTCCAAAAGCATCAACTTTGGAGTTTTAGCAACCTCAAAGAAGCTTTCAAACATAAATAAGCGCATCTTTTGATGTAATAATCTTGGTGATTAAATCACCTAGAAGTAATTATGGAGAATTAATTTTTCAAAAATAGTGAGACACTTGGTGTCCTCAGCAAAGCTGTTGATAATATCATATTAAACAACTTTGTTGAAGATCTAAAGGCTACATTAATGCAGTATATCGAGATATAAATCAATATTCAAGAAATCTACCTAAAGCCAGTTCATTTCAATATTTTTGCCTTATTCATATAAAAAAAGACTATGCAATCACTCTAAAAATCGATTGTTAATCGGGGCCCGAAGGGTCGAGTACATACCATTCGATTCAGTTCGTCGAGATCAGAAAATGTCTGTGTGTATGTATGTGTGTGTTTGTACGTGTGTGTATGTGGGTGTCGATGTTTAGGGTAATAGTTTAGCTACATCGTCTAACTAGACACCTCTATGGTGCTAGTTACTGACGAAATGAGTTCGAAATGCAAAAAAGCAAAACTTAATTTAAGTTAGGTTTTGTGCCCTTAATGCGCGAAATGGCTTAATCCAATTTTCCCTTTTGGGATTTTATTACATAAAACATTTTCCCAAAAAGTTGAAAAAATCCACTTTGACGCATGGGCGAACCCCCCTGTCCATTTAAAATGACCAAAACTGTTGATTCTCAACTGCCAACAACTTGCTCTTCAATATAAAAGAGTTTCTCGAAAATTTGAAAAAAAAATCCATTTTGATGCTAGAATTTCGCACCAACTCCAACAAACGTTGGTAGCACCCTCTCAGATTTTAATAAAATTTTCTGTACAACTTTGTCACAAAAAACCACTTTGAACATTTTGTTTTCCAAAAATGATCTAGACTGTCTTTTGAAAAGGGTCAAACTTTTTTCCATTTTTTTTTACATGGCTATAGTCTAAAATTGACAAATCTTTGATTTGGATGAAATTATGTTCCAAGATAGGTAATTATGTTCCCTTCCTTCCGTCAAAAATTCAAGTTGGGCACTTTCAAGTAAAAAAAATTATTTTAAAAAAACTTTTCCATGTCCAAACTGATTTTTTTCTGTGCATTTTCATCGAAACCTAATGAAAATCATAATCATCTCAGAATCCACTTAAAAATATTTACATCTCAAAGATGCAAATAAAAGGAGCGTCACAATTCGTTTGAATTTACATTCAAGAACATGTAAAAATGTGCTTTTTCGTCATTCTCCATCTCCATTGAGCCGAGTTATATTTTATTTCACATTTCAAAACATGTAAAATTCCATTATTAGACAGCAAAATACGTCGCAATACTGTTTACGTCACATGTAATTTTCATTTTTTCTAAGTATACAATTTCCCAAGTGCTAGTTGCCTGATACATGCAGAAAGTATCAGTAACGAATTTGGTATACCCCAACAAACATTAGAAGCTGAACTATAAGACTACGCGTTGATTAAAAGCTGATTAAAGGTTATGTAAGCTGAATAAAACTTTCGCTGAACTATTTAAGCATTAACAGTTTATTCAACCTATTTAAAATCCAGTATTCGCCAGTTCCAACCCAACTAGGCTGAACTATACTGCTAATAAATATAACAGCGACAATATTAAAGCTTTTATTCAACCATCTTAATTAGACTGAATTACGAGTTGAATAAATGATGCTGTTTCCAATAGTATTACCTTTTATTAATTAAGCTGGACTACATGTCTTCAAAAGGCTGTTTCGATCTTTACATTTGCCGTTATACTACCTTTGACTTTTAGCTGAATTACGTGTTTAACAAAGGTAACTGTACCTACTACAAAAGTTGGCACTATTAGCACACCATGACGAATGGCAACCGACGTGGGTTCGAGTCCCAATACACGCATTTTTTTAACTTTTAAGTGAAGGACTTCTCAAATCAGCACATTTAGAACCTCTTTCTTATTCTATTTGTTGTTTCAACGGTTTGCTCTTGTAACATATATACAGTTTTTGCCTTTCTCATATAAGGAAAGGCTATGCAATCACTCCAAAAATCGGTTTCGCAAACGAGGCCCGGAGGGCCGAGTCTCATATCCCATTCGATTCAGTTCGTCAAGATCGCAAAATGCCTGTGTGTGTATGTGTGTGTCAAATAATGTCACTCAATTTTCTCAGAGATGGCTTAACCGATTTGCACAAACTTAGTTTTAAATGAACGGTATAACGACGCTATTGAAATTTTAGTTGATCGGACTTTCGGTGCCGGAGTTACGGGCTGAAGAGTGCGGTCACACAGCAAATTCGCATACAAACGGGTAACCCTATGATATGCGAATGATGTGTTACATATTCAAATACGTTCAACATTATTTAGATTTGCGGGTCTAATTCACTGATGGCCAATCAAAGTAGTTTTGACCACATCGGTCACCTATGACGGATCTTGATGGCCCCTGGGAACTCGCCAAGTTCCCGAGCTAACGTCACACCTATTTTCCTGCAAACTCGTAACTAATTTTTACAAACTTGATTTCAAATGAAAGATATAATACTCCCAATGCCTGATATTGAATTTCATTCAGTTCTGACTTTTGGCTCCGGAGTTACAGGTTGGTTATTGCGGTCACATAATAATTTTTCATATGAACCGGTACAATCGTAATACCTCATAGGTTTAAAATCTATTGAAATGAACATCAAATTACTTCGATTCGCAGGCCTAGATCACTGATGGCGAAACAAAGATTATTGGAATATATTGTCCACTATCGACAATTCCGGAAGTTCCGGGTTCCGGGCATATTTCAGATTGAAAGCCACTTCAGTGATGACTGAACCAATTTTCACTAACCTAGTCCCAAATGGATGGTATAATCTGAAGTTCGGTGTTGAACCTTCCATCTACTCCTCCACCTCCTATCTCTCAACCACCCTTCCTCTTCTCTCACCACCCCCCTCAGACCAACCTCCCACCTGCATTCCCTTCATCCACCCCATACTCTAAAATAAGTTAGATGATTCCCGATGCATCCTCCCCTTCCCATTAATTATATCCCTTCCCTTCTCCACCAGGAATTCAACATGAAGACAAAATTGAACTAACGCTGACTAAGTTATATAAATATCATATTTTTGTTTGTTTCAAGTATGTCAGAGTCGACATGTTACATATCAGGTTCATGACAGTCGTTCACTTATATATGCTTATCAAGTATGATAAGAATGTAATAGACATTTCCACATTGTTATATTGAACGTATCCAGGCATTAACCCATTCATGCCCATGTTGTTTGTGGACAACAACGTTTTTAAACAGCTATAACTTTTGATTGAGGCGATATTTGTTCACAAAAACAAGTAAGGATCATTAATGTGATTGT
Source organism: Topomyia yanbarensis (assembly GCF_030247195.1). NCBI lineage: Eukaryota > Metazoa > Arthropoda > Insecta > Diptera > Culicidae > Topomyia > Topomyia yanbarensis. The sequence continues at coordinate 289,861,180 of NC_080672.1, forward strand.
TGCCTTTAATTTGAGTATTAACAGTTACAAGGATTAGCTCTAGAACTGAAGTTATTGCAATTATTCTGATTGGGTTCCGATGGAGCAGTGCTGCCAGGGACAGTTTACGTTGACGATGGAAAATGATTTTTTCATATATCTTCGTTATGATGCAATATTATTGAAAACTGATAAAACTTATCAATTTGGACTGTCGTTGGCTACGTTTTCCACGTAATTGGACTATTGTAATTATTCTAGGAGAATTGTATTGAACATAAGAAGGTAAAAATTGGCCAGCTTCTAGCACTGCCATGGCAGCACCTTTCATTATGAAAATAGGCTTTTCGTGTTTCGTTGCCCACCGTTTTCAAGGAAAAATAGTTTTGAAACCCTACATGCACTAGAAAAAAGTTGGGCATGAAAGGGTTAATTAATAGTTTAGATAAATGAGAAAGGCATAATTGCACCACTAGGTGGATTAAAACAGGTTTTTTTTCCTTGAAAGTGCCCAACTTGAATTTTTGACGCTAGGTATGGAACATAATTACCAATCTTGGAACAAAATTTCATCCAAAGCAAAGATGGGGTTCTTTTGTAAATCGACTTAAATTTTTTAAAATGAATTGTTTCAGTGTAGGAGTCGATGAGAATTTTTTCAATATTTTTATTCAAAAATTTTACTAATTTTGTGAAAATCACTCCTACAACATTTTTTTGTAGGATTTGTCATTTTTAGACTATAGCCATTTAAAAAGAACTGGTAAAATACTTGACCCTTTTCAAAAGATAGTCTAGATCATTTTTGGAAAAACAAAGTGTGCAAAGTGACTTTTTGAGACAAAGTCTTCATGTACAGAATGTTTTATTAAAATCTGAGAGAGTGCTGCCAACTCTGAATACGATTTTGCGGTAAATTCGTCGCTAGTGCATTTGAATTGTCCAAAATTGTTAAATTCCAATTGCCATTAACTGTGCCCTTCAATTTAAAAAACTATCCCAAAATGTTTCAGTTTGGCTCGTTGACACCCCTAACATATCCCTAATATTCGAAATCAGATAATGATCATTGATCCAAGGATTAAAACAAATTTCTGATTTTTTTTTTCCGAAATGCTCGCTGCAGGTAAAATTATGCCGTGATCATTCGCTCAGTTATCAAATTCAACCACCGATTAAAATCGACACTGATAGAGGACAAGAAAAAAATCGGTAGAGATTTTTGTGAGATGGTCTTATAATAGTTAACACGGCATGATTTTATCGGCAGTGAGAGTTTTCGAAATAATCATAGGGGTTTATTTTTTTTTTGTTTTTGATTATGATTTTCCCAGCACTGATTAACAATGTATTCCTAAAATATTATAACTCTGACCGGTAGTGGAATGATAGAAGCATTTGGTTTATTATTTGTCAAATGAAAATAAAACTTCATGAAATAATTTTCAATTATCACTTATAATTGCAGTGATATGGAATATGTGGCATATTTGGTAAGGATTTATAGAAACAATAGCCTTGTGCAATAAACAAATTTTTAAAAAAAACTGAAACCTACATAGATAACCGTAAAATTGTAAACACGAATAATGAAGGGAGAAGGCATACTTAAACGTTTATAATTGCGTAAATGATAAACATTAACATTTAAACGCGACAGTAAAAAATCAAAAACACGTGCAATAAGTGTAACAGAACAATTCAAAGATCACACCTCGTAGATAAAATAAGCAAAATTAGCCGTCTCAAAACCTTCCAGACCAAAGAAGTCGACATCCGGAACAGACACAATAAACACGTTTAGAAGAACAAAACCTACGAATGCGAACGAGACAACACACAAAGCATCAGGAATTTGGTCATGTTTGGGTGATTTTCGACTGGAAGCTCTAAGTGACTGACTGACTGACTGACTAACTGGTTGACTAGCAACTTGCGTTTTCTCCCCTTCAGTTGCAATTGTTTACCCACAGTCGCCCCTTGAGACGGTGTTCATCTTTTTTGGCACTTTTGCTAGACAGGCCCGCGGGACGTTCTGGACGCGTGGGGCGTCAATTTCCAGCTGAACGAGAACGCTGCAAGGGGTTGGAGGAGTGTAGAATCTACGAAAAAAATCTTGCGATCATCATCGCGGGAGGTACGAAGCGAAGTGTTTGGTCGATCGTTTCGTTATTTGCCACGCAGACTATGCAGCCAATGATGGTATAGAAGTGGATCCCCATAGACAATCCGGCAAGGTTCAAGGGACTGGATCGGTGTATTTGTATTCTGTTCGGGTGTGGAGTGTGCTGAAAAATTAATCCGATCTGTCCGTGACGCTCTGAACAATGCGACCGGCTTAGCTGTTGTAGGACAAAATATGTAGATGTTAATATTAATGGATGGTCTTTCAATTTGAGTGTTCATATTATTGAATAACTGACATACTAAGCAACTGACGAACTACTGATGAATAACTGACGAACTAATTCGCAAAACATCAAAAACTGAGATAATGATAGCATTGGATAAAGAATTTCTTCATCTATATTCGATTTTTACCAGATTTGAAATATGTACAATAAGCACAAATTATAGAAAAAATAATTCCCAATTATAAGGTAAAGGATGCCGCGATTGAAACTTTAAACTCGTTTTTTCTCGAAATCAATATATCGTCACTTAGTTCGGTCAGACTCAACATCTACCATATATTATGCTAGACTACAAAATCGAGAAAAATATTTATTGCATATATTTGAGGTACATATCCTTAATAACGTTTAATCAAATTTTTCAGGAGATCTGGGAGCTAGAACCAGGAGCGGATCCAGAAAAAAAATTCGGTGGGGGTCCGAAAATTTGGCTTTGAAATGTTCATTGTACAATACATAATATGTAATAACCTTATTTAATTAAAATCATTTTTAATGGTCGAATTTGATTTGGGAACCAGAACAAGTTTAGAACAAATGAAAATAGAAACTATTTTAAAATTTATCAAAAAGTTAAACAATTTCGGGAGGGGTCCGGACCCCAGGACACCCCCTCTGAATCCGCCACTGGCTAGAGCTGAAATTGCAGTTCTTTCTAACACCCTCATCTGAAGTGCATGCGTTCATGCTACAGAGTTTGAATACGATTATTTCAGTATCGACCTTCTTGGAGGGTGATCTCACGGCGAGCAACATATTACGAATACCGTTGAACCAATCGATATTACAAAAGAAATGTATAGGATTCGCTCCAACCTTGAAAACTTTTTCCGAGGCCCGGAGGGCCGAGTTTCATATACCGATCGACTCAGCTCGACAAATTGAGACAATGTCTGTATGTGTGTGTATATATGTGTGTATGTATGTATGTACAAAATGTCATGTAATTATCTCAGCAATCGCTGAACCGATCTTAATGAAACTAGTTTCAAATGAAAGGCCATTTGACACTATTATTTTTGTTTTTCGATATGTTGTTTACTTTTCGAGATATGGGTGATTTTGTCAAAACAAAACGCGTTTTAAGCGAATAACTTCCGAACAAGGCCACCACAGAATACCTTTCTAACAAGCTATAGATTGTCAAATTCCGTTCAAGAGTGGCTAAGAAATTAAACATTTTGTATTTTTATTCCTCGCTTACCAATTTTTCATTATCTAAAGAGGAATTCCACGAAGATCCGTCCAAAAATCTTTAAAATCGTGACCGACCATCTTAGATTCCAATGAAACTTTACACGTTTCACCGTCATGCAAGACTAAATATTTTCCACAGGTAATAAGATTGTTTTGACTCAAGAGCAACTTTTCAAAAGGGCGTAAACGTTTCTACGTGTATGAATTTCAATTTTTTTTTGTTCGATTACTGTATTTTATACAGCAAAACTATCTGAGAACGAGTTACAGGGAATGAATACTTCTGTCTGAAAAAATATGCACTGAAAAAAATGTTGTGTCATTTTTCAAAAAAACAAAAATTTATGATAAAAATTTAAATTGCGAAAAAACCCATTTTTTTTAATTTTTTATATTTTGTTACCGAAAACCTAAAGAGAAAAGAAACATTTTGATTGTGATTACATGATGGAGAAAAAATCGGTAAAAAAGTTTTCCTAACAATAACTTCGTACATGTTTTTAAATTTCATACTAATAGACATACAAAATTGTAATTCTATTACAGAATATAATTCTAAGCACCATTTAAAATCAAAATGCATTCAACAAAAATCTTCCAAAATGCGATAGTTTTCGAGATATTTGAAATTTTGCTCCTTCTAAAACAATTAATTCGTGTAATTATGCTCTTTTTAAAAGTTATTCGCGTTACCCCATCAAAAAATGTCAAAAATTTAATGTTTATCGTTTTAAAGACGTAAAAGCAACTTTTTTAGTGTATTTGGATCCTGGAGAAGCTTTCAATAAAAAAGTTTTCCTAACAACAACTTTTGACATTTTTTTATAATTCTTACTATTTGCAGTCAAAAATACAATTTTCTTTTTGAATATGATTCTAAATGCCATTTTAAATCGAAATGCTCTTAACAAAAATTTTCTAAAATGTAGTAGTTCTCGAGATATTTTAACTTTTGTTTTAACAACACAATTATTTTGTTTTATTACGACCTTTTCATAAGATAGTCGCGTTTCTCCATCAACAATAATAGGTTTTTCAAAAGGTCCGTAAACTTTCCTGTAACTTTCTCTTTGACATCAAGGCGATATTGTGAAACATTTTAAAGTTACATGAAAACAACCAACATATGATTCAGCTATATAGTTTAATCAACAGACCCTATGGTTGAAATATATTTTGGTTGCTTTCATGTAACTTTCAAATGGTTTACAATATCGCCTTGATGTCAAAAAGAAAGTTGCACGAAAGTTTACGGGCCTTTGAAAAACCTATTATTGTTGATGGAGAAACGCGACTAACTTATGAAAAGCTCGTGATAAAACAAAATAATTGTGTTGTTAAAACAAAAGTTAAAATATCTCGAGAACTACTACATTTTAGAAAAAATTTGTTAAGAGTATTTCGATTTAAAATGGCGTTTAGAATCATATTCAAAAAGAAAATTGTATTTTTGACTGCAAATAGTAATTATAAAAAAATGTCAAAAGTTGTTGTTAGGAAAACTTTTTTATTGAAAGCTTCTCCATGATCCAAATACACTAAAAAGGTTGATTTTACGTCTTTAAAACGATAAACATTAAATTTTTGACATTTTTTGATGGGGTAACGCGAATAACTTTTAAAAAGAGCATAATTACACGAATTAATTGTTTTTGAAGGAGCAAAATTTCAAATATCTCGAAAACTATCGCATTTTGGAAGATTTTTGTTAAATGCATTTTGATTTTAAATGGTGCTTAGAATTATATTCTGTAATAAAATTACAATTTTGTATGTCAATTAGTATGAAATTTAAAAACCTGTTTTAATGCACCTAGAGGTGCAATTGTGCCTTTCTCATTTCTACAAACTATGATTTAATAGCTGGTTCGTACAATATAACATTATGGAAATGTCTTTCATTCTTATTACACTTGGTAAGTATATATAAGAGCACCTTTTTGCATTCATCGCGGTATCGGTTTGAATCGGAGTTTTTTATGTGATCGCACTCCACAACCCGTAACTCCGGAGCCGGAAGTCGGATGGAGATGGAATTTAATATCAGTTTTCTGGGACGCAACACCTTTCATTTGAGACTAAGTTGATCAAATCGGTCTAGCCATTTTCGAGAAACCAATATAATCGTTATTCTGAATTTGGATGCTTCCGGATCCATCGATGGTGGCCAGTGTGGCCAAAGAGACTTTGAATGACTGTTGGTTACCTAGATCTACAAATTCAACAGTAGTGTTTACATTTTGGAAAAAATTTCACCTTTTTACATTTATCGCAGAATTCGTTAGAATCGGGATTTGCTGCGTGATCGTACGTATCACCCTGTAATTCAGGAACCAGAACTCGGATCCACACAAAATTCAACAGCAGCTGATGGACCTTTCTTTTAAAATCAAGTTTGTCAAAATCGGTTCAGAAAATTCCGAGAAACCGATGTGGACAAATCAACAAATTTTGTTTTGTAACCATACTCTTCAACTCGTAATCCGGAACAAGATGTCGGTTGAAAATGAAATTCAGTAGCAACCTATGGGAATATTATACCTTTCATTTGAATCCGATGTGAACATTTTGTTAACAAATCCGCACATACACACATATACATACACACATACATACACACAGATATTTTGCGATCTCGGCGAACTGAGTCGAATGTTATATGAGACTCGGCCCTCCGGGCCTCGGTTAGAAAGTCGGGTTTTGGAGCAATTGCATAACCTTTCTATATGAGAATGGCAAAAGAATAATATTTAATTAGCTTAATCAGCATGAGTTCAATGTTATCTTCATGTGATTATGTTTTGAAATGTTGGTGGAATGGGTTTGAAAGTGGAGGGAATGGGGGGTTAGTAGAGTGGGAGTGGAGGATGGGTCAGAAATCCTTCATCTTATTTCGGTATACAGGGTGGATGAAGGAAATGCGGGCGTGAGGGTGGTCCAAGGGGAGAAGAGTGATGAAAGAGGAAGGTGTAAGGGCAAGGCGGGGGGGAGGGGCGGCGACGCAATACTCAACTGCATATTTTGCCTTCCATTTGTGAAATATGCCCGGAATTCCGGACTTCCGGAATCGTCGATAGTGGACAATATATTCAAAGAATGTTTGATTGGCAATCAGTGATCTAGATCTGCGATTAGAAGTAATTTGGTGACCATTTCAATAGTTTTCAGCCTCTGAGGTATTACGATTGTACCGATTTATATGGGAAATTCCAATGTATCCTTACTAACACCCCTGTAACTCCGGAAGCAAGGGTCAGAACCGAATGAAATTCAGCAGCAGTCAACGGTATTACTGTATCTTTCATTTGAAATCAAGTTTGTAAAAATCGGTAGCGAATTCGTTGGGGAATGAGTGTGATATTAGCTTAGGAACTTGGCGGGTTGCCCGGGGGCGTCATGAACCGTCATAGGTGGACAATGTGGCCAAAGCTGCTTTAATTGATCATTAGTGATCCAGACCCGCAAACTAGAGTAATGTTACATCAATTTTAATATGTTTTACATCATTTGAACATCACGGTGGTACCAGTTTATATGAGAATTTGCTGTGTGACCGCACTCTTCAACCCGTAACTCCGGAACCGGAAGTCGAATCAACTAAAAATTCAATAGCAGCTTATGGGAGCGTTATACCTTTCAGATGAAACTAAGTTTACGAAAATCGGTTCAGCCATCTCTGAGAAAATTGTGTGAGTTTAAATTACACACACACACATACACACACATACATACATACACAGACATTTGCCGATCTCGACGAACTGAATCGAATGGTGTATGACACTCGGCCCTCCGGGCCTCGGTTAAAAAGTCGATTTTTACAGTAATTGCATAGCCTTTCTTTATATGAGAAAGGCAAAACATGTACGACGTTATTGTTAGAAAAACTTTTTTATCGATTTTTTCTCCATCATGCAATCACAATCAAAATGTTTCTTTTCTCTTTAGGTTTTTGGTAACAAAATATAAAAAAATTAAAAAATGGGTTTTTTTCGCAATTTAAATTTTTATCATAAATTTTTGTTTTTTTTGAAAAATGACACAACATTTTTTTCAGTGTATATTTTTTCGGACAGAAGTATTCATTCCCTGTAATTTGTTCTCAGATAGTTTTGCTTCATAAAATACAGTAATCGAACAAAAAAATTTTGAAATTCATACACGTAGAAACGTTTACGCCCTTTTGAAAAATTACTCTTGTATCAAAATATTCCAATTGCCAGAGAATATCATGGAGATACATACATCGAGCACACCTGCAAAGTTTCGTTCGAATCGACGATGGTCATATTTTGCGGTCGGCCGGTTTCTCATGGAATCCCTCTAAAAATGAGACCGTTACATACAGAGTATTGATTTACTGGTGTTTTAGGGGCTAAACTAAACCGATTTTGAATATGGGGTATGGAAACGCATCTACGTGGTTCAAGAAATTCGTTTCTTAAAACGTTTTGTGAATTACCTCAATAATATATAAATTATTTCTCAAAAATGATTATGTAAGTTTTCTTTAAAGGCAAAATAATGTGTAAGTTGACCTCATAGTGAAATTTTTTTCTAGAGTTTATGTGTTTATCCCTTGAATAAGGCATTGCGTTCCACCGTAAGGTAGATGTTGAAGGGTATATTAATTCGTAGATCACCAAGTAATCAACCTAGGAGTGAGATAAAAGCTTTCTCGTATAATTATACTCGTAGCATCACCGAGAGCAACTGTATTTTTGAATCCCAAAATTCTACCGAAAATTTGGCTTCTTTCGCAAGATTTAAGTTATACAGGTCATGGCCCAAAAATTACTTGTTACCGTAAACCGGGATGACATTGATCATCGGGGTGACTTTGATCACTCGAAACTTTTTTCGCAGATTGCTTATTAAACCAGAATAGTCTACCGAATCATTTTAATATGAATTGGTTTGTGCTCTAAACTTATAAAATACTGATTTGTTATACTTTTTGAGTATATTGTTCGGTTTTTGGGAACAAAAACTACAAAAAACCGAAATTTGACTTTTCCTGATTTTTACGAAGCTTCGTAAAGTGTCTATTTTTTATAAAACAAATTAATCTCAGATTTGAGCAAGAGTAATAAATTACAAGCGAGTTTTTATTTTCCTTTTTATTGGGATATGCTAAATTTAGTTTTAAGAGTTTGTTTATTATAATACAATTTTTGTGAAACTAGTTGGCAATTATTTCAAATTATTTTAAGCTAAGATTCGCAACATTTTTTTATTGTTCAATATTCCAACGTGTTAAAATTTATGAAACTTTTTGTACATTGATAAAACACTGAAACAAAACAATTTGAGCAGTTTTAAAGGTTTTCAGAATCTTTTATTCTAGTTGGACACAAATTATACGAATTTTGGTTTCTCGAATTTTGCAGTACATTGAAATACTTTATATAATACTAATTAACATATATTTAACAATGAGTATCTTTCCAGAATTAGTTTCAACAAACATTTGAATGAAAAACATTGACATCAATAACTTAATGGGGGTGAACATGCAGGTTATCAAAGTCACCCCGGAACACGAAAACGGACTTCAACTTGAAATCATTTTTGAAAAAATAGCTGTAAGCGGACAATTTTAGGTAAAACCATCCAATCTTGTTCTCCATGCATCAGTACATGGTTTAAAAATATTAAACTTGAAAAAATGTGTTGCGTCTAAAAATATGTAATGATTACTTCGAAAAGTGATCAATGTCACTCCGGTTTACCGTACGTTATTTACAATAAGGGTGTAAAGAAATAAATATATCGCATAATATACCTATAAGTATAAAGTCACGTCACTAAACATCATTTGCCATTTCTCACACGCAGCCCCTTTCTCACTCTCACTTACTCTCTTCTCTCTCTCTATCTCTCTCTTTCTCTCTATCTCTCTTTCTCTCTCTCTTTCTCTCTCTCTTTCTGAATTGAATTTTAAAATGAATCATATGCTCAAATATGTCATGTGAAAAGTAAGAACATCTTTTTTGTGGTGTATTATCGAAAAAATATATTCATTGTTTGGTATAAAAATATCCACGAATTAGCTCCGGGAAAATAAGACTCTCAAAGTCTCCACTCTCGATGGGGGATCCAAGTACAATGTTTCTTCTAACTTATTGTTGTCCATTTTTGCTCTATACTAAGTACAATTCAATTGATGTTTCAATGGCAGTCACAATTAGTAGAGAAGCCCTGGATGTACTGTGTACGGAAACGTTTGATCTGATTACATTTTTGCCATACACATTACTGTGTAACAACAAAATGAACCCGAAAGGTACCCTTTTCATGACCAATGTAACTAGAAACGTATTTATTTGCAGAAAAATTAAGACTTGTAATGTCAAGTATGTCTATCCATCAAGAGCAGTATTATGTCAGTAACACTTTCATTTGGCCGCTTGCGTTTCCAACAAAATTAAATACTTATCCTGAAAATTAGAACCATTTCTTTTTCGAAGTATTGATTTGTATAGCACTCATTTATTCATATTTCCTGAACGAAAATTCCGAACGAAATAATATACAAGATATAAGAATGACTGGAAAGAGACTGCATTATGATCAATTGAATTGACATAGCATCGACACACTATTTACGTCAATTCAAATGAAAAACTTTGAAATGTCTACCTTTCCCATTCACAAATCGAATTCTCCGTCTATCGCTTTCTGTTTAAAGGTTTGAAAGCACATATGACCTTGTCTTACTTTACTATCCAATATTAAATTCCAAAACAAATTGAACGTTCCAGGTTCCTTATTACTAATGAAGGTCCATCAATAAAGTAGAAACACCAGATAATCTTAAACGACGCCGCCAAGACCATCGAAGTCGTAACCGGAAGTCGGATAGAAATAAAATTTAAAAACAGTTTTTACTGTGTGATGTCCATGGTTATTCTTTCCGTCTGTTCGTGGCGGTAGCTCTTAGGACTCGTCCCTCGTGGAAGCCCGCTGTGCCATCTCCAGTCTCTTGTTTTTGGCATTGTTCCCCCTACTAAGACCAGCATAAGTTGGGGTGTCCTCCTCGGGCGATTACTTGTCCTCCTTGTTCATAGTTGGGTTGTAGTAATAAGCCGCCCCATGACGCTCACCCGGTTCTTCATTGCCTGTCAGCGTACGATCATTCCGCGGGGTAGGATATTCGATTTTCGCTAAGGTTGCTCCTATCCCAGCTGGTACCACGGGGCGGTAGGGATAAAAGTTTTGAAACATAAGTGAATGACCACTTGAGAGGCCTCAAGTGACACAATAATACAGTTTTACCAGCCTTTTTTAATTCGTTTTTTTGTCATTTTTAAAAAGATTGATCATTTGCACCTTCGTTTTTTTGTGACGGTGATTGTTTCACAGCAAATTTAAGATAAATATTAAATCCTTTTTCAAAATGAATGATGTTATAGTTCTGATGAGAATAGTGTAGGATGACCATTCCCTGTCGGTAACGATGTGGTTCTATTCAGCAATTGGTATGTTTACCGCTGTCCTTTATGATTTCTAACAGGCATCGTTGTATTAATTCGGCCAGCTTTTGCGTAATTTCAGGGAAGGGTATTCCACACAGCTTTAATTTTATTTCTATATTTCTATATTTTTATTATTTTTATCCTATTTCGCGCCAACTATAATGTATATGATTAAAACTTTGAGGTGGAAGATTTCAGACTTATAGTACTATAATAATGTGTATGTCGGTCAAATATTATCTTGCCAATTTAGATTTGTACCTGGGATGATTGTCGTTCATGAACACATAGTTATTCCCTGGTAGATTTTATAACATTGCGGTCCGAAATATGCCTGAAATCTTTATACAAGACTTCCGCAATAAACTCAAAAGTCACCATTTCAGCATAAAATATTCCAACATTCAGAGTTTCGTATATGTTTCGCACCATTTCTAATAACCTGTTCTAATATTGCGATTCTCTAATATATGTTTAACCTGCCAAATTGATTAGAACAATGAAATATACTTATTCAACCAGGATGTGAGTCTCCAAAGCTATATGTAGAGGAATACTGGATTTAAGACATATTTAATCCAACAATATATTTAATTGTTCCAATACGCTTAATATTAAATGCGAAATTAATAGAATATGTTGTACAGAATATAGCATCGGAATTGCTATCACTTCTTATATGTAGTCGATCAAACACTGTTATATAACTACCCAAGAAAAGTACCTCGTTAGATAGAGAAAACTGCTTTTTATTTGACGCTAAGAATGCCTATATTGGTGAACATTCAAAGCATTTAATACTAAAACTGCCGTTTATTTGCCCTCCCTCCTCTTTCTTTTCTAGTTTTAGTTGTTCAATATATAATCTCGTTAAAAATGCCCAACAGTACCTCTACTCATAAAACAGCCCTACTTAACCCCCCACCCCTCCCTAATTAATAATTAATCGCCAAATTGCATTACTCTATAAAAACACACTAAATCATTCCCCCCTCTAATCCTACAAATATTTTATTATCCCATCTTGTATACAAGGCCGGCGGAACGCGTGGGTAGAAAATCACCGAGGGGGGGGGGGGGGTGAAATTACTCACTCGAAAGTTTGGAGTAAACTATAACCTGAAATTAACCACGTAGTGTTTCGCGCACAAAATGCATGCGTCTGAAACTCTCGATGTACAACAATTTTATATTAATTTCATGGACTTGTTTACTTTTCTCGGTGAAAATGATTTTTTCCCATTACAACACGTAACGTTTCGGCTTACTGCTCTTCAGCCATCGTCGGACGCATAAACTTATATCACGCATCTCCATTCACTCTCGTTCACTCTCCACGGCTAGGTGGGCGATCACTCTTTGACTGTCTGCGTTCCTCGCTATTCCAACAATAGCGAGGAACGCAGACAGTCGAAGAGTGATCGCCCGCCTAGCGGTGGAGAGTAAAGGCATATTCCAAGGTGTTCTCTCAATGGGATTGTCAGAATCTTTAGTGAGCGTAGAAATTAGTCATGGCCGGTGGCGTAGCTCTCTTTAGCATTTCTTCTCGAAGTTGACCTAAAAAAAAGCTTCAATGTTTCCCCGTATAATTTATATGTGGGATATGTCGACAGTTCATGCGGATTCTCTACACAGAAGGAGAACTTTTCAAGATTCTTCTCCGCATTTTCCGTTCCGTTACTTGTTGCTACAATGGGTAGCTATATAACCCTATTGTTTAAAACGTCGGTAGTTCATGCACAAAAAGGCGAACAGCTAGACGAGCCACGTTCAAAAGAACAAAGTTCGGAAGAACAGATCCGGCGAAAGGCTCGAAATGAGGCCATTGGAAAATAAATTGTTTTCTTATTCTCCTCGATTGTTGCTTAACGTAATTGCTTGCATACTAGAATTTTCACTGACTGAAGCGAAGGGTTCTGGAAGGAGCCAATCCCATATTTCGCAATTAAGGTCCCTCCAGGAGACTACACCATCAATCTCTACTTCTCGTGCGGGTGAGTATACAAATACTTATTCGTACACGCCCTAGTGTTGCTCAGTTAGATCACGCGATATATGGATGATGTTAAATGGCTTATCTTTGGTCCGGAAGTAGACCGTCCAGGGGCCGGTTGTATAAGATGGATATGGTTCGTAATGAAAAGGACATTAATTTTTACCATCGGAGAAATACGGAGGTTTGTACTTAGCTGTACAAATGTTCTATGTAGTATCAGTAATTATTAAGCACATTTTCGCTAAGCCTTCGGTCATTCAGCCCGTTAACAAAGGGTGTTTCCAAAAGAATAAAAGCTATTATCAGGGAATTTTCATTTTCACTTACACAGGCCATGTCTAAACTTTCATCAATACGAGTAGAAATTACTTCGAATCATACTACCCACTCGGGAAAAAAGTATTCCGCCGGCCCTGCTTGTATATATATAAGTTAGCTGTAAAATTTCTTTTGTTTCATTATAAAAAAAAATTAAATGTGTAATCCCCTAGTTTTAAGAAATTCATAATGTGAAACAAAAAAATCGCAGCTTTAAGCTAACGCAAATGTGGCTTATCAAATAAACGAATTGATTAAAAATATAATGCAGTCCTCTGCCAAAATGTTCATAGTGTAGGCACAGCGAACACCGAAGCCATAAGAGCCCCAATCAGTTTGTTACCCATTATTACAAAATTTTGCAACCGTCAATCCCACTGTCAAACGGCGAATCGCGCTGTCTTATACACGAACATATCCACATGAGCCAAATTTTCGGGACAGCCAAAACATTTCTTCTTCCGTAGAGTTTTTATTCTGCATTACCTACTTCTCGGGGCAGAACGGCTTTTTATGAAGAATGCAACTATTTTTGTATTTTTCTCATTTCTGTTGCCCCTCGCGAGCTGTTAATTCTTTGGCTTCTTTTTAACACAAGCTGCTTCTTCTCCTCGCTCCATCGATGGGCTTGTGCGGGTTTGCCTTTTTCATTTCATCTGGTGGCTGGGTGCCCGTTTTCGCGATTGCTTTTCCTCTTCACTACTTCACTAGCAATCACTGATGGTCTGTTTCGAGAGAAACTTTGTTGCAATCGCCGTTTGCATCTTGCTGCGTTTCATTTGAATATGAATGCAAAATTGCCTGTATATTTCGGGAAGAAATAAATTTTCATATCACCCATTGATCTTCTTATTCCAGGCTAACTTTTTCGAAGCTATAGGAATGCACTGCCACATAATGCGATTTTTCGCGCTATTTTTCGCGCTGATTGGGAATGCTTCTTGCTATTGGTTTTGCTGCATAACTTCTCGACAGATTGGAGTTAGTGAGTAGAAGATTTCTCAAAGCCAATGTAATATGTGTACAGTATTGTCAAAAATTTGTCAGGGCGTGCTACTTGGAGGTGCAATTTCAGAGATTACACAAGTTAGCGGTGGTTTCACAGCAAAGTGGATACTTCATCTGTATGCTACGACGCCTTGATTTGTAAACCAAGATCTAAAAGTGACATAAGCGATTCCACGCAACACAAATCTCCCAAGTAATAAAATCAATTGATGAAAAGAATCACTTTCAAATTGCAGTATTTTTTTTATATTATCACGGAAAAAAATCCGTTCATAAATTCGTGAACAAAAGGTCACGATTTCGTGAACTGAACGATTTACGAAAACCGTGACCAAGTACCTGAAATTATGAATAATAAATCTCGTATTCATGAAACTATTTGTGTTTTCTAAAAAAATATATACATGTCGTTACATTAGAATGGTTGGTTGGGTTACTGTTGTTCCCTGGAAATGTTTAGTTTTTGTTGTGATTCTTGTTAATGATTTGGGAATACACAGTCGACAGTCCAACGTTGTTCATGATTTCAAGAGCTTATTCGACGTTAGCGGGATTAAAGTTCATGATTTCAAGATCTTAGTCCGATGTTCGTAATTTCCATTCACGTTATCGTGATATTTTAGTCATGAGTAGAGTGCTTCATGTTCACGATTTCAGGATCTTTGTCACTATTTTAAATATTTTCGTCACGAGTTGTGTGATTTAAGTTCATGATTTCAGGATCTTAGTCGCGATTTTTGTAATTTCTGTTCATGTTATCGTGATATTTTAGTGATGAATAGATCAAATCATGTTCATGATTTCAGGATTTTGGTCACGATTTTAGATATTTTTGTCACTAGTTGTGTGATTTGTGTTCATGATTTCATGAAATTTTTCATGCAATCACCATTTCATGGTGACATCTCTCACTTTAAGTGAGATGATTTGAAAATTTCCGATCACCTTAGTCACGTGAGATTTGTGTCACCTCATCGAAAGTGACCGTCAGAATAACCCCCAGAAATTGTATTACAGAGGGCTTAGACATAAGCCCTGGGGAAGGCTCATGTAACTAAATCGAGATGTCGATAAGTCACCATGCGAAAAATGCATGTGCTTTTCCGATAACAAGTTTAGTAAAAAGTTGTTTGAAGTCTCTGAAAGAATGTTAATAGAAACTGAATCTATATCTAGGAACACTGATGCCATCTGCTCTTTGCTAGCATAGGCCATTTGAATTTCGGTTGAGAGCAACGCAAGACAATCGTTCGTCCCTCTGCCTTTGCGAAAGCCAAATTATGTATCTGACAGTAAGCCATTTGTTTCGACCTAATTGTCGAGGCGGAATAGGATCATTTCTCGAACAACTTCCGGATACAGGACAGCATTGCGATCGGTCGATACAAATTGTGATCGGAGACTGGTTTTTCTGTTTTTTGGATGGCGATGACCTTCACTTGTCTCCAATCATGTGGGACAATGTTAGCCTCAATAAACTTATTAAATAAGTTCAACAAGCGTCTCTTGGCTGAGTCTAGCAGATTCTTCAACAAGTTAAATTTGATTCTGTGTGGCCCTGGAGCTTTATTGTTACACGACAAGAGAGCAAGTGAG
Organism: Topomyia yanbarensis; assembly: GCF_030247195.1. Classification (NCBI taxonomy): domain Eukaryota; kingdom Metazoa; phylum Arthropoda; class Insecta; order Diptera; family Culicidae; genus Topomyia; species Topomyia yanbarensis. The sequence goes on from NC_080672.1 coordinate 289,877,166, forward strand.
AACTCCACCATCGAAACAGGTGTTTCGTTCGCGTTATTATTGGTGAAATCGAATATCAAACGGTTTGAATATTCCACGCTCTCATTAGTACTGTTTCGGTTTCGCATACGTCGGGCTGTTCCCCAAAGAGTGCTCATCGATGTTTCTCTCGTTAATCCGTCGACGAACCGGCGCCAATAACCGCGTTTCTTGTCTAACGTCGCGTACTGTCGAAAACTAGCGGATAACCCGTCGTTCCGGAAGGTCTTGTACGCAGCGGCCTTCTCCGCGTACACGTCTTTATCCCACCAGGAATTGGGAGAACGTTTTTGTATGTTCCCGTCGGGTACTGGCTTAGTATGAGCTTGATTCGCACTGTCGAGAATCGAGCCAGCCAAAAAGCGGTACTCTTCCTCCGGAGGAAGTTGTTGAGTAGATTATATGTTTTCGGATATCTCGGCAGTATAGCTCTTCCAATCGATATTTAATGTGAGGTCATACGAAATATTGATTGTTTCCAATTGCCTTGAGCCGTTATTGATTGAGATTACGATCGGCAGATGGTCGCTACCGTGGGGATCAGGGATTACCTTCCACGCGCATTCTAACTGTAGCGAGGTCGAGCAAAGGGATAAATCTAATGCGCTTGGGCGCGCTGGTGGGGGAAGAATCCGTGTCATTTCACCCGTGTTTAAAATTGTCATATTGAAGTTGTCGCAAATATTGTGAATTAAATAGGAACGGTTATCATCATTCCGTACCGTGAGAGTTAAAGTCTCCTAAAACTAGTCGCGGTGCAGGCAGGGATTCTATGATGTCATATAGCCGGCGTTGCCCAATCGCGGTGTTGGGGGGGATATATATATATATATATATATATATATATATATATATATATATATATATATATATATATATATATATATATATATATATATATATATATATATATATATATATATATATATATATATATATATATATATATATATATATATATATATATATATATATATATATATATATATATATATATATATATATATATATATATATATATATATATATATATATATATATATATATATATATATATATATATATATATATACAGGGTGTTTGGTTCATGAGTAAGAATCTCTCGAGGGGTGATTTACTGTCATATTTGGAGCAAAAAATCGTTCTACACATACCATCAAATCTCAACCGTTACAGAGTTATTGAACTTTTTGTGTTAAAAACTTAGTTGTCTTAAAATAGCTCTAACTCAAAAAATATACTTTGTATTTCAAATCTTTTAGATCCGTTGGATAGGTGAGAAAATTTTCCACTGAAAAATGTCCTCAAATGTTTCAGCTAAGGAGGTTAAGTAATCTTTTCACAGTAATTTATTTAAAATTTAACAATTTTGATCGATTTTTCGTTCACTTCGCGAAAATATTAATAGTTAACATCACTATTTTAATAATTCAAATTGTTAGCCTTGAAAAGTTGTATAATTTGTTCTTTGACATGATACACTTATCTTGTCTTATTTTCATCTGTTTGGGTTATTGAACTTGGATATTTTTATCTCATATTCACTAATACTAGCTCTTATTGAAAAAGTATGGCACTTATTGTACCTTTTCTTATTTTTATTCGAAAGCCAGGAAAATTTGGCAGAGAAAAATGTATTAATACCTTTCAGTTAAGTGAATTTAGTATTCTTTTAAAGGTTAATTAGTTTAAAGTTAGTGTTATTATTAGCATTTTCGTTATTTTCTTAAAATAGTAAATAATAAACTTCACCATAATTATCATAGAATCAATGTATCTCAGCAATTTCTACAATTCTTCCTTTGACTCCATTCAATTATCTCTTTTAGTTTCGAAGCAAAATCATTTTTATCTTCTCGTTTCATATGCAAAAACAACGATTTCGAACCCACTGCATTTGTGATAAGGTCATGCTGTGTTAACTATTAAATTGCAGCGAAATGAAAAGCGATAGGGATAAAGTTTCAAATAATAAGTTGTAGAGAATATTAAGGGGCACCAAATGAACAATAGTGACGATAAATTTAGTTGATTAATAATTAGAATAATTACAAAAATCACCAAAAAACGTAAATTTTGAGTTATTTTACTAGTAAAAAGTCATGTAGTACACTTAACTAAAAGATATCTGTACATAAATCGAAACGAATTTTTCTCAGCTTTCCAATGAATCCCTGATAATAGCGATATAAAGCATATTTTTTAGATTAGAGTCTTTTAAGAACTTGCAAGTCAATTACAGGAAAAGTTTAGAAGTCAAATTACAAGGAAACGAGAAGAGATAGGAATATTATGTTGAAGAACAAATTATGAATCGTCCTCAAACCCAACTTTTGGATAATAGATATTGCTACAATCATAATTCATTATTTTGAGAAAATTAACAAAAACCTCATCAAAAACACTAACTTTTAATTACTTTACAACTAAAAGGTAATTAAAACTAATTATCTGAAAGACATGAGAAAATTATTCAACAAAAAATTTTCTCACCTTTCCAATGGCACTAAAAGATTAAAAATACGAGGTATACTTTTCGAGTTAGAGGTGTTTTAAGATAAACAAGTTTTTTATACAAAAAGTTCAATAACTCTGTAACGGTTGAGATTTGATGGTATGTGTAGAACGATTTTTTGCTCCAAATATGACAGTAAATCACCCCTCGAGAGATTCTTACTCATGAACCAAACACCCTGTATATGGAAGCTATACAAAGATCGTTGCCTTTGGTTGTTACTTGACAAGCGACAACTTCAATACCTGTTATCTAGGGGAGGTTAATTCTGTAGAAGAAATAACACTTTTTAATCCCCAAAAGCACTCCTCCATAGGGGGTGTCTCTATCCAGACGAATAGTATTAAATTCGTGGAAGTTGAGATCTATATCGGAAGTTAACCAAGTTTCACATTATGCAAATTAAATTTATTAAAATTTTGAAGGAATCGATTTTCGGGATGATACTTCTGCAATTCCACTGTAGAACAGTGATCAAATACGTGACCTCGTTCGATGAGTTAGCCATCGAAGGATACAATCGCTTAAAGGAGGGGCCATTTAGCAGTCAACTGCTTCAAAACTGTTCTTACTGTAGGGAGAAAAGCTGGGTCAAACACTACATAATTTAGCATGCTTTAAGACTTTTTTAGAATTTTTGATATCCGATGAACGTACAAGCACCAATCCATCGCTTATTACGTATTTTTTTACATTGGCAACTTCAAAGAGCCGGAGGGGAGTGGTGAAGGAGGTTTCATATGCAACGAATAATTGTTATTCAAGAATAAAGTATGTTTTCCTATGCCACCTGAAGTACCGTAAAACGGGGTGACTTTGATTGTCGGGGTGACCTTGATCACTAGAAACTTTTTTCGTAGATTGCTTATTTAGCCAGAGCAGTCCACCGAATCATTTCAATTTGAATTGAGTTTTACTCTAAACTTATAAAACGCTGATTTGTTATACTTTTTGAATATCTCGTTCGATTTTTGGGTACATAAACTACAAAATTTTACTTCACCTTATTTTTACGAAGCTTCGTAAAGTGTCTATTTTTTCTACAACAAATAGAGTTTTTATTTTTCATGTTAATTTTAAAACATGGTTTTGTGAAACTAGTTGGCAATTATTTCAAATTATTTCAAGATTAAATTCGAAATATTTTTTAATATTCAAACTTCCAACGTGTTAAAATGAATGAAACTGTTTGTTAATTGATAAATCATGGTAATTAAACAATTTAGTAGTTAAAAACGTTTTCAGATTCTTTTATTCTAGTTGGACTCGAATTATACGAATTTTAACCACTTGAAGTTTGCAGCATTTTGAAATATTTTTCAATTAAAGGGGCTTTCTACTCATAAAATAGTGGAATTTTTTTTCCGCCTTTTTATGAGTAAAAAACTCCTTAATTGAAATGTTATCTCCAAAGCTTAAGGTAGGGGTTAGGTATTTTTACATAGAATGTATATGCAAAGTTTGAAATAAATCGCTTAAGTAGTTTTTGAATGGCTGTTAACACCGCAAATCATGTTTTTCCAAAGACTTTCTACAAATGTTTCGTCACCGAGTCACTTGTTAAAAATTTTGAATTGAAAAATTTTCGCTTCGCTCAAATTATTTAAAAATCGCAAAAGAATTTTTTTTACGTTGAAACCTTATCCCCCCTTAAAACAAACATTTGAATGAAAAACATTGACATCAAGAACATAATGTAGGTGAACATGCAAAGTCACCCCGAAATACGAAAACGGACTTCAAATTGAAATCATTTTCGGAAAAATAGTAGTAGGCTGACAGTTTCAGGTTAAAGCATCCAATCTTGTTCTACATACATCCGTACATGGCATAAAAATATTAAACTTGAAAAAAGTGTTGAGTCTAAAAATATGTAATGGTTACCACGAAAAGTGATCAATGTCACCCCGGTTTACGGTAATTTGAAATACATTTGCTAATGTGTTTATGTTTCATAACATTTTGTTTTATGGAAGTTGTGGGTGATATTGCTTTTTCGAGCATACTAGGCAAATTTTCTTAATTTTAAACATTTTGTGTTACTTAAGGTAATTTTTCATCTATTCCACGAATGATTATAATTTTCGATAGTGCGTATAGTATAGTATCCGTTTTGATATTACACCTGATAACAAGCAAAAGTTGTATTTTAATCATTTCTCGACAAACATATGATTACGGCCTAAAAGCCAACTGTCAAAATCCACTTTGAATGGAAATTCCGGAAAAACCGTTACTAGCCGAACACAGTTCACAACAGTTTATGAAAGAGAAAACTTTTCTCTTTCGGTTACTATAAACATCTGTGACTGGCGCATAACAGTTTGTCCGGAATTTCCATTCAAAGTGGATTTTGACAGTTGGCTTTTAGGCCGTAATCATATGTTTGTCGAGATTTGTTTATAAATTATTTTTAATTTTGCAATTCACTCCAAATCAACAAAATCTTTTTATTGTGTATCCCATCATTGCAGGGGATATTTTCTTCGGCCGATCGCCCAGAAAATTAGGATTATTTCTTTTGAATATGCAGTACGCATTGAAGTTGAAATGCCGGGGTATTGGGACTGAAATACAATGGCAAATACCGGTTAATATACAATTTTATTGAAAAGACACTCAGTGCGTTCCGTTTTCCTGAAATGATGATATTTTCGTTTGTTTGCTTGTTTTCTGGCATACCGCTAACCTTCAATACATTCCGCCACCTTACCCCTTGGCCGGGGTAAGTTGGTGGGTATTCTGCTTCACAAATTTTTGTCTATAAAATCAAAGACAATGCAACAAACACTTTGATAAAATTCAGAGATGTTGCCAAAAGTCTATTCTTTTATGCAACGTGTTAAATTTTGACCGATTTATCTAAATCAAAGCGGTAAAAACGCCGCTCTCCCCTATGATTTTGTCATAATAACTATATCTCGAATAAATTAGAAAAACTAAAAGCAGGTGACATATTCATAATTAGATTGAAATATTGAGTTCATCATTTTACCACGGTTCTTTATTACAACGGTATCATGCCAATTTCTTCGTGCGCAAAAAATGATCAGTATACTCATCTAACGAAATCATTTTTCCCAATGGAACCACACCTTCACAATCGAAACAATACCCGATAAACAACACCCTCATCGAACGTTATTAACCACCTGCTCGAAGGCCATAACCATCAAAGGCAAGGTACGCCATGGCGTCAATCCTCACGAATATAAAGCTACTTAGATTACGAATGCAAACGAGCGATGCGTGCAGTGAAGTGACTCCGATCGGCTCAAGAGTTGCCATTCGCGGATAGGTTGGTGCACTCTGAGGTGATTTATTTTTATTCCGACGTTTATGATCTCAAACATGTCTGCAGCAATGCCATTTTTTGCACCACCCACTATTCAACGCGTACTCTGATGCCCAGATGCCGGTTGCAGTATGAAGATCTTTCTTTGGTCTTCGTCCCCTCAACCAGCAAACAGTGCATACAATGCGCGGGCGCCCTAAATTGACTAATTGTCCTCGAGCGGGCCCGTGTTTGGTGTTCGGAAGTTCATTGGCATTGGCGCACAACCAGCGACATCGGTCATCGGGACGACGTAGTTGGCGTACAACTTCGACCACAGTAAATACGCGGGGCGGATCGCAACTAATTAGTGGGTCGATAAATAAAACGATCAGTGGTTCGGTGGCAATATGTCACTGAAATTGATACCCTTTTTGGAAGACTTATGTTTTTCGTCAGGTCACTCACAGTCAGTGAGTAGAAAAACGACACATTGCAATTTTTAAGTGTTGAGAAATGATTTTTTCGGAAATCGATGTTCTTTTAATGTCAAATGTCTTGAAATGTATGAGTCGTCGTAGTCTAGTGTTATCTCGAAACTTTTTTTTAACGAATATCAGCTTTCTGGGACTACGGTTTATCAACTTTCATTTCTTGATCATGTCAAATCGGGAGTATTTTTCGAAGCAATAAACATTTGGTGAATTATTGGTATAATAATGAAATATGACCATTTTCAATGACATCCCACTCGCTGCCATCAGAGATCTATTTTTACTTTATTTTTATTAATTCGTCACGTATCACAGATCTGATAGAACTTGGTAGACCACAAGGAGTGCAATTGCCAAAAGAAAGCTTAGCTAAAGGTGAGTTCAATATGCAAGTTCGAGGAGCTCATCGAATTCGGAACAATGTTGCCAGCAAAACATAAGAACAAGAATAGCATAAAAATATATTCAGGTCCGTAGCGTGCGGTTGGCCGGGTTGGAACCGCTAAGGGCTCCAACGCCAAAGGGGGCGCTGAAATCAAGATCTACTTAATGAAATAATTGAGAATAAACCTTAAAATAAGCCAAGACAAGGCACAGTGTTTTAAAACGTCGTTTTCGTGCTCAAAATTAATAGCGTTTAAACCGTTGACTTTAGAGGTATAGTTTGTTCGGAGAAGTTGTTGTTCTTATGATTGCGCGTCCACAAGAGTATACCGTTCAATGATTAATTCACCTATAAGTGATATAAGAATTTTATTTTCCGAACTAATTGAGATAGAGACTTGATGTCTTCGACAAAGTTGTTGAAAATGTTACTACAAAAGAAATTGCTGAAGACATCATATATCTAGCTTCAATAGTTTACGAGTTATGAAACATATTATATGGAAGACCCCTTCATTTCATGATAACTTTTTTAGAAATTCTCGCATCTTCTTAGAATCTTCCACAAAGTTGTTTACGGTATCGAAACACATATTTTTGCCAAACATAGTTACTTCCTATCTGTTGAATTTAAAAAGATATTCAAAACTTTACGATTTTTTTGGGGTAACTTCCACCTTAAATAATTCGTTAAGGAGCAGAAAGGAGCAAACAACATCATAAAATACTGAAAGTACTAGCTTTTTACTTTCATATAGTGGCCCGATTGTTAGTCGATGCGATTCTCCCCGAGTGTTATGTTCAATACAATATGCCATCGCAGTAGTATAAAATGAAATATTCAAGCGCACTGCGATACCCGAGCAGAAGAAAATAACTGCGGAATACTAAATTTAGGTATCAGTACCAACGACTGTTTACCACAATATGGTATTAATGAGCTCTACATAAGAGGTAAAATACCAAAAAAATAACACAGACATGTTCTACAAATAACTATTTGATAATGAAACGAGTTATTATAATACCTGAATAATAATGAAACATTTTTCAACCTTCCAATAATAAAATTCTCGCTATGGAGGTATTTAATAAGGTATTGGTTTGGTATTTGTAAAAAGAACTGGAATACATAAAGAATACTAAAATAAAGTATTATACCTCATTGAGGTATTAAGCAGGTATTGAAAAATGTTTCTTCAATACCTGCTTAATACCTCATTGAGGTATAATAATCAATTAATACTAAGTTTTGGTATGAATACCAAAAAATAGTATGCTCGGGTTATTGCTCAGTTATTTTCTCCTGGTCGGGTAAGTAGCTTCATCTTTTCATGGTAAATTGCATAGAACACGTTCGCCTATAACATGCAATGCATATGGTTTGCCTTTCAAAAATCAAAGTGTAGTTTTGGATTTGTTTAATAACTGTATCTACCATACGCGTGCGGTGGGTGGCAAGTGTAGTTTATTCTTGTATAACGATGGAGCTATTCAAACAGGGTTGCTATGATTATTAATAAACTCCACTTTTTTTGAAGTCATGCTGCTTCTTTAGTTAATAACTTTTCTCATCGAATTTTCACAAACTTGCAATGTTCCACGAATGTGGTCAGTAGAAGAATACCTTTAGAAATGTACAGAGTTCTCATGAATTGATTGATGAGGTGGTTTTTTAAGAATTTATTTTCTATGTTGACCGAGTTTCCATACAAATTTCCATATAAACTTTGAAATTTTTGGAGGGTCCCTAGACACCACCGATCGGTTCCAAAATTTGCACAATTACTAAGGGCCTTGAAAGGAATCAGTAGAGCCTGGTGGAGCTAAAAGTAAAAAATTGAACCAGTCTATTGGAGGTCCACCAATTTTCTTAGCAACAAGCGAGTAGAAAGTCTAAAAACCTTTATCAGCAATAGATAATAAAATACGATTTAATCCACCTAGCAGTGAGATGAGACATTTCTTACACATTTCACTATTGGATTAGTTTGCAGAACTCACGAGAAGTAGGCACATAAAAATTAAGATTATATTTAGAAATAGTTATAAGATTAATAGAATAAATTGACTCATACTAACAAATTGAATGAAATAAAACGAATGACTGAACATGAAATGCATAAAATTAAAGAAAGGAATAAAATGAATCAGATAAATCAAATGAATCAAATTAATCAAATTAATCAAATGAATCAAATGAATCAAATGAATCAAATGAATCAAATGAATCAAATGAATCAAATGAATCAAATGAATCAAATGAATCAAATGAATCAAATGAATCAAATGAATCAAATGAATCAAATGAATCAAATGAATCAAATGAATCAAATGAATCAAATGAATCAAATGAATCAAATGAATCAAATGAATCAAATGAATCAAATGAATCAAATGAATCAAATGAATCAAATGAATCAAATGAATCAAATGAATCAAATGAATCAAATGAATCAAATGAATCAAATGAATCAAATGAATCAAATGAATCAAATGAATCAAATGAATCAAATGAATCAAATGAATCAAATGAATCAAATGAATCAGATGAATCAGATGAATCAGATGAATCAAATGAATCAAATGAATTAAATGAATCAAATCAATCAAATGAATCAAATGAATCAAATGAATCAAATGAATCAAATGAATCAAATGAATCAAATGAATCAGATGAATCAGATGAATCAAATGAATCGAATGAATTAAATGAATCAAATCAATCAAATCAATCAAATCAATCAAATCAATCAAATCAATCAAATCAATCAAATCAATCAAATCAATCAAATCAATCAAATCAATCAAATCAATCAAATCAATCAAATCAATCAAATCAATCAAATCAATCAAATCAATAAAAAGAACTGGAATACATAAAGAATACTAAAATAAAGTATTATACCTCATTGAGGTATTAAGCAGGTATTGAAAAATGTTTCTTCAATACCTGCTTAATACCTCATTGAGGTATAATAATCAATTAATACTAAGTTTTGGTATGAATACCAAAAAATAGTATGCTCGGGTTATTGCTCAGTTATTTTCTCCTGGTCGGGTAAGTAGCTTCATCTTTTCATGGTAAATTGCATAGAACACGTTCGCCTATAACATGCAATGCATATGGTTTGCCTTTCAAAAATCAAAGTGTAGTTTTGGATTTGTTTAATAACTGTATCTACCATACGCGTGCGGTGGGTGGCAAGTGTAGTTTATTCTTGTATAACGATGGAGCTATTCAAACAGGGTTGCTATGATTATTAATAAACTCCACTTTTTTTGAAGTCATGCTGCTTCTTTAGTTAATAACTTTTCTCATCGAATTTTCACAAACTTGCAATGTTCCACGAATGTGGTCAGTAGAAGAATACCTTTAGAAATGTACAGAGTTCTCATGAATTGATTGATGAGGTGGTTTTTTAAGAATTTATTTTCTATGTTGACCGAGTTTCCATACAAATTTCCATATAAACTTTGAAATTTTTGGAGGGTCCCTAGACACCACCGATCGGTTCCAAAATTTGCACAATTACTAAGGGCCTTGAAAGGAATAGTAGAGCCTGGTGGAGCTAAAAGTAAAAAATTGAACCAGTCTATTGGAGGTCCACCAATTTTCTTAGCAACAAGCGAGTAGAAAGTCTAAAAACCTTTATCAGCAATAGATAATAAAATACGATTTAATCCACCTAGCAGTGAGATGAGACATTTCTTACACATTTCACTATTGGATTAGTTTGCAGAACTCACGAGAAGTAGGCACATAAAAATTAAGATTATATTTAGAAATAGTTATAAGATTAATAGAATAAATTGACTCATACTAACAAATTGAATGAAATAAAACGAATGACTGAACATGAAATGCATAAAATTAAAGAAAGGAATAAAATGAATCAGATAAATCAAATGAATCAAATTAATCAAATTAATCAAATGAATCAAATGAATCAAATGAATCAAATGAATCAAATGAATCAAATGAATCAAATGAATCAAATGAATCAAATGAATCAAATGAATCAAATGAATCAAATGAATCAAATGAATCAAATGAATCAAATGAATCAAATGAATCAAATGAATCAAATGAATCAAATGAATCAAATGAATCAAATGAATCAAATGAATCAAATGAATCAAATGAATCAAATGAATCAAATGAATCAAATGAATCAAATGAATCAAATGAATCAAATGAATCAAATGAATCAAATGAATCAAATGAATCAAATGAATCAAATGAATCAGATGAATCAGATGAATCAGATGAATCAGATGAATCAAATGAATCAAATGAATTAAATGAATCAAATCAATCAAATGAATCAAATGAATCAAATGAATCAAATGAATCAAATGAATCAGATGAATCAGATGAATCAAATGAATCGAATGAATTAAATGAATCAAATCAATCAAATCAATCAAATCAATCAAATCAATCAAATCAATCAAATCAATCAAATCAATCAAATCAATCAAATCAATCAAATCAATCAAATCAATCAAATCAATCAAATCAATCAAATCAATCAAATCAATCAAATCAATCAAATCAATCAAATCAATCAAATCAATCAAATCAATCAAATCAATCAAATCAATCAAATCAATCAAATCAATCAAATCAATCAAATCAATCAAATCAATCAAATCAATCAAATCAATCAAATCAATCAAATCAATCAAATCAATCAAATCAATCAAATCAATCAAATCAATCAAATCAATCAAATCAATCAAATCAATCAAATCAATCAAATCAATCAAATCAATCAAATCAATCAAATCAATCAAATCAATCAAATCAATCAAATCAATCAAATCAATCAAATCAATCAAATCAATCAAATCAATCAAATCAATCAAATCAATCAAATCAATCAAATCAATCAAATCAATCAAATCAATCAAATCAATCAAATCAATCAAATCAATCAAATCAATCAAATCAATCAAATCAATCAAATCAATCAAATCAATCAAATCAATCAAATCAATCAAATCAATCAAATCAATCAAATGAATCAAATGAATCAAATGTATGAAATGAATCAAATGAATCAAACTACTCAGTATATCCAAATATGGACGACGATAAGTTGTAACATTGTAGTTGCATCCCCCATCGAGAGTGGGTACTTTGGGAGACTTCTTTTCCTGGATCTAATTTGTGGATATTTTTGGTCTTTGATCCGTTATTTTTCATGAAAGTTCGTACCAATACAACGAATGTGCAGCTGATACAACTCATGGTTCATTCGCCTGCGCAACGTTCCGTCTTCCATCTGCACGCCACCATAGATGGTACGCAACACCTTTCGTTCGAAAACTCCAAGGGCGCGTTGGTCCTCCACGAGCATAGTCCAGGTCTCGTGGCCGTAGAGGACCACCGTCTTGAAGATAATCAACTTCGTGCGGCGGCGAATTTTGTTCGACCGGAGTGTCCTCTAGAGTCCAAAGTAGGCACGATTTCCCACTAAGATCCGTCTCTGAATTTCTCTGCTGTTATCATTGTCGTCGGTTGCCAGTGAACCCAAATACATGAATTCGTCGACCATCTCGATTTCGTCACCGTCAATCCGAACTCGGGTGGGAGGTTCACATTGTCGTCTCTAGAACCTCTTCCTCTCATGTATTTTGTCTTCGAAACGTTGATGGCAATTTCAATCCTGCTGGCTTCAGCTTTCAGTCTTTGAACATATATTTCATTCAAAATTCAATATAGATACGAATAGTTTAAATATCGCACGTGGAATGTCTCTTTTGAAAATTTCCATCATCAAACTTTCATATTACCCAGTTAAGCCAAATATTTTTCTGATATAGCCATGAATTTCCTTAATTATAGTGTAGATACAGGCTTTGAATACAATTGAATTAAAGTTGAGTTGATGTAGCAGCAGACAAAAAATAGTTTTGTTTTGTCAAACCTTCGCAATTACAATTAATAAATATTTCAGATTGGCAGAAGATCTTATCACACAACTTAGAATGCATACAGAAATAGCTAGATAGATGCCATAGAAGAGAAACAGAGAGAAAGAGAGAGAGAGAGAGAGAGAGAGAGAGAGAGAGAGAGAGAGATGGAGGGGGCGTGTGAGGAATTGCAAATGATGGTTAATGCAGTGACATTATTTTTATAGGTATATTATGATATATTGATTCTTACATTCTTATCATAAATAATGTAAGTAGTAATTTTTGCGCCATAACCAGTATAACCTAAATCTTGCAAAAGAGCTAAATTTTCGCTAGATTTTTGGGCTTCAAACATACAGTTGCTTTCGGTGACACCACAAGTATAATTATATTAGAAATCTTTTATCTCACTACTAGGTGAATTACTTGTTGATCTGTGTATTGATATACCATCCATCATTTACCTCATGATTGAACGCAATGCCTAATCCAAGGAATAAATACTAGAACTCACTGTTTCTTTATCAACACATTATTTTGTCTTTGAAGTGAACTTATATATTGATTTTTGAGAAATAGTTCATTTATTATAAAGGTAATTCAAAAAATGTTCTCAACATCGAATTCCTTGAATCACGTAGATGTTTTTTCATACCCCGATATTCCAAATCGGTTTAGTTTTGCCCCTAAAACACCAGTAAAGCATTGTCTGTATGAAACAATCTCATTTTTAATTAGTGGAAATTGGTAAGCGAGGACTAAAAAGGCAAAATGTCTAATATCTCCGCCGCTCGTACACGGATTTAGACAATCTATAGCTTGTTAGAAAGGTATTTTTACAAGCTTTCTAACAGCTTTCTATGTGCAGTTTGTGGGACAATATTGTATTGTTCGAAAGTTATTTGCAGAAAACCTGCCGCGTTTTGACAAAATCGCCCATATCTCAGAAAGTAAACAACATATCGAAAATCAAAAATAATAGTGTCAAATGGCAACGTTAGGCCTTTCATTTGAAACTAATTTCATTAAGATCGGTTCAGCCATTGCTGAGATAATTACATGACATTTTGTACATACATAGATACACACATACACACACACATACAGACATTGTCTCAATTTGTCGAGCTGAGTCGATTGGTATATGAGACTCGGCCCTCCGGGCCTCGGAAAAAGTTGTTAAAGTTTGAGCGAATCCTATACATTTCTTTTGTAAGAAATGTAAAACATATTTGTTTCATTCACATTTGTAATAATATGGGACATAACCGGAATATTGTGACTGCACTTGGACAGGAAATTTAAATCTAATGATTTACCCCGCAATCTATAAACCACTTATGTACCAAGTTCCAAATAACTAACTCCTCAGTATACTAGTCTTGATATAAAGTCTCACCAATAGATGCTCGCTCTGTCGCCTACAAACACCTAGTGTCGACTTATTTCGCGAATATCCAGCTCAAGATTTGTGGCTGAAATTTACATAAAATGAGTGACAGTCATACACGAACGAATTTCGGTCAAATCTTTTGGAAATCGAGGTTTTCGGTACTTTTACAAGTTCCACGAACCATCATAAATTAAGATTACGGTTGGTGAAGGAACAAAAATTCAAGCAAATTCCTCGGATTGTTGTATGATAGAGGTGGGTTGAAGTCACTAATGAAGAATTTACCCAGTAAAGCGATTTGCGCATACAATCTCCCGACCGCCCACCCACGTTCAACCTAACTTTGAATGATAATACAGACCATTCTGCAGTGTTTAAAATTTCACAAAACGTTGGTATTCTGATGGTGCTTTGCCCGAAAAAGGCTGGAAAATTCGGTGCTCAAAAAAATTTTCAGGAAATTAATTTCAACATTATTTTATAAAAGCCATACAAACTTTGAAAAAAAGTGAATAAAATGTTGTTCAAATTTTTCAAACTAATGTTTTAATTCTTCTCAATATTCCATTGACGTTTTCGACCTCTATTCACATTGTCTGAGGAAATAGTAAGCAGGGGGTCTGCAAAGAACGTTATTACCAACGGTTTTTAACCGAAACTGTGAAGGTTAGCAAAACCTCACATGTGATTACCTATAAATGAGGAAACAGCAAGCTGCTTACTTCGATTATTCCTCTAATTCACGAATGAAATTTTGGTTATCAAAGTGAAATACCTGCTAAATTTAAAACCTCTAAACCTGAAATAAAAATCGGAGGGGTGCGAAATTTCGATTTTGAATATTGTACTATAAGTAATATGTAATACCCTCATTTAAATAAAATCAGTTTTGGTGGTTAAATCTGGTTTGGAATGATTTTAAATTTAGAACGAATTTAAAATAGAAACTATTTTAAAATTTCTCAAGAAATTAAAAAATTGGGGGGCGGGGTCCGGACCCCCAGGACCTTCCCTCTGGATCCGCCACTGTACACATTCCTTGCCGGTTCAATTGGCTTACAATCTTACAGGGGCCTAAAACTGAGACTCCGCCAAGGGCGCCAGAAGAACACGCTACGGCCCTGAATATACCCTCCGAAAGTCACGTGAATATCTGATAGCATTTTCATTTTTAGCTTGTATAGTGCAAAAAAGAGATAGACGAATAACAACCACCGCACTGTGGGGTAGCTAGAACAAAAAGTTGAACAAAATAGGGGAAAAAAATTTCTAACTTTTTAATCAAACTATATTTTTTAAACATTCTTCAATATTTTCTACATCGTGTACCATTGAAATGATAACTAAAAACTTTGGTCTAAATTTGTGACACATGGTCAAACATTATTAAAAATAAACACGTTTTTTTTCTACTAAATCAGGCAATAGGAAACACTTTCTACTGAAATTGAACAATACAATCAATATAGTATTATTATAATAGGAAACGTTGCTAATGATCTATTCTAACTACTCTAATGCTGGATATATCGAAATAAACAAGTCAAACTATTTTGTTTTGACAAAAAGGTAATTGTTTGTTTTGTGATTTTAGTACTATTTCGCAATTGAAAAAGTTATCAAATTAAGTCAAATTAAGATAAAAGGTTGAAAGCATTCGAAACTATCGGCTATTGTCAGTCCATCGCAAGTGGATACTCATCCGACCGCGTCCGACCGTTGTTTTGAAAGCAATTTGAAAATTGTAGTTTTTACATAATTTTTGTGCTTTTTATCAAACATTATAAGCAACTATAAGTCTTATTTAACCGAATCGCCTGCTAAGATTTCTTATCAGTTTTGTAAATTGTTTACCATTTATGATAGTCATAAATTTTTGATGACAAACCCTCACCTCCCTCCTTCCTCACCTTTTCAAACCAGCGGTAGAACTTGTAGATGAAGAACAAAGAGTCATCGAGGAATGTTAACGTAACACACTTTTCTTCAGTATACAGTAGCACTTCCGAAAAAACTTTTTTAGTGCTTTTGTTCATAGTTGATAAACTGAAAGTGTTTTTTTTTCTTGAATTTACTATATACCAAGAGAATGAGATTCTCCTAGTAATTTTTTCATCTATGTCGATACAAATATTTTCACCTCAATCTTAGAACAAAACATACATACACAATGATGAACAGCATTATTGTGACTGTAATATTGAATGCATGCATACAAAGCAGCAGTTTCTGTAGTAATCAGTTAAATATCGTCTCCTTTCAAAATATTACTTTTTGCTTTGAGAAAAATAACATAACAAGTTTTGGAATGATCATCAATAAAACAAGGTAATTTATGTATTGTCTCCAATGTACAAATATAATTTGGAAAATTATATTTGTTAGAAAATCGTCCTTCGAATGTTACTACAGCCACCACTCACAATGGTTTCATTTAGATTGAGTTTTTGAAGAAATATTAGAAGAAAACAAATTTCACACTGTTAGGTGGATTTTTTTATGAAAAATGTGCTCAAGATCAAATATTTAAGCTTCTCTTGAATTATAATTGCAAAATAATATATAAAACAGCAGAAAATAATTTTGTCCAGGTTTTCGGCCTAGTTACCCCATAGTGCACCGGTGTAGTGCACTTCCAAAAACGAAAATGCCTTTGACATAGTGTTGCCACAATTAAATCTGTACCGGATGTTGAAAAATCTTTTCTATCTGTACTCTTCTATAGAAAATCTGTACCGGATTCTGTACCCAAACAATAACAAGGTTGTCTTAAAACATTATTTTTCTCATACTTATTTTTCATTCGGGGAAACCAAACCAGAAATTCCGACTCGGAATCAGTTGTTTTACTTAAGTTGGAATTCCACTAGAAACCAGTCAGACTTCTGGATGTGTTTGACTGGGTCATGTCAATTTTAGCTCCAGCTCAAATTTTCTTCGTCACTTTGTTTGCAAGCTAAGGTCACTAATAGAGTTGCTACGAAAAGCTGAGCTGGGCCTGGTAATGGCATTAGGATGCGAGAAACCTGCTTGCAGCAAATCAAATGGAGCATGTCAGAGTAGGTACACCGATAAGATTCGCTCGGCTTCACTCTGACCATCCCTTTGATTTGGTGGAAGCGGGTTTCTCGCATATCGCATTCTAATGTGAACTTCCTTTCAAGCTCAGTCAGTACCAGCTCCACTTCAACTTCCTGCCATTACTCTGTCAGCGGCCTAACTCAACGTTTACTTGCTGTTTACTGGTGCATCACCGTGTTAAATTATTTTACACTGCTGTCATGTAAAAAAAATCTGTACCATTCTGTACTTTTTTCCAAAATCAGTAATCTGAACTGTACAGAATCTGTACCAAAAACACATCAAAAATCTGTACCTTTCTAGATAAATCTGTACTTGTGGCATCACTGTTGACATTTCTGAACGCGATACGCTCAGTGCACCACAAGACATCCAAAAAATTAAGTATCCAGAATTTGACTCCATTTTACTGTACTTAATCTTAAAGATATCAACTGAACAATTTTTAGGTCATTAGTAGTATTATAACGTACAAATCGCATCCCAGTCTAGGTCATTGTTCTTCCTTCAACAATAATACCATATCACATAACTTTAAACCAGCGATGCAGCTCGTATCAAATTTCAGTTCCTGGTCATACACTTCCTACAGCGAGTAATATCCTGTATAATGCACTTCAAATTTATTCCAAGCTGTTCTCTGTTTCAATGTCAGTGTGTATTATAAGAAAAAAAAACAAACACAGATCAGCTGCATTGTTTGGCACCATAGGTTTACCTAGATCATGACACGGACATGGTGCACCATTCACAAAAAAGCTCCACTGCAACGTGTTGCAAACGTCAACTCACGAGCCAAAGTTCGCGGGCGCATAACAATTAGACACTACCGGTAAAAAGTCAAGGCTTCCACAGCTTGTGCCTGCATGCACGATTTACGTTCTCGCGCGGAAACTGCAGCAATGCCACGGACAACGAGTGTTTTTTTGCTGCATATTCCGGCGGGGTTTGGGGTGCCACTTCTGGTAATCTTCCACGGCTTGAATTAAGACAGAAAACCCACACTAACGATTTGCATGATCCTCCGAGATTGGTTGCGGTCACAGACACTCAAAGACGTTGCAATGTCAAATGATGTAGCAATATTTACAATACATATCGCTCTAATGTAGCTGCTGCAATGGCAAAGCGCGAATTTAGCAACAAGCAAAAACGCATTCGGTACTACTTTGCCTTCTTTCGCCTTCTGACAAAGGCTTTTCATACATGATCGTGAGATGCACATTCATAACTAAAGACAGGGGAGCTGTCCCTCCAATGATTATTCCCTTGGTTGGTCTGATTCCAACATCGAATGAGGGTTCTTTCAATTTTGATTGTGTCATCCAGCAAATGATGTGAGATTCTAATATGGGGGATAAGCGTAGCGTAGTTGGTAAATCGATTGCCTTGTACGCAGCGCACCTGGGCTCGAGTCCCGACCCCACACATAGGGTTGGAGATTTTTCGTAAGAGATTTTTACAATCCGAAGAGGCGAATGACCTTAAGGTTAAAACCACTATAATCGAAATAAAAAAAAGATTCTAAGATGATTGTCAGATAAGCTATTTACAAATGTGAAATGAGGGTTCTGGGTTGTAGATGCAAAGTATATAATTCAAAGAAAATGTTTTGAATAAAGAAATCAAACGGTTTCATCCGCCACTGATCATTCCATTGTGAATATGCATAAACTTGGTGCAAATTTCCATGTTTCAGGTGTGTAGTTGTTGAATCAGCCATGTCTTTTAAGGGGCTCTTCTCATCACACAGCTTCGAAAAAGATATTTTTTGCATGAATCGTTTGAATTAGTGTATTAGTATGTATATTCTTCTTAAGTTTCAGAATATAGCTGACTAACATTTAATTTCCATAAGGTTTCTTTAATTTGATTTTTGTTTCCTTCTAAACACTTTCAAATCCATTTTATGAAAACCATGTTTTCCAAATTTCGTGCATGATACCAAAAAACTGTTTTTTAGATAATCGAATTGTTCACAGACTGAATTAAAATATTACACGGTGTCTCTGATACAACAATATTTAGACAAAAAATCAGTATCGCTGAAGTACTCACTGGACGAATGCTTAGATAATCTTTCATCTGAGATTAAATTTGAAATGTTCTATCGGGGGGAGTCTAGAACAATATTTTTCTTAACATTTTGATGATTATTTTTGAGGATTCTGTTTCAATGAATAGCAAATCAATCTACTTTCAACTTCTGCCGCAGTCAGACGTACAATCGAGCCAAGTGAACAACAGGCCTCTCGATCTAGTGTGCATTGTCTCGAGAACAAAGGAAACATCGGACTATTCTTGTCATCATGAGTAAAGTTGACGAAAAAGCTCTACTCCGACCCAACGCTGCGGTCGTTGACTTTAAATTTTGCTTTAAACGACTGAGTTTTAGTGAAGTGGAATACCTTCTGAAGGTAAAAATGCAACTTAGACATACGGAAGTGTTGTACCTTCAGTATCATCATCTTCGCAGTGCAGTGTTAATATCGTTCAACACGTTAGCACAAGCCGAGCGCTTCGTTTTGAAGAACAACTTAAAACACGTGGTTGAAAGTGACAACGTTGGAATTAAGATTCCCGTATATATTGAGAATGATTATATAGATGTAAGGTTATATGACCTATCGCCTCGTACCCCTTCTGAGCCAATTGCAAAATGCATGTCGCAATACGGAGAAGTAGAATCCGTTACACCTGATACTTGGAGAAACTTCTTCCCGGGTACTCCTAACGGCGTTTTTGTAGTGAGGATGCGGGTTGAAAGGCCTATACCCTCTTACTTGACAATAAAACTCAAAACTAACGGAACTACAATTATGCAAACTACGCTATGCACCCATGCGGGGCAAACTCCTACGTGCAAGTATTGTAATCAGACAGCTCATCATGGACAACCTTGCGCGGAAGATGCAGAGGAAGACGCATCTTAACCGATTGCCAACTCATCTACGGCAAACCAACCCAAAACAGAGTTTTCAATACCAATGTCTGAACCACAAACGGTGGCCAAATTTGTGGCAGCAGTTGCACAGACCATAATGACAACCACAAAAGAAGCATCCAGTACCGCAAAATCAACTTTAAGCAACATTGGCAAGGATAACAATAACAGTGACGGATTCACGCTGGTCAGTAATAAGTGCAAGAAACAGGGAAAAACATCTGATCGCGGAAACCTGGACGTGAAAAACAAAAAAGAATTAAACCCTGCGAAAGAAGGTCTCCGCTCGCAATAAAAAGTTGCGCACACGAGATCGAGTATTATAATAATATTTGTTTATATTTTTATTTTTACATTTGTAAACATATAAAAGATCCACGGCTCCGTTAAGCTACTGCTATGAGCCGTGTCAAATAAACGAATTATAAAAAAAATGAATAGCAAATCTAACTTTTTGGGGGATGAATCTTTAGACATACAGTATCAGAAGGAGCGGCTTGTCACGTTAAAAAATACATCCGAAGACACCAATGACCGGCATTTAGCCAATTTCGTGTTAATTCAAATTTTAAATTCGATAAAAAAAATTCTCGGGGTATGTTTTGTCTCTGGTAGAACAATGTTACCCCAAACAAATCAATGCTACTTGTTTGAGCCAATTTCTTTAAATTTACTATATTCAACCTAAATGTGTTTTATCCTAATTCGTAAATGTTAATACCAGTAGTTTGTCAGTTGTATGACTATTTTTTGTTGTGAGCCACCCTGGTTTAAGTGTAGAATGTCATTGTGTATCCTAGTAGTATAAGCAGGGTCAGTACCAATATAGAGTTCAACGGGAAGCAAGCAGAAGGCAACAATCGCGAAACCCGCTGTTCAGTTCGATACCGAAAAAGTGCGTACACCTTTCTTTCCTAAGTCCCTTGATCCCGCTATCAGTTTCTCGACCCATGTAGCCTACAGAGTGTTGAAGGTGGTTTAAAATCCGCGAAAGTGTTGATACCTGCGTACATACAGTGTTGCCCAAGTGAACTAATGCTTTGATTCGCCGCAAGCTATAGGCACTAAGAAAAACTTTGGGGAAACCGGCAATAGGGATCTTTAGGGGTGTGCGGGTTAAGGCATATTCTGATGCAGATTAGTACCGTGAGTTAATATCTCAGTCCTTTTTCAATTTTTTGGCCCGAAACTATTGAAAAAAACATTTTTTAGTTTGTTTCCTTTTAGGACAATAACACATCCAAACCCATGCGACTTGCACGACCCTATAGGTTGCCTTATCAGATCTACCATAGTTTGCAGATGAAACTTGGGATGGCAGGATGCTAGCGGATTGACAAAGTACCAGATCATGCTGTGTGGGGTGCTGTCCCGGTTAACAATGGGGCGAACGAGATATTTGCAGATAGATCATTTAGTAGGACAACTGTCAGTTTGCTGGTTGAGTTTAATTTGGTTTTTTTAAATTTAAAAATCATAAAAGAATAATTAAGGTTTAAAAATGATATAAGTGTACTCGTAAGGACACCCGCTACCAATACATATGAAAAATTGGCACAATTTTTCCAAATTAAAGATCCCTATATTAAGATCCAGCGTGATCAGGTAACTTGCTGCTCTTTTAAGCGAGATAAGTTTTGAATTGTTCTTTCTAAGAGTCTAAAGCGAAGCGTGATTAAAAATGCTTGCAAAAATACGGAGAAGTAGACTCCGTTACACACGATACATGGAGGAATTTTTTTCCCGGGCATCCCTAACGGTGTTCATGTGGTGAGAATGCGTGTGACCAAGCCAATTCCCTCATACATATCCGTCACAGTGTTAGGAAGTGACGATGTTCTCATTCATCAGACATCACTAGTCACGTATCCAGGGCAAATTCCTACGTGCCAGTTCTGCACGAAGACGCTGCACCCCGGAAAACCTTGCGCAGAAACTGTTAAGGAAGATTCAACAAATCCAACTGAAATCAGCACACAACCATCTTACGCTAAACCACTAACAGCTGCAAAACCAACATATCCGGATCAAGCACCAACAACCAGCAACAACAACAACGAAACGAATGCCGAAAAATTCGAACATACTACAACGACCCTTAAGAGTAACATACAAGATTCTGAGCAGCAGAAAAGTAGTACGTATCTAAGTATATATATATATATATATATATATATATATATATATATATATATATATATATATATATATATATATATATATATATATATATATATATATATATATATATATATATATATATATATATATATATATATATATATATATATATATATATATATATATATATATATATATATATATATATATATATATATATATATATATATATATATATATATATATATATATATATATTGTAGCAGTAAGCAGTGAAATAAAACAATAAAAAAAAAATATATCTATATAAATACAAGCTATTCTAGAATCCTGAAAGATTGTTCCCAACGTATGCATATCCCGGTTCGTAATTGATTCTTCAGCCTTGTAAATCCACTTGAGAAAGCGTCGCCTATTGTCCCCAGCGATAACAAGTTGCCATTAGCAACAGCAGCAATCCATTGCCTCCCCACCAACTCTTGAACGTAAAGCACATGACCGCGCACCTATAAAGCTGTTTGTAACAGCGCGGAGAAAGCATTCCAACATCGAACGCCTTAGTGGACGGACAACCCAGCAGCAGCAGTACACCACCCAACCAACCCAGCAGCAGCAGAGGCGAAGCAGTACACCACCCAGCCAATCCAACAGAAGGCAAACGAACGGGCCGATTCGCGCGTAGCGAGCGCGTCAACGGGTTGCCCTTAGCAACGCGATACCTCACCCACCATCCCTCGAACGGCAAGCGCGAGTCCGCGCATGTATAAAGCTGTTTGTAACAGCGCGGAGAAAGATTCCAACATCGAACGCCTTAGTGGACGGACAACCCAGCAGCAGCAGTACACCACCCAACCAACCCAGCAGCAGCAGAGGCGAAGCAGTACACCACCCAGCCAATCCAACAGAAGGCAAGTGAACGGGCCGATTCGCGCGTAGCAAGCGCGTAAACGGGTTGCCACTAGCAACCACAGCGAAGCAGTACACCATCCAACCTACCCAGCAGCAGCAGAGGCGAAGCAGTACACCACCTAGCCAATCTAGCGGAAGGCGAGTGAACGAGCCGATTCGCGCGTAGTGTGCGCGTCAACTGGTTGCCACTACAGGAGGACCGAAAAAAGTACACCGTGCCCAGCGAGCGACCGGATTAGCGTGATCAATTGCTATGGAAGGCCAGCAATCTCGTGCTCCGCTTCCACCGCAGCAAATGGAACTAATCAGAAATCACGACATATATATCACGACATATATAGTTGGTATCAGAAAACAAATTCTTAAATAATGATGTATTTGTGTTCATTGAATTCATTTTGTATTGTATTGTTGAACCCTACAACGGTTTCGTGACTTTTTTCTAAAAGGGAACGGATTTGTGGGATACATTCATACCCCAAAATTAAAATCGCTCTAATTCACCTAATTTATATTGAATTTATGATTAAATTGGATAGTTTTATTCTAAAATCATTCGTCTGTTAATAATATTCGTGTTTTGTCTATTTTATCATGTAATATTTCATTGTTTATAGAACAAGTCCATAAAATACCTCAAAATTCCCTTTTTACCCTAATATTGCTATAACTCGGGTAGTTTCTAACCAATTTTGACCATCTATACGGTGTTGCAGTGGCGTAGTAAGAAAATTTTTAGGGGGGCGTTGTTCAAAAACATTCTGAGCAGGTAAAAACTGAAAAAAACCAACAACTCAGGGAACTGGTTTGGGTAATCACCCGACCCGCTAATACAACTAATCTTGCACGGATCCTGATTCCTTCCCGGCATTACCTTACGGCATTACTTCGAGAAAAGATTTTTTATGTGCACAGCACACACTCCTATTCAACTTGTTCTTTCGGTAGGGTTGCAGCACCCATCCTCCACACACTACCAGTTTTCGACCATCCACATAACGTGGAAATTTCTGCATGGTAGTAGGAAAGCTATCTGTGGGTCTATAATTACTGCTTCTCCTCTACGAGGACAATCTAGGGGGCAAACTTCAAACTGTCCAATTTACTGAGCCCTTCAGTTCCCTTGTGCAGGGATTGTAATTTTCTCTTACTCACGCGAGAAGTAGCTTATCCGATGTCCAACTTTTCCGAGATAAGATGAGTCGCAAAATTCTCCGTCTCCACAAATAGCGTGAGAATGATTTTCCGGATAAAATTTATTTGACTTTTTCCTTCTCACCGGAGAAGGTGATAAAATTTTAATTTCGTGGAAATCAATAAAAACTTCAAAAAATACACTTAACTACAAAGAAAAGCGACTTGTTTTATCGTGTTTTGGAATAACGACAGCAAAGCAGGGAACGCAAAAAGGATACCGTGATAAACTCATTCATTCATTCTACGGCTGTTTTATTTATCCGGAGAAAAAACACGTTGTATTTATCCGGAGAAGTTGTGTGAGTGCCAATAACGTTTCGTGTGAAAATGTGAGTTTTTATTGTCGCAGTAGCAAACTATCCGGGCGCATTTACTCATATGAGCGATAAATGCAATGCCTGCCCTTGTGCCATTCAGTATCACTTCCTCGTTGAGCTTACGACTTGTTCGCGAACTACTCGGTCTAGTCCCCGACAATGGATCTAGCATACTCCAACTAAGAGTTCCCCGCCGAGAGAAGTTCGAAAGCGAGCCAACCAGCCAGAGGCCGATTTCAGTTCGGCGCGGGGGCGGCGAAACACTTTACGCCCGAGTGGGTAGAAAGCATAGGGTGAGGGGTCCATTAGTAAGGAATTTTTCCCATTTCACAATGCACACGCTTACATTACATTCACATTAGATCTCGTTCGTTTATGCAAATGGAATTGTGGTACATCGATGTTTTCAAATGTGTGTAGTGCGAGATACATGCGCTGCACATCTAAATTTTTTGAAATGGTTCAAAATTTCGAGTGGGTAATTACCCACTCGGTTATTTTCGAGTGGGTAGTACTACCCATACTACCCACGCTTTCCGCCGGCCCTGGTTCGGCGATTCCGGTAGAGTAGGGCGTCCGGTTTGCTGGATCCCCTGCACGACTGCTAGTGTCTCGTCGCAGTCTACGCAGTCTAGTTCCCGGCGGTGAATCTGACTGTACACTAATGGAGAGTTCCCCGTCGAAAGAAGTTCTCACGATACCGATTCTTATTTGGTTTCAGTACCGCAACTTCTTGAGCCAGTTGGCTCCGTGACCGGTGTCATTTAGCGCCACAACTCCTTTAAGCCCTTTAGTTATCTGCTTGGGCCATTTAGCACTACTTCCTTGATGAGCCATTCAACTCCTCGACTTGTTCGCGAACTAGTCGGACTAGTCTCCGACGATGGACCTGACCTACTCCGCGGCGAGAGAAGTTCTCCCGAAACCGAGCCAATCAGCTTGGTGCCGAGTTCAGCTTGGTGATTCCGGTGAAGCAGGGCTTCCGGTTCACTTGTGCTCCGATGACCCGCGACTGGTGGTGTCTCGTCGCGCTCTACTCAGTCTAGTCCCGAGCGGTGAATCTAGCTTACGCTGACGGAGAGTTCGAAAAAAGTTCTCCCCATACCGTTTCTTTTTTGGTCTTCGCTATTTTTCTATCGGAACAACCGGTGGGGTGCCGTGGTCGGTTTGGCGATTCCGGATGAAGCGTGACGTACGGTTCGCTGACGTTTCGACGACTCGTACTCGGTGCTCTGTTGCAGTCTACTCGACTAGTGCTCGGCGGTGGATCTAGCTTATTCCCTGGCGGTGGTTGCTCTCCCGAAACCGTTGCCCGATGTTCATCACGCCGTTTCTGCTGTAAGACAGTCAGGATCTACATTAACTGTGTTTACTGCGTTGCACGTCTTTACGTCGCTTGTCACTCTGTAGGGTACATTATCCGGGTCGATGTCCGATCCTCCCGTTTTAAGTAGCTCCCTGCACGTCACTTCAAACCTCTGACATTCAAAGACCATATGCTCCGGTGTCTCCTCGACGCGCTCAAACCCCGGGTGCAATGTTAACCCGAACCCGCAACCCGGGTGTTGCGTACCCGAACCGATACTTCCTGGAGTAACTGTGGCTCGATACGGGCTGTTTCAGGTAGAAGGTAATCTCTCCGTGCTTTCTATTGACCCACGTCGACAGGTTTGGATGAGCCGGTGGGTCCACTTTACTTTCTTCGTATTGTCCCATTCCTGCTACCACGTCACCATCGAATCGATTCTCATAATCTTCCTCACGTTTCTGACGTTTCATTGATTGCAGCACTTGCTATCCTCCGCCAGGGTGATGCAGATGGGGATCATCTCGGCGATAACGAATACTGCCTCCGGTACGCAATCGCAACTCGTACGACCACCAGCCTGAATGTCCTGTTCAGCTTTTCGCGGTTCCATTTGGTTTTCAGCGCTGCACTCCACGTAGGAGCCCCATATCACAGTATCGATGACGAAACACTAGATAGGGGAAGATGGGGTAAAACGCACCCCCGGGGCAAAATGCACCCCTTGATTATATTACAACAAAAAACAAAAACGTGCTCTTCTCATGCAATTATTGTTGCTCGTGAAACAAGGATTTTCCGCTCTTAGAAATACTGTTTTACTATTATATTAGAGCATTCCAGTTCTATTTATACCGTTGTTCATTATTCTGTCGCACTACATATGAAAAATCTACTAAATAATTCACTTTTTGCTAAATTTATATGTCTGCTCCATCGGGGGCAAAATGCCCTCTTCTCTGATTTTACTGATTTTTAATCGAAAACAGAAAAAATCGTTCTGAAAACCTACCAATTGCATAACCTAAGGCTATTTAATGGCACACTTTTGTGAAATCTCGTTAGAAAACAAAATTACTTGCTTGTTCGCCGAGCATTATGCTCCGTTGTTGCGGTGCATTCTACCCCGTTGTTTTAGTGCATTATGCCCCATTGTTGTGGTGCATCTTGCTCCCGCACAGGTGCGTTTTGCCCCGCTTATTTTTCAAAAGGTGATTTTTAATGATTTTGAAAAATTGAATTATTTTCATGTTTTTGAATATTTTGCAAAGCGTTATGGTTTTGATTACAGAGGAAAATGTTGGTTACACGATATCATTAATTAAATTCTCCCAATTGATGTTCTATAGCCTAGTTGTAATCATATTTCCTTAGGGGGTGCGTTTTACCCCATCTTCTCCTAATAGACCAACATAGTAGGTGTAATCAACGTGGTTGTTAAAGCTCAACCAGTCGTCTATTATCTCATTATTATTGGTTTACAATATCGCCTTGATGTCAATGGGAAAGTTATAGGAAATGTTATGGGCCTTACGAAAAACTAATTGTTGTTAATGGAGAAACGCGAATAACTTCTGAAAAGGTCGTTATAAAACAAAATAATTGTGTTGTTAAAACAAAATTTAAAATATCTCGAGAACTACTACATTTCAGAAAATTTTTGTTATAAGCATTTTGATTTAAAATGGTATTTAGAATCATATCCAAAAATAAAATTGTACTTTTGACTGCAAATAGCATGAATTAAAAAAAATTGCCAAAAGTTGTTGTTAGGAAAACTGTTTTATTAAAAGCTTCTCCATGTTCCAAATACACAAGCTTCTTTTATGTCCTTAAAACGATTAACATTAGCAGTTTGACAATTTATGATGGTGTAACGCGAATAACTTTTAAAAAGGACATAATTGCATGAATTAATTGTTTTTGTTGGAGCAAAATTCCAAATATCTCGAAAACTGTCGCATTTTGGAAGAATTTTGATTTAAAATGATACTTAAAATTATATTCTGTAATAAAATTACAGTTTTGTATGTCTACTAGTATAAAATTTAAAAACATGTATAAAGTTATTGTTAGAAATTTTTTTGCTGATAATTTCTCCATCATGAATCTACATTCAAAATATTTCCTTTCTCTTTAGAATTTTGTTGACAAAATATAAAAAATTAGAAAAAATGTTTTTTTTTGTGATTTAAATTTTCACATAATTTTTTGTTTTTGTGAAAAATGACACAACATTTTTTTCAGTGCATATTTTTTTCGTGCAGAAGTATTCATTACCTGTAACTCGTTCTCAGATAGTTTTACTGTATAAAATAGTGTAATCGAACAAAAAAAATGAAATTGTTGCACTAGAAATGTTTACGCCCTTTTAAAAAATTACGCTTGGGTCAAAATAATATTATTGACTGTGGAAAATGCTTAGTCTTACATGCCGGCTGAACCTGTAAAGTTTTATCGGAATCTAAGATGGTCGGTCACGAGTTTAGAGATTTTCGGACGGACCTTCGTGGAATTCCTCGCACGTTTCGAGAGTTCTATACTTTGCAATGTCAATAACGGCGCCGGCTAAGTTCTTACAGTCATCGGGGAAGGAAGGGAATGTTAGTGCAGCAGACGTTGTTATGGAGACCGTGTATACCTCTGCATCTCCACGTTTGCCACGGGAAGGACTTTTTGTTAGTAGGATGGGATAAAGAGTCACACAAATCTGGATTCACTTTGATAAGTGATACAATCTATGCAACTCTCAGAAGTGTTATCATGTGTTTATTGCTCTGGGCAGCCGAGCATTTATGATAGATTTATCGTTTGTTGAATTAACTTGGAAATGATTGGTTTGTAAAAAAAGCCACTTCATTATTCCTTGTTTCTTTATTCCGACGAAACACGACATTCTTAAAACAATACAATTTCATAATACAAGTATTACTTATCGTGTATTAACCCTGATATTTATATAGTAAATAAATGACAATTATATATTGGTTTCTTTCTCCGAACTATTGAATAAGATGCTGATTTTTATGTTATCATTATTCGCGCGCGTTGTTAAGCTAACTGAAGCGCATTTTAAACGGAATGAAATAAGCCCTACCGAAATACCTGAAACGACTAGCTTTGGTTATCGAATATGCAACCGATGACGCTAATATTTGCACTAATTACTAGAACAATATTTGAGACAATAAGAACGAAAAGAAAGTAACCTGTCACCTTTTACGTGAATAATCAAGCTAGAATATTTTTATAGTCATGTAGACATGACAAGTTGAAAGTATTCGATACAATGAAACAATTAATTAAGTTGATTTCATTAATTAGACTATGGTCGGTGTCAAGACAGACCGGACTAAGTAACATTGTATTGATTTCGTGAAAAACGAGTTTAAAGCTTGATTTGCAGCATCTTTTACATTATAATTTGAAATTAATTTTTGCTTTAATTCATGCTTATTGTAACATTTTTCAAATCAGCTAAAAGTCGAATGTAGTTAAAAAAATTCTTTATCCAGTGCTATAACTATCTCATTTTTTAAAGTTTTGCGACTTATTCCGGTCTGACCTGTTTCTAAAGAAAGGAATTTCATTAAGAATAGCAATATAACGGACACTTTTTACAAACAAATTAATTTTACCCCGGTTTGGTTTGTACATGGAGGATCCAGTTGAATATAGTCGAAAAATAGAAAAAAATCGCGATCGAATCAAAACGTTTCATGGTTTTATTTACCGTTAGGATAGCATTCGGAATTGTATATCAAAGCAAAAAATGAATCATGATAGACCTTCCTGGAAATGTTCATCAAGGGTCTAATAATAAAATATAAATTAGTAAAACCACGATTAGTAAAAAGAAAACGATCGTGTGCTGAAGCAGTCAAGCCAAAAAATATAATTTCTTCCATTATGTACCTTTAAATGAGATTTCTCATACTTCTATTAGGACTCGTAATGAATCATCTTCGGCACTATGTCATTTAGCACGCAACTCGTGATATCGGGGATAATGTTTTCAACCACTGCAACAAACCGAAACCTATTATCCAGCAGATCTTCCAGACGTTCTAGCAAGTATAAAAAACATTTCATCGCAATGGCCAAACCCACCACCAGACAGTCGACAAAAAATAGTTTGCTTCATAGCATGCATGTAGTGTGACGGGATCCTCCTGCGTCGCCGCCGCCGCCATAATAGGTCATCGCCAAAAAATCCACCTTAGACAGACAAAGCTGTTTTGCCGGGTTCTTTGGATTTATATTCTCATTTTGTCTTGCGTGAATCGCTATTAAGACGAAGCAACCAGAATAAAGAAGACAACACCGTCGCGATCTACAGGAAGTCATTTTTTATAGCATGGGGTGTGTTGTTGTGGTAGGGTCGTTCCCCAACTTTCGGCGGTCGAAATTAGCAACCGCAGCATGGCCATTAGTTTTCGTAGTCGCTCATTATACCATACCGACCGCGACGTTCTACCGATCCCTTGGAATTTGTTGCGCTGGTCTAGTTGCAATGATCATCCACCATCCATATTTGCTGCAAAACTTTAGTCCATCGAGTTTTTTCGTTTGTGCACTTTTGGGTGTCTGATTTTTGCACATTCGTGGAAGCTGTAGCACTCAAAGAAAGGGAGAAGCAAACAAGCAGTGTCGAAAAGTCATTCACCGGAGTCGGAATATGTGGAAGGAAATATTTAGTAGGGTGGGCCTAGCTGAAATTTTCTACCGTTCAGAAAATTCTATAAATTTATAATTTTCTGTAATCAAAATAATCAACCAATTTGTTTATTTATTTATTTTAGGAAAGGAGAAAAGTCTTATGGAACTGAGCTTCTTTCAATCTTGCTCTCCAGAAGGCATCTTTTGTACCAACGGATGACAAATATCTAAATCAGTCGCGGATCCAGAGGATCTCGAAACCACCCCCCCACCCCAAAAAATCAACTTGTTAAAAAATCTTAAATTAGTTTCAATTATACAATTTAAAATTATTTCCAATCAAGGTCAACCGCCAAACCAGATTTTCATTTAATGAGGTTTTTAATATAACGTATTGTACAATATTCATTTTAAAATCGAAATTTCAGACCCCTTCCGAATTTTTTTCTGGTTTCGCCCCTGATTCAAATGATACATTTCATTCAATATAACTCATAACTAAACGAATTGTCATTTACTTAAACATAATAGATCACTGGAAACTAATATTTAAATTACTGCTCACATTGACACTGAAACAAAGATTCAATAGATGGCACGTACTGGAAAATGGCTCAGTTTTGGCGTCACCAATTGCAACATAGCCCGATGCTTGAAGAATCTTTCCCTAGTGAATTTCAAACTGTACTGCGATTTTGTTGGCCACATTCATGCCCAAAAGTACTGGATTAGCTTTGAAAGCCTTCGTGATGTCATGACGCATGTTCCGTTCCACTGTACCACTTCGACGTTTCGATGGTACCTTCCGGAGAGCAGGACACGTTGCTTGAAATTTTTCAGTACTCCACATATGGCGGTTTGGTCATTTTGAATACCTTTGCGATTATTATACCCAACCATAACGGGTTTTCCTTCTTTTTGTGCAGAATTGATCTCAAGAGCAAATTGCAGGTAAACTATTATAGAGCCAACCACTAGGAGCACTGTACCAGAGCTTCAAATGTCTATAACTTGTTTTTTTCTTAGTAAATATTTAGGATCGCACACAAAATAAGATCTTAAAAATGATCATACCTTTACTGACCTGGAAGAGAACTAGTGAGGTACACCTAGAAATTAAATTCGAACTATATTCCGTACGATTTTGAGAGAGGCACTCCACAGAAGCAGCAATAATTCAAAACGTGAATGTTTGATTAAGGTTGAACGTAGAATGGTGCAAACATCGTAAACGAAAGACGAATACATATATACCATGTACTAGATCTTGTAACAATATACTTCATGAAAATGAAAATCTAACATAAGATGTGGAAAAAATACTTTCTTCGTTCCTTTCTTCCTTAAGGTTTACTGGGTCTTATTTTAACATTTTCTTCAATTTATTCTGTTTATTTTGGTTTCCTGTCGAAATAGTAAAAAATATTGGAAATGTATTACTCAAAAACGCTATCGTAAACATTTTTTTGCCATAGTATGCCAAGTTTTTCCAGAATAATTGGCCAAAATAACCTATTCCTGTCTTAAGAACAGATACAGAGCTAGTAGATTTTCGACAGATCGGCACCTCAAAAATATTTTAGGACCATTCTAAGGGAGTATCGCATAGGATTTGTTAGCCACTGTCTACGCTCACATTCACACAAATCAAATAACCTTTTTTGTATTCCACATCTGATGATTCCGCATCGAGAATGTGGACAAAGGATACAAATGCATAAAAATGTTGATGTCCGTTGTGCAGCTTAGAGGTGAGCCTTAGATTGCATATAGTTAATTAGTGATTTGTCAGAATGGTTCGTCGTTGACTTTTACGAGGTCTACCACTCGTGCTCCACGCTCTCGTGTATAGTATGATTTCGTTCTCTTTCAAGTAACACAGGGTGATAAGCCTATTTCAACCCTTTAAGTCACTACAAACTACGAAAGTGCAAACATCGAAATCTTGTCAGACAGCCAAGCAGCACTGTCGGTAATAAGGTCATCGAAATGTGAGTTTAAACTTGTTTGGGAATGCATCACATCTTAACAACAACTGGCCACTCGGAATAAAGTAATAATATTATGAGTATCAGGTCACCAAGAAATCATTGGTAATGAAGTGGCCGATGAATTAGTCAGGCGCGGGTCATCAAGCATGTTTGTTGGACCCGAACCATTTCTAGGCATATCTAATGGGCTGTACCAAAATTACATCATCTTAAAAAAGTCATCGGAGTCACTTCTTAAAGGGAAGGATTGGGTATTAGAAGCACTTTCTTGTTTTCAGTGATTTTGCTAAAGTACCGCCTACTGGTGGCGAATTTTGATATTTAAAAAAAATGGGCAGAATTTGGGTAAAATTTCAATTTTAAGCCTGTTGAAGTGCTCCTGAGCTGTTTTAGTTTTTTTCACATTTTTTTTATTTTCCTGGAGTTTTGCTGGAGATCCAAATGGAGGTGAGTTAGTTTGTATGATTTATGAATTAGACAGACCCGTTGAGCTAAGTCTACGTCGTCTAGTCTAGTCTGCATATTGTTTTACGGAAAATAGAAAGAAAATGATGAACAATGGTGTTTTCTGTTTGCCTCTAATACATCTGATTCAGTTTTCAAAAGCATTTGACGATTTTTTTTTTCAAATTATTGCGTATATTAATAGCCATCTAGTGGGGTTGCAAATAACGAATATGCTGATCCGCATCTGAACCGTACTGCTTTATATTTGGGTAAGTGGCTATATGCGGCTAATCAAAAGTGGTAATTTGTGTGAAAGTCCAGGTTATCGTTTGAATATAATTAGACTGAAGGCCCGAAATGTGTAGCCGTTTTACACCAATTCCTCCCATAACTCAAGTATAAAGTTAATCGTGTCTCTACATTTTAGAAAGCGGCCGAATGTGGTTGATAAAAAGTAGTATTTCTTTTGTAAAAAAATTACGGGGAGATGATTGAGGATAGATAGCATGACCGCGCGAAACGTGTGTACCCGTTTTAGCCCAACTCATCCCAAATCTCAAGTTTGAAGTTAAACCTAGCTGTGCTTCTCAACAAGAGGCTGAATGTAGCTGATGGAAAGTAGTAATCATATGTAGAAAAATCCAGGGAATCGATTGAAGCCAGTAAGATTGACCGCTCGAAATGTGTGTATCTGACTGTACTTCTCGGAAATAGGCTGAATTCAGCTGATGAAAAGTAGTAATTCTTATATAAACAAATCTGGGGAATCGATCAAAGATAGTAAGAGTGACTGTGCGAAACGTTTGTATCCGTTTTATCACAATTTTTTACATAATACAAGTGTGGAGTCATACCTTACTCAAAATTACAGAAAGAGGCTAAAGGCGGCAGAGATAGAGGAATTCTTATGTAAAAAATTCAGAAGAATCTATCGAACATAGTTGGAATAATGGCACGAGACGTATGTACCCGTTTTACCCCAATTCTTCCCATAACTGAAGCGGTAAGTTAAACCTGAGTGTGCATTTCCGAAAGAGGCTGAATGGGGCTGATGAAAAGCAGCAGTTCTTATGTATAAAATTCCGGGACTCGATTGAAGATAGTTAGAATGAGCGCATGAAACGAGTACACCAGTTTTACTCCAATTCTGCACATAATTGATATGTGGAATTATACCTTATGCATCATTTAAAGATGCTGAAAGCGGCCCACCTATGTAGTTTTTCTTATGAAAAACAGTTCAGAGAATCGATTGACCATACTTAAAATGACCACCCGTAATGTGTTTACCCGTTTAACCCCAATTCTTTCCCTTATGCAAGTGTGAAATTATATGTACCCAGCATTTCAGAAAGAGGCAATAAAAAGTAATGTTTTATGTTAAATAGTATAGGAAATAAATTTAATTTAGCTAGAATGTCCCCACGAAACATATGTACCCGTTTTACCCTAAGTCCCTCTCCCGATTCAAGTGTAGTTAAACCGGGCTGTATTTCTCGGAAAGAGGCTGAATGCAGCAGATGAAAAGTAATAACTCTTATGAAGAAAAAATTCGCGTTCAGCCTGTTTCTGAAAACATGAGATATCGTCGCTGTTGTGCTATCTTATGATAAACGCCATTTTGGGATAAACTAATTTAGATATGACACATCACTTGTCTAAAATATCTCTACAAAGTGGCGTTGACAGAATTTTGACATTCTGCTTGATTACTGAGATATAGCGAGAAACGCGCTGAGAAATTTTTAATTTTTTGCTTCAAATGACTGTGTCTGGAGATTGACTCAAGTTATCTTGATACATAATATGTTTTTATGTGTAAAACTATCTACGAAATACAATGGCATAATCATTTTCAAAACAAAAATACCCGAATTGTGAGAAAAATGCAATTTAAGTTTTAAAGTTTTTTTTTGTAACCAAAAATAACTATTTTTCTAAATTCACTGACTCATTTCCTTCAAAATGCATCTCACCGATTGTTTATGACCAAATGAAGCCAAAGATATGAATAAAAGTTAATAATTGATGGTTTTTTTCAATGGAAAATTTTCCATGCACGATTATGACACGCCATACAAATTTTGTCATCAATACACACCTATGATACGTGTGATTGCGACTTTTGTTTACATTTATAGTAAAAACTCGCAACATAGTCAACCGATCTTCGTAATACTTGAGCTTGTGCGACCACCCCTGCCTGCTACTCCGTTATCGATCAGGACTAGCTGAAGTTGCACAGGGAATCAGTAGATAATTATGCTTGGGAATAGCGAAACATCTTTCAATGTGCAACTCCTGGTAATCCTAAAGTGTTTCTGATCAATACCGGCGCCGGCCAGGCCCGAGCGTAGATCGCGGAAGGAAAGAGAAGGAATTGTTAGTCCGATACTTGCTTGTGCTAGAGGCCGTATATACTACTGCGCACTCCACAAGTATCACGGGAGGAGGATATTTTTGTTAGTAAGAGTATAGAAGTTGGATCTACTTCTTCTTTACCGACGTCAGAGAGGTGATTTCAACTACCTGGGCTAGATATCGATCCACCAATTTCATGGACCGGGGACCAACGGCTTTACTTCCCTTTCGAAGGAAGACGTGACCACAGATTTTTTCACCTCAGAAAAATCTCAATGACCTCGGCTGGAATTGAACCCAGGCCAACTGGAATGAGTGGCGCTTACCACTCAACCAACGGCGCCGTCACAACCGATCTTCGTAATATTTGAAAGATTAATTCAGAATAAATAGAAGCATCAATCGTCTTCTTTGAATAGTTTATTCCATTTATGTTTCAAGATATTCAATCTCAAACATTAAAAATCGTTTGTCATAAGATATCACAACAGCGACGATATGAGAAGTGGGGTAAAACGGGCTCTCGCGTTTTGTACGGCCATTCTAACTATCTGTAATCGATTTCTTTAAAAAAAACTACTTTGGATGAGCCGTATTCGGCCTCTTGTAAAATCATGTTTTACTTCAATCTTGAATGAAAGGAATAATACGAGGTAAAACGAGTTCACACATTTCATGCGACCATTCTGAAAATTTACAATCGATTCCAGAACCTTTTCACATAAGCAATTCAACTATTGATCAATTGATCATTCAGACCCTTTCCTAAATACATTGCCATGCATAATTTTCCTCAAAAGTTTGTAGAAAATTGGAGTAAAACTGGTTCACCTGTTCCGTGCGGATATTCTATCTATCTTCGCTTGATTCCTTGGATTTTTTTTACTTAAAAAAACATTACTTTTGATCAGCGTCATTAAATCTGCTCCAAAATGTTGAGTAAAGTTAAATTAAAAACCCATCATTTTGGGAGAATTAGGGTAAACCGGATTAAAACGTTTTACGCAGACAATCCTACTATCTTCTAAATTCTAATTCTAATCAATTCTAATCATTGAACATTTTTTTCATAAGAAACACTATTTATGGTAGCCCGCATTCCGTTTTCTAACAAGTTATATAGCCAGTAATGAAAATAAACACTTACAAAAGAGGGAATTAAGCCAAAACAAGCATGATACCCTCCTTTGCGATCATTTTAAATACCTGCAATCGATTCCCCAGACATTTTTACATAACGAGTGCACATTTTCGATAAACCGCACTCAGCAATCTATCTCGCTATTTACTAAAGGGCGAACACGAAATTATTGCGACACATTCAACAGAGCATAACTTTTCCACCATTGGGTAAAAATCGACCAAATTTTGCACACTTTCTCATTGATGTGTATTGTTTACATGCTGTCAAACTCGAAGTCGTGTTTTTCGATTCAACGAAAATGGAGGTGAACTAACGCGAGTCGAGAGAACAAATTCTTTCCAAATACCTGGAATTTCCTGACCTGTCGCACCGGCAGTTGGGAAAAATGTTGAACATTCACCATTCAACCGTCTCTATAGTGTTGAAGCGGTTCCAGGAGCGGTTGACGTTGGACCACGGCAAAGGAGCTGGAAGCAAACCGGGACCGGAGAACAAAAAGACGGAGGGAAAGGTGAAGCTGATAATTAAAGCAAATCCCAACGTCTCAAGCCGTGATTTGGCTAAAAAGATCGGCATGTCGCAGAGCTACGTTCAGAATGCAAAGAAGAGAGCTGGACTACATACATACAAGGTACAGAACTTCCCAAACCGCGATGAGCGGCAACAATCGACGGCTAAAACTCGGACACGGAAGCTCTACGAGAAGATGCTTACAAAATATGGCTGCTGTGTGATGGACGACGAAACGTATATAAAAGCCGATTTTAAGCAAATTCCGGGGTTGGAGTTATTCACCGGCAAGAGCAAGTTCTATGTGGACGACAAATTTAAGAAGAAGAAAATGTCGAAGTTCGCCTCCAAATATCTCATTTGGCAGGCCATCTGCCCTTGCGGACTGAGGAGTGAGCCTTTTGTGACAAAGGGCGCAGTATATGGCGAGATCTACAAATCTGAGTGCCTCGAGAAGCGCCTTTTGCTGTTCTTGCAGCAGCACGACGAAGCTCCGCTATTTTGGCCAGATTTGGCATCATGCCACTATTCTAAAAGTGTCCTGGAGTGGTATGAGGCCAATTCTGTCCATTTTGTTCCAAAGGACATGAATCCGCCAAACTATCCGGAGCTGCGCCCGATGGAGCAGTACTGGGCAATGATGAAGCGGGAACTTCGGAAGAGCAAGAAGACAGTCAAAGACGAGAAGGACATGTTAAGAAAATGGAAAAAACTGAGAAACTGGTACCGGATGACACTGTAAAGACTTTGATGGAGGGCATCAAGCGAAAATGCGTTCATTTTTACACTCAAGGCTCCATCGATTAACTTTTCTTTTGATTTTTGAAGTAAATATATGTATAAAACTGCCCTAAAATTTTGGTTTGATTTTAAACATTATAAGAAAATTGGCATGACATTTTCGGTGTCGCAATAATTTCGTGTTCGCCCTTTAAAGTCGCGTTTTTTATACTTTTTTCCCACTGTGGGCTGCTTACAAATAATGAGTTATAGCTTTGAATGCATTGAAAATTGAGAATTGGTGTCTTCGACAAAGTTGATTGCAACAATGAACTTCATAACTTTACCGAAGACACTATCTTGTTATGCCTGCTTAATTTTTTTTAAAGAAATGTTTAACTTTTAGAGGGGTTAATTGCCGTAAACACACCACCAAAACTTGGCTTGAAACGTTCAACTTCTCCGACCCTAAACTAAGCCGTTTTGACGTTCAGGATTAATCACGTAAAACCCTGCCAAATATTATACTTCCGTATATGTTAAAGTGACCAGACGTCCCGGATTAGGCGGGACAGTATCGGATTTCGAGGTTTTGACCCGCATGGTAAAACGACCCGGAAAGTGTCCCGCATTTGTCAAAATGCGGATTTTTGTTCCAAAATACCCATATTGTACATTCATATTGTTCAAATCACTCATAAAAATTTTGAGTCGTGCTGGCAAATCTCCTAATTGCGTGGGGAATGTGAAAAATGAGCCAATTTATCCTGATCGTTACAATACCCTTTTCGACTTCTAATGTGACCCAGATGATGAATTCTTCCCGTATAAATAAATACTATTCCAGAAATCTTCGGAACCATTTCCTAACTATTCATATAATACTCACCATATTGGGAATACTACTGATACATTGCACCATTATAATTCAACTATTATACTACCATACTCATTTTAGTTACCATTTCCAATACCTTCCGTGTATCCTATATTGGAGATTTGTACACTACATTGTACTTTTGCGCTAGAGGTTAATACTGCACTGGTGGTCTTTGTAATTCGTATATCTGTTCACGCTGCTCCAAAAACCTGTAGCTTAACATGATCAAAAATCCTCGTCCTGCAATATTACGGCGATAGCTCAGTTGGATAAAGCGACAGTCCAGTTAGTCTCAACCAAGATCTCATCAGAAGATTGCGTGTAACAAAACGAAATTTCATCAATCGACAGAATTGAAATGTGAAGGGGAAGACATTTTTTTTTCTGCGCCAATATTTTATACATCGCTAGATCTAAAATATGCATGCCACCATAATCTGTATTGTTCTTGAATGATATGTTGTCAAAATGTATATGGAAAATCGCTTATTTTGGCATGGCGACTGTTCTTAACGACCCGTTGTTTGTATGGTCGAGCATGGAAAAACGACACTGGTTATTTTCGATATTATACCAGGCAATGGTTAATCTATTGTTGAACGAACCATGTTGAAAATGGTTTTTCCATGTTTGATACAATGGTTGCCATATGGTACAGATTTATGCGGGTTACGAAAAGTTTCTCAATCTTACACAAGTTGTGCAAATATTTGGGAAAGGTAAGGTTCTTGAGCGCGTCCCGCATTCGTCTTGAGAACATCTGGTCACTTTAGTATATGTATATTGAACACCAAACCTATAGAACAGTTGACCTCTCTCGACAGGCCTGCGCATAAGTACTCTGTTATAATTTCCCAGGTCATTAACTCTGAAAGGTCCGTCTCGAAGTAATAAAATCTCGGAAATTATGAGGTAGTATATTTTTGGAATATTGAAACTCATCAATAGTTTGGAAACCTTTGACACCTTTGATGCCTTCAGAGCATGTAACGCAGCTTCGAATGTCCGCGAGCTAAAACGAATAATCTTTTGAGCTGTTTCATCCGATTGAAAGAATCATTTATTTTGTCATCGACTGTTTGTACGAAATTCTTCACCTGTAAACCGTGGTGGTGTTTCGTTTTTCGCAAACAACGCACACCAATCGCAATTTGAGCAGTTTGATTTCGTCTATCTACTACCTCTCTTGCTGTCGCGTCTCGTAAGTCTGTGTTTTCTGCATCGGTCAAGGTTACAGCCGAAAAGTTTAATATCAAGAAAGCAATAAAAAATGAGCCCCGACTGCGCTTAGATGTCTGGGAGACGGCGAACGGCCAAACACGAACGGCAGAGCTGCACATTGTGACGCGCCACCGTCTGACCGCAGGCAAAGGTAGATTGTATCGAGTGAGGTTCTAGAGACGTTTTTTTCGGTTGGCGGGATTTCTTTTGGTCGCTTGGAGAGCAGTAGGAAGAAGAACACTAATGAATAAACTTTTCACGAGAATCAATACTTGATTTGTGGTGGGGGTTTTCTTACAGGTCTTCTATCGCGATATCAGCTCCATTTGTGCACTGGATTTGATGCTACCAACGATATAGCTGAGAGATGTTTGGATGGTAAAATTCCAAATTTATCATTCATTACACTCCAACTTTGCCTGGACCCAACGTTAGTTTATACGGTAACATGTATAACAAGCAATTCACGTCAATATTGGAACCAATTGATTGTCGTC
This sequence comes from Topomyia yanbarensis, assembly GCF_030247195.1. Taxonomy (NCBI): domain Eukaryota; kingdom Metazoa; phylum Arthropoda; class Insecta; order Diptera; family Culicidae; genus Topomyia; species Topomyia yanbarensis. The sequence continues at coordinate 289,917,474 of NC_080672.1, forward strand.
GAATAGATCATAGGGATTTTGCAGTTAAAGCATTGTTTATGTCATTTCGCTGCAACATGTACCCCACTTGTGCTACAGCTACAGGGGATATCAATCCTTTATCACGTTAATAAAACGCAATGAATTGAGAAACGTGTACTTACTTGGTTGCAACAGGTAAATATTCATTAAGCAGTAAGTGGTTTGGCTGTATGCAGCCGTAAGAAGAAACGAATGCGAATAGGTCGTTTACACCGAGCCAATGACATCACCCCTGTCAAGGTGAGGAGAAGTAAAACACCGCGTTTTAGGATGGTTTCATCAATTCGCGCGTAGGAGTAAGATTTTTACCCGTCGCTGTCGACTGCGTTGACATTTTGCAGGCTCGGTTTGAGAGTGTTCATTCCAATGAACATCAATTGTTTGAAAAGAAGAAATATAAAATCATGACATAGATACATTTTTCTTCTATTCTTATATCTATATAATTCTATATTTCCAATAGTTTATAGAACCGTAGTCAAAACGAATAAGTTCACTTTGTACCAAATACAGTCAGGTATCTTATTGTGCGGATTGCTTCTTGTAGGAATGATGGATGAAGTCCGAGTGAGTGATGGTGCACAACACATTTTTTCGTGGTGCCTCCCAAAGATTCACTGTTACTCATCCATTTTCAATATTTTGCAATTCAAATTTAGAAAAGTGTTGTTCAAATGTTGAATTATTGCATGAACTCTCTGAATTGCAGACATTTTTTTTTAAAACGTTATTTTTTCATGTTTTTAACGACATTTAATTAGCAAGGGCAGTCCCGGTGAAGTGAAGTATATTTTTCCATATTAAGAGCCATAGTACTCAAGGGAGAGCAAGGAGTTGAAGGAAGAAAGTCTAGAAAAGCGTCTAGAATAGGGTCATATGAGCAAGCTTAGAGTTTCCCGGCGACTTAATCCTTTGTCTTCTACCGCAGGAGTCAGCATCTTTTGGCATTAGAAATGCGAATCACCTGAGCCTACCTATACTCTATCAAGGCAAATTTTTGGTAACTCCTATACAGTATATAGGCAGGACAGAAACGAACAAAACAGTAATAAAAAGAGCGGGGGGCGGGGAGTTATAATAGCATGTCGTCCAGTATTCAAATCACATCTCGTGCCTCTCACAGAATGTGCCAGTGTCGAACAAGTTTAGATTGCTCTCACACTCTCAAATTATACACTTTACATATGCGTTCTCTATTTTCCGCCCGATCGTGTATCTGATCGTGGCTTAATCGACCAACATTTAAACTCACTGTCATTGATAACAAATCAAATGGCTCTGAATGATAAGAATTTCACAAAAATGTATAGTTCGCGGGACTCGAGTACTGATACACAACCATGCACTGCTAGCCCCCATGCAAAACTGACTCAGACATCACTTCGTTAAAAGTTTAATAACTTCTTTTAACTAGGATTTACTAGCAGTTTTCGACAAAGCTGTAGACAATTAAATTAGCTTTCTTATTTTCACTTACAGTGATAACACGATGTATACAGCGCCACCTGGTGGCGAAAATACGAACTAGGGAAATGTAAATTGTTGAAAAATTCCATACAAACTTCAGGCACGTTGGTCCGGTAGTAAGACTTGTCCGATTTGCTTCAAATTTGGTGCATGTACTCCTGGTGGGACTAGGAATTGACTCAGGGGTGGGCCGATTGAGTTTTCAAAAAATCATCATTTTTCTGGGCAGTCTAGTCCTCACCCTATTACAGTCAGCAGAGCTTTTTCTAAGCTGAAGTCATCGTCCAGTCCAGGGCCCGATGGAATTCTGTCGTACTAAAAAATGCTCCTGCTCCTGATAGTCTCCTGCTTACGTTATCAATGGTGTTCAATAGCTCTCTGTCGTCAGGAAGATTCCCTGACTTATGGAAAAAATCATACATTTTCCCAGTGTTCAAAAAAAGGGAACAAAAGCGTTATTTCGAACTATCGAGGAATAGCTGCATTATGTACAGTATCTAAGCTATTCGAACTGATTGTGCTTGATTTTATCACTCATAACTGCTCAAGCTACATATCCGAGACCCAATATGGCTTTATGCCTAAACGGTCAACTACTACAAACTAAGTATCTTACACATCTTTCATCAGTCAGTGTTTACGAGCAAGACTGCAGGTAAATGCCATTTACACCGACTTCTCCGCAGCGTTTGACAAAATTAATCACCAGATAACTGTTTCCAAATTAAGTAGACTTGGATTTAATGGCTCCTTTCTGGATTGGCTTTACTCGTACCTAACCGAACGTGAAATGTCAGTAAAAATTGGAGACTGTACGACATCACCATTTACTGCCAGCTCGGGAGTTCCTCAGGGTAGTCATCTCGGACCTCTCATATTTTTGCTCTATTTAAACGACCTGAACCATCTGCTGAAGTGTATGAAACTTTTGTTTGCTGACGACTTCAAACTATTTCAGTTTATTAGGAATGCCAAAGACTCAGAATTCTTGCAATCCCAGTTGGATGTGTTCACCAATTGGTGCTATGCCAATAGGATGATGTTTACGCCTCCAAGTGTTCGGTTATATCTTTTACTCGCAAATACTCAAAAGTTAATTTCGACTACAATATTTCACAAATCGTTCTCAAACGGGAATCATCTGTTAAAGATTTAGGAGTCTACTTAGATCCCAAACTAAACTTCAAGTACCACACTGAGTACACTATTTCTAAGGCCTCTAAGCTGTTGGGATTCGTTTTCAGAGTCACTAAGAACTTTACCAACATACATTGTTTAAAAGCACTCTATTGTGCTTTGGTTCGCTCTACACTCGAATACGGCAATGTAGTCTGGGCACCATACTACCAAAATGATATCCAACGAATTCAAGCTATTCAGCGTAAATTTGTTCGTTTCGCACTTCGTCGACTCCCATGGAGGGACCCACTGAACCTACCGAGCTACACAGATCGCTGTAAGCTTATTGACCTCGATCTTCTGTCTGTACGCCGGGAAGTATCGAAGGCCGTTTTCATCGCCGATCTCCTGCAATCCCGAATCGATTGCTCCGAACTTCTACAACTTTTGGACATCGACATTCGTCGTCGCAGTCTTCGAACCCATCCTTTCTTTCGCATTCCGGTAGCCAGAACAAATTATGGTTATAACGCACCTTTCGTCAGTATGTGTCGTCTTTCAAATCGCTGTTCCAATGTCTTCGACTTTCATTTGTCCGGTAACGCTGTCAAGAAATCCTGTCTAAGCTCATTATCTTGTTAGCTGTAGTCTAGTGCTAGTTCCTAGTTATTCAGATTATGCTGCTAGTTTTAATTCTGGTTATAAGTGACGAATTGTATCATTTGGATGTCTATTATCTGTTTATATAAAAGATGAGGAGGTTTTATGCCTGCTGGAGAGAGAGTTAAAACAAAATTCAGCTCCAGCGGGCTTTTCCCTGCTCCCAAATAAACAAATAAGCCTACGGCATGTCCGGACGAGCGTAAAGTAACTTTGTACTTTATGTTATTTTTCACATATCAATATTTCCTCTGATGGCCAAATTATTGCCGATAAGTCTCCTTTTCGATACAAATTATATCCATTCAACACAATTGCCCAGCCAACATTTTGATTCACTTTAATAAGTTGCAATTTGATTAACTGTACTCTTCAACGATATGAATTGATTGTATAAAATGCACAGATCTCTTCTATGTGAACAAAAGTGGTGGCCATATACGTACAACAAATCGGTATAGTAGAACTATGTGATTTACGACGAATTTTGATCTCATCAGAAGCATTATACAATCATCTAGCTTATCATTTTGAGTTTATATATGATCAACTTTACAATCACACATTTATGCAGCTTAAGGTCACCAATGTGGTAACAAGAAGCATTTTTTAAAAATAATATTATGAAAATAAAAAATCAGGATGAAATTTCCATAATTCTGTTATAAGATACAGTTACGCCCACACTGGTAGATATGTTTTTCATGGGTGAGGTAGGAGTTACTGGAACATCAATTATTAAAATTATCTGCTACGATTTACTTCCAGTTTCGAACCTGAGATCTTCGTATTCCCAGCATAGCCGCTATGTACTCATCTATTTATACACTGTCAAGCAACGATTATATTTGACCATTTTTATCGCTTTGTGATAACGATCTAAAAATACCATAATCCAACCTAAATATGGCACTCCAATGATACCTTCTATACCTGTCAAATCACAACCTATATTCTGTACTCAAGCCATTTTTTATTGCTCAAATATTGAATTAGTCTGGCAGAGAATTTGCGAAGTGCTATAAGAAGGTGACTATTTTTTGAACGATTTTGTAGTTTAATCCAATTGCAAATTGATTTATATACAATGTTTCAAAATTGTCTTTATTATTCCGCATGTACAATTTTGTTTTAAGTTGTAGTGGACTAATAAATAACTTCAAGTCAACATTGTATTTCGATCACAGATTTGCATTTTATGTGAACTTATTACAACAAAACATAATTTTTGATTGCACTATTTGTAATTTTGATTTAGTCTGTCATTATTTGTAATTTATTCTAAACTTTTATATACGATTGCTGGTTTGCTGGGTGGCCCCTAGATGGTTAGATGACCGTGGCTTATCTGTGAGCGATTTTGAACAGGTAAATATGGTTGCCGGCTGCGAGATTTTTACGAAAAAGTATCTTGTCTACAGGGGCATGGACTGCCATCGTTGCAAACAATTGCAGGAACAAGCCATTGTTTAGAAATGGGGAGATTATAACAAGAATGATTCTTGCTATTAGGGTTGTGGTACCGGTAATACCGGTACCGAAAATCCCGGGAATACCGACCCATTTTTGGTACCGTAATACCGGTACTGCACAAAAGCCAGTACCGGTATTTTCGGTACAATACAATTTTTATGACAAATATGTTAACTCTGCAGGGGATCTGTTTTAAAATATCGGTCTGCAAGATAACGTTTAATTATATTAATTTTTATTCTAGATAAATCGTTGAGATAACACCTTTGTGTGGGAATGAGGTGGGCCATCATCATAATAATTCTAGAAGTTAAAGTTTTATTAGCGACATTCTGATTGGTTTCCATTATTCACTGGGTGGCGCGTAATAAGACTATGGTCTAAGTCATGTCTGTATTTGGTTTGCTCTTAAACCTTTATCTATAAAATAACGAACAGCGATTTAGTAGCTAACAGTTTTAGACTTGGTGGACTGCTTCAAATGGGGCGATTTGTAATTATTGGTGATCGGAAAATTCAGCAAAACTCCATAGTTTACAGGAACACAAGGAGCCTTGATATGCATTAGAGAAGTGATTTTCAACCTTTTTCGTTCCGTGTACCTCTTACCGAATATTTATCCCTATGATGTACCCCCTTCTAAAAATTGCTTACCATCATTACTCTGTCAGAAAAAATGCTTTTAAATTGGATGAAAACCATAATTTTCCAATTAGAAACCTGTTCCTGAGCAGTCCCAAATCTTGACATTCTGAAATATATGAAGACTTTTTTTCAATAGGTCCAATCTGCAAAAGAGAGCCTCTCTTTGTTTACTTTCGCTTTCGCGAATTACTCAGTCATGTTTCTAATTTCCCTTTAACTGTTTGCATAATAAGCAAGTAAAATCCTTGGTCTTTCGAAACATACTGATAAATGCTTAAATAGTTTTGTGGTTTTGCAGAAATAATCGAAAGAAAAGCGAAAAAAGAGGGCTCTCATTTGCAGATTGGACCTAATGAAAAAAAGTCTTCTTATGTAAAGAAAAATATCCAACGGGAATGTTAAGAAACAAGTTAAAATTTTCCCCATCTAATTTACCCCCTGCAATAGCCTAATTTACCCCTGGGGGTGAATTCACCCCCGGTTGAAAAACACTGCATTAGAGAATAGTAGGCAAACGACATAAAGGTCGAAACCAATTTTCAGAAAAGCAAGAGAGGAAATGCGATTAACCTGCATGGATTTACTGCCATTCTCGCTTTGATTTACTGTTGTTAATAGGGTTTCATACATTTACCATCTGTTCAAGTCGACGAAAGTCGCACCACTTAGCAGTTATTGATTCCGAAGTGGCCTAAATTTCGAAAAAAGGTGCTCTATACGAAATATATCTTCTGTACAATGAGTCTTGCCATTCCGAAGCAATTAAAAACAATAAACATGTTTTTTGATCAGCACAAATCAATCATCTGAGAATAAGATCATCAGTTTGAGCATTCAATTTCAGTTTGAAGCTTTTTTTTCGATTTTTTTTTTAAATATTCGAGTACCGGTACTTTACCGGTACTACCGGTACTGAGGGCTTCAGTACCGTAGTACCGGTTCTCGCCAAAAGGGGTCGGTACTGCGAACCCTACTTGCTATGGGGATGCTGACAAGTATTCCTACTGTGAGGAGACTTCATGATCTTTCGACATATCCCGCGTACAAATTATGCGGAGAAAAACTAAAGTATTCATTTAAGGAGCCAGCGCTCCTTAAAGAAAAGCTAAAGATGGTTACGATACCGGCCATGAATAATTTCTACGCTCCCTTGTTCACTAAAGAGCACGATTCTGATAATCTCATTGAGAGAACATCCTCTAATGTGCTAATAAATTTACGAAAGAGGAAAATTATTTCCTCTCCTAAGCTTCCTCGTAAAGGTCTGAGGATGTCCCTTGCTGGGCCTCCAAATATAATAACTCGGGGAAGTGCCGCTGTAAAACCGAAGTAAGTGGCCCCTGGTCTCGAAAATCTTAGTAACTAGCCGAAAACTTTAACCACAAACAGTTGCACAATTTGTGGCAGCTGTTCAGACCATACACCCAAAACGCGAGCCGTATGAATTACATGCGAATAAGCATGATTCTAATGAGAATTTTGCATTGTAACTGGTATAATGCATAGAAAGCGATATTGGTATGGGACAAAAATGCATTAAATGGCGATTACACCACAGAAACTTACACAAACCCACAGTTGGGAATGTATTAGTGAATTTAACGATATCGGAGTATTAGTATTGAAATGACTCCTCACTAATACACATGTAAAGGACATCTCCACTCGGATACATGTGCGCTCTGAAAATACTAATACACGCTCAAGGACCTGTTTCCATTTCGCCTTTCTACTGATCACATGCTGCATATTGGAGAGAACAGTTTATAGCATCATCAAATTGAAGGGGTGTGGGTGATTATTATGTGTTGATTTTATATTGAGCTTTCGGCGTTCTCTCAACCCTAAATTTACCAGCGATATGCGAGTTCTAGCCACTAGATAGGTTCATAAATGTTAATAATTATTAATGATTATTTATGCGCACTATACGCAGGAGAAAGTTACCTATATGGGAACATTGGGCTAACAAATTTCAACATTTGTCTGATAGAAGCCGTCCGCCAATCATTTCTGGCATTCCTCATATCAATAGTACTTTCAGGTGATATCATATCAGTATTTCGCAGTAAAAGTATTTAAGTTTAAAGTATCATAAACTATAAGAGCAGTGATGACATGGTTTTGCACTTTTGAGCAGCAGTGGCAGTTACTCATTTCAGTTTGTATTATTTCCCGAACATGCGAATCCAGCGCACACAGGTAACTGGCATCCCTATCTCTACATACAGAGTTTGACAATTAGGTTTTACATCAACCGACATAACCCCACAAAATGAGCCGGATGAACTTTGTTTGACAATTCTCGGTGGTTTGTGAACATGGGAGTTACATGAGTTCGAATGTAACAGATGAGCACCCGTTGCACTCGCACTCACGAAATTGACAAAGTAAACAAACCACTGAGAGTTGTCAAACATGAACTTCATTCATCATAAGTTCATTGTAGAACTCAATAGGTAACATCGTTTTTCAACCGATCAATGGGGGTCAGTTTGACAACGGCAAAATCGCTTGAAATGTCATCAACAAATAGCAGTAGCAGTAGACAATAGAAAACAATGCACACTCTCTCTAATTTGATCGAAACTCGTGCTTCTCGTTTGTATTTAGACAAATTTCGTTAATTTTGTTACAAACTTGACTACGCCAATATGACGCCATGCCATCCAGCGAGCGCACATCATCGCCCTGGTCAACGATCATCGCAAATCAATCTGAGCACAAATGAAAAGAAGAAAATGTTCTTCCACTCTTCTCTGAAGCGTAGAATGAGAGAGCGATGATTATGGCAAAAGCCATTCGCTATGGGAAAATAACGCGTATATCACACATTCTCATAAACGCAAACTGTTCACGCGTTTAGTGTGATTGGAATTGAGCCAAAAAAAGCGTAACTGTGTATGAAGACAGAACTTCTTACAAACACCACAGAGGTATTCATGTATAGAATACACTACCTTTTTTGGAGACTCAGCAAGCAAAACCAACTAATACTTTTACATGCGGGCAGATAATATGGTAGCGTGTATCCTCAATCGATTTATTTCATCATGAATCAAGCCGTGTTGGTATAATGCAGTAACTATGCTTGGTCTACAATGCGAAGAAGGCATGATTCTAATTCGGAATATGCACGAAAGGATGTAATGCCTTTTTTGCATTGGGAAATTGTTTTGGGTGTATTAATAACCGCAAAATCAACATTCAGCACCCCAAAAAGGACTGTAAGCAACATCGACGAAGATGTTAATGATAATGACGACGGATCTACGCTGATCACCCTTAAGTGCAAGAAGCAGGAAAGAACATCTGATCGCGAGCACCAAAACCCTTTTAACGATGATGTGAAGGACAGGAGAGAATTAAATGATTCCCATGACGCAGTAGACGAGCAGACAAATGTTTTCCCTTCCATAAAAAAGGTCTTCGCGCACGGAATTCAACGTATAATCAATATTTGTTTTTATTTTTGTTTTTTACATATTATAAACACATGAAAGATCCACGGTTCCTTTAAGCAACCGATATAAGCCGTGTCAAATAAATGAAGCGCGTTAGATTTTTCATTATACTCGATCTGGCAGCAATTAGAGTGTATCCCTCGATTTGCAGAGCTACACCATATCCGAAGCAATCGAATCAAAACACGAAATTTCTCCAGTGGAAGAGTGCGAGGTTTTGGCTTGCTTAATTCTCGGCACTGCGATTAAAGGTCAGACGAGGCCAGTACCCGCGCAAACATCGGTGGATGGTATCCCACTCTGTGGTGGAACAGAGAGTGCTCAGAATAGTACGCGAAGAAGTCCTACAAAGACTTTATAAACGTCGGATCGCCCGAATATTTCCGAATATGTGTGACGTTAGAAACGCGAATGAAAACCTTGGTGAAAGCTAAAACGCGGATATTGGCACCAGATCGTCTACGGATTAACAAGATAAACAATGTTTCGTGTTGTTCTTTTTCGGCAGCAGCAGCATTTCATGTGGATACATATTCAAACAATAGACGTTTGAAGATCTATGACATAAGAACGAAAAAACTAAACCAACTGTGCAGTAGATACGTCTAAGAGATGGCTACGAATATAACCAAGCAAACCGAACAAGTAAACAACCTAAAAGTAGCCTCAAACAACATAAACCGGTCATAAAAGGGCCCCTTAGCATTACGGCAAGTTGTTGACGAAACTCGAAGGATGTGTGTAAAGCGATGATGAAACTTATGGAAAGCCGATTTCAAATAAATCTCGGGACACGGATTTTACAAGGCCACGCGGTCTATTGCAGATTCAAGTTTGTTTTCAAGGATAAATTCTCGAAAAAACTATGATTTGGCAAGGGAATTGTTCCGGTGGTAAGAAAATCAGCAATTTTGTGACGGATAAGACTAAGAATATTGAAAAAGGAGGGAATAGTCCAATTAACAGTGACACTGGTCGGACGAAACATTGGTGGAATCAGATTGCCAAGATCGTGACTGAAGAAGGTGTGCGCCGGCTTATGGATGGCGAGTGAGAGAATTTATTCGAAATATCAATAAATTAAATGTTACAGTTATTGGTTTTTTGAGGTGTGCTAAATTGGAATCGTTGCGTTGCGTTGTGACGATGATTTTGGTGCATTGTACACTGACTTCATCATGTTTGACTGCAGATTATCTAATAAGAGTTGCTTAGGAAGTGGTAGGTAGGAATTCATACCAATCCGACCCATATTAAAACCTTAACAGCATGATAGCCATCATTGCCGGCCGCCAGGACCGCAGAGAGAAAATACGGGCCCGGGGGGTCCAACGTAAGGGGCCCCCATCACTGTGTATTGCCTGAGTACAAAAAAGTCAATGTTTGAAATCCATTGGAGTTCACTGATATTATGTATAGTATACTGAAATTTTATATTTATGTACCATTTTGCTGCTCTAGTTGTTTGTAGTACCAACGAAGGAAAAAAACGTAGAGTTTTTTATAGTTTGGGAGTTTTTATTACCTCTTCGATAGTTTTGGTGACTTTGAAAAGCGCCATTTTTGTAATAGTATTTATAAAAGTAGGGAAATGACAAGATTACAAAAAGATAATAAACAATAGGAAAACTAAATATTAAAAGAATGTACAAAAAAGCTTAAAACAACAAAATCAACCACATAAACAAATGTCAACTGTCAAATGTTTAATCGAGAAAAATAAAAAAACCTACAAAAAAGGTAAAGAAAAACAGGAAACTAGAAAAACATATTGCGAAGATTAAAAAAGTCGAACATTATTGAATAGATGGTGAAAATAATGAAAAACCGATAGGAAATTAGGAAAATAAATAGAATTAATGAAAATGAAAAAAACTACTAAAAAGAATACAAACATTAATATAAAAAATGCATAAAACTGAAAAACTCGATGAATCAAGAATAATAAAATTTATTTAACATTAAAAACAAGAAATATTTCAAGCAATAGAAAAAATAAATAAAAACGTTAGGAATGCATAAAACTGGAGGAGTATATATAAAAGACAAGAATAAAATAACCATAGAAATTGAAAAAAAAAATAGACGAACCACAAAATTTTGAAAAACTGGAAAAGTTTAAATGATGAAACGACGAAAAAGTAAAGAAAATGGGAAGTATTGAACAAAAACGATGCAAACAGACAAAATAGAAAAAATAGTAGAAAAAAGCCATACTATAGAAACACAAAAATGAAGATATTAACACGAAAAAAATAATAAAATGGATATTATTTAAAGAATAGAAAAAGCATTAGAAATGAAATTTGAAATAAATTCAAACAACGAACTAAATGTAAAATTAAGAAAAAATGCGCATAGTGCCAAGAAAAGATAAATCAAGTGTTTTTAGGAAAATAAAAAAAATAATGTTAACGTATAGGAAAAGTATTTTCAAAACAGGTTAAATGGAAAACATGAAGAAATAACAATAACAAATTAAATCTTAAGAAAAAGGTATAAAAAAATATATTAAATGAACAATTGGAAAATATAAAACTACGGATAAACGGAAAACTAAAAACTAGAAAATAGGAGAAAGGTAAAAAAAGCAAAAGTAAGGAACGTAATAAGATGGATAAAATAAAAGTATGCAAACAGATAAAAAAGGCAGAATCTTACGATTGTAGAATCCACAACTTGTATGTAATCCACAACTTGAAAAAATAGATCAATGAAATTTTAACAAAATAAAAAAAACCACGTAGGAATAAAAAAATGGAAAAAATATGAGAAACATTGATCAAATTTCAAATAAGGGTTTTGGTTGGATTTTACGCTATGCTGGTTTCGTTCATAATCCTATAAAAACATGAATTATTCTTTTATTTGTGTTGGTGTGTTAGCACACCTTAAAATATTTTACAAGAAAATAGTTTTTTTTCTAGAAAATAGTTCAAAAATAAAAATAAAATCGTTACGTTCAGGAAGCGACGTTCAAAATCTCACGCTCACTCCTCCAAAACGAAAAGATTTTGTATGCGGATTTAACTTGCTACATTAGTTAACTAATCTTGCTAACTAATTGGTTTAGTTTGGAAGCAGAGTTAAATTTTCTCTTCTAAATCAATCAAACCCAATTTAGCAATTTAGTTGCTTCTTAGAATCATTGGCAGCAGCAGGATTGTGAACTGAGAGATCTTCTCTTCATTCTCCATGACATATAAAATTTCATACAAAACTATTAACACTATACTTGTCACGAAAGGGGCTTGTTGTGTACGCAATTTGCTGTTATAATAAAAATGTTGACAAAAGGCCGTATTTGAAAGAATTGTAAAACGTATTTATTTTTTTTCCATCCCTGGCCTCTGCTAAGGGGAATAGGTAGTCGAAAATCGCCGAAAAAGCTGCGTCATTTGAGTATGACCCCTTTACAAAAATGTTTCGGTATCATCTCGTATCTGAATATGATTTTTTATATCAATTTTGTATCAATGAATGGCAAACCAAATATATTAAATTTCAAATTTAAATTTTTGGATTAATTCCGAGTTCTTTTAGTATATCAAGAGTTTTCGATGACTCATTTGACCAATTGAGCTCTCAAATAGAGGTAGGGATAGCACCTCTAGTGGTACTTTGACCAGCAGAATTTTATTGAGCAGGGGATAAACTTCAAGAGACACATGGGTATGCGTAGAAATCAATTCGAATTTCGAATTAAAGTGATCACTCGAGCGCTTCCATTACTTTGGAGCGCTTCCATTGCTTTTCATTGTATAAAACGCTTAAAAACAAATAAATATGCACTGTTTTATTTCTTATGTAGCTCGTAGCACTACGAGGAAAAATATCTTATTTTCTTCACATTCACCGTAAAGTGTAATATTTTGGTGAAGCACTCCACCTTTCTGTGACGTTCATATTAAGTTGTATGTTTTTGCATTTGTTAACAGTTTTGTTGATTTAGTTGGATGTAGTGATTCGCTTTCTCGGATATTCACAAAGAATCCAAAAGCACCAACCACTCTCGCTGTGAAGGATAACCAGAGCGAGCTTTGCTCTGCTCCTCAGTAAACAAACACGGGGTGTGAAATCACACTTCAGTTTCTTTCGAGAATCTTTGTGAGGAACATGGGGCCTGCAACCCGAGGATGATGTTTATGAGGGCTGGGTGCTGGGCGATTCCTGGTAAAGAAAAGGGCAATGCAAAATTGCAAAATAATCCAATGGATTCTTCCGGGCGAATTCAGATTTATCTGAACGAAGACATGGAATTCGCCTCAAAAACCGGTGTGGCAACCCTAAGCAGGGTTTTTTTTCTTTCAATCATTACTTTCGATACTAATCCAGCGCTTTCGAAGATTGGAAATTCAATAAATCAAAAAAATCGATTTCAAATTGGCGAAATTTGAAGACAACCTCATGACTTCTAATCAAACCATTTAATTGTTTAACCCTTACAAGTCTAATCATATTTTTGTTTCGATTATAGACATTTCAACCTTAAGGTCATTCGCTTCTTCATTCAGGTTAGGAATTTTCCTATAATAAATCTCTATTCCTGTGTGCGGGGTTGGGATTCGAACCCAGGTGAGCTGCGTACATGACATTCAATGTACAAATTCCGCTATGCCCGCTCGAGTCTGATCTTGTTTCGATGCGAGATTTACGTTAATATAAACATAGTTGATATCAAATATGCAGTAGTTTAGAATTTTCGCCATTCTAGTTACCTCATACACAAGATATTGAATTTTTAATTGTATTCTCAAATAAATTTTTGTCGAAAAAGTATTTGTCAAAATTTTAGTTTCTGTTAAAAATCCGGGCCCCCTTCAAAACTCCGGGCCCGGGGGGAAACACTCCGGTCCCCCTCCTCCTCTCGGCGGCCCTGCCGGCCGCCTACATCTCCATCGTTCACGGAGAAGGATAAAGGATAAGGTAGACATGTTGATGCTCTACCTACTTAACGGAAGGTAGACGATTCATCAGGCTTGTCCATAGGTGTCGCGGAGTTAGTCAGGCAAGTAAGTTGGTGAGGCATTTCGTGTTTCTTGATCCTACCGTTTTCAAGGAAAAATAGTTTTGAAACCCTACATGCACTAGAAAAGACATGAAGGAGCTAATTTATACTATTAATTTCGCACTAAATTATGATAATGAAGTGGGGTATTTCAGAAACTGTTACATGAACTATGAATTAAATTTACGATTATAAACAAAGGTTTGTGTCTAATAAAATAATAAATTTTCAGTAGAATGCATACATTTGTACCTAAGTGTGACGTTCTAAGATAAAAAAGTGATCTGCCCCTATGATTGAAAGTTTTCTTGTAATATACCTAATTGACCATCGATTTTTTTTAACAAAAGTTTTCCTTAAGTTTATACACGGAAAGAAAACTATTCCCAGAATCTTGAAAAAATACCTTATACTCTAAAAAATAACAGTTTTACGTTACGAAAACAGGATCATGAGCATAATTCATGTGTTTTGCAACTATGTTCAATTTCCCTTCAGTGACGCCTGCATAACGCTTATATTAGTGGAGATATTTTTTTTTGTGTTGTGAACTTAAGTCACGGTATCCGCTGTGTCAGTACCAAATTGATTTTCTGTACGTGAACTGGTTCACAACTGTAAGAACACTATTCAACCGAAGGTTAACTCGTGATTTTATTCATAGAATTAACAGCGTCGTTCAGCATCTGACTATACGACCAGGGTTGCCACATTGGAATCTGTATTTTTTCGTGAAAAAATCTGTATAGCGGGAGAAAAATTCTGTATTGAAAATCTGTATTCAAAAATTAACTAGAATGGGAAGCAAAAAAACAATATTTTGAAAATGAAAAATTCATTGTAATAACCGATCACAAATATAACAATCAGTTTAATTTTAGTCTTTATCTGGAGAACAAATGATATCTAAATCTGATATTTTTGTTCCACGCCTTAGTGGTTGCTTAAGATCTAAGCTACCTAGTGTGCTCTTTAAGTATACATAATTCAAAATTCTGATAGGCTGGGTACTACAAACCTACACTGAAAATCTGTAAAATCTGTATTTTAGCCAAAAATCTGTAATCTGTATATACAGAATCTTAGTTGTAAATTATCTAAAAAAAATCTGTAAAATACAAAATAATCTGTATATGTGATAACCCTGTATACGACGTGAACTGATTCATGATTTATTACATCTTGACTTGATAATGATCCGGATTTCGTGGTTGTAAATAAGTTAGCAAAATCAAAACATTCTGAATTATTTTTTCGTGAACTACAGAAGCTCAGAGCATTATTTAAGAATCCTTTCAATCCTCGTAAACTAATTCATGATTCCTCATATATTAGTCATAAAAACCAATATCCGTGCTCGTGAAACAGTTCACAAAATCATAAAATATTATTCATGTAAATGTGAACTGGTTCATGATTCCCAGTGTATTAGTCAGGACTAATCATTTGTGCTCGGTAAATTGTTTGCAAAATCATAAAATGTTGTTCAAGAGTTAATGATTACTTACTAGTTAATTACTAGATAAGTACATGGTTCACGATCTATCTTGCGAACTTGTGATATTTAGAAGATTTTCCTAATACTTTTCAATTTCATGCAACTCTGCTCATGGTTATGAAACTTTCACGTTAACTATTTCACAAAATTTGGAATATTACTCGTGGAATCATTTTTGTTCCATGAACTTTTTCATGAAATATCATATAGTACTGTCCAGCTTCTAGCAAATTATTAGGGCATCAAACATTGTTATTAATTGAATATTGTTCAGTGTGATGTCTGGAAATAAAAAAACTGTGCTGAGCTCCAAAAATACAATATGGAGCCAGAAACCGTGTTCGTAATATAGTTCACACAACAAGATAACACGAATCAGTAACAGTTTCATAATTCAGTTCATATTGTCGTGGTACTTCGAATAAAAAATTCGGCAACCGTACACTGGGGTACAAATGTACCCCACGCCAACTTTGACACCTGCTCCTACGAAGGCTATAAGCAAACTGGCTATACCACCTTTTCCTACTCTTACTAGGAACTCTAAATTGAATTATGGTTGGGGTCCCAGGTCAGAAAATGCCGAATTCTCGTCTTTACATGGCTCCAAAGAAGGCGTGGGGTACATTTGTACCCCAGTGCAACGTTCTAGGGTTGAAGAATAAATCGAAGTAACTAATACTTAGATACATATCGCCCGTTTTTAAATTTATAGAAAAATAGACTCATAATCCTATATGTCACTGTGCTAGGTCCGTTAGTTTGTGGATATACCTTAATAAGAACCTATACCTAACGCAAATGTTCATTTAATGACATTCCGATGTGAAAAAAAAACTTTTTACCTATGGATCCTTCACCATCATGTGCGGCATCTCACCCGAAATTTTGATGAGGCATCTATCTCAATTGTAGAGGAGAGATGCCGCACGACGACATTTTCCTCTGAAATTATGGATGACTGTACTCATGATCAGAATGCCTTTTAAAAGGTCCCAGCTATTCAACCGATACATTATTTACCAAAAAAATCGAACAATTTAAAAAAAACGAAATTTTAATGCGATTCTGAAAAATTTTCGACGCCCCGTTAGGCAACTGGACGCACATAATCATTAATAAAATTTTCGTGAGTTAATAATAAAGATTATATTACATCTCCGGTATTGTAATTCTTCGAAAGACAATCTCACAATATCATATTACCGTATAAAAGTGACCCCATATACGAAATATAGAGACACGGTGTCTTTTTTTAACAACTTTATGCAAAAAAATTCAGCATCTCTGAAACTTCAGGATATGAAAGAATGGGCTTTCCCCTTTCATTTGAAACCAAAATCAAAATAATCCGTCGGGGGGTCTAGAGCAACTTTTTTTTTTGAAGTTTTTTTCGTGAAAGCATAGATTTTACAATGGAACTAGTTCATATTTCTGCCCCTAGATGGTGTTTTAGACATTCGAACAACACTAAAAGTGAGAATCTGATAGATTATTTAATTGTCTACAACTTTGTTACCAACTAAAAACCGATTTGAAATTATCCCGAAAAGTAGTTTAATATTTTAACGAATTCTAAGTCTAAGTTAGTTTCACAGAAGACCTAGTGGTTTGTTAATTCACAAGCACTTTTTTTATTTGCCAAATAGTTGTGTTTAGTTCAATAGTGAATTCAGCGGAATTTGAGAGCTTCATCTTTTAGCTGAAAATTATAATTCCCTGATACAGGGCACCATTCATATTTTTGGGATGAGAAGTTTTAGATAAGTTTTGACCAAACTAGTATGATATTAATATTCTTTTTCATGATGGTAAGTGATTCCTCCCGCAGAAACAGCCTTTTCAATTATGTATGCCATCTTTTAATGTAGAATACATTTAAGGTTTCAATATAGGGGTCCCGTTTCAAAATATCGGCTGCGGCGCCGCGTCAGATTTTGAACGTTAATAACTTTTATCATACTTAACAGAATGATTTGATTTTCAGACCAATTTGTTGCAAATATGTTCCTCTATGCTGTATTAAAATTTGAAGTATGTATAACATGTACTAATAACAAAAAAAATGTGTTTTGAAAAATCTTTCGAAAACGACTCGGAAAAGTGAAAATTTTCAGCCCATCCCGCACAGAGCCGTCGTTATGGTAGACCAACCGAACAATAAAATAATGAAAAGTTCATATATAGGTCCATTACATGTTTGTTCGTATGGTTATTCGCATTGGGTTGCTTGACGAGAGCACTTGGTGGGGGAAAGACGGCATATTCCTTTGGTTAGGCCATTAGAAGCCGGACGGAAAGGAAAGGCTCATGCACGGCACGAGAACGAGCGAGAAAGCGATAGTAGTGCATATTAGCGCGATTATATAAATATCTGTCGGTCGGTTTTTCTCATCATTCGTATTCGTTCAAGCACTAGCAAGCAGCCAGTCCACCGGAGGAAAGCAGTTGGCGATGATGACGGTCCGCAAAAGTGCCCCAGCTACTGGTGGCCCATCGCAACCAACTACCGATCAGGAACTGTCGCCATGCTAGTATTTCGCCCCAACTAAAGGGCAACGGAGCAACTAATCCGCTGGCTAACATTCCAGCGTCTGGTTCGTAAGGTTGTGTATTACTTCAAAGTCGAGCTACGCTTACAAAACTCAGCCGTAATGAAGCCACTGATGCCTACTTGGTCGGTTTGTGGGAGTGGGCGTAAATTACAATAAAAGCAACGGTTCTTTTCAGGACCAATCAATTGTGTTCTAGTGAGAGTTAAACTGAAACTTTTATTTTAAGGTGTGTAGCAAATTTTCAACAAGCAACATAATACGTTGGGTGGAAAGAAGTAGCTTGCACACGGAACAAAAATTTAAATTATCGTCTCGCTCGTTTCGTGCACTGCTTTTCCATTCCTTTCTACTGTTATTATCAGTATTACCAAAACGAATGTGTTATTGCATGTGTTTAAGAGAAACGTTGAAGTCGCATGCTTCTATTCAAGCTTTTTGGCAGCCCCCGTGAACTAACTGCATTAAATGATTTTTTTGTGCAGCTCCGTGCTAGTAGCAAACAAAATGGCCCTACCAGTGTCTGATTCGTGAGATTGTGCAGGATTTCAAAGTCGAGCTAAGCTTATAAAGTTCAGCCGTAATGGTACCCGAAGAAGCCAGTCTTGTCGTTTTGTTCGAGGCTACAAAACAGTTCGCCAGGCACGTAACTATCATGCCAAAAATATCCAACGATCCAGCGCATCACCATCAACACCAACGCCGATACCAAAGGTTCTTTTCAGAACCACCATTATTACCATAGAGAATTATTTGAAAATTTCCCATTCAAACGTGATTCTGTTGAATATTATTAGATTTAAATTAACGTCTCGAATTGAAATCACGACGCTCCGGTTATGTGACAGACATTACCCACCAATCTTTTTTTATTGTGACCACGACTAACGGTTTAATATAGACACCCCATTTCAATATTTCTGAATGAACAGAAGGTCGAGTTTGGAAAGTTTGTAACTTTCATTGTACTTAACCAAATTACACAATGTTCGCACTAATGATTCAGAAATATGATCAGGAATCTTCTGTTAGATTTGTAAGTATGTATAATTTACATGAATAAAGAAAAATTGATTTTCAGGAATCAATTATTATCTGTTCTTCCATTGGCCAGTACTACGCGACTTCCTCATGCTAACAATTAATTTCATCGTTAGCCATCTCCCTCACCAAGGCCAACAACGCCAACAAAACCGGTCCTTTTCAGGACCACCATCATTTTTGTAAAGAATAATTTGAAATATTCCTCACCCAAATCAGCTTTTGTTCGAAAATCCTAATGAGTATCAACATATTTGAAGAACGTGTTCCTTATGTATTCTACATCTCTCCGGTTATGTCGCAGACATTACCCACCCATCTTTTTCATTTTTTCGATTGTTCTCAGGGATGACTGATAACTATTCTTACATGAATCTCCTACTCTGTTAGCATCTTCGTATAAAATTGACTTGTCCTGAACTTCAACCTTTATATTTGAACAAACTCAATGAAACTTTTAACGCACCATTGCAATATTTCGCAGATTTCATTGCAACGCTTGGTTCAAAACGCTGATTATCCGTTTTCAAAATTAACTCAATGTGACAAACAGTGAACAAAAAACTTTGAGTTTTTGGATCAAGATAATTTTTTTTAGGATATATTCTAGGGCTTTTAAGTATATAAGGTTATTGTTATACTCAAATCATATTTTGTTTTAAAAAGTAATACATATCGCATAATCTAGGATCAATTTAGTAACGATATATCGCATAATTGATAGGAAATGGCCGTAAAATCCAACTGCCACAATATGCTTTGCGGAGAAAATTTCACACTAGCCACTAATTTGGACAGTTACTGCTGTGGTTTGCGTTAAACTAGAAACGGTGTGTCCCAACATTTCGTCTTGAACGAAATTATAATAGCTGACTTAAGCGATCATAACCTAAATTATACGATGTATGGTCCTTTCTAAAACACCCGTGTAACAGAACATAAATGTAAGCAAACCCTTGTAAGCAAGCAATACCTTCCGATGAATGGTAGTCCCTTCGAACCTATCGGGAAAGATTACAAACCAAAAGCACAACTAGTTTTCTGACTCTGTCAAACATCCTAATTTTCAGAAGTTCAATTAGAATTGTCAACGTAATGAATCCCGTCTAATATTTTTATGCCACTAAACCCAATTATTTTTTTTTGTAATATAATAAGTGCGAGAAAACATATTTCCAAACCACTAGGCCTCGTGTGAAACTATCTTAGATATAACTTTGTTAAAATCTTAAACAACTTTTCCGGATGATTTCAGATCAATTTTTAGTGGTCAACAAACTTGTAGACAATTAAATTTTCTATACAATTCTCACTTTTAGTGTTGTTCGAATGTATAAAGCACCATCTAGGGACAGAAATATGAACTATCTCCAATAGTAAAACTTATATTGTTACGAAAAAAACTTCAAAAAAAAAAGTTGCTCTGGACCCCCCGACGGATTATTTTGATCTTAGTTTCAAATGAAAGGGGAAAGCCCATTCTTTCATATTCCGAAGTTTCAAAGATGCTGAATTTTTTTGCATAAAATTGTTCTAATAAATACACCGTGAGAGAGTGTGGAATCTCTCCTGACGCAGCATCTCTCCCGAAATCAACCTATTCAACAAAGGAATAATAAAAATTATTATAAATCGGATTGATCTCACCAAATTTATTCGGAGGATAACACCGCAGGCCCAGAAAGACTGTTTTCTCCGAATGCTTAGCTGGGTTGTCACAGCAATAAAAAACTTAAGACGTAATTGACGAAGACGGCATCTATGAGGACCCGGGTGACGATTCTGACTGCAAATCAGTAACAAACCAATACTGATGCTAACGTTTTCACTAAACTGACAATATTAATTTCCAAACTCGAACAAGAATGCTTCACTGTTTTGAACGGGTCATTTCTTCAGTATAAAAGGTCAAAACTTGCAGTACCAAGAACTAATTTTCAATCGGTGAAAAAACGTGACACATTAGGAACTCGCGTCCAACTTTGCTCAAAGCCTACTTCGATCTCTCCTGCAGACTACTGTAGTATTAAGTCTCGATATTAAAAACCAATCATCAGTAATTCCGTATCCGAAAAGAATGCTATCAATCCAGATAAAAACTGTGAGCACAATTCCACTTTACAAATTTCCTAGTTAGGCCGTTTCAAGCAATACGATATGTCCAGGGCACAGTAATTGCAATAGAGCTGAGAAATTCGCACTTTCTTGCCGTTGTTGTAAATCAAAGAGTATAATTAAAACTCCGTTTTAAATAGAAATTCTAAATTTTCTTTCCAGAACTGCCGAAACATTTGATATCATGAAGGAAAAACATGATATATCGTGATTAAGATCCTAAAACCATGAACATAAATCGCACTACTCGTCACTAAAATAACAAAAATCATGATATCTCTCTGGTTGTGACTATTAGTATCTCGATAACGTGAAAAGAAATTACGAAAATCGTTACTAAGCTCCTGAAATCATAAACCTCGTTTAACTGTCGATTGTTCCAGTTGATGTAGTTCATACAAACCAGTGTATAGCCAAATTTTGAACAACAATAATAACAAAAACTAAACATGCCCAAGGAACAAATACAGTAACCTAACCAATCATTCGAATGTAACGCCACATATATTTTAGGTGCGAACTAGTTTTTTGGAAACAAGAATAGTTTCCTGAATGCGAAGTTTATTATTCCCAATTTCCGGAAATTGATCACTATTTTTCCAAACGAAATCGTTTTCGTTACGAAGTTTTTCTGTGTAATATTATAGAAATACTTCATAATATGCTATTATTTTGTAATTTCCAACATGTTTCACAGCAAAGTTATGCGGATTGTATTGAAGATACTTTTCCGGACTAACAGCAACATATTTCTAATATTCTTTCATTCTTTTTCTTCATCTTCTTCTTTGTTCTAGTTATTTTCCGAGAAGTTACTCCACTATCTGGACTAGATATCGACCCATCAACAGGACCTCAGAAAAATCTCAACGACCTCGACTGGCTTTAATAGAAATTGAACTCTTTGCCAATAGAGATAACGTTCAAATCAAAATATTAGCTGCAGGAAAAAAGAAAAATATTGCTTGAAAGATTTTTTCAAGTGAATCCAATAAGAAAAAAATATATCGGGTATAGTGAGCTGGGAACACTCTTACAAGAAATAAAATGCAAAACGAACATAACAAAAACAACACGTTCAGTTCTTATAGGAATCGAAAATGTTCTTTATCAACTGTTGGTTGTGATAACCATGTTTATTCTCAATAAAATTGACCAAAATAACATCTCGTGTAGCAAACTTGTCTTTCTTTACCATAAAACAGAAGCGAGCTCACTCCATGGATCAAATGAGTACTTTCTCACCTTTACCATAATATCGTTTTCTACTCAGGCACTGCACTGGATCTATCACTAGTTGTCTCGTTCGTATTCAGTTCTGCCTCTCGCTTCAGTTGCAAGATGGCGATAACTGACAGTGCTAGAGGTTTTACTGTGTGATCGAATAGATTTTCCAATAACATAAGAAGATTGTGTTATTCAGAGTTTGTATACCCAACATAACCACCCGCTAGCTAGCTTGCCAGAGAGCGAGTGGGTACGGGCCTGGGCCCTTTAGACAGTGCAGTGTTTACTTAAGGATCTCGGCGCATCGATGAAGGTAGGTGGTTCCTATTTTTCTTTTGATATGAGCTGCTAAAGATTTTCTCTCTAAAAAATGCAGCAAGAAAAATAATAGATCGCAAAAAAATATCCCTATTGGAGGTGCGCGCTTGTGTTGTAGTTGCGAATTCCGGTGTATGCGTTCTAGTGCGTGTATGAGTATAGAAGAAAAGTGACACAGATTGAAAATTCTAATTTCAATTTTCTTTAAACCGAAGCAATTCAAAAAAAAATAAATTGCTCCTTGAAAAATGTTCACTTCAGATACAGGACATATATGTTTAGTCAATTCGTTGGCAGTTAGCCAAAAACAAACAGTCTGTGGTGATTAAACACGTTGTGCGACCGAACATGCATAGGAGACTAGTAGATAGTTAAAGAATGGACGGTAAACGAAAAGAAACAACTCTTTTGTTTACAGTTTGCTCATGTCTGAGAAGAACCGGCTGTTGATGAAATTGTCTACAAAAGTTTAGCTGTTAGGTGTATTTGTATCATTCTGAATTGATTTATAGGAGCTTGTTTCCTCATTGTGTTTAGCCAAAAATACCTAGTTTCCACATCGGCATATACCACCTGCACCTATTTGTTTGATTCATTTCATGTGTTTTGAGGTGCTCGAAACAGCATACATACAAAGATTTTTTTTTTCCGTTCACTGTCTCGACTCGATACTGGCTGGTAGCGCGAGCATTGTATGCGGTTTTTGCGCACGCGCTTAGGCTATGGGTCGACAAATTCGTTACGTATTTTTAGTTCACAGTGTAGCACTATGTTGTGCATACGCAAATGCAATGCGTGTGGCGCGAAACATACCGCATGCACGTGATTATGAATTATGTTTTCATTCTTCAAGTAGTCGTATCATGCAGACAGTTGGTTAGTAGTGTCACTCCCACTCGTTATCATAAATTTGAGGTTTTGTACACAAATGCTCCGATTTTATGAACCATATAAGATTGTATTTTCTACCCACATTTCTGTCTGAAAAGTCTATGTTTCAAAGTGACAAAATAGTGACACGTCTACCTTCACATGTCGAACAGAGCAGAATCTACAATACGTCCTGCGCTACTGCTGTGCTATACATAACTGCAGGGTTGTTACGGTTGCACAGTTTTGGGGCATTTTATGTTTGCAGTACCACGCATTGTACTATTTTGGTGCGAATTCAATTTCTGGCGATGCTCGACGCTTTATGACCATTAAAGCTTTTATGAACAATGTGAACAAAGGTTATGATAAGTTCAAAATTTCATTTACAGTGAAGACTCGATTTAATCAGCCTCTGATTTTGTCTTCCCTCGATTATGTCAGCTTTTTGGCCCGATTTTGTCAGCCTCAATTGGAAATCTATTAAATGGTCTCTAGCGTACACCAAGGGACTGATAAAACGTGTCTTCATTGTATTTGATTACCATTTTTTGAAACATAACAGAACTTTGCATGTTGCCATTGTTGCATTAATTGGTCTGCGCTTTCTATTTGTAAGGGGTTTTTTTAATATTAGTCTAAAGGAAGTAGACTTTTGCCATTTAGTTTATTGCCATGCGCTTGATCCGGATCAGGAAGAATTCTCAGTGTCATTAGGATCACAGCACTTCGTCTCTGTTGTGCTTTCTTATGACAAGCACCATTTAGCACATTTCGAGAAAAACGATTTTTAAAGTTTGAGATAGAATATCTTGTAACTTATAAATAATAGAAACAATTCAGAGAAGACAATTGATGCTTCTATCTATTCTGTATTAATCTCTGAAATATTACGAAGATCGGTGGACTGCATTGCGAGTTTTTACTAAACATGTAAGCAAAAGTCGCACTCACACAAAATTTGTATGGCGTGTCATAATCGTGCATGGAAAATTTTCCTTGCAAATAAAGCATCAAATATTAACTTTTATTCATATCTTTGGTTTAATTTGGTCTATAAATAATCGGTTAGTTGCAATTTGAAGGAAATGAACTACGGAATCTAGAAAATATAGTAACTTTTGTTTACAGTGTTGCCAAATATGCTATATTTGCAGTTTAAAACTTAAACTGTGTTTTTATCAAAACTCGTGTATTTTTCTTTTGATTTTTTTTATTCCATTATGATTTTCAGATATTTTTACACAAAAATATCTAAAACTTCAATATAACTTGAGCAAATACCAAGACACAGTGATTTGAAGCATAATACTCATCATTTCTCATCATGTTTCTCGTTATATCTTAGTAACCAAGTAGAGTTTCAAAATTCTGAAATCGCCACATTGCAGAGATTTTTCAGACAAGTAATGTGGCATATCTAACTCAGTTTTCCCTAAAATGGCGTTTGTAATAAGATAGCACAACAGCGACTACTTTCCACGAAATATCCTGGACACTGCGTATCGGCTGCAAGGTCTGTTGAAGCAGAAGGTGAAAGTTTCGCAAGGGACTTGTAGTGCCCAAAGTTTTTAACGATTTCTTTTTTATTTCACTAGTCAGTAGCCTACACTATGTATATAATTACTCGGCCTACAATAGCGAAACTGGTATGAACAATGTTAAATATTTAAAAGACATTTAAATTTTATATAATTTTGAATCTACTACTGCCTAGGCTGAGACGCTCGTTTCCTAAAACAAGATTGAAAATAAAAAGAACGAAAACAAACTAGCTTGTCACCTTTTGCGTCAATAATCAAGCTATAATATTTTTATACTCACAAAGAAAAATGGTTAACATGACAATAATATAGTGAACTAGCTGATACCCATCGTGCGTTGCTGCGACTTTCAACGAAATAGGAGGAAACACAATTTGTTTTGAAGCGCCATCTGGCTTCAAAACAAATGTCTACTACGTATACATTTTTACGGCAATCGGTTAAGCCGTTTGGAAGTCCATAAATCATATACATACAAACATTGACTTTTATATATATATATATATATATATATATATATATATATATATATATATATATATATATATATATATATATATATATATATATATATATATATATATATATATATATATATATATATATATATATATATATATATATATATATATATATATATATATATATATATATATATATATATATATATATATATATATATATATATATATATATATATATATATATATATACGCGCTCAGTCTGAAGAAATGTCAGCTCGATTGGCATCAAGGAACATTTAAAATTACATTCAAGAAAATATGTGCAATTCAAAATATAACAAAATGCTTACTTATTTGCATTAAAATAAGGTCGGACAACATAGTGGCATAACCGAGGTGGTTCATTTTCAAAGTTTGCCCTGCTGATGAATCACTTTATACAAATAAGTTATAAGGGACAGGATGAAAATAGCTGACCACCGCCACAACAGCACTAGATAATTACATATTAAATTTGCAAAAGGGCGAATAAGATTTGTAAACAAACTTTTATTTTGATGGTTTCTCTTAATTTACTATAATTTCAAAGCGGAAAACAATTGAAATTACTTCTACGAAGGGTAAACATTTACATTAACGCATATTTTTCATGAAATTCTACTCTGTAGCTGACTAATGAGCGAAACAAGTTTGTTTACAAAAAACACTTTTGCCCTTTTGACGAGTTAATATTGAATTGTTTTCAACAAAAACTATGTTCGCCGTAGCTTCGACTAGACGAAATCAAAAAATCAATAACTTTTTTAGTTAAATTTGTGATGAATTAGGTTTCCGTGTGGTTAACATAGCAAAAGCAAGTTATAACTTGACATTTCTTAATGCAATAGCAATCAACGAATATATCCCAAAGATACAGTAATAGTGTCCCATATTGCCTTATTGTGGGCCTGATTTGTTGTTAAACTGAGAAATAACGTGAAGGCCAAGCTGTTGACGTAGGATTCTGGCACACAAATAAGAACTCAGTCGGTCAATATTCGATCAGAAGTTCGTAACAAACAACTATTAAAATGAAATCTCCTGTTGAAGTGTGATATTATTTTTTGTTATTTGAACTACTAACGCGATCTAATTTACAACTTTATGTTTCAAAGACTGCATTCTATTTCATTCTGATCGGATACATTATTCTTTAAGACTATTCGACGCTTTACACGGTTGAAGTTCTTAAATCGATATTCACTGCACGAGTTTAAGTTATACAAAAGTAATCTTTACATACGCATTTCCATTCCAAGTTTTAAAATGTTTCTGGAACTTAATGAAGATCAGTAGGTTTATGTTAAATTTTTACAATTCGGTTTATCCACAGGTCCGTGCGCAGAAAATTCTCAAGGGCAGGGTTTTGATTTGTTTGCGTTCCTTTTTAAAAAGATAGATATAGCAACTTCCCAACGTTGAAGATTCCTTCCGAGGCCAACAAATAGGGTTGATGTTTGTTATCGAGAAGGAATCTTTATTAGACATCAACGCCGGCTAACTCATAGTAGTGTCGGATTCTTACTGCAGGTTTTAATGATTAAACCAAATAATTGAATCATATTTTTAGTGTTTTCATGTAGCTTTCAACTCGTTCCTAATATCATCCTGATGTCAAAAAGAAATTTACAGAAGATTTTATGTGATTTTTGAGAAACCTATTGTTTTTGTTTTGGTCGCAATACAACAAAATAATTGTTTTTGTTGAAGCAAAATTTAAAATATGTATTTTTAACGCTAACACACTGAAACCTCAATTTACGAACACTTTTTGCATAAGAGATGATTTATGTAACTTTTTTTACGAACTAATTTTGAAATAACGAACTCTTTTAGGAGTGAAATTCGTAAAAACGTTCGAGTACGTACTGTGGGATATGAAGTTGTACAGAATTTAACATTTTTTCTTAGCTAACTGTTAGAGTAGAGTATTTGTAAAACATAAACCTATAAACCAAGTAGTTACTAACTAAGTAGATAACTAAAGCAAAATAACATCACTTATACTAAAAATCCTTACCGAATGATTATATTTTTCGATAGCGCGTGAAAAGAGTATCCGTATAGATATTACATCTGTTCACAAACAAAAGTTATTTTTTAAATAGTTTTTAATAAAATATGCGATTGGGGTAAGTGGGCGGTGCTGCACGTGGGGCAAGTTGGCGGTACTATTTACAGTGCAAAAAAAGTCATCAAAAATGCCGGGGTATTGAAACTGAAATATAATAGCAAATGTCGGTTAATATACAGTTTTCTCGAAAAGACATCCAGCACATTCCGACAGGACTCTTGAAGTAATTACATCTCCATTTGATTGCTTAGTTTTTGGCGTATCTTCATATACCGCCAACTTACCCTGGGGCTGGGGTAAGTTGGCGGGTTTTCCGCGTCACATATTTTTGTCTCTAAAAATGAAGACAATGCATCAAACACTTTTAAAAAATCAGAGATGTTGCCAACAGTCTGCTCTTTCATGCCGCGTGTTCTATTTTGCTACATCGAAGCGATAAAAATTGAAAACTGAAAACACCGCCAACTAGCCCCGGTCTCCCCTATTCAATATAACTAACCATGTGTAGGCCCCTAGAACTACTTCATTATACGGTTGACCAGAACGAAGGGTAAGGCTAAGATAAAATTTCCTAGAGGTGTCATATTATCGGCTAGTCGTAAACTTTGCTGTACCCTATGACCTTTGCTTGCAGTGGGTTCAAGGATGACCGCGATATATATTTGCGCCAACAGAGAAAGGTGGTAAAAACACGCAAACTCACCGACGGAAAGCCGCATTCTACGAATGCGATTTCAATTGGTGATGGAACAGTGTCGGGAACATTTTAGAAGTAGGGGAACTGCGCCTAAGACGGACACATTAAGGTTAAATAGCAAATTCGGTTCATCCGTTGTTGCATTACTCGCAAATTTCGCGCAAAGCGAGATTTGAGATCATATTCCATTAATATAGTAACTTATACTAATTAAATTGAAAACCGAAAAATGTTTAAAATGATTGCGAAAAAAACACAAAATTGTCATTTTAAACTGGGAAGGGTAAGATGGCCATACGCTATTGGTAAAAATAAACATAGGACAAGGGCAGAGTGATGCGCTTCTCGATCAATAAATTTTGCTTTCTATCAGTACATCACAATCACGCGATAATAAAAAATAGCCTAAGGGTCGGCAATTTAACAGCGTTCTGCTTTATACTCACGTAATACATACGTCCATCTTTCCCTACCTTACTGTGTCCGTCATACCTAGTATGATACCAAATTTAAAAAATGCTCTTAAGTTATGAACGACTTTTTAGAATTTCTGTTTTTTTATCAGTGAAGTGCTAAATAACCAAGGCATTATGTCAAGCTAAAAATACTTCCCGAGGTCAACGGTTTTCACGTTGAAATCGTTATTTTCTGGCGTCAAAAACTTATGTGTGCGATCACCACCCTGAATGCCGCCTACAAAGTGTTAATCCAGGTTATCTTCCTACGCCTATCACCTATTATAATCGCTGGCTGTTCCTGCGAGTATTATTTTCAACAGGTCATTGTCCGAAGGAATTTTTCCGAGTGTCTGGAAGACAGCATCTATTACACCGATCCACAAGGCAGGTAGCATACACGATGTTGAAAATTATCGAGCCATTTCAATTTTGAGCTGCTTACCGAAAATTTTTGAAAGCCTCGTTCACGATTTGCTGTACCCGAAGGTTCACCATATCATTTCCGAGTGGCAGCATGGATTTGTGAAAAAACGTTCGACGAGTCCTAATCTTATGGCGTACGGACCTAGGCATTCTACTCGATAACAAACTAAATTTCACGCAGCACATTGCAATGACTACAGCTAAGGCCTATGCCGTGCTGGGGTTCATTAAACGAAACACGCAGCAATTCAGCGATATTTATTGCCTAAAAACGCTCTTTTGTGCACTCGTGCACAGTACGGCGCACAGTGGCGGGTCTTCAAACAAAAGTCGGACAAAACCTCAAATGTTACCTAATTTGGCTGAAAATCACAATTTAAGCTAATTTTGAGGTGCTGAGCTCATTTTTGATGTCAAAAGTCGAAAAATATTAAATGCATTTTTCCATACAGTGTCCTTGAACCTTTCTTATAACTATGATCCCGTTTTTATGAGAGATTTTCCGTTACTGTTCACCAATGTCAGCAATATCATAAAAAATGAAGAACACTACTTTAAATCCATTTTTAACCGGTTGGTTTACTGTAGATTGTCTAACTATTTTACACAAAACACCATGCGCCTCCATACCAGCAACAAAGCTTCAAAATCTCCTTAAACCTTTTTGCGCACCTAGGCGCAGAACGAGACCATGATATTCGAAAAGAAAAGGTTATTTCCCATAGAATGTATACTATGTGACCGTTTCGAAATGATTCCGAAATTTGTACAGACTACATTAGTGAAAAAAGTAATTTTGATCTGACCACCTCAAACATATTTGAACTAAAAAGTCATAGTTCCAAGCAAATT
Source organism: Topomyia yanbarensis (assembly GCF_030247195.1). Lineage (NCBI taxonomy): Eukaryota > Metazoa > Arthropoda > Insecta > Diptera > Culicidae > Topomyia > Topomyia yanbarensis. The sequence goes on from NC_080672.1 coordinate 289,947,503, forward strand.
TACCAAATGTATTTTATTCACTAACCAAGTTCTTTCGTTCCTCTAAACAATGAATTAGGTTGTGCTAAAATCGGACCATAATCAAAAGAGCAACATGCATTTGAAGTGAACAGAGCAATGGTGGTTTCGGAAATGAAAATCATTAAAAAGTCCGGACTTTGCTACGTTTACACTCATGTTAAAAATCGTGTTCTTATCTAATGATCACAAAATTTTGAATATATATCACTCAATACATTGGACATTCAGGAAAAATATAAAATATCAATACTTCAAAAATAAATTTTTGAAGTTTTGGCCAGCCTCCAGCCACTGTGCGGCGTGCTTGTGTGGGCGCCTTGTCATGCTGTGCAAATCAATCGCGTCGAACGAATTCAGCGTCACTTTGTTCGATACGCTCTGCGACTACTGCCATGGAATGATCCTGTTCGACTACCGCCGTTTGAACAACGATGCAACCTTCTACGTTTACCGACGCTTGCAATTCGGAGGATAATGCTGCAACGGCTCTTTGTGTTTGATCTTCTCGGAAACAATGTTGATAGCTTAGAGTTGCTGAGCCAAGTTCGCATCAACGTACCACCTAGACCTACCAGACGAACTGATTTCTTTCGGACTCCTTTGTATCGTACACTTTTTGCTCAGAACAATCCGTTCAATGTGTGCTGTCGTAATTTTAATGACGTAGCTAACCTGTATGATTTTAACATAAACAAGACTACTTTTAAACTTAGAATTAGTAATAATTAAGGAACTGTCTGTACGAATACTTCGAAGACCAGTACTAATAAATAAATAAATAAATAAATACTAATGAGTTCGTGGGCAGTTATCAGACTCAACGGGCGCTCGACAACAAACCAGATCGTGCGGCAAATCCTCCAGAAATGCCGTGAATACCAGGTTCCAACGCACCACCTGTTCGTCGATTTCAAGGTGGCATACGATAGCATCAACCGCACAGAGCTATGGAAAATTATGAACGAACTAGGCTTCTCAGGGAAGCTCACAAGACTAATTAAAGCGACGATGGAGGGAGTGTAAAACTGTGTGAGGATATCGGGTGAACTCTCAAGCTCACTCGGATCCTGCCGGGGACTAAGACAAGGTGATGGTCTTTCGTGCCTGTTGTTTAACATTGCACTAGAAGGTGTTATGCGGAGAACCGGGTTCAACAACCAAGGTACGATTTTTACACGATCCATCCAGTCAATTTGTATACTTTGCGGATGACATGGACCTTATTGAAACGGTGGCTGAGATTTACACCAGACTGAAACGAGAAGCAGTAAAAGTTGTATTGTTGGTGAACGCGTCGTAACCCTCCGGAAGTCGCGCAAATGGCTCACTAAACGAACACCCGCTGGTGCCCAAAGACAATTTCGCTAGATTTTCAGAGCAGCGTGCACTCAGTGCACTAGCGCGACTGCCGGAAGGTTAAACAAAATGCATGCTGGTAGGAGGGACAAAACGGGAAAGCTCTCGCTTAGGAAGCAGTGTTACGATCGACGTGGATGTATTCGAGGTAGTGGAGGAATTCATATACCTTGGATCTCTGCTAACGGCTGATAATAATAACAGTCGAGAAATCCGAAGACGCACCATCAATGGAAATCGTGCCTAGTATGGGCTCCACAAGAAACTACGGTCAAAAAGATGTGTGGGTAATGTCAGAGACATAACCGAAATGAAGTAGAATAGCTGTTAATTCTAATGCCGCAATTTTTACTATCTTCTGGCATTGTCACAACTTGTCACAACTCGCCGTGAAGTATGGCATGTATAAATAAAGTAGATTAAGGGCCAAATCGGATAACAAATAGTATTTGGACTTAGTGTAATTTGAAGTCACTCTACAGTTAAGAGCCAGCAGAAGAGCGTTTGTGCATGGAATGTCAGCATTAGAGAGATAAGGCGAATTAGTTAGCTTTTCATCAAGCAGGTAGTCTTAGTTCTAAATTTTCGCAATAACCCTGAAATTGCCGGGTATGATAATAACCAACAACGAATGTAGTGCCAGGACATTACTTTTAATGGAGCATTTCACTAGTTGATCTGCGAAATGAGTAAAATGAACATTGAGTCATTCAGCGGAACATAAAATAAACCGGTCTTAGTGTGGATGTACAAATCCCGTCATACATGCAGCAGTTATATAATTAATCTGGTTCTACAGATCGTTATAAAACTGTGTTTATACCAGCATATACGATGATATGTAAAAAGTTGTCCCAGTTTACTCCGAGTATCAAATCATCAGCAGAAACATATTATATCAGGGGGTGGGCGTAGCGTAGTTGGTAAATCGGTTGCCTTGTACGCAGCGCACCTGGGTTCGAGTCCCGACCCCCGCACATAGGGTTAGAAATTTTTCATAAGAGAATTTTCTAATCCGAAGAGGCGAATGACCTTAAGGTTAAAACCTCTATAATCGAAATAAAAAAAATATATCAGTATCCAATAAGCCAACATCGTCTCCTTCACACAACACAACAACCAATGTTAATCAAATCGTCAAGCGCACTGCCGCTTGCCAGAAAGATATTTACAAGAGAGCACACTCCAACCACCGCAGTATACTCTGGAGCACACGCCGTGATGAATTTATCTGAGCACGCCACATATCATTTAAAGAGCAAGAGAGCGGGGTCTCTCGCATCCAACCACCCCTAACACACTTAAAATCCGTTCATTGAACTCCGAAAAAAGAGCATTCTGCTTTTTCTGTGCAGTGTGCTGATCATTGTATGCATAGAACTGGCATGCTTGTGCATCATTGGATGGAATGATGCCTGGCGGCAGCTATTGACTATATTCCAACCGAAGAGCTTGAGCTGACACAAAACCTAGCAGCTACTACGAGGTCAGAAAGCAAACTGATGAAGTTTATTGGATAACAAATGGGCAGTCCTAGCAATGCTCGCTGCTTGATTGAATTGCACGGACCAACCAGCGCAGATAATTACCACTTCTACAAAATACATTATTTTCCTTATCTATAGTAGACGTGCATTTTACGGAATCAAATGCAATATACGTGCATATATTTCCGATCAGTTAGTGCAAAAATATAGCGATTTCAATCAGTACAACGGAAGTTATTCGCGTTTGAAGACTGGGAAAATATCTCAGCAGAAATTTTTGAAAAGGTACCCCTATATTGTACCGTTAAAAGTAGGGGAGCTCGTGGCTAGTTGGCGGTTGGGGTAAGTTGGCGGAATCCCTTTTTCTCTGTTTCTATTAGACATATACCGCTGTCTCTTCTTGTGTACCTCAAGTTATGTGAAACCCGTTATCCAATGTGGTTTTGTTGCAAAACGATTTGTTTGGTGAAAATTGTGGGTGATATTGTGTTTTCAAGCATACCAAGTAAATTTTCAAAATTTTAAATACTTTGCGTTATTTAGGGCGATTTTCAATCTATTTCCCGAATGATTATATTTTTTGATATTACTATAGATATTACTTCGTATAGATATAACTTCTATCCACAAACAAAAGTTATTTTTTAAATAGTTTTTAATAAAATATGCTGTTGGGGTAAGTTGGCGGTGCTGCACGCGGGGCAAGTTGGCGTTACTATTTACAGTGCAAAAAAAGTCATCAAAAAAATTTATTTCTGGATTTTGATCTCTGAAAATGGAGACAATGCATCAAACACTTTTAAAAAAAATTGAGAGATTTTGCCAACAGTCTGCTCTTTCATGCCGCGTGTTTTATTTTGCAAGATCTACCTACATCAAAGCGATAAAAATTGAAAACTAAAAACACCGCCAACTAGCCCCGGTCTCCCCTATTCTGCTAAAAAAAAATCACCAGCGCACTAAATGTACCATGTACAGAACGCTGATAAGACCGGGTGGTCGAGGAGGACATGCAAGCACTCAGAGTCTTCGAACGCCGTGTGCTTAGGACTATATTTGGCGGCGTGCAGGAGAACAGTGTGTGGAGGCAAAGGGTGAACCACAAGCTCTACAGCGAACCAAGTATCCAGAAAGTGGCCAAAACCGGAAGGATACGATGGGTAGGGCAGATTACAAGAATGCCGGACAACAACCCTGTTAAAATTGCTTAAATTTGGCAATTACAAGATGACAAGGAGCACAGCGGGCTAGGTGGGCTGACCATGTGCAAGATCTGGAAGGTATCGGACGCAACCGTCGGTGCAGAGAGGCAGCCGCAAACTGAGTGTTATGGAGAAGAATCGTTGATCAGATTATATCAAATTAATTGATGTAACATCATGACAATAATTAATAGTGTGCTCTCTAGAAATATAAAATCGTTTTGTTCAAATATCTGATAATTCGCATGTCGCTGCTAACACCGAAAATTTATCATCTCGCTCTCACATATGCTAGGCCCATTAGTTTGACATTGCCCCGGGTACACACATGTCAAAGTAATGAGATACAACATGCTAGAGCGAGACCCCATGTTTCAGCCCGTGAATACATGGAGACAGTAGCGCTTTGCTCTCTCTAGTACTTATAATCTCTTTTGTATCAGTACATTTCAACTGAATTTTTCCATTTTTTAGAAACGCAATGTTTCATCGCAGTGTCCGTCTTAGCCTGCTTTCCCCTATAGATTTTTTCCTATATGGCGAAGAAAACCTAATGAATAATAATAATAGTAATAATGGCTGCATTCGAATTAGCAGACTGCATCATTGGAGAGAAATCATTCTGTAGCCCTTGGCTTCCTTCCGGTCTTTGCGGATTACTGCTATTCATGCGATCAGAATGCACCAAATCATGCAAATAATGGCCATTCATATTTTACGAAACCAGACCCATTCCTAGTAAAACGTCATTAAGAATGCATTGTGAATTTCACAATCTCTCTTAATTCAAGTGTAAAGTCTGATATTGCGAAGCTACTTGCGAATGTTCCTTGAATTAACCAGCCTAACTAAACTACTATTGCGAACGATTGCAAAGGACTAGGGAAAACCACCTGTTTTTCCCTAGTCTTGTAACACGACATTATTAAATTATTAATTATTAAAGTTCCTTTACTCGATTTTCGAAACAGTAAGCGGCCCCCATATTTCATAATTAACAGAAAATTCCCAGCCATTAAACAGCAATCTTGAACGCAAAGCTAAACTATTAAAAGTTGGATTTCCCATTGGGAAACTCGCGTGCCGGTGTCAGATATGATGTCATATATAAGTTTCTGCTCACAGCAATTTCCTGGTATCTGGACAATGTGGTGGGCAGCTCATTTTGAAATGTTTTATTGATTCGCCATCGATCGATAGACAGGCAATCCCAAATAAAGAACTTTCCCATCGATACCATTAGCACGTTAGCTAATGTGGAATTTTAGAGAAAAGTACTTGTTTAATCGACTAGTAAAGAAGAAAATTAAAGTGCATAGTAGAACAAAGTGAATTGTCATAAGTATTTAATATTACTACATGCTTTATTTATAAACTTGATTGAGGCAACCATAAACCTGCCCATAACATCATCGCCCAGGGACAGACAATCTTATACTTACGATAACGCACATGAAGTCAAAACAGACGGTGTAACCCCGCCTTCAATATAAGTTTGGCACCACGAAGTCGGTCCCAAACCCATCTCGTTAGCTTCGTCGTGCTTGGCAGTGAGTCACAGTGTCACGGGCATATTTATTAGCAACCTACTCGTGTTGCCACAGCATTTTCCAAGCCACACGCGAAAGGCAGCTGCACTATAGACACAGACAGGTACATAGGATAGCCGTTCAGTACTACCCACCGCCAGGATCATGGTCACGGTGCTCTAAAGCGATATAAAGGAGCACTTAAAAAGCAAACGTTTCGTTGCAATAGTTTTCCTTAATTATGTTGCACCTAGAGTGGTTCTCCACGTTGAGATGTCTCAGAAAAACGTCATCTTTTTCTTTGAACTAAATATGCTCGAGTTTTTACAGCTCTTTTTGGGGCACACCATGTTCATAGTATGTATGTAACACGCAGAGACAATCTGTTTAACCACCCTGATCTTCATTTCTACCCTACCGCTTCGGCCGTAATCTTGGCTGGCAACATCTAACACATACAATCGGGTGGTGTAGTCCACCTTTGGTAATTTGTTATTTACTTAACCCTTTCCTGACAAGACGTGTTACGGTTAATTTTGAATGAAAGATGTATTTTACGACAGCTTAGTCCTGTCACTAAGTTAGTGTCGGATTCTGATGAGACGAAGTCGAAACACCAATTCCATAAATAATTCTGAATTGTGAATAATTCACCTAAAAGAGAGATAGGAAAATTATTTCTGCTAGATTTCGGGATACAGTCATGATGTCAGCGACGAAGTGTTATAGAAAATTATACTATAAGAAAACTGTCCAAACATGCAAAACGTAATGGTGTTGAGATAAAGCGTGTTGTTGTGTATTTTTTACATTATAACTTTTTTCTGAGATTTTTCCAATTTTTTCGCATATTTTACAAAGTTGTTGGAATTACGAAAATACAGATATTTGTCGAAGACGCCAACAATTTTAACTACGTTTCTATGTGAAAAAAGCGAAAAGTACTGCAATAAAAACACTAGATACAATGGTAGCGCACGGACCTGTACTTATAAATATACTTTCGGACAATGTGGGTTTGTAATTTTTTGTTCGTGATTTTTTTCCATTTGTCAAATATTTTGCAAAATCATTGTGAGTATCAAAATAAAAGTTTCTGTAATCTCGAGTTGTTCATAAATTAACTCGATTTCATATTGAATAACTAAAAGCTATGGAACAGATTTCGACTATATTTGCATGAGTGAGGACCACTACCAAAAGTATTAGAGGCTGTTTTCACGAAACGATTACGTGGTCAGAGTTACTATTTTGGTTCAGAGTTGAGAGAAAGACGCTAGAACAATATTTTTACGTATAAATTACATCTCAGTCAAATTGAAATTTAAACGTTTGATCATTCACTGTACATGAATTTTAAAGGATTACGAAAGGATTCATAGCTACTCTGACCATGAAATCGGTTCATGTAATCGTCATATAATACGTTTTGGTACGGTTCCTCCTCTTGCAAATATAGTCGAAATCTTTTCCAAATATTTGAAATTACAAAAACTCAGAGTTGTCCATTTATATGTATATTTTAATACACTGAATGATTTTGTGAAACATTTAACAAAAAGAAAAAAAATATTTCGAAAATTTGTTCCAAAATACAAAGCATATATGCCCCCTCTCCTAGGTTGATGGGTTTGACGGTATTGTAAAATCCCTCAAGCATATTTCGTGCATTAGTTTTAAAAGGCCTCCGACAGACAATAGTGTTGCATCGAGGAGACCGAGAGCACCAGCCCAAAAGCCCAAATTAACGTTCAACCACAAAAGAAATGTAAAAGTAGAAGCTTATTAGTATTAGTTTAGTAGTAATTATGTTTTTTAGTGCTAATGTACAATTGTTATGTACTAGGCATATATCCATCTGTGTATGTGTTCGTTTGAGTACCAGCTGGGTCAGGGAATGGATGCAGACTTGACATATATGATAAAATGGTGGGTAATTTATCGTCTCGTGTGCATTTTTCGTAGGAATCGTTGGTTACTTTTTTGTGGTGTTCAATTCGAGCATTCTATTCGATTGATTCGGGAAGATTAGATAAATTAAGGTACGATTAATTTACCGAAGCACGTGAATCATCCATTCCCGGTCAGCACAATATGACAAAATCTTAATAGAGCGCAATGGTCGTTAATGGTAAATAAATATAGTTTTCTGGCATTTAGACGGATTGAGGTGGTTTGATTGCATGTTGCATTCTTTTCTTCTACTGCATTAGTCTACTTTTGTTATATTTCTATTAGTTTGCTTTTTCAGTACTCATGTATACCAAAGATAATATCAGTCAATTTATACACATCTACTTAATCCCTTTGCATCTCCTTAATGTTTATTCAGCATGTTCATTAAAGCATATTTTTTGCCGAATATGAGTTATATGTTGGATTGTATTCTGAATCATCACTGAATCACAATGAACAAATATGATTGCCAGGTTTGTTTAGAAAATATAAAAAAAATAATACCAAAGCATGGTTGTCCTATCCATAAGGCTCAATAAAAATATAAATCTTGAACAATTTTTTCTTGTCTTGCTGTTTTTCAATATGGAACTCTTATAGTTTAATGGACAGTACATCTTAAATTAGATTTACACTAACACAAGCAATTGCATAATCTCTAATATACACTCACAATCTCTCATTCCAAACGCACAAACGCTTGTGATCTTCGCGATAACGCAAACCTGGTCACAAACGCGAACATGCAATTGCAATCATCCACACATACTTACGCCCGCGATTTCGCCAACAGTGTTAATTAAGTGAACGTTTTAACACTTATAAATTTACAAATGTGGTTTGAATTATTAACCCACCGTTCACGCGATCACTCGGTCCTAGCAGCCTATACTCATGCCTTCAGTTGAACCAATAAAAAAAAGTCGCTAATATCCACTAGACAACACGTTTCATGGCGACATGACCGAGAACTCTAGTAATACGGGAGAACTTACTCCCTTCTAGCATCTGAACCATACACTAAAGATAATGTATCAGATTCACGGTCCGCGCGATCATCCAAGAACGCTAGCGAGTATGCAAATGGAACATACATACATCCTAGCACACGCGACATACTTATATACATTAACTTACAAACGCCCGAGCCCTTTGCGATGATGCACAAAGACGAACACAAACGCTTGAAACATTTTTCTTTTTATAGGTAAATATTGCGTTGCGTGCTTAAAACTCGCAATTGTTATTAAACAATGAATTTTATCAACAATTTCATGCAAAAAAGTTTGTCTTTCTTTTTGTTTTTAGCTACTGGAAAAGTTTTAAACAATTAGTTTTTACTGATATGGTGAGTTTAATCTAAAAAATTAATGTAGGTTGAATTTTATACGTGTAGCGGTTCATTCACAATCGTAATTACCGACTGAAAAAGTGGTTTCGAGAAAACGCGTTCTAGAATCACCGATGTCAGCGTACGAGAGGCGCGGCTCTACGCGCGGCGTTTCCTGGACGAATAACTCCGAAATCGATTTTTGAAAGTTGTAAACTATCTGCGGGGTCGGAAATCGATCCCAGGTGAGCTGCGTACAAGGCAATTGGATTACCAACTACACTATGCCCGCCCTCCTGAAGATACTATTATTTATTGATACTGCTGCTCTGAAAGACATGTATCTACCTGACGTTGAAACAGCTGCCTGGAAATACCCTATTGACTTATCTTGCACCGATGAGCCCACAGTACTACATGCGTTTCAGAAGTAGCGTGCTATTAAGAGTTGCAATTTCATTTCTAGTGCTCAGATAGTCATGAAAATGTGAATAAACACTAAAGAAGGTGTACTCCAAATATCTTTTATTAAAATTGGAACCAATTTGCTTGGATTGGCCTAGATTACGGATGACCAAAGTCTATCTTTTGTCACATTGATTTTGATATAATTTAAAGTTGTTTTTTTTATTTAATTCGTTTATTTGACATGGCTCATAGCGGTAGCTTAAGGGAGCCGTGGATCTTTTATATGTTTACAATACATGTAAAAATAAAAATAAAAAAAACAACAACAAGAATTAATTAATTGGATCTCGTGCGCGCAACTTTTTATTGCGAGCGGAGACCTTTTTTCGCGAGGTCTGCTGGCAAACAGCGTCAGGGGGGTCATTCAATTCTCTCTTGTTTTTCACGTCCCGGTCGAAGCTGGCTTGGTGTCCGGGATCAGATGTTCTCCCTTGCTTCTTGCACTTATTGTTGACCATTGTAAATCCGTCGTCATTGTAACTGCATTCGTTGCCGATGTTGCTTACAGTTGCTTTTGGGGTGCTTGATGATTCTTTTGCGGTTGTCATTATGGTCTGAACAGCTGCCACAAAATTGGCCACCGTTTGTGGTTCAGGCATTAGTATTGAAAACTCTGTTTTAGGTTGGTTTGCCGTAGATGAGTTGGCAATCGGTTGAGATGAATTTTCCTCTGCATCTTCCGCGCAAGGTTGTCCATGATGAGCTGTCTGATTACAATACTTGCACGTAGGCGTTTGCCCCTCATGGGTGCATAGCGTAGTTTGCATAATTGTAGTTCCGTGAGTATTGAGTTTTATTGCCAAGTAGGAGGGTATAGGCCTTTCAACCCGCATCCTCACTACAAAAACGCCGTTAGGAGTACCCGGGAAGAAGTTTCTCCAAGTATCAGGTGTAACGGATTCTACTTCTCCGTATTGCGACATGCATTTTGCAATTGGCTCAGGAGGGGTACGAGGTGATAGGTCATATAACCTTACATCAATATAATCATTCTCAATGTATACGGGAATCTTAATTCCAACGTTGTCACTTTCAACCACGTGTTTTAAGTTGTTCTTCAAACGAAACGCTCGGCTTGTGCTAACGTGTTGAATGATATTAACACTACATTGCGAAGATGATGATACTGAAGGTACAAGACTTCCGCAAGCCTAAGTTGCATTTTTACCTTCAGAAGGTATTCCACTTCACTAAAACACGGTCGTTTTAAACAAAATTTAAAGTCAACGACCGCAGCGTTGGGTCGAAGTAGCGCTTTTTCGTCAACTTTACTCATGATGACAAGAATAATCCGATATTTCCTTTGTTCTCGAGACAATGCACACTAGATCGAGAGGCCTGTTGTTCACTTGGCTCGATTGTACGTCTGACTGCGGCAGAAGTAGAAAGTAGACTGAATTTAAAGTTGTTATGACATAACAACTTTAAATTAGATTGTTGTTACACATTGTGTAATAACAATCTAATCGACATTTTATATTGAAGATAACTAGCCATGGATTTCCATTTTGCATAAATGAGAACGGCACACTTACTCCTATTAGATGGATTAAAACAAGTCTTTTTCTTTGAAGTTGAATCAGCTGAGAATGATATGGTTATAACAACCAATTTGAATAAGTGAATAATTGGATAAAAGATCTTCATTTGGTTTATTGTTATGAGCACTTATTTATAGCTGGCGAATGTAATATCACGTTTATCTAAATTGTTCAATAGATTTGAGATTGTTTAGTGTTTCAAATTTATAGAAACTTGTTAAGCCTTTATGTTGCGGTACTGAGAGGGTTAAAACTTTTCATCAGGCCACAGGAAAACGACCAAATAAATTCTCTGGGGCGCGGGGGATTAAAACAAGCAGTAACCTCCACCAAATGCTGACGTTGTTTCTCTGTTTCTTCCCAAATAGCCCATCGGTCCCAATGTCAAGGGAATAAGAAATGAATACTTGTTTCATAGTCGTAATTTATTTTTAGTTTGCTTATAGGTGTCGAAGAAATTTCGCATAGAAAGAGGATATAAAAACTATGGTGTTTCTGGTTGAAAATATTATTTTTAAAAATAGTAAACGTATGTAGACCATACAACATAGGTTACTTCAACATCTGTCTCAGTCATTGTACGAGTAATCGGCTCAAATTTTTCTCTAGAACAAGCCTAAAGGCTCATTTCATTTTGATTGGAAAATAAAAACTTTTGTCACCCCAACGAGAAATTATTTACTCCATTATGTACCATCCACCTTAAACATGATTCTGTAATGTATGTTTTCCCTTTCTTTCCAGGTACGTAAATATTACGCAATCACTTCTTTATCAAATCAGAAATGCGAACCACCGGCCGTGAACCAGCCAGTAGTGACCGACAGAATCGAATCAATAATTCGTCCTGCCAGCAGCGAACACCAACGGTCGGTGAGCTATCGCCACACGGAACCTTTGAAAATTAGTTTCCTCCCGCCTCCTGTTGGCAGTTATCGCTTAGGATTTTGTACTTAACCCACTAACGCAAACATTTCATCTATTCCAAAAGAACCATTAAATTAATCAATAGTCCGTTGTTAGTTTCGCTTTCGGTTTCCGCTGACCAGTTAGTGTGGGTTTTCATGTTTATGTGACCACAACGCGACTACAGGGTGCGACACGGCATTATCGGTTTGGATTCGGCGAAGCAACTTCAATATTGAAGATAGTATAAGCATGCTGCCCACGCTGGCTATGGATTTAGTTGCTCCGGCAAATGAAGGTTTGCATTGCTTAGGCGGGAGCTGTTTCACAGTAAAGGAGGTGCAAACCACGTGACATTCACCTTGTGTGGTATATATTTACGAGCGTGTAGACGAGCGGAAATCGGAAGCCCATGAAAAGCGGAAGAAAAAAGCTGCCACATCATTCGCTCGTCGTGCTTGTAATTCCCATAGAAGCCAGGTAATCTTTGCTCGAAGCTTGAACATTAGTATATATATTGTGCTTTAGAGTCGAAGGAATTGGATCCGGTTTGCGGTGTATTTGAACAATGGATGAAGCAGACTGTCCCAGCCAAAAAAAATACCACTGTTTACTTAAAAGCGGAAAATCATGCTTTCAGCTACCGCGTGCAAAATATATATAGATAAACGAATTGAAACAGTTTTTCAACGGAACCACACTTATCGATTTTCTATTGTTGATTTTCTAAACCATTCCCAAGAAATCTGAAGCTTACAGCTATCGAAGAACTAGCAGTCGGTAAGGAAGGAAATTCTGCGAAGTCATTATTATCGTTTCCTTACCAGACTGGTGTGTGTGTGTTGTAAGTTTTCTTCGTAGACTACTTGGCTGCGTGTTCGAATGATTGATGAACTTTGTTGTATCTTCCACAAAACTTTTCGATGGGGCAATGGAGATATGAAATGTAATTTTTCTCTCTGGAATTTAACAAAATCAAATGACGACGAGATGTTTTCTACATGTATTGGGAAACATGAAATGTTGACTTCTTAGTTGTTCATACGAAGTTTTTATGGGTGCTTGGAACTGGAGTCTTGAAAATCTTGATTAAATTGCGAAAAGTTTTATTCAGTGTGGACGGTTGAAAAAATATGTGTATATCCTGTTCTCTAATTCTGCGCAACGCCTAAGAAATGGAAAAAAATAATGGAAGGAATAAAATTTTCAAAATGAATAAAATAACTAAAAGAAATAAAATATGAATTAAATAAACAAAATGAAAAGAATAAACGTTACAAAATGAATAAAATTTAAATAGGAATAAAAAGGAATTAAATTATTAACATGAGTAAAATGAATAAGCGAAATAAAATAAATTAATTTAGTAAAATAAATGGAATAAATAAAATAATAAAAAGACTAAAATGAACATGATGAATAAAATTTAAAAAAGAGTAAAGTTAATAAATTGAATAAAACAAATAGATAAACAAAATTAATAAAATAAATAAAGACAATAAAATTAATTAATTTAATACGCTGAATAAAATTAATACGAACACAAAGCAATGCTCAACCAAGAAAAAATTAGAAAATCACAACGTCTTGCGTCTGGGTATCTAAGTACAGGCCAGATTCGATTATCCGTAGGGTGCAGAAAAATTTCGCTTCGGATAATCGAATCATCCGGATAATCGAATAAAAAAAATGTTTTTTTCTTCATGAAATATATTTGTTATATGTTGAAAAACAGTATCTAAGGTACATGCATCAATATTTGACTTATGGTACATGCATTAATGTTTGACTTATGGACGAATATCGATCACTTTATATTCTATAAAGTTAATGTAAGACATGTAATAAGTTATTTAGCCAACTTATTTTATTTTAAAGTATTGTGTTCGATTAATTTGAATTAAAAAAATTATGTTTGGTCTAATAATCAAGACTATGCGTCTAAATCCTCTGCGTGAAACTTCAGTCAACTTAATACTGGTTTCGGTAAATTCAGACAGAAATAACAACTGATTTTGAGATTACGCAACACTGCACCGGTTTATATAAAACAACATAACTTTGGGAATCCTCTAAAAGAGAAGCAACACGCTATATTCCACTGAGAAGCCTAAAAATATGTTTCAAAACCATCCAACGTTGTTCCAACAAAGAACCAGCATTGGACGATTTTGAAACATGAATTTCTTAGGGGGATGAATTTTGCACACGTTACGAATATCAAAAGTGCACAACTTTTTATGCGCACGACATCAAGAAGCATGCGTTGTTCAATCAGCAGCGGTATCATCATCGTCATCATGCGCTCTAGAGATACCCGAATAGAAATGTACAGTAACAAAACCATGATGTTCACTGTGACAGTACAGTAATTTTACAATAATTTACAGTAAGTTTTACCCTCGGCATGATACTGTACCTTGATGTGGTCCGGGGGCCTTTCCACCAAAGCAGTATTACAGTGATTATATCACATAAACTTGGGATACGATTATTTTCTTTTTAGTTAAGCTACATTGTGATCAATTTTAGTACTTAACTTGGCGACCTTTATTATCCACTGCCATGGTCAAATAATATACAATGTGGGTTTAGGGCCCAATTCTCTCTGCAGGCACCTCATTCCAAACGTACAAACGTGGTCTACGCGATAACACAAACCTGGTCACAAATACGAACGCCCGCGATCTCGCCAATATTCAAACACCCCGATTGATTAGGTGAACGTTGGAACCTAAGAACCTAAGCTCGCGCAATCATGAATCGGTCACGTCCGGAAGTCTCCGCCCTTGATCATAGCAGCCCAAATTCATGCCTTTAGTTGGACCAATAGAAATAAAAACTAGACAAGACGTCCATGTGCGATCGTTGAAGAATACGCGAACATGCGAATGGCCACACGCTTATAAAAATAATGTGTCCACGCGAAGTTACATACTAGCACACGCGACAAAAACGTCCACATACAAACGCTCGAGTCCTTCTTGATCATCCACGCACGACTACACCCACGATCTCGTAAAAAGTATAACACCCTGGTGACTAAGTGAATGGTTTAGCACTTATAAATTAACAATCCCGGTCTCGAGAGTGAAGCTCCAAATGCCCGTGTTCGCGCGAAACTACATAAAAATCGAATGCAAAGTCACATACACGCGACAAAAAAAATATCAAAATGCTTGAGCCCTTCGCGACCATCCACCCAACCTATACTCGCGCTCTTCCAGACATTATAACATCCCGGTGATAATATGAACGTCTCGGCACTTGTAATCACTCAAACGCAGTCTCAAGCGTGAACCTACAGTCCCCCGCACTCGCGCATTCATGAATCGTTCGCGTCCGGAAGTCTCTATCCCCGATTCCAGAAGTCTGGGTCCATGCCTTAATTAAATCAATTAGCTCTACAGTTCCAGTAGGACAACTCTCGAAAAAAATCGGCATAATATTAATACTCAATAACAATACTAACTCTTCTCTTTATTTTATTTTTTTTTATTTATTTTCGGTCTCATGCGTTATTTTCTTGTGATGACCTTTTTGAGCTCATACATCCAAGAAGAGCAACATTGCTGCCAACAATGATTCTTCTCTGCCATCGGACGTCGCCAGGTTTTATAACAATGGATATGTATTCTCATACTCGATGGTATCAGATAAGTAGGAACGATCAACAAACTGCAAGTAGTATATTACACATTTCTTATAAGTATAAAATATTCGTATTAAAATATTATTTACAGGCTCTACACATATCTCAACACACACAAATACACAAATGCTTGACAGGTGACTGGGCCAAGTGCATTCACTCGTAGGATCTATCATTTCGATGATCGCCTCGATTCTACGAAACCAGTGCACAAGTAAGCTGACATAAGCTAGTCTCATCTGGTGAATGCATGTAACCTGGAAACCCCAGACACGACAGGACGAGACGGACAGACTGGACTCGACGGGGCCTAGTTCAGAGTTTTTGAGCATTCTTCAATGCACGGTTATTGACCTAAAAAAAGAAACATTCGGCATGTTATTTTTCCTTTTATTACTGTATCTTAAGTTGGGTTCATACTGATATTCGCTAGCACAGTCAATTGCATATTCTCCCATATACATTCACATCCAAAACGTGCAAACGCCCCTAACTTTCGCGATAACACAAACCTGGTCAAAAACGCGAACTTACATTACAATTTCAATCATCTACACACACCTACGCTCGCAATTTCACCAACACCCCTTTACTTAAGTGAACTTTTCAGCACCTATAACTTTACAACCGCGGTCTCAAGCATTAACCCACCACTCGCGCGATCATAGACCGGCTACGTTCGGAATTCTCTACTCTCGATCAGCCTAGACTCATGCCTTCAGTTGGACCGATCGGGAATGATGCTCATATTCACTAGACAACACGTTTCTCTACCATACACTGAAAATTAATTATTAGATTCACGGTCCGCGCGCGATCGTTCGAGAATATACGTGAATGTGCGAATGGCAACATGGATCTAAAACCGGATTTATGCACGCAAAGTTGGAGACACGCTGGCATTCATATGCTCGAGCTTTGGCGATCACACTATTACACAATTAGTAAACGCCCACGCTAACCCAGACAGATATGCACTCCTGGACTCGAACGCTAAAAACCACACCTTCCACGCATACACCACCCAGGACTGAACATTAGATTCATACATACAAAGCAACAAGTAATAATTACAGGTATTCGTCTGGCAACCGGGGGAAGTACATCTCAAACGCAGAACTTATCATTTCAATGATGGCCTTGGATCTGCGTTGCCTGTGTTCAAGGCACCATAGCTTTGTCCGTCAGGTCAAGGATGTATGAAACCCGCTAGCCACCACCCTCGGCCCTAGCTTCCCATAAAGGGATAAAAAAAATTACAGTAAGTTTTAGTGTTATGCTACAATACAAAAACAATAAACTTTAACGTTTTTACAGTAAATTTCAATGTGAAATAGACTTCTTAACATTAAAAAAATCAATTTTTCTCCAAACATTTTTTTCTCGAAAACAGTATAATTTAATGTGAATGCACTGTATCAGTTTTTTTGCTGAACAGTGAAATTTATAGTTACTTGAAATTTTATTGTAAATCTACTGTGAGAACTTGGCATCGAACAATGTTGAAACAGTAATAACTATAATATTTATTGTTTTATGATTGTTTGTAGGGTAAATGCTATTGTAAAATTCCATCCGGGTATTGTTTAGCGAGTCAATAAGAAACTAGCTGAATCTTGGCTCTTGGATATTTTAGCTATAAATTTGCTTGTTCGAACGCATTAAATGATTCAGTTTGTTATACATCGTCGCACAGTAAACTTTTTTCTCTTGTTTGCTTGGTGGAAACATCATCCAGGATTTTCATTTGGCCATTGTTCGGCGTTCTATCGAGTCACTTAAAGGCTGTTCAGGCTTCAGGAGTCACTTAAAGGCTTCGTAAAGAATTATTAGCGCTGTTCTTTACAGGGCGGTGCAAAGTACTGACAACAGTAAAGATCCTATTTTACTAGTCCTCGTGTTTATCCGCTTCCGAAATTTTCTGCAACAGATTTTGTCAGCTTTTTGACCCGATTTTGTCAGCCACATTTAAGACAAAGTCTTCTGATTTAATTCCCCTATGTTACACGATGGAATTAAAGCGAAAGCCTTTGCGTAAGTGTGTTAAAAATTCAAAATATCGATGTTCTTAAAGTATTTAAAAAGTTTCAATCTTTTTTAAAACTGATGCGATAATATACTGATTCTAAAGAGTATTTTATGGTTTTATTTCATACCTTAGATAGTCCCAAACAACCTGATATCAATATGTTCAGATTTCGTCAGTCCTAAATACATAATGGGGCTCATAAAATCGGTCATTGCATTCATGCTAAAATTTACATAGAAAATCAGTCATCTACAGGAAAATGTAGTTGGTAGCCAATTGATTAGGTGCATCAAATTTTATAGCACACCGCATTGAATTGAAATATTTGTTGATTAAATGAAATCTCTTTATTTTCCCAAATTATTGTAATTTTTAAGAGTTTAAAATTTTGTGCTTCAAGGAAATGTAGCTGATATCAGTTTCTATCGATTTTTGTATATAAATTTGGGATAGAAAAAAAGTTTTTTTGTAAAAAATGCAAAATTTCTGTATTTTTACGTATTTTTGAGAAGATTTTGTGAGAACATAAAATTCTGGTTTTCCAAATATTGTAGCTAATATCGATTGTAATCGATTGGTGTACGAAAATATGTAAGTCATCGCATCGAATTCAAAATTATATGCTAATTAAATAAAATTTCTGTATTTCTATGAAGATTACATAATTTTTTAGAAAATATTTATTCTTTTAGAAACTGTTGTTGGTATCAATTACAATTATAGATGTGTAATGTAGCTTTAGAAAAAATAATATGCGGACAATTGAAACAATTTCTTCGGACTACGAATAATCGAGTCTTTTTCTACGGATAATCGAAAATGACCTGTATACTAAAATATTTCTTTATTAATCCATTAGAAGTAACGAATAAAACGATAGCACTGAAGTTGGACTGATTGCCCCAGGGGCTTGATGTCTCAATACCTATGGGACGATGGACAAACTCGTCAAGCCCGTTCCAAAAATACGCAAATTGACTGAGTTTTAGAGAATTCCGCTTAACCGGAAGTCGCCATATTGGTTTGAAAATAGTCTCAGACATCTATATTTGGCATCCACTCGTCAAGTCCTTTCCAAAAAATTCCCATAATGAACGCCCAATACTTGAACACCACAGTAAGGTATTGAGGAGCCTTGCATAAGAGGTAAAATACCTGAAATAATAACTGAGACATGTACCACAAATAACTAGTTGAAAATGAAACGAGTTATTATAATACCCGAATAATAACTAAACCTTTTCAACCTTCCAACAACAAAATTCACTGTTTGGAGGTATACAATAAGGTATTGATTTGGTATTTGTACAAATCACTGGAATACATAAATAATACTAAAATAGAGTAGATATTATACATCATTGAGTTATTATGCAGGTATTGAAGTATGTTTCTTCAATACCTGCTTAATACCTCAATGAGGTATTAATAATCAATTAATACCAGGTTTTGGTATGATACCAGAAAATAGTATGCTCGGGTTGGCCAGTTATTTTCTCCTGGTCGGGTATGTGTGCACCAAGCGATCCACTACACCATTGGTCGGCGGAATTGCATTGTAACGCGGAGAGTGAGGACAGGCAAGCGGAAATGAAAAATAAAGTACTTCGACAAGGACCTTTTTGTGAAAGCACTTCATACTGACAACCTCCCTCCAAATTCGTATGCCAATGAGCTGTCGGAAACATTTGCGACGGCGTTTGACGTAACAATACTGAGGAAAATGAAGCCGAGAAACTGCCAGCGTCCGGCGTACTGGTGGAACGAAAGGCTCATTATCCTCCGTGCAGCCTATCTGAAAGCGAGAAGACGCGTTCAGAGAAAAAGATCTAAGGCAATCAGAGAAGAGTGTAAGGTGGCATAAAAGCGAGATAGTGCTTAGTAAGTCCATCTGCTACAAGGAGCGGTACAGAGAAGTAGATGCTAACTCCTGTACCAACGCTTACCGTGTCCTGACGGCCAAGATCAAGCGTCCAACGACGCTAGTAGAAATGTGCGCTGACAATTTGAAAATTATAGCGGAGTAATTTGAAAATTGCCGTACGTTAATGCAGTCGAGGGAAATGCTGGTGACGATCGAGTCTCCAATGACGAGCTCCTTAGAGTGGCAAAAGGGCTGAAAGCGAAGAAAGCTCCGTGTCCGGACGGTATCTCCAGCGTGGCACTGAAAACCGCGATCCTGGCGTTTCCAGACATTTTCAGGATAGTTCTACAGGCTACTTCCTGGACAGATGGAAGATCCATAAATTGGTGTTGCTGCAAAAACTAGGGAAATCATCGAATCAGCCTATATGTCGCGGTAAACTTCTGGAAAGGGTCATCTTCAACAGGCTGACGAACTATGCTGAAAGTGAGAGCGGACTATCGCAAAGGCAGTTCGGATTCCGGAAATGGATTTGAACTGTGGACCGCCATAGTTGCGATCGACGTGAAGAACGCGTTCTACAGCCCCAGCTCCGTAGTACTGCACGGAATGCGGGATTATTTGTGCGAGGTTCTGAGAAGTTACTTTCTACTTGTATCGGTGTGGGTACGTACGAAGCATGGCGAGGTGAACTACTTCCATTTAACGCAATTTTTGTCCGGGCACGGATGCTTCCGGAAGTATCTGCATCGGTTTGGACATGCTTTGTCATTTCTTTGCCTGGAGTGTGTGAACGCACAAAAGACGCCGGGAAACGCGATATTCGAATACCCTAGGTGCGAAGAAGTTCGAGGTGTGGGTTGACAATATCGTCGAAGAGATGTGCCACGACGAGCGTATCTGGGATCCACGAGTTACGAGTATAGTCTCCAAGCTGCAGAGAAACTGGCGAAGGGACCAACAAAGTAGTGCCATCGACTGTGCCGCTGTGAAACCACAGCTCGGGTTTCGGGAGAAATTCCGCCGCCGACCGCTAGCGTAGCGTTCCGTAGTAGCTCATGAGTGGGCTAGATCCACCGCCGGGGATTAGAGCGAGTAGACCACGTCGAAAAGCTAGGAGTGGGTCGTTGGGGCGCCAGTGAACCGGAAGCCACGCTACGCCCGGCATCGCTTGACTGACCCCAGCACCTACTGGATGGCCCGTTGAGTACACTAGGTCCACCATCGAGGACTGGATCGAGTAGATCAGGACGAAGCGGGGAGCTAAATGGCTCTTGGAAACGAACATCCAAAAAAGTCAATTTTCGTAAAAAAAAATTTTCGAGGTTACATCAAATCTCAACGTTTCATGCATTTTTAAGTCATTTGTCATCAAAAATACAAATTCCATTTTGAAATTTTCCCTTACTACCCCCTTTGAAAATTTTTCATTTCTGTTTATATGAGAATTTGCTGTGTGGTCGCACTTTTCAACCCGTAACTCCGAAACCAGAAGTCCAATCAATAAAAAAAAATCAATAGCAGCCGATGGGAAGGTTGTACCTTTAATTTGAGACTAAGTTTGTGCAAATCGGCCTAGCCATCTCTGAAAAACAGAGGTGACATTTTTTTCCACATACACACAGACATTTTCCGATCTCGACGAACTGAGTCGAATGGCATATGACACTCGGCCCTCCGGACCGGGATTAGGTTAGCAATTTTTAGAGCGATTGCATAGCCTTTCTATGTGAGAAAGGCAAAATAGTCAATTTCAATCATAAAAAAATTGCCAACCCTGATTTGGCTCGTGCTCTGTTCAAGGGAAATATTTAAGCTTGTCCATTGCATCCTAATAACTGTCATCTGATTGGTGTTGACAGACTAGAATGATACTTAATGTATAGAGTGTATTTAGACTGTACGTTAAAAATTGGCTTCAATATCCGCTGAAACAGAAAATCAAACTGGCGTCTTTGTCGCTAAAAAGCGTTCCACAGCTTGTTAAATGCGTGCCCATACGATATGTAGTAGAAACGAAAAAGATAGCACAGATAGATGGCGGCAGCTGGTTCAACACATACTTTTGCAACCATTTTCAGTCCGAATAAATTGTCATCTGTGATAGCACAGTGCCAGAGAGAAATGCTGAATTGTCAGGCATCTTAAAAAGAAACCAGCCTTAACTGTGCCACTGTAGTTAGTAGAAACCATAGCAAAGAGTGGACCAGTGACCCATTTAAACTGGCAAAACAGCCGAGACTGAACAGGGCACTCTTTGTCTAGAGTAGTGGGAGCTACGATTCGGGCTGGTGAGCGAAAGTTGAAACCTAGACCAAGACGACAAAGAGCAGGTTGTTTGTTGGTTGATAGTATGTGCGCTATAGTAAAAGATAATGCATACTGCTAGCGGGAATGTGTGGTTTCAATAGACACAATCTAGCAACTCTTCCTAACCGCACAACAAAGAAGTAAACAATGTTTATTGGAAGTTTCTACATGTATCTACCAAATTTCGCAACAAACCACCATGCGTTCACGTCCGACGTCAATGTAATGGAGACGCTTGGTTATCCACGTTACACAACCTTTGACTTGCTTTTGATTGTCAAGGTTTTTCCGGAGTGTAGCATAATTTCAATTGTACGCTTATACCTGGTTGGAATTATGGAAAGCTTTCGGGCTACAACGAACTATGAAACGGTACTCCTATGCACACTTGCACGTGTTCTGTCTTGAATTCAACCACAGAGCGACGAACAGAAGCGAGTGTTCTCTCACCTTGTTCTCGTGTGATCTCGGTGAAAATCGATTTTCCGCTGCTAAGTAGGCAGCTGCCGCTTTTTTGTTGACATTCGAGGCACTATCGACATCAAGCAAGTACATTTCTCAATTGATGCTTCGTTGATCGAACTACGGTATTCGAAGCTCTGTTCGGTTTGTTAAATTATGCTGATGGATTATTCAGAAATATTTCTGTTAGTTTCATTGTGGCATCTATAGCTCCATTTGACACACATAAAAACTCCCCAGGTGCCCAATATGTTGTATTCGTAAAGCAGTTTTAGTGGTATTTGTACAACCTATAACGTGCTGCAGGTCAGAACACCCTTTCTGATCCACGAGTACAAGCACACGGCGAGAAGCAAACCAACACAAGCAATTAGGGAAAATCTGCGTATGCTTGACATTGATATTGATATTGAACACTCGAGCGGGTGCTTGTGCGAATGAAGGAAACATTTTCGGCACAAAGTTGATTGCATTGTTGTACCCCGGGTACACTAGAATGCTTACTTCGTCTTCAAGAGTTGTGTGTGACGTTGCTTGTACGTTAAAAAAGAAGCTGATTGTGTGTGAGAACAAGAAAGGAAGTAACCACGTAATGTTTATTTTTCGAGCTCAATCGGATTTATGTTGACGGGATGAAATATGCAATCATTATAGTGTCCATGAATGTGCTTTTTGCGAGCGGATTTGAATATTGTTGGTACGTGAAATTGTTTAAGCGTTTCCTCAGTACAAATTTTATCTCATTGAGAGAGCTGAAATTCTTGTACGTATGAATAGAGAATTTTTTTCAGTACACATATCTCTTTGTTATTCGTTATTTTTTATATATGAAACCAATATTGTCTTTGGTCGCTTTTCTCTAGTAAATGTAGCGGAGATGCGTGGTATATATACAACAACTTAAAATAAAACATCTTACTACGCACTAGAAATTAATAACAAAATAGACATAGACTTTTTTCTCAAATGTTGTGAAAAAGCACTTTTTAAAATGTTCAGGTAAGTAAATAATTGAACCTGAAACTCCAGCCAGCTCCCAAATTCGGCCCTGCGATACAAAAACTGAGTTTTCCTGTCGAAAAAAAACGAAATGGTTTATCCAATTAAATATTGCCCACAAACTAGTTGCTACAATTAGCAGCTATTCTTCAAAAATTCAAATTGATCGATAAATACTCTAAAAAAACGCAAAACACGAATTGTGAATGAGTACTATACTATATAATATATTCAGTCTGTTTATTTCAGAAGACACGCTACCATCACACCTTGAAAATGCCAATTTCCGCATTTCACATTTTAAATTTTTAATGGGTTACATATCTTTTTATTTTGCAAAAAATCAAATTTTGCTTATTACTCTATCTGAAAGTACAACTTGTTGAGAAAATTTTCCCAAGTTTTTATAGAGATCCGAGAAAGAGATCGAAAGTTACAGCGCTTCCAGGGCAGTGGTAACTTGATATCTTAAACTCAATTTTCTCGAAATGTCGTTTTTCCATAAATGATGTTTGTTAAATGATGGTTATCGTCGTTTTTCGGAGAAATAAAAACATAAACGTATTGCCAGATCGTCCGGACGTTTCGAGCTACTCCTGGCTTTAACTCATCTTCTGCGGACAAATCTTCAATCCTCGTTACACTAGCACTATCTCTGTTTTTAATTTCTACTACTACTAAGCTACTGAAGGAGTAGCTCGAAACATCCGGACGATCTAACAATATGTTTGTGTTTTTATTTCGCCGATAAACGTCGATAACCATCATCGAACATTCGATAGCGGAGATTACCCATTGTCTACATAAATGATTTTTCCATGATCATGATTGCCGAAAAACAACCCAACCGTTTTTCTTCAATTTTTTTCAGTTGATCATAATTAATTTTTCTCGTACCTTAACGATTCCTTTTTAGGCATAAATTTTTGTTTTGCAAATGGGAACTTTTAATGCTATATATGTTGTGCTGAGCCAAAAATATAAAAAAAATATTTTTTTTTAATCAATTTGAAGTTCATACTTCATAATCGAGTTTACTCAAATTTCCAACGCGCTGAGAACTAAAAACTGAAATTGCAGCTCTTGATATCACGCTACCTCTGAAAGTGCATGCATGGTTTAAAATTTCTTCGATATCGACTTTTTCTAAAAGTGTCTTCCCAGTATTATCTTTGATTTCAATTATGATCGCTAATCCTAATGCCAAAGAACAAATAAAAAACTCTCGAAACCCGTTCGGGAAAATCACCATTATTATTGGAATTTTCTTCTTCACGAAACTTTTCGACAACCTTCCGTTACTTGCGTTAGTGCACTGGGTGCACGCTGCTGTGAAAATCTAGCGAAATCGTCTTAGGGCTCCAGCGGGTCTCATTCAAAGCCATTTGCGGCGGGTTAAATCTGTAAAGAATACTAAAAGCTATCTTCTATTCCATAATTTCAGTTCAGCAAATCGAAAAATGATGCTCACCACAAGCCATGAAAAATAAACTACGTTGTGGAGCGACGCTCACTACTCCGTTTATTAAAAAATAAAACTATTAAAAATTTTCAAATACTTCATACTTTTAACAACCTTATTAGGGATAAGCTTTTCACGGTGTGTTTGGTGAAACAAGTTTATTGGTGAAACAAGTTTATTCGAAAAAAAAATCGGCATGTCCAAAACTTCAGTATGTGATAGAAAGGACTTCGCCCTTTCATTTACAATCAAAAGTAAATTACACTATCGGGGGCTTCAAAACAACTTTTTATTTTAAAGACTTTATGTTTGAAAACAGTTTTGCAATGAAACTGTTTCATATTTTGCCACTAGGTAATGCTATAGATATTCAAATATTACTAAAAGAGAATCGGATGGGCAATATCTTTGTCTACAACTATGTAGAGAACTATAAAGCGATCTAAAATCTTTCGGGAAAATTTTTAAAATTTAGTCGAAGTTTTAAATTTATACGGGGCCTATTAGTTAATAAGCCAATTTCAAGAAATATTTTTCTTTGTGAAAAATGGTTTACTTCAATTGAACAGTGTATTCAGAAGAATCTGAGTGCTGACAAAGTCCCACCTGAAAGCAAATAAAACTTAATTCCAGATTCCACCTGTTCTTACGCACAAATGATATATTATGACCAAGGAGGTATATAGAAGAGCAGAGAAATTTTTGTATTAAATTGGGGGGGGGGGTCTGGGTAATGTAGTAAAAAGGAACAGTTTTTTTTCTGTCAAAACTAGATTCGTTTCTTCATTTTCATTGCTTTCCTCGTTCTGGAGGATGGCTGATATAATCTTGAACCAACTTCCTTTTCCATCAACATCCTGTAAAGATACATTTGGCTTATATTTAAACATTTATATTTCAACAAACTCGATTAGATATTTAATAATTTGAAAATCCTGCCAGACCGTTTCAAAATTAGTACAAAAATGCTGGAAAAAATATAATTCTATGAGACTTAGGTTCAAGTTTGTAAACTTTTAGGAAAAATTGGAGGATTTCTGTTCATCGAACGGTATACTTACAAGGCTTTTCTTGTACTCCAATCACACTTTGGCTTTAAAAGGAACACATTTCACATAACCAAGCAGAAAGATATCAAAGCATACTGGCATAATTCTCTTTGAGAAGAAATTCCGGAATCGCTTTACGCTGAACACAAATCGCAGTTGTCAATGAGAAATAAAAGGGTTGTCTATTGTACGAAAATAGGGAGCTCAATATAAAAGTAGATATATAAATTACAACCTTTACCCGAAACAGGTGTTGCTGTTACTGTCTCCAGATTCTGAACTGAGTTTCCAATTTTGTTGATATACGATCTTCGCTCTTATATTATGCGAGAAATATTCAATGAAAAGACATAAATTAATAAGAGAATTTACTGAATGTATGGTTCATCACGATGCTTTCTTGTTCGTTTATTGTTGCGAGTAACGTTTCCGGAATTTATTCTTAAAGGAAATTATGTAACTTGTTTTTGATGGCTTTTCCTAAGACTTTGTGTAATGTGTTTCTTTTGGAAATAAAATGAGTTTGGAAATTTGAGTGCAAGCGCCACTCTACATTTATACTTCCTGATGAATGGAATCTGCCCCAAACGTTATAAAACATATACCTAAAACTCAAACTTTTTTCTCTCTTTCAATCATCTTTCTTTTAATTTTGAAAAGGACGAACAAAATTTTCAATCAAATGCTGCAATAAAATTCGTCATTTGTTACAATGACTCGAATTGTCTGATTAAGTTCATTCAAATAGAAAATTTTGAATTTAAGTCAATTGTATTTTACCATGCAGAATCTGATCAGGATGGAGAGTAATTATAGATTACAATAGCCATTCCCTAGAATAGAAATAGATATTATAAAGAAGACACGAATACATGATTGAAAAAATAAAATCTGTTTACTATTTTAATTGACATCTTTAAGGGACGATCCATAAATGACGTAGCATTTTTTGAGTGATTTTTAACACCCCCCTCCAACATCGTAGCATTTCATCACAAACCTCTAAATACTCCCTGGTAATTACGTAGCTTGACGGTATTTCTCCCCCCCCCTTGTCCCCGCAAAATTAAAAATAAATAAAAACGATGTTAGTTATTCTCCTTTAATAAAGCTACGTAGCATGACATGACCCCCTACCACCCTGTCGTCACACATCATCACAAAATACAAAACTCCCCGCTCCCCCATATACTGCTACGTCATTTATGGATGATCCCTTAAAAGGTAAGGGTATCGAATAAGCCTGGTCAACACTTCTCTAGACTTCCATATTCATAAAATATCATTGGCGCCCAAGAACCGACGGAATCTGAAAATATATTTTTTCCGTTTGAAATGGGACTTTGTAAACACTTCAATTCATCTGAATACACTGTTTAACTAAACCCAACAACTTTTGTGAGTCCTTGCAAAACGAGTTTTTAACCATTAGGCCCTGAGCAAATCTAAAAACTAACAAAATTTTAATAACTTTCTCGGATGATTTTATATCAATTTATATTTCTCTACAAAGTTGTAGACAATGAAATTTTTCATCTGATTCCCAATTTTAGTATTATTAGAATGTCTATTATACCACCTAGTGGCAAAAATGTGAGCTAGTATCATTACAATTTTACAAAACCTACGTTTTTAAACAAAAATCTTCGAAAAAAAAGTAAAGTACATTCTTTCGTATCCTGAAGTCTCGCGGATGCGAAAGTTTTTTGAATAAAGTTGTTGGACAAAGACACCGTGTTTTGTAATATTGTGTAGGAAAACAGCCGAAAATTTCTGTATTTTCTCAATTTGCAACATATAAACCCTTAAGTATACTAATTAATTTAGGATATCCTTTTAACATAAACTATCGCACGAATGGGAATAGGTTCGCAAAATTTTGAAATAAGTCGATAAAATAACGCCTTGAAAATTTACCAAAAAATTGGTGGAGTTCGATGCAATTGAAAAAATATATATTTTTTTCTTTCTTTATAATAAACTGAAGCTATAAAAATATTCTTCTCTTTCCTTGATGTAGTCTGATAACTATTTCTGATTATTTAACATAAATTTATCTTAAAGAGGTCTTCTAGCGTTAAATTTAAAATAAATTGAATTTTTTATTTTTGAATATTTGCATTTCTAAGATAATCAAAACTTGCTCAAGAAAGAATTTACTCGAATTCAGCCTTGTTCGTCTGCTAGAGCCCATCAAATATATTTCCAAATTAGGCTACAAAATCAGGTCTTCAATGTATTATAATAGATAGGCAATATTTGAAGAGGTTTTCTGTGGACGAGTGTAGAATGGCTTCGATTCTACTCACTTGGAATCAGCGGCGTAGCCAGAAATTTGGTTTGTGAAGGTTTGGTAAAAATGAAACTTACTGTCCAAATGGCATAATTCTGATACTGTCATCAGTGAAGTTTTTAAATTATGGAGAATCAATTTTTCAAAAAGTAGTAACAGAGTTCGTGTCTTTAGCGTTGAGACTGTTATCTAAAACAACTGTATTGCAGGCATGAATACTACGTGTAGGGAGTATATCGAGTTATACAATGATATTTACGATATTTATGTTCCTTAATCTAGTTTGTTCTAAAATAATTTTCTATTGTGAGCTTCACAAAATCAAGCATTGGAAAAAATGTAAATTTTATTGTTTCAGGGTCGCAGTGGTTAATGTATCCAACAATGAAAAAGAAAATATGAGATCTATATCGGAAGTTAAGCAAGTTTAACATAAAGCAAATGCATCGCAACTCAAACTATTTATTAAAATTTTGAAGCAATCGGTTTTCGGGATGATACTTCTGCAATTCCACTGTAGAACAGTGATCTAATCCGTAATTTTGTTCGATGAGTTCATCGATCATCGAAGGATACAATTGCTGAAAGGAGGGGCCATTTAGCAGTCAACTGTTTCAAACATGTTCCTAGTGTAGGCAGAAAAGCTATCAACGGACTTTTAATAGGATCAGTAACATTGAAAGTTTGTAGTTTCCCGTCCACAATGTCCGATAGTTTGATAATTCCAATGCCGCGATTATTCTCGAACTGAAACAAAGAAACAAATGTGGTTTTTATTGTTCCGGGATGTGCTGGCGTTCTTCTCTGATTTGAGAACCTCCGAGATCAGGACCTACTTGCTTCGGTTTGATTACAGTACTTTCAAAAGAAGTCGGAGCCCCGTGTCCCTATGGCTTATGGTTTTTACAAGGAAGTTCACGTGAGGAAATGTTCCTCCTCTTCCTATAACTTCTAGGCGCCCCTGTAAATGTACTCTCTTGTGGTTCATCAGCCTGGCTCACGTTAGCAGGCAAGTGAGTAAAAGAGATCGAAAAAGGTGGTGGCGTAGCTTTCTTTAACATTTCTGCGAAAGAATGCCCGCACGGGAACGTTTTAGTTTATTCTCGCGTAGTTTGTACACGGGACATGCCAAAATATCATGCAGACTCTCTGCATAGTGAGGACACTTTTCAGCATTCTTACTGTACGAATCATTCACATATTTCGTATAGTAAGAATGCCGCATTTTCAACAGCGAGCTTTGTTCCTACAATTCATGACCCACGATACAAACAGACGGACAGGCAGAACAACCATACGCAAGCTTATATAGTTCGGTAAAGCGGTTCCAGTGAAGGTCACCCGATAAAAATTTGATTGAGGGTATATTTTCTTTCCATCCTACGCGACTAATATTAAACGCAAACGTCTGCAATCGAGTATCATTACTGGCTGAAGTAAGCGGTCTCTAAAACTGCCAACCCCATACTCCAGAAGATTCTCGTATGTGAAACTCTCATCGTTAACGACGTATACAATCTCTACCCTTACAGCTTGAATAGACACATTGTAGCACCGCGTAAAGAACTCGCAGCAAGCAATATCGCTTGGCTTCTTTGAATTGGCTAACATGAACCTAACCTTATCTGAGCGAACCTTTGCTCTGAATATTCTTTGGATCGGGGATGCCTTGGGGGTCGATTATTCCTCCATTTCTAAATTTTTTATCGAAGCGATGCCGGAGTCAACAACGCATGCTGGTGTACCAGTAGTCTATTTTATATTTTTGTGAAATAATGATTGTGTTTAGCTAAATAGTTTGTTTAGAAGGATTTTAGTATGTAATATGAGTCATTTTTTTGTTCCACATTATACCACATAGAGAGCGCCAACACTAAATCTTCAATGGTGTCTTCTACAAAGTAGTTGAACAGGCATTTTGCAGTAACTTTTCTTAACATATATTCATATTCTATTTCTCTTCATTAAGGGGTTACACCACTGTACAATTTAAAAAGAAATTATTTTTTATTTATTAGTCTAAAATGTGCTTAAGGATGTTAAAAATGATATCCCAAAACATGGAAGACGAAAACAATATATAAAAGTTCAAATTTTCAATTCTGCCGCAGCGCTTTTTATGTATACCCCGACTGAACTGAAAACTTTAACCGCGTTTTTCTCGAAACCATTTTTTGCTGGCCGGAAATGTAACTCGAACAAATGATTTTTGATCGCTTTGAAATTTTCACAGTATATTAAAAATTGATTTATCCAATAACGTACGTAGGATTTTATTTTTTTATTGCTTAACTTTTCTTCAATTAACAATTTTGTGTCGATTTTTATGACAAAAACGCGTAAAATCAAAATATCGAAAAATCGTACATCGCTTGGTATCGATATAAGAAATCAGAAAAACTTTAGTTTTTTGTTCTAGATAAAAATTTACGGAAGATAGATTTCCGGCTGTGGACCCCTTCCAAAAAAACTTGCATGGGGGGAGAAAGGTTGCACAGCCGCCATCTTGTGATGAAATTACTCAAAAAATTATTTTGTGCGAATCATTACTAATGTTATAAATTCTATTTAACAATATCTTGATTCACCTCTTTATCGCGCTAAGAAAAATTTTCCAAATATGCTTATTTTTTCATGCTCTACAGTAGTATAACCCCTTGAACAATTAGTGATGGAGTCATTTATTCGGTAAAGTATGGGTGTAACTCAAAGTTTGTAGCAAAAAGATGATATATTTTATGTACTAAAATTTTCTCAAACTTATTATTTTGCTGAACCTAAAATTTTTTTTCAAAAAATTAAAGTCGATCAGAATAGAGTACTGACGTTGTTAAGTCTCATGCAAAACTGACTCAAATACCATTTCATTAAAAAAGTAGTAACTTCTCCTAACAAAACTGTATTGAATTCCTGTGTTCGACAAAGTTGTAAGTAGTTAAACTATCTTTCTTATTTTTACATCCAGTGATAATCTGATCCCTATAGGACCACCAAACCTCGAAAGTGCGAGCAAAGGGTTGAAGATTTTTCTTACCCTAACGTTAAAAACTCAATAATCAAAATTTAGAATAGGACGTAAGTAACAATGGACTCATTGGGGTCTTTCTCTTCTATTCATTACTCTGTGGTTTCAACATTTAGTACTCAACTCTGCATAATATTCTAGTAATAACCGTTGGCTTTCGATTTGTACTGGTAAATTAGTGCAAAGTGTAATAGTGATGTAGTAATAATCGAAAGAGAAAGTAAACAAAGAGAGGCTCTCATTGTTACTTACGTTTTATTCTAAATTTTCTCCAGATAGAACGCTTTAAGTGAAAACACAAACAGAACTGTAATTTTAATGTGACAAAAGTAGAAAAATATCTAAAAACCGTTCGAAACAATGCTTCAAACCTTGACGTGTCCATCATAGGCACACTTCCCCTTATAAAATCAATGCCAATCATCATTTCTATAGGAAATCTTCAATCCGTTAGAATAATTCAATACAAATTGAATAGCATTATTCATGAAAATCTAGATTCTACTCGAACCAACCCGAATGAACGGAGCTCATGACACTGACCTGACTGTATGCGTTTCTAATTTTCCCTGATAATGTGTTTGTGCAATAGCATAAGAATCAGAGCATAATGAAAATCCGAAAGCTTTCTTCTCGAATGAGGCAAACAGACAACGACAAAAATAACACCGACAGTGCTTGCTACAGCAGTAAAATCTGATTTAATTTGGTTGGATGTATACACGCCAACATGTGGCACTATTTAATAATTGGTGTGAGTGTGTGCCTCGCTCTGCTGGAAACGCATGGTGGTTTTTCTTTCCGAACTCACTTTTGTTTGCGACCAGCTGCGTTTGCGATGCTCAGCTCGGATGCTGCCGACGTCGTGCGCGTGCTGAGTGTGAGATAACCAAGTGAAATGTTTCATTTGGGTTCGATTTGCGGTGACCTAGTTTTCCGTGATTCCAACATGGTTTGATTTTCGCTCGGTTTGGCATTGAAGGCGAGAGCGGTAAACTAATTATTTTGGTAGAATATCAGAGTTTGCCGATTCGAAACATATGCTGCAAAATCCCCTGGTTAATAGTTAAATGGTTGTTTGAGGCATTTAAATATCCTAAGCTGCTTGTTTTGCAGCTCAGCAGTTTTAAGGGTAGATATTTGTTTGGAAACCATTTATTGGGGTTTTTTGAAGTTAGACGGAGTGCTACGGAAACGGACCGTGTAAAAATGAGTTCTGGTATTGTGGTCAATTTTTCTTCCGAAACGCCGATATAAGACTTTATTTATGAAGATATCACTTTTTGTGGACTACAGTTATGGTTGTAGCAATGTTTTTATTCTTGAACCGTGAGCTAGTTCACAGCTTTAGGAACATCATTCATATACCAAAAATTGATTAATATTTTTATGCATACATTTAGGAACATTGCTTGCAGCCCGACTATACGACGTGAACTGATGCGTTTTTCTTAGTTATGATATAATTTTTGTGGTTATCAAGTAGTTCTCAAAATCAAAACACCTATCCATTCCTATAGGACTTTTAAAATCAACTTTAAGAGGGGGCGTAAGGTATTATTGGTGAAAAAATATCATCCCCATTTTTTTTTGCGTTACAGAAAGTGTTAGTCTCTTTAGTCAATTTCCATACATTTATCCACCATTTTACTGAATTTTCATTGCAAAATATTGAAATCTGAGTGAGTGACGGTGAATCTTCAGGAGGCAGCTGGAAAAATGCGGTGCACACCATACTCAAATTCACGTGAATGTTGCACAGTTCTTGTTTACATTATTGACCTTTTAAGTACTATTATTTTTACAATAATGTGTTAATCGTTTTCTAAAGCAAAAAGCGGACTTTTAGCTTCAAAGCGCTACGAAAAATTAAAAAAATCGAGAAAAAATAAAAGCTCTTGTAGTTACCTAGGAAACGATGTGAAGAAGAGCTGTGCGAAATTGCAGAATATTTTGAGATATGGTGTACACCCAAAACAACTTTTCGACGAGGTGTCTTCGGAGATACATTGTCACTCGTTCAATTTTCAGTATTTTGAAATGAAGTTTTTACAAAATATTGTTCAATTGTGGCATTATTGTATGGAAATGGATTGAATATACTGTACTGCCACAACAAATTTTTGAAAAAAATATCTTTTTACCGAATTAACAATACCCTCCCTTTAATAAGCAAAAAAGCTGTGCGCATACCCCGGCCAGTTTTGTAACAAGTACTAAAAGCCATGCACTAAAGTAACTTAGAATACCCAATCTACTGTATAAAAATTCCAATAAACAACCTACGACATCCGCTGCTAAAACACAATCAAGCAGCTGACCAATACCTGATGCGTTTAGTATCTTCAAACTGTCAAAATTACAATGATCGCGTTTGGTGTCTCCAAAAAACTAGCACCACTAATAAAGCAACAAACATCGATAAAAACGGATATAGAATAGCAACGCCAAAGAACACGAAACAGATGGCGAACAACAAGATATCCATACCGCTGCTGACAAGGACGTGTACGATAGCGTGAGAGAAATTTGGTACCATTCCTTATCAAACAAACAAACTGAAAAAATGCGAAAGAAGGCAGATCAAATGAGTCTCAAATTTTAGTTGGAATTCTGCTTTGTACATATTATAAAAACATAACAGGCACACGGCTCAGTCAAGCTAACGCATTAAGCCGTAAAAAATAAATTAATAACAACAAAGAATAATAAAATAAATAAAAAGAATAAACATAATAAATTTGATAAAATAAAGAGAATTAATATAATGAATCAAATAAATACATTCAAAAAATGCATAAAATAAATGAAATGAGCGCCGCCGTTATTCGTCTCAATGGTGACTGTATTAAGCATGCAGTGCTTGCGATCGTCTGCCTTCTTGTGCTGTGGTAAAGATATGACGGAAACTCAACAGTAGAAGGTTTTTAATGGCTGTTGTATGTTTTCAATTTTGTCGTTAAGCTGTCAATATTAGGTTTACTGAGGTAGTAAAAAGGAGGAATCAGAGCGAACAGGAAGAAGTTCGAGTAAATACCAAAAAAATCAATCTAGTCATCATTATATCAATGAAGGGAGAGAGCTGGCGGCGTAGGATTATCGGTACTATTATCCAGAGTAGCAAAGTAGAAATCGATCAAAGGATTTTGAGTTAGAGTTAGAATTAGAGTTAGAATTACGGGGATTCCAAGCAAAAGATTATAACTGCCCCTAGCAGACAGCAGAATTAGCCTTGAAAAACCCACAATACTGCGCAGTGGCAATTCTCCAGTCATAGATATACTGTAGCATAGGGTAATGCGTTTACGCCAGAGTGGCTAAGAATGTTAGGTCAGAATCCCAGCCAGTCGGAATATTGTTTCACGGACTTTGATCTCCGCTATTCCACTTGTGTATTTTCCGATATGTTTCCTTGTTAGTTCTACATAGTTTAAGAAATAGTAATATAAATTAACTTTTTAATCATTCTAGCTAGAGCCAAAGGACCTTCAGCAAAGTTGTAGAACGACAAATTTTGGAAAAGTTTGCTGAAGACATGTCTGTCATATTTTTCATTTTATTTTAAAGATATTTTTCACATATTTTCATTTTTTTATTTTTTTAAGCTCTATCTGTCATATTTTTCATTTTACAACAAATTTAAAATCGAAGGTTAGGGTGTTCCTTAGTGTTTCTTAGAATAGCCGATTTTTATACAATTTTTGCGGTATTGATTTAAAACTAAAGTGGTCTTCAGACAACTTTAAGATTGTTTGAAGGCGAATAATTTGTTTCATGGCATCATACATCTAACTTTTATCCTCAAAACTTATGAGCAATTTTTCGTCAAAAATAGGGTTCTTTAGAATAACAATACCACTCATTGGGGCAAACAAAAGTTAATTCTATAAATAAAATCATGATTAGAGTTATAATTGAGCAAAAAATGGCGAATACGATATTTTTAAAAACTTCATAAAATTTATTTTAAGAAATGTATTTTTGATATATTAAGTGCTTATATCTTTTGAATAAAAAAAGCTAGAATTTTGATATGTTAGAAGAAAATATTCGTCTTTAAAAACTTTGAACAACATCTGAAGGATAGGTTGAAAAAAAAATGAAAACTGAAAAGGTTATATTACAAAATTGGTTTTTCATGGATTCACCTTTTGTGACATGCTTAAATTATTTTCACGGTGGACAATATACAACATATAGTTTCGTTTTCATGATAAAATATTGCACTTTATAATACTTTTATTTTAAATAGTGAGTAGGGTGGTTCTAATTTTTTGAAAATCAGAAAATTAACTTTTTAAAGGTTCGAAATAGTTTCGCTGTCTTCCAGAACATTGAAGAAAATAAAATTTACAAAAAAAACTGTTGAAGATACTGGAACTCTGTGTCATGTACTTTATAGTTTTTAGTAATTTTTAGGTCGTGCGAGAATCATAAACAAGTTTTAATGAATGACACGTATGGATTTTTTTTTTGGCCGTCATTCACATTAGAGGATATATACATACGGGAAAAAATTAGTTGGCGCAAAAATAGATAAAAATTCGTCTGTGGTTCCCATTTTCGGAGCCTTGACTATATATAAATGTACGGCTGCCAAGAACCTGATAAGCAACATCGTCGCTATTGTGCTATCTTATAAGAAACGCCATTTTTGACGGAACTAGATATGCCGCATTACTTGTCTAAAAAAACTCTACAAAGTGGCGTTTTCAGAATTTTCATATTCTGCTTGGTTACTGAGATATAGCGAGAAAAATGCAGAAAAATTCTGTGATTTTTGCTTATAACTACAGTATCTGGGGATTTGCATAAGGTATATTGATGTATTACATATTTTTTATGTAAAACTGTCTGAGTAACACAATGTCATAATCATATAATATAATAAAAATATGTACACGAATTGTGAGAAAAATGCAGTTTAGGTTTTAAACTGGAAATATAGCATATTCGGCAACACTGCAACCAAAAAATTTTTTTTCAAGATTCTCTGACTCATTTCCTTCAAAATGCATCTAACCGATTGTTTATAGACCAAATTAAGCCATATATATGAATAAAAGTTAATAACACGGTGCTACAGTGATTTTGTACTTTTCAAGAGACCTAGTATAGGTTATAGATCTCATCAACTGCAACACAAAACCATGCATGAAAAATGTTGTATACCCTCAAAATCTTGATTTATAGCAAAAAACGGTTTTTCGAAACTTTCGGCACTAAAAAAATTATTGCGTTATCATTTTTCAACCGGTTTTAAATTTTTTGAGTGTTTTGGAAAGAAGAAGAAATTTTCTTTCCTACGGTATGCTATGTTATGTTATTTTGTTAAAAGTACTATGCGGTTTTGGGACAACAATATGAAAGTTACCATTATTTTACTATTTTTTCATTAAGAATATGAAAATTGCTCATTTATTTTAATTTTGCATTTAATTCCGCATTCAATGACCTATTTTTGATCAAATTCGGTTGAAAAATGGCTGAGTTATTAATTTCTTTTCATATTTAGAAACCTGCTCGCAAAATCGGTTGAAAAGTGACCGCTATAAATCAAGATGTCACAAAGTTTCAATTTCCAGCTATGGATAAAACATGGGAATTTCCTTATTTGAAACCTAAAAAGGCACCCGTGTACCGCGTCGGACACATAACGGTTAATGTTCATTTGAATAGATTTTCGTCCTATGAGGTATTACGGTTGTACCGGTTTGTATGACAAATTCCTATGTGGCCTCAATAGCCAACCTGTAAACCCGGAACCAAATGTCAGAACCGAATGAAATTCAATAGCAGTCAATGGGAGTATTATATCTTTCATTTGAAATCAGGTATGTAAAAATCGATTAAGAGTTGGCTGGAAAATAGGTGTAACAAGTCCCTGAGTGAGTTCCCCAGTGGCATCAAGAACCGTCATAGGTGGCAAATGTGGTCAAAGCTACTTTGGTTGGTCATTAGTGATCTAATGTGAAATTAGAGTTAGTGAAATCCATATGATGTTGGGCCCATTTCAATGTGTATTTACATCATTTGGACATCATAGGGTTACCAGTTTATGTAAATTTGCTGTTTGACCGCACTCTTCAACCCGTAACTCCAGAACCGGAAGTCCGATCAATTGAAATTCAATAGGAGCTTAGGGGGCGTTTTATCGTTAATTTGAAATTAACTTTGTGCAAATCTAATCAGCCATTTCCGAGAAAAGTGAGTGACATTATTTGACACACACAGACATTTTGCGATCTCGACGAACTGAATACATGACACTCGGTCCTTGGCTGAAAATCTATGGTTTGAGTGATTGCATAGCCTTTCTTTATATGAGGTACGCAAAAAACTTTTTCACCTACATCAGCTAACATGATTTAATGTTATAGCTCAACTCCGAATTGGATCCCCCACTAGCAAAGCATGATTTATTGTGCTCTAAAAACCTCTCCTGCAATTTTGCTAAAAAACTTTAGTTGTTCACCTAGTATTTCGGGCCTATGGAAAAAAGATTGATTTAAAAAATTTTAGTAAGCGCGGTTCTATTTGTTTTTCGATCTACTACCACTAAAAGATAGTCGTAATTGATTGGGTTCATCCAGTGGCGGATCCAGGGGGAGGGTCTTAGGGGTCCGGACCCCCCGAAATTTTTTAACTTTTTGAGAAATTTTTAAATAGCTTCTATTTCAAATTCATTCTAAGTCCAAATCATTCCAAACCAGATTCGATTACCAAAACTGATTTTAAATAAATGAGGGTATTGTATTGTACAATGAACATTTCAAGGTCGAAATTTTGGACCCCCTCCGAAATTTTTTTCTGGATCCGCTCCTGGGTTCATCCGAACAATAACATTAAATTAAAATGTTACTAAGTAAACATTGAAATTAAAAATAGAAAAGGATTATTTTAATACAAGTTGCAGATAAACCTTTTGATCGCATAACTATTCGCTGCAAGCAATGAAAACTGTTGGATGCAACCTGCGGATTCAACCTTAGACGAAATATAGATCAAAATTCTCGCATTTTCGTTAGTCGTCTTTTGACGCCATCACAGACACTGCCACTATATCCGAAGCTTTGCTACAGCTCGCACGCAAACAAATGTCTGCTGTTATTATTTTTATCTGAAAACACATATACTGTCTTGATTGTTTATTAGTGTAGGACTGCCGACGGTGCGGAAGCTTTCGTGTTCATCAGACCGAGATTTTCCGAACTTTCCCGCTCTCTTCGGTGATGCTGAACTGCCGGAAAGAGAGTAGGATACTACCGAAAGCTACTGCTGGTGTTGGTTGCTTCTGGTATCGCGCCGAGTCCCGGAAAGAGCCACCATCGTACGGGCTTAGTTAGGGAGCTGCACAGTTCGGGGTTTGCCTTCGTCGTGATCGCACGTTGTCGTCGTACCGTGTCCTTCAACGTTCGAGTGTGTGTATAAATGTATGCTACCGTTTTCCTTGGTTTGAGGCTGCAAAATAGAATGTGAGATGAGAAAAGAGTGGATAGGGTTAAATTGTGCCAGTAAAAGGTGAAAAATTAGTGCAAATAAGAACAACGAAAAAACATTGCTCAAAAATGCAATGTTCGCAAAAATGTAATCAGCAGTGGGATGGGTAGAGAAAAACGTGGGTATTGAGATAGAAAAAAAGAAATCACAATCGTATTTATAGAAGATTGAATAGTAGCGTATTGGTTTCACAGAGGATGAGGAAAAACGTGTAGGAATCTAGTGCTACATGGTAGAACGGTTGATTGGGCAGTGAAAAGTGAGTGGAAATCTTACTCCATTGGATGAGGAAAGTGATTGCCAAAGAGTGGTACTCTAATTTTACCAATCGACAGATCATCGGGAGAATGAGAGATGTTGATGAAAATTGCACAATAATGCACTCAGATATTAGTGCGGAGTTTCCCAGGAGGCTGCCCTTGGTTGAGCAATATGACACGGATGAATTGGATAACTGGAAGCAAATGTGCATCACAAAGTTTTTTTTCGTGTGCTTCGTAATATCAAAAAAGTGAAAAAGTAACATATTTCATAATCGCGTTTTGTCGAGAAAATATATCGATGATGTGTGCATTGTTTTAACATTCTGGCAACAGTTCAACCAACCGCAGATAATGAAGAAGCTTTAGCTTCGTCGTGCTGCTTTATTTATAATTTAGTTGCGAATATTTAGCAGCAGATGAAAGACGAGATGGGCAACATACAGTTTTAAAAATAATCCGGTGAAGCCAAGAAAAAGCACTCAGGCAACAGAGAGCGAAAATCTGCGCTCGAAAAAAAACGCCTGCTGTGAACCGTGCTGTGCGGGAAAACGAGCAGTGTGAGTGAAAAATCCCGCATTAGATCCGACAGTGAGTGAAAAATTAGAGAAAACAAATTATAACAGTGACAACAATAGTCTGATTAAGTCGCTAACGAATTTAATTCGTTGTCAAGCCAGTGAAATAATGAACCAAGGAGAACGAGGCATGGAAATCACATTCGTCTGACCACCGTTGTTAAGATTTTTTCTGCTTTTGCTTTAAAACAAGGCGTGAAAATCACACTCACCGTTACGTAATGCGTGTGTACGAGGGACACTTGGAGAAACATTCGAAAGCCTTAGGATGGTTTTCTGCAATTAGTTCGATTACGTGCTGGTAGAGCAGGGCATCAACGGGAATATCGTATATTCCCTTTGATCATTCCTTTTGAGCAAACGGTTCGACTCAACCACGTATCAGCGGGGATCTACTACAGTAGCAGGAAGAAAAACAACTCCGCGAAAGATTCTCTCTTCTTTGTCAAAAGAAGACAACGCGTGTGCATGTGTGAGTGAATAGTGATTGTTTTTGTTCATAATTCTACTTCACAAAGCATTTCCTTAGTATCCCGTATTTCGTAGCATTCAGTGTACACGGTGGTTCGTGCTTGGGCAAATAAAATCATCTGAGCAAGCTGGCTGCTCTAGCTGATTACTTCGAAGGTACGAAATGATTTTAAGCTTGTTTAAATTCTTACGTATGTTCACGACAGATAACCACACGCAATGCGTAGTACATCAACTTTTACACTCCGAATGAGAGAGGCGGAATTTCATTGATTGTGAGTTGTTAGTCAAAGTGAGCTCCACTGAGACGATTTCTTCCAGGGGATGCTCATCATTGAACAATCAATATCAAATCAACCACTTTTTTTATCTGGTCGCTAGCCCGTAGTCAGGATTTTGTTTCGGGAGCGGCTTTAAAATTATTGCACCTTTCATTCTGGTCCGATGAAATATTCTAAATATTCTAGTTGAAAACGAAAATCGAATTGAAATGCCTTTTAACATTGTTTTTTAAAGAGCGTTGGAAGTAGAAATCGCTGTTAATTGATCGGTAGATGGGTCTTGCACGGTATTATTAATTATTATTAATTGAATTAAATTAATCATTCTACTCATTTTATGAATTGGGTAGCTTGATTCATTTTGTTTGCGTTATTATTTTTTTAATCATTCGTTTTATTGGTGTTCTATGATTTATTCAGTATATTCGAGGTTTTATTCGCGCAGTACTAAAAACTGTGTCACACCTCTAGTTTTGTGCCTACGTCGCATGATAAAAGAAATCTCTAACGGGAAAACAAAGCGGTATGTGTACTGAATAATTCAAAAAAATAAATAAATCGGGCCAATACTTTTATGAAAAGTTTTCCTCGGCAGCAGTATCTAACAGCAATGTAATCAATTACGTTTCAGGTTGTCAGTGTTTTTTGCTGGTCTTCAAAATTCAAATTTAAAAGTCGAATCATGCAAATTCAAAACCTATTTAATAGATATTTTGCAATTACATTTTTTTAAACGTAAAATTTTTACAATATTGAACTACTATAGCTGGTGATTTTATCATTTAAGAATTATATAATAACAAAAAATCCATATAATAACAAATAATCCAGATTCAAATGTAATAATCCAGATTGAAATGCAATTTAAAACATTCAATTAACGGAAAATTAGCAATATTTGGAATCAAGATATGTTTCAATTTTCGTCCCTCTAAATTTTATATTCACCCCTTGCTCAATTGATTCGTCCCCATGCTCTCACGCATAATTTCATGAATTCTATCTTTGCAATGTCACAGAGTAGATAATAGAGAAAATATTAGACAAATCCAGGTTATATTTTCAATACTAGCGCTTGTATGTATAGATCTAGTCATGGTTTTCGATTGAAAATAGCTCTTTTCCCAAGGTAAACAACTCTAAAACGGGCAAAAAAAATCCATAACTAAATGAAGTTACTAGAAAAATACTCTAAATGCTTGAAAAATCAGGACTTCTACCAAAATAGTTACAGTAAAGATTGGCTGATTTTACCATGAAACGCATTTAGAAACTGTTTTCGTATTTGTACAGGATTAAAAACTTATTTGCTTTCGGGTTTGCAGCAGGTGCAACAGACACGTCAATTAATAGATATAGCATACGTTTTAAAAATTATTTTCGAATCATCAGCTGATATTCTTTTTGTAAATCGTGTATGAAACACAAAAGCATTTTGTTCAAATATTTCGAATATTTCCAAACTGACTTCAGATACTCACTTATATTAATCACTGACAGAAACTCCGTTGTATTTGTTTTTAATAATCTACTACTTTTAACATACATAACATACTTTTCATACGAATTAATTTTTGTCTTTAGGAACATGGGGCTATTAGAACGCGATTTCTCAGAAAATCGTAAGACTTTCTGACTGTCGTACATATTTGTGGAAGCGCCATTTTGAAACATTAATGTTGACAGCTGAATCTCATTCTTCAGTTTTTTAGAAAAGTGATACAGCGTGTTTTTTAAATAACAAAATCGTGATTAAAGTAGCCAATAAAAGTGAAGAAAATACAGGTAAGCATTTTGGAAAAGCTTGAGGCTCCTATTTTATTGGAATGATTTTTGTTTGTTGATATTTTCAAAACGATCACTGCTTTTGTGCGAAATGAGCGTATGGGTAACCCCGGACCGCCAATTTCATCAACAACCGTTCAGCGGCATGCGCCGGCGCGTGCGATTGCGTAGCCACAACAAAGAAAATACATGAGACGCCAATCGACAGCTATAACTACCCAGATTTATTTTTTCACACTTTTTTGCCTCTTAAGTAGTTTCTCCAATAATGATTTCATAGGTAAACCAATCCATTATAAACAAAATTTCAAAAATTGACAGTCTAAATTGCTCTGTAGGTCCGAATTACCCGTACTTTGTAAAAGGATGGACAAAC
This sequence comes from Topomyia yanbarensis, assembly GCF_030247195.1. Classification (NCBI taxonomy): domain Eukaryota; kingdom Metazoa; phylum Arthropoda; class Insecta; order Diptera; family Culicidae; genus Topomyia; species Topomyia yanbarensis. Next base: position 289,989,695 of record NC_080672.1, read on the forward strand.
GAAGAGTTTTGCAAATCGTCGCCTAGCGCTACTATGGTGTGATATTAATGAACATTTTTAGCTCCAAAAGGTAGCTGAGGTTTCAAACTAACAATTAGGATCGATAAATTCTTTCAAATCTACATTTTAAAAAATACTATTGAAGTAGTCTTATGAATTGTAAATAACATATTTTTGAAATCGAGTGCAACTGCGCTGGATTCGAATATATGTAGACACGCTAAGGGACCATTCATAAATTACGTAACGCTTTTAGGGGGGGTACGACAAGTTGTGACATAGGGGGGAGGGGGTGTTAACTAGATCGTTACGTAACATGTTTCCATCGAAGAACAATTTTTTTTCTTGAAATTTGTTACGTAACAGGGGAGGGGGGATGGGAAAATTTGTGACAATTTGTTACATAGGGGGAGGGGGGAGTCAATTTTGGGCAATTTTTGCGTTACGTAATTAATGAATGGTCCCTAATCAACATGCAAACATTGAAAGATCGTCGTGATCAATTGATTAATTAAATCAATTCGTTTCACGCAAAGTTCTAAAAAATCACAAAACAGTATTTTCTTTTCACGCTGAAACACTTAATACATAACAAACATCCAAACGAATCCATGTTAAAGGAATAGTGAAAAAGTGAAAGTTCATTTGTTTTCTCCGATGTTGGATATCTCTCCTATCATTATCTTTGCTTTTAATCAGTGGCAATTGTTGGCAAATTGTTTTACGTTTGTCGTAGTCACGTGAAATGCAATTTAAACGCGGACATTTTTTTAATACTTAGTACTAAAATAACCACATGTACGGTCACCTATGAGGTACCTGCCTTACCCTCAGCTTCCCTACGACTGCAAATAATACATACAATGTCCTTCTGTTGGTCGAAAACCTGCTAAACGAATGTAGGTCACAGATGTGCAAGTGTAACTTTGGCAAATAGGCTAACTCGTCTGAGCGTGTCCTTTGCCAGTCCGGGCATGAGGACACTGATGCTGGCGACAGCATCAGTGTGATATACTGTCGTTTTGTAGTGGTGATCTCATACCTACTACTGAGCGATAATCGCAGTATTTGCTGCTGCTGTAGCGGCTATTGTGTTGCCAATGAGCGCATATAAAGTTACAGGATTCCTCTCGCTGGTGGGGGGTCTATGAACAAATTGGATTTTTCAAAACCATGGGGCCGTGTGAACTCTTGCATGAGCTGTGAATAAGCACAAAGAGAACAAGGAATCAATTTGTAAACCTTCTAACACTGATGCCGAATAAATTCTGCGCTTGTGGTTGCTCGAGCCTTCATATTCTATTGCTAGTGATAAAAACGATTTGAACAAATTGACACTGTCAAGTCATTTGATTGTGGGATTAATTCGGAAAATGAAATCTATCTCTACCTAGTTAATTTTTAAAACTGTAATATTGAGCAGTATCATAAAGTCTACCATAGTTAATTTTTTTAGAACAACTTAAGACAATACTCTTTCTTTTGGTTAAAATATCGATTCTTCTGAAATTAATGATATAGAAATAATGGTTTCACTGCTTTTGAAATAGGTTGCACATTAAACCTGAATAGAAGGTCCTGCAACGCACTTAAATCTTTAAACGTGATTTACTCAAAACTACATTTTTGAAATTGGTGCACATGCTCCTGAGATGCTTCAAATCATAAATTTCTAGATGTATTATCATCATAGATTCTTGACGTTTAATTTATAAATTTATAGGCAGAAAAAAAACAATTATTACCTCTAATGAAAAATTATGTCACTAAAACGTTGTTCTTGCCAGATTCAATCATTACGCTAAGGATACGATTGCATGATATGAACAGAAATTAAAGTTGAAAAGATTATTGCAAGGCATCAAAAGAAAAGTGAGAACGAACACATATAAAGTAATACAAAATAAAAGTCAAGGCTGCGTTTCGACTTCGTCTCATCAGAAGCCTACACTAACTTATTGTCGAAATAAATTAGCACAGGTTTGACGCTAAATCCCTAAAACGGAAACACACTTGGTGTTTCAATCGAACGACTGGTCAAATCCCTATTGTGGTATTTTTATAATCATTCATTAAACGTAGATTGCACTTGTAGCGTGCTATAAAACTTTAATTGTTAATGGGGGCATGATGTCCCATCCGAGCAGAAGTTCTCTTTATGCCGATGAGACGCAGTGAAGCTGAAACTTACTTTTGCTTAGCAGGACAATGCGAAAGCACTATGCTATATTTTCCCCTTAGGGGAAAATTTGGGTAAGCACCAAAATTTCTCTCCAGGGCGAAGGCACAAATCCTAACTTGAAGTCATGGCCGCACCGAAAAAAATCCGTTCATAAGTTCATGAAAACAATATCACGATTTCGTGAACTGAATGATTTACGAAAATCGTGACCAAGTTCCTGAAATTGTGAATAATAAACAAAAAACTAGTTCGCGTCAAATATATACATGGCGTTACCTTCGAAAGTTTGGTAAGGTTACTGTGGTTGTTCCCTGAACATGTTTAGTTTTTACTGTAATTCTTGTTCACGATTTGAGAATACTTATACGACATTTTAACAATGTTCATGGTTGCAGGAGCTTATTCGTGATTTTTGTGATTACTCATCTAGTTACCGTGATATTTTATTCATGAGTTTGCTATCGGATTTTTTTCTTTCAGAGTGAAGTAATTTATGGTCACGATTGCAGGATCTTAGTCACGATTTTCGTAATTTCTATTTCGTGGTATTCTAGTTATATTCACGATTACAGGATTTTTATAATTTCTTTTCACGTTATTGTGATCACGAGTAGAGTCATTTATGTTCATGAATTCAGGATCTTATTTTTAATATTCTAATCACGTGTAATGTGTTTTATATTCATGATTTGATGGCCACGATTTTCGTAATTTTTACTCATGTTATCTTGATGTTTATGTCACGAGTAGAGTGGTTTATATTCATGATTTCAGGATTTTAGTCACTATTTTTGATATTTTGTCACGAACAGTATGATTTATGTTCTTGATTTTAGGATCTTAGTCACAATTTTCGTAATTTATTTGCACGTTATCGTGATATTTTAGTGATGTAACTGATGTTCATGACATCAGCAGTTTTATTATGATATTCATAATTTCTCTTCGCCTTATCGTGATCTGTTATTTTCTGGTTATTATCGGTTTTTAAACTACATGACGAACACGATTTTTGGCTCTATAATGTATTTTTGGTGTTCAGCGCAGTTTTCTTTTTCGGTCGAGACATCACACTGAACCTTATCAAATGAATAATGATATTCTAGCTTCTAATAGTTTTCTTATGTCTACTGCTCGTGCCTCTAACTGGTCTCTAGCAGCTGGACATATATGACATTTCATGGAATGTTGCATGGAATGCTTCTACCAATAATACTCTAGATTTTGTGAAATAGTTCCTGTGAAAATTTCATTACCATGTTGCATAAAATTGAAAATGATTAGGAATATCTTCTAAATATCACAAGCATGCAAGATAAATCCTATCTCAAGTACTGGGAATCATGAACTAGTTCACAAACTTATTTTTTTCAATTCGTTTATTTGACACGGCTCGTTGCGTGAGCTTAAAGGAGCCGTGGGTCTTTTATATATTTACAGGAAAATAAATAATAAAAAATAACATTTTAATGTGATTCCATTGAATCCTTCACACGCAATTTACCTTTGCGAGCGGAGATTCGTTTCCTAGGCGGCGGAGCATGTCCGGCGTCGCCTGACAACACCTGAGGATCATTCGTTTCACAAACTTATGTATAATATTTCATGATTCTGTGGAATATTTTACGTGCACGAATGGTAACTGGTCAGTCTTGACTATTGTACTAGGAATCATGAACTAGTTCACGAGAACATGAAAACATCTGATGATTTCATGAACTATTTCATGAGCACAAATAGGATGTCGTGGCTATTATACTAGAAATCATGAACCAGTTCACGAATACATGAATAATATTTCATGATTTCGTGAACTATTTCACGGCCACGAATGGTAAGTCGGCACTATTATACTAGGAATCATGAACCAGTTCACGAATACATGAATAATATTTGATGATTTTGTTAACTGTTTCTCGAGCACGGATATTGGATCGTGACTAATATATTAAGAATCATGAATTACTTCACGAGGATTGTATGGATTCATGAATAAAAGAGAGAAAGTATCCTGGCTGATTTGATTTTGTGAACAAATGTTCCTAAATCTATGAATACAATTATAAGTCAACCTTTGGTTTTATGAATAATGTTCTTAAAGTTGTTGTACTATTCATGTACATAAAATCGATTTGGTAATGACATGACACTTAATTTCACAAAGCCAAAACAAATATTTCCACTAATAAAAGCGTTACTGAAGGGAAATTGAACATAAGTGTAAAAGCCATGATTAATGTTCATGGTCATGTTCTCGTAACGTAAAGCTTGGTTGTTCCAGAATTCATGGCTCTTTATTCACGATTTTGGGATAATAACAGAATAATAACATTTAATTAAGAAATGGCACATCTTTGTTTTAGTGCGAGCGGCCTTTATACACCGACAAACTACAAACAACTGATGAGCTAGAGGCATACGTTGAACACGGAATTTCTCCTATTATTTTCGAAAGACCAAAAATTGGACAGACCGAACGAGATTTGTAAAACGTAAACGCGGTGGACATCAATTGGAAATTATTTTTAACTTTAAATTGCGTGCGAATGGTAAGTCGGCTTGAATATTGAAAAACCCAAACCCAACCCGAAATTTTAAAATTTGAAAAACCCGAACCCTACCCGAGCCCGAATATTTTAAAATTGAAAACCCCGAATCCGACCCGAGCCCACGATTGTCGTAATTTCTAATCACGTGATCATGATAGTTTAGTCATAAGTTTACAATCGGATTTTTCTGGCAGAATTCTGCGATTTATGTTCATGATTTCAGGATTTTGTCACGATTTTGGTAACTTATGTTCACGATATCGTAATATTTTAGACTTTTTCTGTCAGAGTACCGAGATTTATATTCAGGATTTCAAGATCCTAGTCAAGATTTTCGTCTTCACGTTATCGATTCGCGATTTCTCTGACAGAAGAATGTGATTCATGTTCATGATTTCATGAAAGTGAAAATGATTTAGAATGTCTTCCAAATATCACAAATACGCAAGATAGATCGTGAGTGTTGTACTATAAATCAAAAACCAATTCACAAGTCCATTAATAATATTTTATAACTTTGTGATCAGTCGACTACAACGTAGCTTTGTGGAGAGAAAGCTGGCCTTTTCAGTAGGATACTCCCGAAATACATTCCTCAAATCGAATAAAATTATTTCTTGCATCACGAATTATCGATATCTTGATACGGTGTTCTATCAGCCCTGAAAAAAATAAAAAAATTTCAGGTATTTATTGTTGGCGTGTCGACGTCTCGGTCGAACAAAACCCTTTTGCGCACCGAGGCGCTGAACGAGACCATTATATTCGATATGTGGAGGTAATATAAAATTTGACCGTTCCGAACTGTTTCACATGATTGTATAGAATACATTAGTGAAAAAAGGATTTTATGATCAGACTTCCGCAAAAGTCATAGTTCCAAGCAAATTTAGCGAATATATTATAATCATAGGCCAAGTTCTTTCGTTTCCCTACAACATGAAACTAGTTGTGCTAAAGTCGGACCAAAATCAAAAGATCAACATGCTTTTGTAGTAAACATAGAATTTGTGGTTTAGGAAATGAAAATCACTAAAAAGTCCGGACATTGCTACGTTTAAACTGCTGTTAAAAATCGTGTTCTTATCCGATGATGATACCATGTTGAATATGTATCATTTAATACATGAGAAGATTTAGGAAAATATCAATATTTTAAACATAATTTTTTGAGATTTTGTCCGACCTCCAACCACGGTGCGAATAATAATGGTTGGTTTGGAATCGTACAATATAATTTTTTCTTATGAGTTATTTGGAAATTAATTCACTTAAAAATAACTATAGAGATCAATTCACTATATGATCCCTGCAACTTGTTTCGGTTCAAAGTATCACCCAAAAATCAATTTCGCTTTGATTTGGGTCGTAGAACTATTATTCTATGGTAATATTTTTATTGCGTACGGTATATTCATTTCGCGCAATGTAGCTATTATACCACACCATGGATCTCCATCACAACTTGGCGTTCAGTTTTAAATCCTTAAATCGTGCCTCGCGTCACTGTGTGTGCATAACATTCGCGATGAACTATATATAAATCAAAATCTCCTTTTAATTGCACTTGTGAATTAGTGATGTACATAGGCGAAACTGCGCATTAGATTTGCAATTTTATGAGAATATCCGTACCTCAGCTGTTACTCTGCCTGTCTCCTTTTTCAAGCGGAAATTGACCGTCCGAGTCCGCCTTGCTGCGTCTATAGCTGTGTCCACATTAAATTGATGATGATACATCATAACTTGCTGACACAATTTTAGTGTTTCAGTCACAATCGTTGTGGTTGCCAGCTTCCATTGTGCAATTAATGGTGTGCGAATAAACAAGTGAATGAATTTACAATTTTTAAGTGGCTATGTTGAAATATTTAACAACGTTCTAGCCTCCATGCGTGCGTCGTAGTACATGTCCCAGAGGCCAATTAATGTGGCCATGCTCGACTGCCCTAACAACAAACTAGCCCTAATTCGTTTCACTCAATAGAAAATTCAAAGCAGCGGTGATGTCCTCCCGAATTCGTTCGCAAAAAGGACCGCTTTGAAGCGTGCTTTTTTCGTTCGGAGAACTACTTGGTTGGTTGCATTTTTATTCACTTAGGGCAGTGTCCCCGGTTGTGGGCTACCTGCCATTTTTTGCTGTGTCCATTGTGCTAGCGTTGTGAAACTTTGCACAGCGTCACTTCTCAACACTAACTAGTTTTTGTTAAGAAGTAACGCTGTGACATCGATTAGCATTTTCTGTGTTGAGCACGGTGTTGAACGAATAACAGACAAATTATTTTCCAACATAAAGTTATTAATTTTTTCCCGAAACATCATTAAAAGATGGTGAGCGAAATAGACATAAACTATGTGTGAGAGGTGTAGTTTATCGCACAGAATTTTTTTTAAATCATGTAATGATCAAATTCCCGGCCGCTTTGTGTATCCAATTGACATATGATGCCGAAGAAAGTGCCGACAACACCACCGACTGAACGAGCAAACAAAAAGTCATCATAGAGAAGTTCATCTTTTGAAGAAAATGATGTTTGTATTATTCGCATGGGTAAAATGCTAAACAAATGTTCTAAAAAAAATTCAATTGCCTGGAACATGAAAGCGACCAGTACATTTGAAATGTGCAAATATGAACAACAGTTATTTCATTCGGAGACGGAAAAAAGTTGAAAATCACTATGCTAGACTCATTGTCCAGTCTCCCTGCTTTGATTATCTAGTTTGTCCGGGGCTCTTGATTGAATGTTCTATTTTTTGTTCCTACTTACGCTAGCCGACTCATTAGCTGTCGAAATGTTTTCGTTACAGCAAGAATTAAAACCAAATCGATGTTATAACTACATTTTACTAGAACTCTACCCAATAACAAATGATACGGTTCAGCATAATTATTTTCTGTTATTTTAATGCTTTTTACTCACTAATTATCGCATATGAACGCACTGCCTTTATCATTCAAATAAAAAAATCAAAACATAACATTGCTCATCAAATTGATTGTGAATGTGCTCATCTCTATCTGTTTTCTTTCTTTTCTCTTCTCTTGTTTCCATCTCGGTTGCAGATATTTTCCTTTCATTAACCAGTAAGAAAAATACTACTAGCAAAAGCAAGCAAAAGAAAAGCAAGAAAAGCAAACGCTCGCAGAACATGAGTACAGGTCCCGCACAAGTCGCTGTCGTTTTACCAAATAACAACAACAACAACAGCAGCAGCGTTGTCATCGGCACACCACCCGCCTCCATCAGCACCATCACCTCAGCACCACCATCATCCGCAGCCAATTCCGCATCCGGTCAGGCTTACTCGTCACTGCCGCCGTTACCAACACAGCCGACGGCATCGTCGTCGCCGTCGGTGCTGGCATCGGCATCGATCTCTACTACTACTACTAACAACAACAACAACATCAACAACAACGGTGGAAATAACAGTAGCAGTAACTGTAGCAATAACATGGCAACCCTAGCGACGATCGGGCTGACGACGATGCCGGCGGCGGTGATGGTCAATTCAGTGTCGCAAGTGCCGCCAGCTGCAACTGTCGCTAGTACAAATGCCGTCACCGCACCGCTGCAGAAGGAACTTCCCACGGATTCCACGGTGGTGGAATCGATGAACCGACAGAATAGTCTGGGTGGCCGCCAACGGGTATGTGTGCACTGTTGCTTTTTGTGTGCTTTATTTGTTGTATACTTTCAATCGGATGTGACCCACAATGGTAGTTTTATTGTTTCATTTAACAGAACAATAGTTGATATATTGATTTAATTTAAATATGTTCCTCTAAGGCGTTTTTTATTTCAACAAGTGTTAAGGGAATTTGGGGGTCCGATACATACATATTTTGAACTTTAGTATAAAAGCCAACATTTGGTATTACATAAATATGAAGTTAAATATTGTGTGGTGACATATTGTAGCAGGTTCTCAGGTTGTTGTATTAAACAGAGCCTGCTTGGGTTTGGCTGTTTTTATATGGTTGTATTAAACGGATTTGATTGTTTTTTAAATGATACTGGCAACTGAACTTAAATGATACTGGAAACATAACTCGTTCTGATTTAATTAAAATAGGGATACTATTACCTAATTTATTTTAGCAATACAACACATTAGCTAGACTAGTGTCTGTTATGTTTGTTCATTGCATACACTTAAATGCAAGCTCAGTATTTTATTGAACGTTATTGAAAAGGGGTTATCATTTTATTTTTCAAAAAATGGAACCAAAGTTCCATTGTTTTATTTAAAAGTAAAACTTGAGAATAGCACATTGTCAATGTGCATCTCATCTATCTTGAACAGTATTCACTTAAAACTTAAACTTAAAAAAATATATATATCCTGATATTGTCAGCATAATAAAGCCTGATCAAATCGGGCCATCACTGTATTTGCTCTTAAATGTAATCGACGGGACGCGGATCTGATGGCAATAAGGTTATCCGCATGTCTCAGAGGCTAGTCGACTTATATGCGAATTCCAATCAGGAAAGATGTTTTGTGCAATTTTCCAGTATGCGTAGAATCGAGTGCAAAGCCTGACAAATAGAAGATCAAGTTCGACAACAAATAGTACCAACAAGGCTGTACTTTTCAATCGAGATATTCAAATATATTCCCAAAAAAACAATATAGAACGAAAAAAATCAACCCTTGTTTCCAAAGGAAACCATCAACAGTACACCCCGGAGGACAATGTACTCAACAAATATAACAAAGTAGAACTGGAATGAAAATGGAAAGGTAAACATTACACGAAATTGATTATTCACGAGTCTCACCTATGTGCACCTTATGGTCGGCATAAGTACTGACGGTTTGAACAGCTCTGTCAGCAAGCATGGTTTCGGATGGAAAACCGACGCCAGTTGATGAAAGTAAACCAACATCGGGGCTCCTTTTGGTTGATGGTTGCACTATGGCCGTTTTCCATACATGCTAGCAATCAAATATATTTAACTCGGTTCTTCGAACTTTTTACATTTCTTACAAAAGAAATGTATAGGATTCGCTCAAACTTTGAAAACTTTTTCCGAGGCCCAGAAGGCCGAGAGTCATATACCAATTAACTCAGCTCAACAAGTTGGGACAATGTCTGTAATCCAAAACTTCTAGTGAAAAATTAGTGTGAAATGGTATTAATTGGGGCTTTCGATTCGAATTTTCGTTGCACTCATACAGAAGAATTTCGTCATTCTCAGGGCGTTTTGAAATTCTCACAAAAAATTTTTTTGATCGATATGACTAAAATCATATTTACTTGCAAAAAATTAAGACTTGTCTTACAAGAATGTCGCATGCTTTTCCAAGACTTTAAATACTTATTCTGATAGTTTCAACCATTTTTTTCATAGTACTTTTTTGTATACGACTCATTAATCCATATCGTCGGATCGAGCATTCCGAACGAAAACAATTCGCATAAGGATGACTGGAAAGAGACTACATTATAATCGACTGTATGGACGGCTTTGTGCTATCAACGAAAAACTTCCCATAGTGCGTAGACCATTTGACGGAAAATAAATATTTTTGTTTCAGAAATCTTAGACCAAAAAGACATCTTTGAACAACAAAACAAGTTGAACGTTCCAGCATCCAGATAAAGTAGAAACACAAGATAATCTCAAACGACGCCGCCAGGAGAAGAAGAACGAAAACAAAAAGGTGACAATAGAAAAGAATGGAAACACTGGAAAATTCATTGTAGATTAATAGCCCATTCTTCAAATAATGGGATTTTCATGAACATATCAAAAATTGCTGAAACAACGGTTCTCAAATCCGTCTAGCTAGATTTAATTATTTATTTTACATTTTTCTTCTAAATTTCATTCCATATACTAATTTTTCGGTTCATTTCATGGATTTTATTAGTTTTGTATGTTCTAGTTCATAGTTTTCTTTTACCTATTTTGAATATTTGACTAATTTTAAATATATGATCATTTCATTTTAATCATTTGAGTTCCTTATATCCATTTCATCCATTTTATTTGTTTCATTCTTTGGATTCATTCTAATCAGTTTATTCATATCATGCGTTTAACTTATTTTATTCACTGTTTCCATTTATTCTATTCCTGTTTTCCAACCTAGCAGCAATTGAGGTTTTATAATAATTTTATAGCTACTCATAAAACTTAGATTGCACTTGTAGCGTAGTATAAAACTTCAATTGATGCGTGGGTAGATTATGCAATTTACCCGAGCAAAATCTCATGGGTTCCGACACCATACAACCCCTTGAAAAGACCATGAATATGGTCCGTGCCAAGTTTCACAACCACCAAAATACCATCAAATGATCTCAAGAAACCATAAATACACCAAAATATGGTTTTTATATGGGATTTACCGGACCATGCTGATGATGTTTTCATGGGTTGACCCCATTTAAAACACTATCAAAACACCATGCAGTGAGGGTAAAATTGAACAATGACCATGGGGGTATTATGGGCTTTTCGTTAGCCCGGGTATTCAGTTTCGTTATATTAACTATCTTACTATTTTTTCGGTCATTGATTTCAATCGTTTCATACAAATTACTAATTTGGCACAATTCCATCAATTTCATTATTTTTATAACTTTTTTAATATTATAAAATTTCTCATTAAAGGAAGGAAATACTTAGTTCTGCGATAAGAACTATATACTAAAGAAAATGTTGTGGCAAAGACAAAGTTTATGTTCAAAAATTTAATCACCAAAAACATTTTTTTTTAAATTTTTGTTTTTGTTAATAAGATTCTTAAAAAAAGAAATATTTTAAATGTCATCTTGGAGAGCTAAGGAGTAAAAGGGTTTTTGTAACAAAAAATGTATGCGTGTTTCTATATTTCATATTAATCTGCAAACAAAACTATAATTTAATGGCCGAATATGATGCTGAATGCCAAAATCCATTTAACGAAAATCTTCCAAATCGTGATGGTTTTTTAAGTATTTGGAATTTTGTTTCAAGAAACACAATTAACTCGTTAAATTATATCCTTTTTTAAGTTACTCGTGTTTCTCTATCATGAACTATCAACAATCAAATGTTTATCATTTTAAACACGAAAAAGTTTTTTTAGCGTGTTTTAATTATGCAGAAGCTATTAAGAAGAAAGTTTTCCTAACAAAAACATTTAACATATTTTTGTAATTCATACTATTTGCAGTCAAAAGTACAATTTTCTTATTGAATATGAGTCCAAATGCCATTACAAGCCAAAATGTTCGTAAACAAAATTTCCTAAAATGTAGCTGAGTTTGTTGTTGTTGGGAAATCTTTCTTATTGATAGCTTCTGCATGAGTCAAATACACTAAAAAATCTTTTTAGTGTTTAATATGATAAACATGTCACAACATTTTTGGCAGAGTATATATTTTCGCGCAGAACTATTTATTCCCTTTAACTTATTCTTAGATGGTTTTGCTGTTCAAAATACGGTAAGCGAAGGTTTTTAAATCTAATGCAAAAATTTTTCTGTCGTTTTGAAAAATGATCTCATTGACTGTGGAAAATGTTTAGCCATGCCGCCAAAACGTGTAAAGAATCGAAGATGGACATGGATAGCACAAACATGGTATACGTCTGTTGTTCGGCATATTTGCCGCATAATGAATCATCTGATAATTTCAAAAGGGTTGATCATACAACTGCCCGCCACATAATTTCACAACTCAGATATCAGTCTCAGAGGCACTGAATTGATGGAATTCTTCAGCTTTACAAATCTGCATATACTCGATTAAAAAATTTTGCAGGTTGCTGTCAAAGCATTATTTTTTCAGGCGTAGTCCATGATACGTTGAATGGGTATTGACGACGAAGGTTCCTCGATGCTGGGAGTGGTTCCGTAATATCACAAGGTTGCCGGAGCCCAGCCTAGGCCCAATTAGTCTTGCACTAAATTCAAACTCTCATGAGTTTTTAATGTTTCTGGGTGCGCTGGAAACTCCTTGTTTGATTTGACACCTGAAGCAGTTCGACTTTGAGCAAGAGCTACCTTGAGCTGTTATATTGGGCGGCCTCTCAAGAGAATAATTTGATCTCATTTGCCTGTTGTTTTCAAGAAGAGTGAAATATTGACCCTCTTCCTGAGCGAAGAGAGCATAATGATTTGTCATGGTGTGCAATATGCTCTTTTTAGAATATCTGCAAAAGATTTCTTAAAGCGTCTTTTAGGAGAATGCTACAGATCTCTCGGATTTTATTTGCAAACGGACCAGAGAAATTGATCATATATACTCTCCCCACAATAGTCTTAGTTTTCAGCATTCCCAATACAAGAGTCATCTTAATGGTTCTCTGCGCAATTCTCACACGGATCTTTATTACCGATCTTTATTATAGTGGCTCATTTGCTTGTGATTAGTAAAATGCTGCAATGGATGACAAGCGGTATAAACACCCGAACAGGTGGACGACTCTTATCGAAGGAGACGCAATTAAACACCGAAACTCACCCGACACGAGTTTGAAGGGGCACACAATTTTGTCCCGTCCAATGTGATTGCCTTTCAAAAATCTTCGCTCAATTGAGCAAAGTGACCTTGAAACAGCCAACCCTGTTCCTCAGTAGATCTACACAAGACAAATTTGAATCGGTGACCGCGGCATCGATCTCAACTTTGTGAGCGGACATGTAGACGCGGTAGTCCTGCATACAAGCCGAATCGCCACAAACGTCATTTGCTTGCTTTGGACAGAATATCACAATTTTGAGCTTATCTGGATGAACTTTCGAAATATCCGTAATATTTTTACGTCAGTTTTTCCGAAATCTTTAGAATGCTTAGTAGATCCGAAAAAATCTCAGATATGGCCCGAACGAATTCAATGTGTGTTTTTAAAGTCTCCGAGATGACTTGTTCGACATTCATTTTACCATTAACTGGGTCTTTTTAGGAGTTTTTTTATGCACAGCTTACAGCCCGTCACAAAGTGAAAACTTAAAAAAATTCGAAAGCAGAGACAGGTTTTACGGAAGATCTCATAAACTCAAGTCAGAGGGGAGCAATGCAAACATATCTTTACTCGATTTATGACTCGATGCTATCATTTTTTTAGTGCCATAAAGCATGCGTGAAAGCCTTCATAGATCATAGAAGCATTATTGTTTCCTTCTCGTGGTAATGTCTGGGACATAATCGGAATGTTATGACGGCACTTGGACTGAAAAATCAAGTAAAATGATATGCACTATAATCTACAATCCACAGACCAGCTTCAGCTCTTAAAAACTGTTGTTAATGATCATCCCAGTTGAGATCCGATTAATTCATTCGAGAAATGAACGAACAGCATGCAGGAATTTGTAGACCATTAAGTTCACTCGTGTTTTTAAAATACGGGCAAACTTTATGTGAATGTACTGATATGTACAACTGCATACTTTACACTTTGAAAGCTGGAACCTTCCGCCTTCGGCGGTTATTAGAAACAGAAGAGAGATATATGTGGTTATGAATTTTGCACGCAAATATTGAAGTCATCAATGACATCTGACCTGACATCAAATGTTTGGCCTGCGGTAAAGCGATGTGTAGGCAAAACGGTTTTAAACGTAGTTGGATTCAATGTTCATCGTATGTCGTCCATAAACGACGCCAGTTCTAACAACTGCCTATACATATAAAAATAGGCGACTATCAAACACGAACAATCTTCGATGGATTTTTTTCGAAACCAGTTTTTAACAAAATTTTCAAGATCGGAAATAAATATAACGGTTGGTGAAGAAACAAATTTTCAGTTAAATTATTCGGATTGTTTAATGATAAATGCGATTAAATCATCTGCTCAGTAAAGCGATCTGTACGTACCATCTCCCGGAACAATCCACCGTCCGTTGGCCTAAAATACCTAGCGAACGAAGCATTTTTTCGAGAGATGTTGTTAAATCAGTTTCACAGTCTCTCAAAAAATACTCCGTCCGTTATCTTCAAACACCATACATCACGCATCGAAAGATTTTTTTGTATACATGTTTGCAAAAGTCACTTCGACTAGGCTGCATAATGTGGCCCCGAACTCCGAATGATATTACAAACAAATCTGTAGAGAACTTTTATTTTAAAGTTCTGTAGGTGCTCCATATTGATGGCATTGCCCAAAATAGGCTGAGAAATCTCGATTTTTCTCGTCGCTTGTTTTAAATCTTTCATACTTCGAAAACCTACGCAGGACTAAGTGTGGATAAGTTATAGAATATGTCAAAATAAGACTGTCATTTACATGTGCATACACATTAAATTATTGTTCGTAAGTTAAATTGAAAAAGAATGACAAAGTGAACAACAAAGGGGCGCAAAGCTGACGCTCCGCCAAGGGTGCAAGAAGACCACGCTACTGCTGTTCGAATAACACGAATAGATAAATGGTAAACAAACGATTGAGATAGTGAGTGGTTTCTTTGGTGGGTATATAAACAAACAAAGAAATTGCCAGGGCCGTAGCGTGTGGTTGGACAGGTCTCAGGGGGGCGCTGAAATCATGGCACGCTTTATAAAATCATAGGGGACACTAAAGTATTGTTCGAAAGCCGAACTGTAAAAGAAAGCCGACATAAACACCAAAGAGGCGCAAAACTAATACTGTAACCTGTGGAGTGTTGAAATCTTGATTTGATTTATAAACTAAGTGAGGTTAAGTGTTCCATTTCCATGAACGCACTAAATTATTGTTCGAAAGTCAAACTTAAAAAGAATAGGAAAGTAAACACCCAAGGGTCGCAAAACTGAGACTCCGCTAGACGACCATGCCCTGGGCTCTGAAAATTACATGCTAAAATTGTGACTGTGTTATGCGATTTATACCCGAATGGTACCCGGGCTCAATTATCTTCACAAATGATACTGGAGACAACGTCAACATCACTGCCGAGCAATATCGATTCATTGTCGAGGACTGGTTGCTTCCAAATGTTGTTCCACAAGATTTGAAGATCTTTTGTTTAAACAAGATGGGTATTAAGCCATACGGGCGTTGCAACAATCGAATTATTTACTACGATATTCGGTAATGCCGGTTGGTTGCCTCGTTTTTGCGATTAGACGCCTTTGGAATTATATTATGGTGTTACGTCAAGTCTATCGTCTACACCGACAATTAGCAAACAACTGATGAGCTAGAGGTCAACATTCAGTGAGTTATTCTCGAAAAAAGGCCAAATGGTTTTGCAAAACGTAGTCGCGTTTGAAATTTGACTAAAATTATATTAAAACATTAAATTGCAAGCCATACGCTACCAAAATAAACAAAAAAAATTGTTGGATACGATTGTTTGTGTTATATTTCTGATTGTGTGGAAATCCAAAGCCTCACTAGAATCGTTCCGGCGTGGTGATGGTAGACATTGGGATCGTCACCCTAGTTGCATTAGTCCAACTACACTCACCCGGCACACCATCTGCCGTCGACGGCAGAAGAAAGCAGCACAATTCGGCAGCAGTTAACCAGCAAACAAAGCACGGTACAGCGGGTAGGGTAAATCGGTTTCCGAACAGGGGCATACACACGTTTAAATCGCATTTGAGTTGCACAAATCTTTACTTTAGACCGAAATTTATTAAGCACAATTACTTTAACTTAAGGAATTAAACGCAATGCTGTTTATTACGGTTGCCAACATTTCAGTACGGTACAATTTTATTAAAACAATGATAATAAAAACCCTCTTTAGAAGAACCCCTTCATAAAATGCCGCAATTGTAAAGTTATTTGGATACTCGTCTGACGAAGATGAAGTACTCAATTGTCTTTTTGACACACACTTTCCAGGCTGCACGGATCAAGAACAGATGACTGCCCCTGATTTTTTTCAGATAGTTCTAGTTCTTGAAAAATTGCTTCTAGAATTATGACAACCGAAAAGAGCAAATGAATACATCTATTCGCATTTACTGTGCTAAACACAGTCTTAAAAAATCAACCGAAAAATGATTTTCCAAATTTTATTTCTGTAGATTTTTAAAATCATCGTAGTACGATGAGTACATTATGCATTAACTAAGCATTAGAAGATGTAGTTTATCACAGAAAAAATATTTTTGCGAAGTCATTGAATGGGTGAAAATTGTGATGCCGTTGGCAAAGCGTCATCATTTCCAGTCAAATGGCAAAAAGGCACTTTTTGTTTTCTCCCAAGAACATTGAAGGCGAAAACAAGAGAGTAAACGTCAAATTAAACGCCAAAGAAAACTCCGAAAAAACACCAACAATACCGCAGGCGAACGAGCAAACGAAAAGTCATCACAAAGAAGTTCATTTTCCGATGAAGATGATTTTTGTATCTTCTGTAGAATTAAATGTGACGCAAATTAACTAAAGACAATTCCATGTAGCCCCCTATGCGTAACAGTCATTTCAAATGTGTCTCTGGTGATTCCAATGGATGATTAAAATGTTGGATGATCCATCCAATACCATACCTTAAAATCAATAAGATTCTAAAAATGTGAATGTGCACTTATCAAATATGCAGCTTTTCGACGACCATAAATAAAATCCGAACAGGCGTCGAGTAATGGGAATTATTCAAAGCGTTTATCTTCCGATCGTGCATGTTGCGAAATAAAAAAAAAACATTAAAGTAGAATTATGATCTCATAGTGCAACATTCCCCAACTATTTTAAGTTCAAAAGACATATTCCTCATCGTAGATAAAGAAAAAAAAAACAAGCGTTCCCGCCATCGTTGGAACCGAGCAGCCATTATTGATTAATAAATTCCAACCGTGATTCCGTGACAGAAAGCGGTTAGCATTTTTCCGTTGGTTTACGGAGTCAGACGTTTATGTTACTTTTTCTGCTGTTCCTGCTGATGCGGGGAATTTCCCACGATTGAAAGACGATGCCTGCGGAATTGGAATGATTTTCCGCGCGCCGCCGTTGCCTACGCTTCAAGCGATAGAAAGCACAAAAGGACGCTTTTCGAGGCCTTGAAATGTCATGTACGGAAGTGTTGAAGAAGGTTACAAATATCTTTTATAAAGAACTACCGACACGTGCATGGCATCTATAATCACGTGCCTCTCCGTTGGACGTTCGAAGCGAAAATATCAATATGCTGCAGGTTGGTGTTAAATTGGAGTTTCCTACCAACGCATTTAGGTTCTTAGTTTTTGATTGCCAGCTTTCCGAGAAATAGTTCAACGAGTTTCGTAAATTATGACTCGATGGCTGGTAACATAGCCGGAACAAACTTTAAATGTCAATGCCAATACGTAGGAAGGCTTATAAGGAAAACCGCATTAAAATTTATTTATTAGCGATTTATATCTACTCGAATGAAATTGAGCAGAGTCTTTAATCGTTATACACGGTAGCTCTGACACTAGTATAGAAAAGTTCTGTGAATTAGTTTGTGTCAGGGGGTTAGGATATCTTTGTCATATTTTCTGACTGATTTTCAACAAAAAATTCTCTCAAATAGGAAAGCAAAATATATTGAGGATTTTTGCGTATGGCAAAACACACTTTAGTCTTGAATAAACGATTTCAATGGCTTGTGAAAACCACTATACCACTCCCCTCCGGGTTGAAGTCGTCAGAGAAAAAAATATGAAATGCTGTACCAAAAATTGGCACTCGCTCGATCATCGAAAATGAAATTTTTTTAAAGTGAACCCTGAGGCATATTGTTCGTTCATTTTGACAATTTTTGTATTTTTTACTAAAATTGTCAAAACGAACGAACAAGATACAGCCTGGTAGCCAAAATTCGAGCAAAATCGAAAATTCAACTATATCAAACTCAGCTGGTGCTCAGCTGAGCTTGGTGTAGTTTGTTTGAATAGAAAAAATAATATCCTATAAAAATTAAGGTAACTAGTAAATACGAAACTTCGTAGGAACTTTTTTCGGAGCGCGAACAAATCCAACCAAGCCAAAAACAAACGGAATGATTGCCCAACAACGCTAGTAAGGTGAAGGTCGCCGGACTAGCGAATGGCCTCATCCTTCTTCAATATCCCATCACCACCCACAAACTTGTATGAATAACTTTATCTACCGGTAAATACCGTTGGTGAAGGTCATCAGTTTCACGTTCCTGAAGTTCAAAACTTATTGATTTCTTTCTGTAGTTGTTCTATATCAGCAGACCGTGTAGCAAGCAGCAGAACCTTACTCGAATAAATTACAATTATCAGTGAATTTCACCACTGAAGATGCAAATTACGTATGCCGATTCGATGATACATGAAGAAAGAAAGTGACCTTCGAGAGAAGGAAATCGTTTAACAAAGCATTTCACAGAGAGTGGTAGGATTTAGCATATGGACGAAGTAGTATTCGCGATGCTGAGGATGAACAACATTATGCGTAATTTAAATAATAAAGTTGCGGTATGCTTTAGCAAAAGTATTCCGATCAATTATTTCAAACGGTTTGAAAACACTTTTTTCGTTATTTTATGTTATTTCAATACAATATTTAACCCTTGAGCACTCGCGCTGTTGTACTTTGGACAACACTTTGGCATTTTTCGTTATCATTTTGTTATAGTCATTTAACAATGCCAAACCACTATGTATTCCTCAGATTGCATGTTCTGGGCAAGATATAATCATTTTTGTGCACTGACATACCTCAAGTTCACCAAAAGAAAATCTGAAATAGTTCAATAAAACAAACTCAATGGAACGTGTGATATGAGGAGTTCGACCAAACAATATTCTGTTCAACATATCTCGCGATCTCGATCATGTAGAGGGTTACTTTCTTCGGCAAACTTGTTCAGAAGATCAAGTGCTACCATGTGGAAGATCAAATAGATGGAAATTAAAATTCTGCCGCTAGGTAGCGCCAGTGAGCATGTTATTTTTTCAGCTTACTGTATGTTAAGATCCAGATTTTTTAGAAAGTCAGTGTCTTCGACTTTGTACTTTGTTGTTAAGCAATTCAAAAATATGAGGGGGTATAACAAATATTTCACAATACTACCATTAGGTGGCGCTAGTGAGCATGTCAGTTAGTTGACGTAATGTATCTTAATTTCCTGCTTTTTAGCTGGTCTGTGCTTTCGGCAAAGTTGCTCACGAGATCGAAACCTTTAAGGTGGTATATCGAATAATTTTGGGTTCTTCCACTAGGAGTTGAAGCGCTAGTGAACCTGAACATGTCATTTTTCAACCTACTGTATCTCATATTTCTGACTCTTTGTAAGGTCGTTGTGTTGTCTTTTGTCTTCGAACTACAACCAAAAACGGTGAATCGATCATATTCCGCAAATAAGCTCACTAAAGGCGGCAGTCAGCTTTTTTCGTCCGCGTCCCTTATTACCTATTTTTGCTAGGTGATTCATCAACAGTGCCATCCTTGAAAATAAGCCACCTTGCTTATGCAACTTTTTCCGTTCTTTTTTTATTGCAAATAAGTAGTAGTCGTGATTCTATTATTTTCAAAATT
The DNA here is from genome assembly GCF_030247195.1 of Topomyia yanbarensis. Classification (NCBI taxonomy): domain Eukaryota; kingdom Metazoa; phylum Arthropoda; class Insecta; order Diptera; family Culicidae; genus Topomyia; species Topomyia yanbarensis. The sequence continues at coordinate 290,009,840 of NC_080672.1, forward strand.
GCACATATTTGATCGTATGTAATTTTAAATATTCATTGATTTGATAGCATTGTAAGGGAACACGTAACCGCTGGGTCATCACCCAATTGAGCTGACATTTCATTGGACTGAGCAAACTAATTTCTGTGTTTGTTTAGTGTTTATTTGGCCAATTAGGGAACAAAACCACAGAGCATTCAATATGCATAGGGAAAACGCATGGTCCTGTCTGAGTGGAATGATTGATTCAATCATGTATAAGGTTTGGGAATTGACAATTCGCGAGAAGGATTGAAAACCAGCTACCAGCTTTGCTTCGGTTCATATCGGCATGAAGAATGAATGTTTTATTGTCATATTCATTGGTTTGCTTTCAGCTCATTGAATCAAGTTAATATATTTAATATACTACACACACTGTAATATTAATAATATAATTATAATATAATTGCCATGTCAACCATATTTCATGAGCATAATAATATTATAGATTAATTGCGAATCGTATCTTTATTTCTTGTATCTTCTGCATTTTCTGGTTTTGGTACATTGTTGTTTCAATTTAGTAATTTAGTTTTTTTCTGCTTCCATGTCGTAAGAAGTGACAAAAACAGGACTCTCTATATTTTATCTCCCGCATCTTTTAGGCTTTCTAGTTTATTGTACTAAATTAGTAAATTGTCCAATTCATATTTTGCGGTTTAAATTGGTTTGGTAGAAAATTTTCGGTGCTTCTCTGAAACGGAGCGAGAGGATCGCAGCAACCGTCGGTGACGGAGGTGAATTTTTTTTCTCTGTCGCTATTATATCGGGATAAATTCTTTAAATAATTATGCGAGCAAGGTGAAAGTTGCAGTAAATCTCAGTGTTTGAATTCCAAAAATATAAGTGTTTGTGCAGTATATGAGTGTGTTTTGTTATTTCAGCGGACAAGAAACTGAAGCAGAAATCAGATGAGTATCTGGATATTCTTGTATTATTTTTCATGTTAAAAACGACCCATGTCGAATTCATTTTCTAAGTAACGGTAACGGTGCACTGATGGATGGATACGAGGAGATGTTTTAGGTTTCTTATATAATTTTCGTTTTTACCTGGTGCTACACTACACGGTCATTAGTACATACCTTCCGTATATTGAGTTTTTCCTGTAAGAATTGAGCTGTAATGAAGCAATTGGGCATTTTCTTTCTCATTTTTTCTTCTAACGGGTGGTAATAAAATATTACATATATTTTTTTGTTTCATTAGTATACTACCCATGATTCCGTTTTCTATGGGATTTCCTATCTTTATTGGACACACTTGCGATCATGGGCAGTATAGGAATAGTTTAGTTTTATCCAGAGCGAGTAAAGGCGCTATAACCTGGGCTTATTAGCCAGGGCAAGGTGTAAATACCTCTGTCCCAGCCAAAGGACCAAAGGAGTGACATTAACCTTCTTAGCAAAGTCACTCCCAACGATTTATTATATCCCCTTCAAACTGAAACGGTCGGTACGGTTGTCCTCGTTTCTTCCTCCTTTAAGATTCAAAACAATTCGTTAATTAAATTAGTGCAGTGTTTTCCAGGATGCTTTTCAATACTGGCTGTGTAAGGGTTAGAATAGAATAGAAATTAGAAAATTTTTGGTGCTTCTCCTTTTGCTATTTTGTCTTCTGTCAAAATGATATTGCAACTAAGTATAATTTTAAACATTGTCTCACTGTTCGACATTACGATATTCCTAAAACGTATTCTGATTGTGGTATTCTGGTGTCCTGAGATTCCTAATATCCTGAATCGCACGCGAGCTCCACCACAATTTGCAATGATTATCTTTACTAACAATCTCCCTCCTGCAGTGACACTTGTGGAGTGCGCCGTAGTATATACGTCCTCTAGTAAAAGCAAGTGACTGACTAACATTCCTTCCCATTCTTACTGCGATCTACGTTCGGGCCTGGCCGGCGCGGGTATTCTTCAATAAACAACTCGAGATTACCAGGAGTTGTACATTGAAGGATGGTTCGTTACTCCAAGGCATTATCATCTATTGATTCTCTGTGCAATTTCAGCTAGTCCCGATCAATAACGGAGTAAGAGCCAGGGGTGATCGCACAAGCTCAAGCTCATATTCCGAAAATAATCTCACTAAATTGTCAGATGACGTTCCTCTTTCTTATTCAATTAAACTAATATTTTTAACACTAATAAAATATTCATGAAATTATATTTATTCATGATTTTGGAACATGCACACAGAGAAATTTAGATTTGAAAATCGTAAAACTCCTGTGAATCATTTGTGTAACACCATTCAACCACTCACAATGGTGCCCAAATTTGAAGCTTCTTGAATCAACAAGTCTGACAAAAGCACTGCACTTCTAAATAGTCGTAATCTTGAAATTCAGAAATCATAAACGTGCATGTGTAGTAGCGCTACCTCACTTTGTCCATTCAAAAGTTCATAATCTACTGGCCAAGTTTGCAGAAGAAAGTAGTACTCCAAACGATACAAATCACGAGGTATTCTAAAGACTATCTATGTTGTACAAAGTACAACGCGCGAGTGCTTATGTTGCAAAATTTGGTGCGAGCGCCGGCTGGTTAATAAATTAACACTCCAAGCAAAAAGCTTAGGCATTAGTCGGAACGCTAACTTTAAGCTGCTATATCTCTACTGTTCTCCTACAGATCCTAACAATATCTACGGATAAACCCAAGCTTGTAGATATCACAAAATTGAGTATCGGTTAATATTATCACATGAAAATTCAATTTTCCCGTGACATGTTGGCCGTTGATGTGTTGGAGTATTCGAGTTTTCCTTAGCCAATTCCGAGCTTGATCACAGAACTCGCACGCACAGGGTGAATCAATATTTATTCCGATGCTTTATATTGATCGATACATCCGCTATAATTATCTTTTACACTTTCATTCGTGTAATAGTACATGTCATTCATTTTACAACAGTATTCTAGTAAAAATACATCGAAGTGCATTGGTTGTCCGTTCAAAGAAACTGTAATTTTCAATCCACGTGTAAAATTATAATAAAATTCGTTGAAGAAAGCATGACAAGTCGTATGTATTTGTGGTGGAACTTAATTTTACATTTATATTCATGCTCCAAATATGTGCATGAAAATAAACTTAAAATTACAAAATATTTTTTTCTGTGCAGTGTTATCTCATTTTTTGATGTTTTGCGACTTAGTCCGGTCTGACTTAACACCGACCATACGACCCTTCTATAGAATAGCAGTATCATCAGCGAACTGTGGCAGGACTTCACCTCCCGGGAGAGGTGGGATTTCAGAAGTGATGCTGTACAAAATGGGTCCAAGGATACTTCCCTGGGGAACACCTGCGGGGATGGTAAATTTGTCTGAAAGAACATTTGCAGAGAGACCTGGAATGCTCAATTTGAAAGATAATTTTTGATGACTTTATCAGATACATCGGGAAAATCTATCTATGCAGTTTAAACACCATCATACCATACATTGTCAAATGCTTTTTCGATGCCCAAGATCGCCATTGCTGTCGTCTGAGACACCGACTTGTTCCGTTGGATGATGTTGGTAACTTTAGTGAGTTGATAGATGGTTGATCTTCCTTTGCGGAACCCAAACTCTTCCTCAAGGAAAACGTCATGCTTATTAGCGAAAGAAAGTATTCGGCTTTGGATTGATTCCTCAAACAGCTAGGATAACTTTTGCTAACTTCCACACTGAAGCTAAGCTTCCAGCGCCGGTTGAATATTTTAGCTATAAAGGCAAATGAGTTGGGACTCAAATGCTTTAGTTCGATGTTAAACGTATTGTCGAAACCGGGGGCCTCCATATTTCGGAATGATTTGGCAAAAGTCATCACCTCATCTGCCGTGTCTCTCGATTCCTGTGGGACCAAACTGTCAGGTTGATCAAACTCATCCACGTCCTCAGCAACGGCCCTTTCATGTCGACTAACTATGCCAAGCCTAAAATTATGAGAACACACAAACTGTTACCCCAGTGCATTAACCTTTTCAGCAGGTGTTATAAGAAGAGACCCATCATCTACATTCCCAGACGAGACCAGCGGAGGTACCGGAGAACCTTCGTTAGGGGCCAGTATAGTTTTGAATGAAGAGGAATTTTCTAAAAAAAAATCTGAAAATCGCTGTTACGAAGGTCGAGAATTTTCGCCTGGATAATCCTAGATAGGGAACTGTACATTAAAAATTTATCCCGGACGCCAGTTCACTGATATTGCATCTCATAAATATTCCGGGGACGGACAAGTTTTTTCGTGATGTTATCAATTTGGAGAGAGTCGCTCGCCTGATTTTACAGCACGGGTACCGCCCTGTCTCGGGCAATGACGATCGGTCGTTGGATGGATTGAAGCGCCGTGTCGATTTCCACCAGGGAATCCAGTAAGTGGTATATCGACATTGATGTGCTGGTCGACGTTTCGCTGAAACGCCTCCCAGCTGGTGCGACGGTATTTTCGCCGATTCTGATGTTGGTGTGTTTCGGCTGTGGCACCCAGCGTCAGCACTGCCGGGAAATGGTCGGACGACAACTCGCTGTAGACGAGCGTTGAATTTTCAGTAGCGATGTTGGTGATGAATATACCCAGTATGGAATGTATCCCCGATCTGGAAATTCTCGTCAGACGCTCCGAGGCGAGGATGTTGTATTGTCCGGATTCGAAGGCGTCAGCGAGAACGACTCCATTCCGGGTCAGCTTGGCCAGGTCGCTTTTGATCAGAGTAGAGTTAGGTTTAACTGAAAACACTAAATGTGGGATGCACATTCACACGGTTTGTTTTTAACTATCAGCTATCCATTTCTCGACTCTTCATAAATAACAAATATTAATTTTGATATGTCCAACCTTTTCCGAAATAATAAATAAGGATTAACTTAAGGATAATCATAACATTTCATCAGTCGCATTCAGCCTCTTTCTGAAAGGTGAAGCCAGATTTAACTTCACACTTGAGTTATGAGAAGAATTGGAGTAAAACGGGTACACACATTTGGTGCGGTCATTCTACCTATCTTCGATTGATTTCCCGGACTCTTAGGCATAAGAATTTACTACTTTGGTTCAATCGTATTTAGCCTCTTCTTGAAATGTATAACCTGGTTTAACTTTAATTATGGGCGTAATAAGGGTAAACGGGATTTTCAAAACCTTTTTACACAAGCAATACAACTATAGATCAACCGCATTCAACCTCTTTCAGAAACATATGCTTGATTTCCCTTTTGAGTTTTAAGAAGATTTGTGGTAAAACGGGCTCACAAGTTTCATACTGTCATCATATCAACATTCAACTTTCTTCCAAGTTGCATAGCAAGTAGTAAAAATAAACGTAAACAAAAAGGGAATCAGGGCAAAACGAGCACGATATCGTACTTTACGGTTAGTTTAAATACCTGCAATCGATTTCCCAGATATTTTTACATGAGGAGTACACATTTTCGATAACCACACTTAGCCTTCTGCCAAGCTATTGAGTGAAGCCGCGTTTTTTATACTTTTTCCCGCTGTTTATTGGTTCAAATAATAGTGCGATAATTAAGGCAATCGAATAGAGTTTTCATTGTGCTCAAACAGATGTATTTGGCCGTTCTCATGCCTTTTTTGTGATTATTTTGGTTCATAAGAACGAAGCAAAGATGATGATTCATATTTATACCTATTTCATTGATTATAGGCCGTGTAATTATTGAAAAAGTGCACCTCCCCTCTAATAGGGCCAAAACAGGCTCTTTACCATAGTTCTTTGCCTTGGCTGTGCCTCCGATCTTCTTATGAATGCATGAATGAAGATATAATTTTCTTTAATAATTCATAGGCACACAGCTCCCAACATACATGTTTCGGTGTATATGAGAGCAACAGAAACATTTCCACCAAGTTCACAGTCCGCCCCCGGTTGTCCGATGCTGGCAGCGCAAAAAAATTATTTTCCTTCCGATTGTGAATGAAAAGTGACGACGAAACGAAAGAGAGAATCTGTTTTGCGACTAAAACAAACAAAATATCTTACTCATGCTATCGAACTCCGAGTCAGGTCAGTGTTCACAATCTACGGTGCATCAGTTCATATCAGAAATATTTTCTCGTTCTGAGCTTGACTACTTTTTTACGAAAGTGGAAAGTAGGAGAATGACTCGGAGAAGCTGTTTGCAGATCTTTGGTGCAAGTGCGTCACGCTTCACAGTGGAACGGAATCAAAAAAGCCGGACATTGATATTTGTGACGAAACTATTGGTTATGGCGTTTTGGTATCTTCGGAAAGGTTTCTTTATTTTTTAAGTAGTTTAATATTATGTTGGAAAATTTTGATTTAAGGGGGTATATACGCTGATAAAAAAATTACTTTGCAAGTTGTAGCCAAAATTGATAGTCATGTTTGGAAAGTTTGTGGATGAAATGATTTTATGAACTCTGTTGAAGTAGTGGACTGGCTATTTGTTAACCGAAAAAAGTAACTGAGTAAAATTGAAGTACATGTCGGAAAACCCCCTTAAAAGTCATTTTTTACTGTAAGTTTTTTATTTGATATTTTACATTTTTTTCGATGTTCTAGAAGGTTGTAGATGCTTTCAAAACATTCTTTTTTGCAAAATAGATCAACTCGCTATCTCTTTGTTTTTAGGATGTATGTCTGTTTTTTTGTTGATTTGGGCTAACTTTAAGAGGCTACGGTTTCTGGAGTAGCAAGTAGTAGCAGCTAAATTTATTTATTTGTTGTTCAGCAAGAAATGCCCTATTGATACATATATAAATCATAGGGCGATCTAAAGGGATCCTTGGAATAATGTGGGGTAAAATAGACTAGCGTTTCAGTAACAATATTTTTTTTCCGCTTAACAGATAGCCTCTCATCTACAAACATTATATTAAACTACTTAAAAAATAAAGAAACCTTTCCGAAGACATCAAAATGCTATAACCAATAGTTTCGTCGCAAAGATCAATGTCCGGCTTTTCTGGATTCCGTCTCACTGTGCGCTTCTGGCAACCAAAAAAGACTAATGACACCAAAGAAAGTAATCGGTGTCGATTCAGCATGAATGAGTGGTAAATTATTAGAATCGATTCCATTGTATAGATGTAAGTGTTCGTTGGAGGAGTATGTGAAACAACAGCTAAATCGATAACTTTTTTCGCACAGGTCCAGTAGAATTTAGCACTTCTGGGGTCGGCGATCTTTTTTCTTATACCGTAAAACGGGGTATCTTTGATCACCGCGGTAATTTTGATCAAATGAAGCTTTTTTCGGTAACGCTCAATAAGACAATTCCCTCTAACAAAATCATAGAAATAAAAACGACTTATATTCTAAACATATTCAGCGTCTATCGGGTTCGATTATTCCGTCATTTAATATATTTTTCATGTAGGGTTACGAGCCCGTTTTCACCATGTTTCTATTATCACGCTACCAATTTGAAGCCGTTGGTTAGAGCAGTGTCTGCCATCTTTGTCCAACACATTAAGTCAAATGGTAGCGCAACAATAGAGGCACTCGATTCGAGTTTTCGTTGCGCTCAAACACAAAATTTGCACTGTGTGTCAATTGTCAATTTTTACGCATTCCATTGATTGTAGGCAAAGAAATTAATTAGTGAGATGCCCTGCTTAGTATGGTAAAAATAGGCACTTTACCCTACATACATTTAAAATTGAAAATAACACATTTCTCTTGCGTCGTTTCAATCTGTTCAAACTATCCATTGTATATTAATGAAATCAATAAACTTCTGACTATCCCATCCCAGGAACTTTGGACCAAAGGAGTGGCATTAACCCTCTTAGCCAATTCTCTCCCAACAATTGATCAAACCCCCATAAAATTGAAACGGTCGGTACGGTTGTCCACGTTTCCTCCTTATTCAAGATTCAAAATAATTCGTTGAATTAATTCTTCATTAAATGAATATTTTGTTTGTCGTATAATCTGAAATTATCTTCATTTTGTACGCTGCACAGTTGGTCTGGCCGCTCTAATAATTATGTCTCATACCACAAACATTAACATTGACAAGAAAAATTGTAGGCGAACGACTGCAATTTTCCATGATTCGCTGTGTAGACTAGAAATCAATCAACTTCAACTGAACTGATCACTTTTTTAGAAACCGTAAATATTTATGTCTAATAATTCATTTCGAATATCATAAATGTCGACTATTTTACTGAAAAAAATCTATAAAAATATACTTCATCTTGTAGGTAATTTTGTTTTCTTTCGAGACGTCTTATTATCGGGCCATAAAATTGCCTGCAGATTTGGTCGGTGTTAAGTCAGACTGGACTAAGTGACATTGTATCAATTTCGAAAAAATTTTAACATTATAATTCGAAAAAAAAATCATGGTTTATGATTACATTTTACAATTCTTGTAAAAGTGGAACGTAGCTGAAGAAATTCTTTATCTGGTGCTATCTTTATTCTGACTTAACACCGACCATAAGCACTTAACACAACATTCGAGCGTCATTTCTTTTTTGGAAACACATAATTTGCTGATCAATATTACCCCGAAAACAACGAATGAAAATTTACTGCAAAGTTTTTATAGTGAAACGAAATAAAATACCCAACACTTTGGACGTTTTCAATCTATGGTTACCAGGACTTGTTTTTAAAATTCAAACAGTTGCGTCTACATGAATTGAAGGAAGTTATTTGAAAGTGGTCAATTTTTAATTCATGCGAAACATGACGCATACTTTTAAAACTTTGCAGATACCCATTTTTAAAGAAAAACTAATGAAAAACACGAAAAATTGCACTTTTTACTAAGTTTTAACGGCTCTGCAACTCCTATAATCCAAAAATTATCCAAATTAACAAACCAAACTTCTCTATTTGTATCTCCAGAAAAATAAAAATAAATGCTAGAAAAATCTAAGATAGTTTAAGACAGACAGCTAAAACTAAATATGAAATTTTACCCAAAATCGACCCTTTTTTCAAAAAATCAAAATTCACCACCAGTAGGGAGCGTTTTATCAAATTTACTCCGAAGAAGTAAGAGGTCCCAATACCCTAATCTTTCATTTAAGAAGTGAGCCTGATGACTTTTGCAAGTTGATGTTATTTTGGGACACCCTGATGGATACCTATTATTTGTAATGATCGGTAAATGGCACTTTAGAATTGTTATGCACATCAGCTACTTTCATTTTTCACAAATTCTTTTGATTTGCTAAATTAGTGATGGAATCTTTGTTTTGAATTCGTCTCATCAGAACCCGACACTAACCTAGTGACAGGAGCAAGCTAGTGCCGGACCGACGCTAGCTCAAAAAACGGAGACACAATTTGTGTTCCTGAGCAAAACCCTAGTCAAGCGTAATGTCCCGCAAAAAGGAGCTTATTTTAAGCTGATCAGAACTAGTGAAATCGAAACATTTGGTTTGGCATAGCAAGCCAATGCAAGATGCAATATGCTATAGTTCGTCTCAGAGTCGGCTCTTTTTGAGCTTATTAACCAGCAAATGAATACAAAACTAAATATTAAAAAAGGCTCTTTGTATGTGAGTGCGCGCCATCAATTTTTTGAGAGCTCGCGATCACATCAAATCATGCGCGAATAGCTGCATGTTCAAAAGGGATTATTTTTGGGCATGATTGTGGGCGCCAAAACGTAAAATGAGAGCACGCTGTTTTCGGTGTACCAAAAATAACAATTATTAATACACTAACACTAATAGGCTTCTACTATTACATTTAATGGTTGATTGTTAGTTTAGGCTGGCGCAAAGTATGAAAAAACATAAAAAAGTCCCACTAACCCTCTAGGTCTCGTCGATGCACCACTATCGAGACTTAATGCAATAACCATCGTAAAGCAATTTTCTGTCAAAAGTTCATCAAAACTGATACACGAAATATTGCTGCTGATGTTTGCAATACCGTCAAATCCATCATCCTAGGGGAGGAAAAAAGTTATACAGTTGAAAAATTGCATAAAGAAACCTCTTTGGTTTGTTTTTGTGTTTGTCTTATATTTCGTTAAAGTTTTTTTTAGGTTGGACCGTTCTTACACTGGTTACTAAAAGATTTGTATACTCTCGTCACTAGTATTCCCTACCATTTAAACATTTTAGATCATCTGAAAAATCATTATTGTTGTTTGTTAATCGTAGCAACCAATAGCGAGAAAGCGTTTTTTTATATTTTCGTGTTATATTCGCTATACTGCCGTTATAAGCTTAATTGTCCCATGTTCTATGGGATTCCCTATATACATGGGCCAATTATGCTTAGAACGGCAGTGTAACACTTTAACAACATTTCACATTAATTTATTTGAAGTGTTTTAAGTTTATCCACGAAGTACAAGTATGTTTATGTTGCCGAGATGCATTTTTTTGCTAAATTAATACTTTTCCGTCATCTTGCGTACATGTTTGCAAATTATTTCTTTTTATTTGTGTCAGCCTCGAAATTTTTTTTTAAATTTTCGGCTTAGCCCCTTACTTTCCCCTCACGATGCATTTTGTTTAACCATTAATGCAGTGCCGGCCAAAACGAAGATTAAAATAGACTTCTGACGATGTATCAGTGACGGCCGAAGCAGAAGCGTCGAAACGTATTTGCAAAAATAAATTAAAAAAAATGTTAGAACGAAAACCCATCGCTCGAAATGAAATACTCTTCCGATTGACAGGTTTTCCAAGAGGGGGTTTTATGCTGTGTCAGTCAGTAACGGAGTGCTCGTTTCGGGCACTGACGAAGTAGTCTATTCTGGCACGAATACGGCACGGCTCTACGTCAGAATTAAGTAATAGGTTAATTTTACTATTTTGGTCACTTCCGACAAGGTTCCATACTATTTCGTTAATTACTGTGCTTACAATCGATTAGTTGCGTTAGAAGTGGCGAAATTCGATACGTTTCGCAGAAATAGCAGACAATGCTCTAATAGGTTGAATTTGGTGGTGCGATAATAGAAACGGCACCCTATAATGCAATGCCAAGGTCACGATCATAACGTTCAGCTTTTACCAGTGGAGTTTGCCACCAGTTCCTTTGCTAGAAATTCCTAGAAGTACACGGTGGTTGGACTCAGATACAAGTAGATTTATCATAATTTTGCTCCTGATCATCATCGCGGATAATATAGTTGATATAAACAGTCCGGTGGGTGAAGAAAAGCGAGTATATGAATCACACATTTGCACCGCTTCCACCCTAACCATTACCTAATCGAAGAGGACGTGCGTTGATGTTGTGGAAACTAGCGCGTATAGATGTGGGTAGAGTTTAATTAAGTCGTTATAGTAAGGAAAATGCACTCGCTGAGGTTAAGGTATTACCCGATACGAAGCACGTGGTCAGTGATTTGTACAATAGCATTATGCAGTTTCTGATCCATCAATTTATGTTTCCACGGCATTTTTTTTTTTAAATTGACTTAAACCATTTTCATTTTTCTTTCTCTGTTTTTCAGACTCTTGGTGGCAAAGGCAAGCATTTAACACGAAGTCACGCCATGCGTGAGTCAACCTCCCCTCCCCGAACACCCACACCGCGATCGCCGTCAGATCAGCACAGTAGCAGCAACGGCTCGCCAATACAACAGAATACTCTGTCCATTAGCGCAACATGTGAGACACAGTCTAACAATAGCAACTCGCACTCACCAGTATCGGAATCTCGATTATTCAACAACAATGATTACAGCAGCAAACAAGGAGGTAAAAATTCGCCAAACATAATTGTTTATGGTGGCGACGACAGAGGAGGTAAGAGTCAGTTAGATCTGGACTTTCCCAAACTAACGCCCCCAAAATCTTCGTTCACCCCCAACAACAATTGTGGTACCAAAAATAGCATTGGTAGACCCAATAACAATGGTTCCACCAGAAATGACCAAGAAAAGGCAGATCTCCATCATAGCAGCAAAGGGGGCAGGAACGGTGAACAAGGCAATAATCACGAATTGAAAGATTCAAAACCGACCGAACCAATATTAGACTGCGGGGATCAGTCCAGCCTGGCCATTTCGGTTTCTGGTGCACCAGTTGCCATCATTAGTCAGTCGTCATCGTCGCCAGTATCATCTAATAATAACTATTGTGATAACGAAAGTCGTAATCTACGTGAGGTTAATTTTAGTGCTAATAATAATGATTCTAACAATCAGCTAAACATACAATTTTCACATGAAGAAAATCGGTATATACAATGTGAAAGTCCTACTGATAGCCTTATAAGAAATAATAGTAGCTCTAATAGTAATCTAACAAGTAGCGCTCATAGCAACAAAAAACATCGTGCTGGCGGCGGTGCAGGAGGAGGAGGAGTTGGCAACATGGGTGTAGCAGGCGGTGGAGGATTGGGTGGGGGAGGAGCAAACGCGACGTGTAGAGGTAACAAACCTCGGCTCAAACATATGAGCGGTGGGTCTTCATCCAGCGCCGATGGTGGGTCAATCGGTGGAGTAGGAGGAGGAGGAGGAGGCGGCGGTACGACGACCGGATTTCTCTCGCGTGACAATTCCTGCGAGCAGTTTACTGACCAAAGTGGCGTCAATCTGATCCAGTTTTTCAAGGAGACGCTCAATAAAAACTTCAAAGATCGCAACATGTTGATGAAGATCGAAAAGGAATTGCTGGCGTTGGCCATGGATCGCAGCCGTAGCCAGATCAAGTTTCCGCCGATGTCTTCCTATAATCGAATGTTGATACATCGCGTTGCTGCGTACTTCGGAATGGAGCACAACGTGGATGCCACCCAGCAAAGCGTAATCGCGGAGGTTACACCCGCTACGCGAATACCGGAGATTCGATTCAAGACGCTTATCAATGAGAGCTTCTCCGAAGAACCGCGGAAGTCAATCCTCAAGCGAGACACGCACAGCTTTGATGAGTATCGGTACGGCATGTTACACTGCCCGGATCGGGGTGTACTGGATCGCAAGGCCAAGAGTTTTGAAGAACGCGAGGAGGAGTACGATAAAGTCAAACGAAGGATATTCAAGCATCGAGAGGTAAGCTAAAATTATTATATTACGAAATCGCACAGTATTAAATTACTGCTGACCTTTCCACTAGATGTTATGTAGGGGAATGTCGCCAAGGTTGGGGCACTTTTTATTTATGCCCTGTATCTTTTGTTTGTATTCGAATAATGTTGATGTCGATGTATAATTAGGCAATCCATGAGACGTTTCTGATCAGCTGATTATTTCTTGTTTACTTATTCTGACGTTACTCCGAGGGGTGCGACGTCCGACAATATCGTTGATTCGATCCAACATCAAACGAATCGGACTAACAAAATTGTTTGTCGGACGAGTTTTTCTGTTCGCGGGAGTTGACTTGTTGACAGAACCCACCGCTGAATTGTCAAACAAACGTCTAATGGATTGCCTAATATGAAAGTTTTGACAGTTATAAAAAACTTGTAACACGGGCGACTTGTGGCGTTTCATAAACCAAAAGTTATTACCAAACAGGAAAAACAAAAAATTAATCAAGGTTGGTCAAGGTTGGGCCACTGGTGAAAACCAACGAAATATGCACAAAATATTTTTGAAGTACAAATATGGATCTTTTTATAGTTTTCATCAATTTATTTATTAAAACGTTCGACTGCAACTCAAACAGGTCTTAATTTCGGCTCAGCTTCTTCGAATTATCTTGAACTTTTATATCATCACTTCTTTTTGTTAAAACAGTATGCTTAAAAACACTTAACAAAGAACGAATGAGTGTTTTGTTTTATGTCATGTTGTTTCATTTATGTAAAAACAATTCCCTGAGGATGATGCGAATCCTGCATCGAACCATCGGAGTAATCAGAACATAATTCGTTTTTAATCCATATGTGACTTCTTAGTCCAAATTAAGACCTATTTTTATTAATTTCTAGAAAGTTTTCTGTTTTTGTTTGGCGACCGGTTTGGTGATTAGCTGTTGTTTTTGTGGTTAATTGACTCACTTTTTTCACAGGATGGTGGCTCTGAAGAACAGTGGCAATGGCTCTCAGCGGAAAACGCCGAAGTAATCAACGGCCGATCCAAGCTTCAGAACAATCGTTTGCTAAAGGTGCAATCAGTGGTAGGTATTGACTGGTAGCCAGGGTAGGAAAAGTTCACAAATGATTGCTGATCGAAGCTTTGCGATATGCAATCTAGAACATACTACAAGTAATCAATAAGTTTGACACTATACTATATCTTTCGAACGCTAAGTGCCAAATATGTAGACAAATATTTTTTGTTTATAAAGATAAGGCCAAACCTGTGAGTGTATGCTGGTAGGTATGTGAAATGTGTCATAAAACTTCAAATCGTCATATCTCTCGAATCTCTCGCTGGATCATTTTGAAATTCACTGAGAAGATGCTTGGATACTGTATCGAATGCCGTATGCCGAATTAATGGTCATTTTATTTGTTAATAACAGTTTTAGGCACACCGTGAAAGTGTCAAATCGTGCAAAAGTGAATTTCGTCACAATTTTTGCCATTGAAAGAATAAAAGTTTAAAGGTAAAAAAGGTAGTCTTCTGAAAGGTAACACTTCATATCAGACACCCTGTACTATAGGTACCATTTGGTAGAAGGTATGTAAGTATTTTGATACTCTGTTTAAGTAAGCATAGCAATCAAGTAGATCGTAAATTTACGTTTGAAACATTTCAAATGTCATCGAAGGATACTACTTTGTTGCTTATTTACTGCACAAACAGTATGGTATCGCTCCTCGGCTGCGCAGTGAAATGATAGCGTTACAGAAGTGAAGAGTGCATCTGCTACCAGAGATGCCAGATACTTTTTTCAAAAGTCTGCAATAATAATTTTAAAAGTCTGGGAAGCTAGTGTAACCAAAAGCCTTTATATTCAAGAATCTGTAAATATCTGCAACTAAACTAAAAAATCTGCAAATATATGCAACCAAACTAAAAAATCTGCAAATAACTGCATCATCGAAAAAATCTGCAGCTAAAATTAAAAGTCTGCGAATTTGCAGACATGTCTGCAAATCTGGCATCTCTGTCTGCTACGAGAATTGCGATTGACATTATAGTTACTAAAGGTGAAAACGAAAATTATCACCATGAAAGGAGCTGCAAAATGTGCGTAATGTGGATACCGTTCAGAAGTTTATTCAAAGTAGGAAGTATCATTGTGAAAAAACCATGCAACACAACGACGAATAGAACAACGTTTGAACTAAGTTTCCCATACATATGATGATGATGAAATCGAGATACTTCTATTCGATTTTGCTGCGCACACTAACTCGGGATGCCTTAAAGGAATCATAATGTTATACAGAGTAGTGGAATTCATTAAAAAATTATTTTCCATGTATTTCCAACAGCGTTCGTGTTGTGAGAATACTGATGATCATAAATATTCCTTTTTATTTAACTTTGAATGTATATAATCAAACAAAACTGATCACAGATTCCGGTCAGATCCATACGTTCCATATTCGGGTCAAAGTTAGGTACGAATTCGACGTTCGTTCTTCTCGACATAAGAAACAATGAATACAGGCGGGACTCAAGCCACTAACTCATTACGTCAGCGAACATCGAATAATGGGAACTAATCTGAAACGTCGCTTATGGGAGATTTTAAAAAAACATCAATTTTTGTTTTACTCACATTAGTAAATTTACAAATAAACAGTTAGTACCCAGTTACGTACAACGTATTTTTTCCCTTATCCTACTTGACGAAATTGGCTGGGCGGGCTCAGGCCCAACGAATAGTCGCTGCATCTGCCAATTCGTCAGCCCCTTTCATTTCCAGTAATACCGGGCACCCAGATAAGGTAGATAATGTTTTTCGATTTGGGTTCGGCGCGCGATCACTAGCTAGGACCGTGATTTGTCTGAGCTAGCCTTGATTGCAGCCTGACTGTCGGAGAAAAAGCTTATAACATTGCCGAACTATTGCTCTATTGAAGGGTCAATTTTATCCCGGACATTATCGCGAAGATTTCTGTTTGGAATACAGTACAGTATCTACCTAGCTAGCGAGATTGTTCCAATCTAATTTTACGACAGAAAACACCAGCACCAGCACGTCCCTCCATCAAAGAACCGTCAGTGTAACAGACCAATTGCGTTTGTTTTTATCTCTCCATATAGCCTCTCCATTCCTCTCGAGAGAGAATCTTCACATGGAGTGTCCTATAAGGAAAACTTCATATGAGTGTAATATCGCTGGGAGCAAGAATATCTCCACTCCATATAACCATTTGTGACCACAATCGTGTATGACTGGTAGCAAGATCAACATGGTTACTGTTCTAAAGCCCAGTAACCCGCAGCCTGTATACACATGAAGTGTATGTGTAATAGACTGGCAACAAATTTGACCTTGACCTCCACAGCTTCCGACAACTTTAGTTCACTCACAAAAGTTTTAAAGTATGTATAGTAATATCTATGAAAAATATTGTTATTGTTATTTATCAGTGTGCAATCGGGCTGTCTCAATAACCTATTTCTGCAACCTATGTGCATTAACTGTACACCTACCGTCTCTCCGTTGCACTTGACAGTGTGTGCAGTGCTTTATGGTCACACCTATGACTGCGCACCCAGCTTCCCATGAGCGTTTTGGCGGCTCAGAGGTGTCCTTCCATGTTACTCAGGGATACATTGCTCCTATACACATCCATGAATACAGGCATACATACGGGCTTACATTCATACATACATACAAACTATTTGGCGCAAGTTTAGAGCGTATAACGTCGTGTCATCTAGTCTGTCATCCTATGGTAAATCATCCTACCATCGCCTTGGGGTCAACGTCATATTGGCAAATTTCGCATTGAATCCACTTCTGTCTCTTCCTAATCTCCTTTTTGTCTCCTAGGTCCGAAGCAGATCAATTGACTATTAATTGAAACGGTAAACATACTAGCAGTATTAGTCCTTACTCGCGAATACTTTTCCTTCAACTGTGATGTTTCTTCTCTATCTTATAACATAACTCGATTATCCCTGTTCTAGTCAATATACATATTCATTACATTATGGACCAGGCAAACCGTTAATTTTTCTATTATTATTATCCTGAGTAGCTATACCAGTAAAGGTATTTTAGGATTTCGCAAAAAGAATCTCTGCCAATAAAGGCGTAAGAAATATTTATCCACTATTAACCATAAAGTTTGCTCGAACCGAATGTTCGCCTGGTTCAACTCGAATAGACCACACCGACCCGAAAGGGTTGCTTGTCATTTCTGAGAGCCGGTGTGCTTGGTCGAGTTTAGTAATCATAAGAACAAGTCCTGAATAATTAACTATCTCTTAGGTGCCAGTCCTGCACTCCTTTCCTGAACTAGCCTCATACTCACGATCAAAAGAGTCTACAACTAGTAGGATCCACGTGTCCCCCACCCAAGCGAATTTATCAACTTGCAAGTAGGAGCACATATCTACCAACCAGCCAAGAAGACTTCCGAATCAATGAGAATGGGCCATGCCAGTCGAAGGCCACAGGCCCAGTGCCATCTCGTACAGTGTCATTGTCATTTCTCAAGATGAGAACCTACAAAGCCTAACTGTTCGTATGTGCTAGTCCGTATAAATTTTGGTTTGCTGAAACGAAACAAGAAAAGCAAAACAATTGTGATTAGTATCGTAGCTATAATAAATAAATAAACGATTTCTCCTCTGTTGTCGGTTTCCCTGTTCGCAGTCCTCCCTCTTGTTCCTGATCTGTTTGGGCCACTGGTTTTCCGTTTCCTTGGCCGTCCCGCTCACCCGCACCGATCCGCACACATCGTAGCAGGAGAAACAAATGAAAAGACAAAACAAATCAAAATGAAAATAAATGGACGTCTGCTATCTGTGCCTAAATTGATGTGGCTTCTCAGTTTTGCACGACCCAGGGGGGACTTGGCCTTGATCCCAATGCTCTGTCACCGATGTTACGTGATATTCGTTATGGAATATTCTTTGGCCATTCATAAACAATGTTGTACGTTTTTTTATCCCTGATCCGCTGATACGTCTAAAATTTATTTTTAGTTTTTATCTCGTTACGTGACGCTCTTCCCCTATTGTCAATATCCAACATCATTTATGAATGGTCCCCTGGTGATATATTTAGAGCAGACAATCCAATGCAAAATAGGATTGACAGGATTTTAGTGCGCTCTTGGCGCCTTGTGTCACATCTTCATGTTTGTTATACATACTAAGAATACCAAAGCATGCGATGTGATGACCGGAAGATTAGAGAAGCAACTCCTCCCCTTCCCCCCATAGTAATATATATGAAAAACATGAAATAAAAACTCAAAATTCAATCAAAAATCCGACGTATGGACCGAATAACCTTTCAATTGAGCGGTGTTCCGAAAAAAGTCAAAATTATTGCCGGTCACATTACTTTACATTTCACATTGTATAAGGGTTTGATTTTTAGAAGGGGCTCAAGGGCAGCAGTCGTAGTTGTGGTGAAAGCAAATCGGTGTTGTACTTTCTGAGGAATCGTTTTTGGCGGAATCGTCGAACCGTAGTAGTCGGAAATAAACTTCAAGCATAAAAATCGGAATAAAAATTTTAGCATAAAATCGCTTAAAAAGTTTTCCCCTTAAAAATCGGCAAAGCTAAAACAGTATAAAAACAGATGAAAATGGCAAGAACGCGCAAATATTTGCACATTAAAAATGGAAAGTCGGCAAACAAAAGTACATTGTCCGTTTTTTTCTGCTGCAGTTTTTCTCACTCTTACACTTACACTGAAAATCCGACTTTACATTCTAGGGTATCAGCGAATTTTACGAAGCATGTTCTATCTGCACTACTTTCATTTTCGGTTGCTCAATTTCATGGTCACATTTTTTCACACGAATCACGATTTTTCACAGTCAATCGACGGCCGACCGGACGAGCGACCATGCGTATCAAAATCGCACAGCTTCGGAGGCTACGGTGGTTCATCTCAAAATGCTCCACTATTACGGGGTGACTCGATAACGTCCACTAAGAGTGCTGGAGCACGTCTATTCTCGAAGCAGGACTCAAATGCTAGTACAAACACTCCGTGGCGATTGTCGCCATCCAGTAGTGGGTAAGTTCTGTTGAACACTAATCAATCTGATTGATCCAGCAGTGGTCACTATCGCACTCAATAGATCATTCTTCACTTTTAGCTATAAAACTCAGTCTATCCGGTCCGACTCAGTAACACCTTCGCCTACCGGCTACGGCAGTGGTGATCATACGCCGGAACCGTGCGTGCAGTCACCATCCTCAACTTGCGGAGTTGTTTGGGCCGTCACCGACATGGCAAGTGTTCCAAAGGGAAGCGTTCTCATCGATCCTCAGACGCTACAACCGATCGTCAATCAGGATGGGTAAGCTTCGTATAATGCGGTAAGATGATAGTATAATTGAACTTTTTTTCGTAGAACGATCTACCACTTTGATCCATCCAACCTGCCGGCTACGGCAAACCTGCCAGGGTCCATGACCAGAGTGCACAAGAAAAAGTTCGAAAAACAGAAATCGTTCAATAGTCGAAATAATGGCATCAACATTAGTAGTTCTCTCGATAGCTCGATTGATCTTTCGCTGGGTAAAAGTGACTGTGGTCAACAAACAAATACCACGACAACTATCGCGGAAGAAGTTGGCAATGAGCTCAGCTATGACATGGCGAATACAGTCAAAATATGCACCAAGGATAATCATGACAATGACGGTGAGTTCGACAGTATAGTGCCAGATCGGTCCAAGCTAAACCTAATATTGCCACCTACAGTGGAAAATTCTAGTCTCTGCGAAGAAATCTCGCAAACAACAAATGAACTCAGCACCCTTAAGCTTCAAAAGCACCAAGCAACAAGTCCTATGTTGAAGGCCAGCGAATTGCAACCATTAGAACTGAATGAAGTGAGTAACAATGATCAGTTTTATACTTATAATTCTCACGATCAATTTTTTTACAGATCCAACTCAATGCAAACCATGACGATCAAGGTGCACAAGAAGAAACAGTTACCCCTGTTATGACAGACTCTGAGACGGAAGGGGCGCTTATGGTAGCATTGAGTTGCAGCAGTGACAGCAACAAACCAAATGTACAACACGAACATCTCCATCAGCAGGGTCTGGTGGATGATGGAAACGACGGCAGTAGTGACAATTCTCAAGATACGGACAGAAAGGACGATTCCAGCAAAATTAACGTTGTGCAAACAGTTCCTCTGGCTAACTACTCCAATTCGCCAACACCTAACAGCGGCTATACGGTAAACTACGATAATAGTAACGGTGCTCCTGGCGCTGGAACAACCATGTACACATCCGGTAACCCGGGAATGTCAACCACATATCAGACTGCGGTAAACGTTGCATTTCCATTTAATTTTTGTACCGCTACAGTTGCAGTATATTTTCTTTCTAGCCTGATGGAACCATTTACGCTGTACCTTCCCCGCTCGTGTATACATATCCTTCGGGAATGGATCCGGAGATGACCGGATATTTTGTTCCTGTATACGATCAGCAGCGTGATCCGAATCTTTGCACCGCGACTGGCACATCAATGTACCCCGCATCAGCGGGTACAGCTTCTTCAGTATTACCAATAGCATACACACCAACGGCAGCATACGGTGGCGCTCCCATCTATCAGAATCACACAGCCGTCATGTATTCCTCGGAACAGTTTTCGACAGCTACGCCGGCAACGGCAGCTGCTGCTGCTGCGGCTGCTGCCAGCGCAGGTCATCTTCCGCAGTATCCGATCGGGTACCCGATCGGCATTGGGTATCCATTCAATAGTAAGTGTTTTTCAGTATTATTAACAATAGACATGTGCGATATGGGTGTGCACCGCTTCGTTTAGAATAGTTTCAAACTCACTTTGATAATTTAATATTAATAAGAGAGGTGATGAACACGGAGTCCCTCAACAGTTTTGGAAGTCCCGGAATGGATGTCACACTTTATTGCATTGCTGACGGTTTACAGCAACACTTCGCAATAAAATCTTCTTACAATTCTTACTTGATTTCATTTCGTGACGCTGCTCCTGATTCCTAGAATCGTCTGAGTGCTGTTGGTCTATTTAGATCAGAGATCTCTCGACGTCAAAGGGCTCGAAGATGCTTTCTACGTTGTTTAACGACCTGTATCTTATGCTGTTTTTGCGTGACCACAAAACGCAGGTTGCAATCCCAACCACTGTCAGTTCATACATTTTGATAGCAGTTTGAACTAGAACCTGACTCATTTTCGCTTCAAACAAAAACGACATTAATTACACTGTTCAACACAAGATCGGGGAGAAAAATGAAAAAAATGGCAAAAGTTTGGGGTCCCAGGAAACTCCCAAAAAATACTTGAAAAAAATTGGAACGGGGCTACACAGTTTAAAACCAAAGTTTGTATGGAGAACAAGGGGTGTTCAAGAGGCACGATATCAATGAAAATGGCCATCTTAAATTTTCGCATAAACTCTTACATAAAATGCTTATTACATCGAAAAAGGAATCTGTGCAATTTTCTGGCTCAATCGGACATCATTAAGAAGGTGCGGCGTTTGAATATTGATTTCATAATATTCGAAGAAATCCACACGAAATGTTGAAAATCGAAAAAAAAGTCGTCAAAGTATGACTAAAAATAGCATGAAACACCAGCATCTAGTGTCAAAACAAACGAAAACCGCTAAAACAAATTTAAAATTATGTTTAGTTCCAAGGACCTAAATATATTTGAAAAAAAAATTCGAAGATCAAAAATTTTATCGTAGGGTGGGTGCTCCTATAGTTGAGGTGTACCAATAGTTGCAGTAGTGGGTTATACGCCTAACTAAGATACCAACCATCAACAAATATTTTTTTATCGATTCATCGAACTAAAATTATGCGACAATAAAACTGTTATCCTTGAAATTTGCTCAAATAACTATTGAAAAAAATTATTTTCTTAGAATTTTGAGCTCCCTTGCACCTATAGTTGATGTAGTGTACCTATAGTTGCAAGTCCCATAAGAAAGCAATGGGATTTGCAACAATAGGAACCGAAATTAGCGATTGCACCACTATTGGTACATGTGTTCCTATAGTGGTACAAGCGGTTTTGAATACATGCATTGGTTTTTAAATCATCTTTATATTTTTCCTTTGAAGTAGGGATTGAAAGCTTTCGTTTAATGTATTAACATTGCCCATAGGTCTATTGTTTAGCAAAAGTTTTCCTTAAGTATGCGACTATTGGTACATCCACCCTAATGCCTGATTTCAAAAAGATGGCAGGGATTTAGGGTTTCAACTACATTATCGCGAAGAAATTAAAAAAAATGGAACGGGACTTCACAGTTTAAAACAAAACATTTGTGATTTTTTTAAAAATAACATCTTTTAGGTGAAAACGGACATTTTACGAGCTGGGCTTAGCTACCCATGATCGCATATTTGTCCCGTTTTATATGGGATTTCCAATCTTTATGGGACTGATTTGCGATCATAGGCAGTTAGGAGCAAAACAAATAAAAAGATGGCAGGGATTTAGGGTTCCAACTAAATCATCGTGAATAAATTTTTGAACACCTGTTTTAATCCACCTAGTGGTGCAATTGTGCCTTTCTCATTTGTCCAAACTACGATTCCATGGCTGGTTATGTTCAATAAAATGGTGGAAATTGTAGGGACTTCGATACTTGCA
Source organism: Topomyia yanbarensis (assembly GCF_030247195.1). Taxonomy (NCBI): domain Eukaryota; kingdom Metazoa; phylum Arthropoda; class Insecta; order Diptera; family Culicidae; genus Topomyia; species Topomyia yanbarensis. The sequence continues at coordinate 290,032,487 of NC_080672.1, forward strand.
GGGAATCACCCAGCAAACCGCTGGAGTAAACCTGGAGTTCGTGTTACCTGCTACGCTGCCAATTGTCGAAAGAGCCCGAGTGACTTACGGAACCACTCACTTACCAGCGTGTAACCGAAAAGTCTCCACTCAAGTCTACCGACAAGTAGCCTGTGAAATCTTCATAATCTGTATCGCTTTATTGCTTCATCGCCGCCGCACTTCTAAATAAGTCAAGGAAGGTATTCAACTACCCCACAGAAATGTATATTACATATTCAGTACGATTTGCACATACATACCAAAGGATCGACAGCCACGAACTTGAGGTGCTATGTGTTGACGCTGGAACACTTGGAGCCAACAACGGATCCAGGAGGAGAGTTTGAGGGGTCCGGACCCCGCCAAAAATATTCACCTTGTCAAGAAATTTTAAATTAGTTTCAATTTTGAATTATTGCCTATTACGTAATGTGTTCATTTCAAAATTCAAGTTTATTCTGGAGGCAGCAGGAAATTTTAATGGGGGCGGCCTAATGGGAGGGGACTTGATGGGGGAAGCGGGGTTAAGGATAGGGTTTTTTTATAGTAAGGTACAAAAAACTTCAAAAGCCTGGCCGGTAGTGTATTGGTACTGTGTGGGACTCACGACTCACGTTCGTGATCCAATTTTTACTTTTCACGCCCTTCTTTCCCACGGAACTACGTCAAGTTAATACTTCGTGGAGGGATCTTTGTGCTTTCGTCGCACCTCTTTCTTCTGCTCTATCTCAGAGCCTCACTTGGTTCATGGAATGGCTCGACCTATAAGTGTTGATTTAACTCTCGATACTTCTCTTACTTCTTGTCTCCATCTATTATGTCGCCATTGGCCCTCGTTCCCGTGAGCCGGTTAGATACTGATTCCTTGAGCCATTTAGCTCATTTTTCCGTGAATCATTCAGCTCTCGGCCTCACGATCTACTTAGATAGTGCCCAACGATGAACTCATCCTACTCCGACCGATAGTTCCCCGACGGAGGAATTTCCCCCGATACCGATACCCGTTTCCTTGAGCCATTTAGCTCCCAGCTTTGTCGAGATCAACTTAGATATTCAGCCTTATTCTGCATTACGACGGAACACATTTTCGAACAAATGTGGTTCGATCGAAGTAGGCTCCTGTTTGGTTTTTGCTGTCGATATTGAAAATGCAATTCGCATTCGTTCGGAAAAACGATCCGTCGTAATTCAGAATAAGGCTGATTATCTTACTCCGACTGAGAATTCTCCATCATCGGAACTTCTTTCGTTAGCGGTGTTTGTTTCTTGTGCCAATTAGCTCCCCTTTTTGTCTCGGTTCTGTTGGGTAGTCCACGGCGGCTAATCTACCCTACCGTGAATTCCCCGGCGGTGGTTTGCTTCCGATGTACGTTTCTGTGAGCCATTAAGCTTTCCGATTCGTCTACTCGGTCTAGTCCCCGGCGGTGTACCTAGCCTACTCAACGGACCAGCCAGTAGGTGCTGAGGTCTGTCCAGCAACTCCGAGTGGAGCGAAGCTCCCGGTTCACTAGCGCCCAAACGACCCACTTCTAGCTATTCGACGCGGTCTACTCGGTCTAATCCCCGGCGGTGGATCTAGCCTACTCACGAGCTACCCGGTAGGTGTAGAGGTCGGTTCGGCGATTCCGGTGAAGCCTGACGTCCGGTTCACTGGCACCCCGACGACCCGAATCCGGTGATACATCGCGTACTACTCAACTGGTCCCCGGCGGTGGACCTAGTCTACACCGTCGTAGAGTTTTCCTGCGGCGGAATTTCTTCCGAAACCCGATTTGTGGTTCCACGGTAGCGTTCTAGCCAATGACGGCACTTTGTTGGTCCCTACACCACTTCCTCTGCAGTTTGGAGAGTATACTCGTAACCACTCTGTTGACAGCGCTCCAAATATGCTCGTCGCGGCACATCTCCTCGACGATATTGTCCACTGATATAACAGGCATACTCCTTCTACATCCTCAGCCAAAGTAATACAGATAGGGATCATCCCGGCAATTACGCATATCGCCTTCGACGATATCGTTCTGTACGCACTCGCGACATGAACAGCCATTAGGCGTGTTTGTCAACTTCGTCCGGTTCAGTGCAGCAGGCGTTTGAGTTCAGTGCAGCAGGCCAGACCGGTACACCATATCTCAGTATTGACGACGAGACGTCTCGTGCTGCCTCTTGCTCCTCCGTGATTCGGCATGATCCTTGCCAATGCGTTAGTTGTCCTCGCAGCCTTCTCACATACATAGTCGACATGGCTGTTGTAATCTAACCGATCGTCGACCATCACACCCAGGTGCTTCAGCGCATGCATAGATTGTATGGATTGTACCCCGACACTGATCTCGACACGCTGGATCTTTTTACAGTTGCTGACCAGCACTATCTCAGCCTTATCAACGACGTTATCGTTCTGTACGCACTCGCGACATGAACAGCCATTAGGCGTGTTTGTCAACTTCGTCCGGTTCAGTGCAGCAGGCGTTTGAGTTCAGTGCAGCAGGCCAGACCGGTACACCATATCTCAGTATTGACGACGAGACGTCTCGTGCTGCCTCTTGCTCCTCCGTGATTCGGCATGATCCTTGCCAATGCGTTAGTTGTCCTCGCAGCCTTCTCACATACATAGTCGACATGGCTGTTGTAATCTAACCGATCGTCGACCATCACACCCAGGTGCTTCAGCGCATGCATAGATTGTATGGATTGTACCCCGACACTGATCTCGACACGCTGGATCTTTTTACAGTTGCTGACCAGCACTATCTCAGCCTTATCAACGACGTTATCGTTGGTCTTATGGTGAGCCAGCTGCCTCTAACTTGACGTTAGCCATCCAGGTTTCCACGATCCCTATTGTCTCCGCCATCAACATCTTTAGGGAAGGGTGGTATGTGATGTGTGGGGGGCCCTGTCAAAATATAGAAAACCTATATTATAAAAAAAAAATTGGCCGGGATTAAGTTGACGATGTTCAGAGTGATTGCATAACCTTTCTATAGAAGAAAGGCAAAAATGTGCTGTGTGGCTACACAGTCGGAATTAAATGAAATTCAATAGCAGCCTATGGGAGCGTTATATCTTTCCTTTAACCTTCCGGCAGTCGCGCTAGTGCACTGAGTGCACGCTGCTCTAAAAATCTAGCGAAATCGTTTTAGGGCATCAGCGTTCAATGGGGCATAAGTGCGACTTCCGGAGGGTTAAGACTAAGTTTGAGAAAATCGGTTCGTCCATCTCCGAGTAACTGATGTGCATTTTTTTCGTTTCATACATACATACACACATATACACATACATACGCACACACACAGACATTTGCCGAATTCGACGAACTGAGTCGAATGGTGACACATGGCATTAAGTTAACGATGTTCAGAGTGATTGCATAACCTTTCTATAGGAGAAAGGCAAAAAATTGGAACGTGACTTTACAGTTTAAAACCAACATCTTTTATTATTTTTTTTTTTAATTTGGAAACTTTGGCTTTAAACTGTCAAGTTCCATTTTTTTTTTCAAAACTCTTCACGATGATTTAGTTGGAAGCCCAAATTCCTGCCTTCTTTTTATTTATTCTACTCCCAAGCCCAGTTCGTTGGGAAATGTTTTTTGAAATCATAAGGCATTACGATAAACGGAACTAAAAAAATGTTTTTAACGGGTTTCGTTTGCTTTGACACTAGATGCTTTTATGCTATTTTTGGACTTATCTCGACAAAATTTTGTCGAATATTATGAAATCAATATTCAAACGCCGCACCCCCTTAATGATGTCCGATTGAACTAATAAATTGCATAGATTCCCTTTTCGATGTAATAAGCATTTTATGTAAGGTTTATGCGAAAATTTAAGATAACCATTTTCATTGATATCTTGCCTCTTGAACACACATATTTCTCCATATAAACTTTAGTTTTAAACTGTGAAGCCCCGCTCCAATTTTTTTCCAAAATTTCTTCATCAAGGGTTTCCTGGGATCCCGGATTTCCGCCATTTTTTTTGTTCTGCTCCCCGATCGTGTGTTGAATAGTGTTATGTATTAAATAAGTAGTTGTATTTGTAATGAAGGGAGGATGTTGTAGATTTAGAATATGGATCATGAAGATTATCTGAAACGCATAAAAAGACCCACAGATGTTTTAGTGCCATATGCTCCCTACAGAGGAGGTCTCTGGGAAGAACCTCCTTTTTCTCAACAGGAACTTTGGTAATGTACCCTTTATGGTTTGGGTAATATACAGCGGTTGCAGAACATATCTCATATCTCACAGATTAACTCAGTACAATGTTCATTTAAAAGGTTCATAACGTGTTTTCCCCTCATAGGTGCTGCGTACCAAAATTACTGGAATCAGCCAATAACATACTACGTTCCTCAGACGCCAGTGCATTCTACCGGCAGTACACCACTCATAATGCCACCCCCGGTATCACAAACTCCTACAAACAGTAGTATGATGGGCGCCGCTCCAAATTCGATTTCTTGCAATACCGGAAAGCGCAATATAACTCCGCCAGGTCACGGCGGCCCTCAGTCACAGATCCAGAATCAAAGCGCCTCGGTAACACCGGTTCCTATTTCCCCATTCACGACGAATATTCCAATGCCCCTACCGGATCCATCAGCAGGTCCAATGTATGCTATTCCTCAACCAATTTACTCCAATATGCTTCCATTTGCTGGTCCCATGACACATCACCCACATCATCCGGCCGCCGGCGGGACGATTGTGAATTCAGTACTTCCCACTGCCATTGCAGCTACCAGCACAGGTTATCACCATCATTCGCAGCCTAATAATCCCGACTCTCTACCATCGAGTAACGGTTCATCTAATAACATCTATTCAAGTGCAGGCCAGAACAACAACGCAACAACGCCTCAATCCACCCCTAGCACGCCACTGTCGTTGCCTCTGTCCTTACCACCGCATGCCAAGAACCCGCCACTTTTTGCTACACCCCCAATCCTTCCCAATGGATATACTCCTCAAATGGGCGTTGTCGGTGGTAGTGGTAGTGCTGGACATTACCACTACAACGTTACCGGTGGCAGTGGTCATAATTACGAAGAACGTAAGGGCAGCGGTGGATCAGGTGGTGGTTATCAAGGAAAAAGATCGAATCCAAACGGAGGAAGCTACTTCAGCTACAACAATAATGGCAACAGCCGTCAGATGACACCTAATAGCGGTGGTTATCAAGGCAATGGATGTTCTCTGAACCAGAACAGCTCCGGAAGCAACGGTCCTAAGAATTCGAGCTACGCCAATAATAACAATACAGGGAACAATCAGAATTCTAACAATAACGGAAATGGCCCACTGATGCTTGGGCAACCATCAAAAGGTCAACCCCGTTCCGAAAGCCAGGCAAGCGTGGCCAAGCCACCACTGATACCAACATTACCAAATAGTAACAATAATACTAGCAGTAATACCAACCCTAGCGATAAGACACGCATCAACCGTTCATCCAAGCCACCAAATCTAGACTTAAAGCGGAACTTTAACAATTTTAACGTAAACAGTAGAAACACGCCGAGCACAAATTCAACGGAAAGCAACAACTCACCAAACAGTATTACATCGTCGTCAATACATGAGCATCACCAACAACATCAAGTACATCATCACCCACAGTCGCACCATCAGCATGCTCATGGTGGCGGTTCTAGTCAACCACATCACCCTTACTATCCGCCTCAGCATCAGCAGCCGCAGCCCCATTACTACAGCCAGAGGGGTGGTAGTGTAGGCAGCAATAACGGTGCCTCCGGAAACGGAGGTGGAGGCAATCACGCACACCAGACGGCCAACGCAGCTGCTGCCACGGCAGCCGCAGCAGCTGCTGCCGCGGCTCATACGGTACCTTCAAGTGCCATCCAATCTGCTGCGGCCGCTGCTGCTGCAGCATGTGCAGCTGCTATCGAACCGTACCATTCGCAGCTTATCCCACTGAATGCTACCGGGATGTCGTACGTCAAAATTGGACAGACGTATTTTACGCATGTAAGTGAATATACACCCTCCATGCGATCAATTAAGCATTTAGCACTGAAAATAATGAGATATCATTTATTACTTACAGCCCTCTTTAGCCCTGCCGCCGAATCGTCGGTCGCCTCCGAACGATATACGTCCAATAGCAGGTGTTTATCCAACTATGAACATGGTGATGCCAGGTGAGTCAGCATTCATAAAATATGCTTAGATGTCCCAAATGATGAAAGTAATGGAATTAGCGACCATGCGTTTCCATAGAATAGATTTTGAAAGGAGACGCACCATTCTATTTTATAATTTCAAAAACCGTTTACTTGACAACAATCCAATTCATCTAGCTCAATGAGGATTATTTTTTAGTTCATATTACACACTTTAACTTTAACAAACCTACAGCTTGTAACAAATAAACCTTCCGTGCACGATTTTTATACTTCTCACCAGCATCACGACAGTTCACGCCACGACCTCAGCATAGCAGCAGCTTCCATAAGGGCGGCAAGGCGCCAAGATAAACGCTTCCCATTCGATGGCGGCAATAGTAGAAAATAGCAAACCACACAAAGATAAAACATGCCGATAACCTGCAGCAAGGATGATTAAAAAAAAACTAAAACGCACTATTTAAAAACGCTAATCGTTAGGTGATTAGAATCACACCCACAAACATACATTGGTGGAGAAAGCTCCAAACCGAAGCTCTAAATAAGACAAGACGAACGGAAGCTGGAACAAGTTTCCCTTCCTCGGAGTAGATCGTTTTAAACTAAGACACTTTTAAACGTGATAAGCGCGAGCAAAATCGAGTTCAAAGACACGCAACCGAGCGAGCATCCTGTGAAGGGAGGGTAAATCAACGATTGGGTCTAGTCCGGCTTTTTCGGCGATGTGTAACACTAGGGGTGTTACTATTCGTTGGGTAAAATATAGCGGAAAAGAAAAACGATCACCCGTAGAAATGCCATTTATTTTATTATCAACTAAAATTATTAATATATACTGATATAATTATTATTACATTAATAACAGTAAAGCAGAACTAGAGAGGTGAGGCAAAAGTTGAAAACTAAAACAAAAAAAAACAAGTGGATAGGTCAAAAAGTAAAATGCTTTACCAGTGATTCAATCAACGCTATGCGAATTATTTATAAAATAATTTCATACGCCGGATAGTGGTACTGAAAACGTTTAAGAAATCCTGAAACAGTGATCAACAAACAAAAAAAAAAGATTCAAGAAACCAAAAGTCAGAGCAATGGTATAGTTTAGAACGGGAGTTAAGATTGAAGACGGTTGTTGATAGGTGGATAAGAATGCTGAGAGGAATACAAAACTGCCGCCCACTATACTTTGTTCAAAACGAAGCCAGAGTCAGAAAATCAGCGGACAGCAAACTATTTCAAGCCATTTCAAAGCCAGGCGCAACACGCATCCTAATTTACCTACTATTTACGAGAAAAAAAGTTTGGGGTGAGCACGAAAAAAGGCCATAGCTCGTAACCATACATAAATAACTCTTATATCATGAACGTGATTATTATTAGTAGAGGAAATGTCCCGATCAACCCGTTTACAAATTTATATAAAATTTATTTATAAAACGATGCAAGCATAATTAAAATAGTAGGGAACATAACCATTATTTATTCGTAAAACAAATGAACTATGCAACATTGCAAACTAAACGACAAACATTATACTAAAAACAAGAAAGCTAAATAAAATTGTTAAACGACGTGTATCGATATTTTCAAGAATTTAAATGAAACACAAACAAAATACCAGAATCTCTTCCTTTTTATCGGTGATATTAAAGAAAAACAAGCAACCAAAACAAGAGAGGCTAACAAAATACTGAAACTAGTCAACATCGCGCATTTAGCTGAGGAATGGCAAGCCAGAACTCGCTGCGATCCGCAGGACACAGATATGAAACTTCGTTTATCTAATAACTATTATAGTAGGAACAACAATTAACAACATCTACCAATAGTACAGCAAAGCAAACAAGAAACTTCGAGTTTAACAAACATATATCATTTTACAATTGCTTTTCTATACCACAGCGAAACAGTACCTACACCCACGGTCTCGTAACATCCGTTGATACGATCGCATTGAAGGTGAATTATTATGTGAGCAAACTGTGCATTGCGGGATAGACAATAGTTTGTTAAGGTTTACGCTATACCTTGCCAAAAATGTCAAATTTATAGAAGTCACTAAAAGTTCCAACAAATATTTCTTTGTTGCTGTGTAAGGTTCTTTCCCCCTTTTGCTCATCATTTATAGTAAGGCCATACAATTGGTCGGTGTTAAGTTAGACCGGATAAAGTCGCAAAACATCAAAAAAATTAGTTAATGATAACACTGGATAAAGAATTTCTTCAGATACATTCGACTTTTGCCAGATTTGAAATATGTAACCATAAACAAGAATTATGGCAAATTTTTTTTCCAATTATAACGTAGAGGATCCTGCGATCCAAACTCTAAACCCCTTTTTCTCGAAATCAATATTTTATCACTTAGTCCGGTCTGACTTAACACCGACCAATTCCAAAACCTCATTGTTTAATCAAGACCTGACTGGCTGAACCCAAATATCGTTCGACTCATTTTGTTGAGATCGGAATACACACACATATATATATATATATATATATATATATATATATATATATATATATATATATATATATATATATATATATATATATATATATATATATATATATATATATATATATATATATATATATATATATATATATATATATATATATATATATATATATATATATATATATATATATATATATATATATATATATATATATATATATATATATATATATATATATATATATATATATATATATATATATATATATATATATATATATATATATATATATATATATATATATATATATATATATATATATATATATATGACTTCTTTGATTACAGTTTGCTGGCACGTAGCCAGAGGAAGGGAAGAGGGGCTAGGGGAATAAACCCCACCCTGAAATTATTTCAAAAATGAACTTAAGAAAAAACATGTTGAGGAAGACTGCTTTTTCGAACATAACCAAAGAAACCGGTTACGATACCTACTCAGTATGCTGAGTGCGACGAAAACAGTTGCTTTCATATTGTGTGACTCGTCGGAAGGGCAAAATAAACAGTAACTTTCATTTTTGCAGTGGTGATCTGTCGGGATCAGTGAGTCGCAGAAGCAAGAAGTGGTGCTCCAAATAGGGAGGTTATAAGCTTCCGGCCTTTTCGTATAAGATGCATAAGGCATTCGAGATGTGAAACATTTGCTGAAGGTGAAAATGGAGGTTATGCTGACAGAAGTTGCTTTTATCGAGTTCTACCATTTATTTATTCAACGGGTTTCTTGAGCAGAATATTATCTCGTGTTACTGGAGACAAGTGGAAGTTATCGTTCAAAACCGGGAAGCAGGCGCCAATCATAACTCGTATCGTCCGACTGTAACTGATGGAGAAAATTGTTCTACGAAGTTTCGGCAATTGGGTTGAGCACATGGGAAGACTACAGAGATATCTAACAAAATGCCAATGGATAAGTTTTCTTTCTGTAATTACTGGAACTTGGTGGGATGACCTAATAAGGTTGTACCAAACAACGCAGTAATAGTATATCGGTTCATTTGGGACAGTTACATTATTGTCTTAGAACGAACACCTTATGGGTGAATACGATTCACCTTATGTTTAATACATACGACCCATAACATTAGTCTTGAAGGACTAGTTATTTTAAAATCCTAATGCTGGAATCTCTTTACTCGTTTTTACTTATTCAATGTAAAATTATGATTCCACTGGCGAAATTTTAAAAATCATATTGAGCTTCAATCCCACACCAGATTCATAACAGTGTATTCCGATCACATGCCATAAGATATTCTAGTTATGATATTTGGGTGTACTAGATACTCCCGATTCCACTTTATTTTTAGACACGTCAATGCAAGATTATACTCGTGAAATCGCAAATCACTGGATATCCCTAAACTAGTCACAAACAATACCATGACGTTTACCGCCGTCATTTCCCGGAATACCACGTCTCGAAAAACTGTTTCCCGTTATGTACCGTTCCCGGAAAACCATTTCCCGGGATGTACCCGTTCCCGGATAATCATTTCTCGGAATGTACCATTTCCCGGAATGCATAATTTCCCGGAAAACCATTTCCAGTAATACCGGTTCCAGGGAAATCAAACAACCACATTTCTCGCAGATCAAACTTATTTTTTGCAGATCAGCTATGCAGTTAAATGCGTTCTAGAAGATGACCTACTTTAGAACATGAAAAGTAGCTAAAATATACTTTTGGAATTTTATTGATCTTAAGTGGTTACACAACTTTAGAATTTTTCAGAAATAGAATCTTTTTATTTAGACTAAAATGTGGTTTTGGCTCTTACCATTACATACCAAACAATTTGAACAGTAATAAAATACGTAAATGTTCACTTAAAACGCGTTTTTAAACCACTTTTTTGAGCTACAAATTAACTCGAATTAATCCTTTCTGCTCATTTTGAAATATTTACAGTTTATTTAAATATTTTTATGGCAGTTTTTTTTGATAAACGGTGTCGATTTTAGTGATATTTTCAGTGTTTCCTGTAAAACCAAAATATCGAAATCCGAAATCGCTTGCTATTTAAGGAATCAGATAACAAAAGGACCCGACCTTTTAAAAAAACGTGCCGGCAGGAATATGCTGCACAAGTTACTTGAAAAAATTGTTTTTATTTGCTTCTTAAGTAGTATTTTGAATCCCATTTTACAGAATCTTGATTCTTTATTACGTCAAGAAAAGTATCCTCGAAAGTGGTGTAAACTCGAAGCGTTCAATTAAAAAAGCTGTGTTTTCCATGCCGTTGACAAATTCTTCATGACAATCAACCACCACTCTAACAATTCCCAGAATACGTTGCTTGATTTTCATGAAGATCTAGCGTCTGGTGTAAAGTTGTTATTGCACCCCTTTAGTAAAGGGTAATAAAAATACAAACATTTTTAAAATATCTAAAATATTACAATATATGAATGTATTTGTCTGAGATACTACCCTCTTATGAATATGCATAGTTTTTTTGGAAATATTTGTGGAATATTATTGATTTTAATTTTTTGTACTATTTTTTACAGTACTAGTTTTTTGAAAACGCCTTCGGATATTTTGAGTTTTAATTGTTGAAAATTTATATGTGATTTAGCCTTCTTCAGAATAAGAACAAATGTACGGAAATATTTTTGATATTTTAATGATTAAAATACAATGAAGACAATGAAATGGATTTGCCTTCTTTTAAATTTATATTGCATATTTTTGGAATGTTATTATTTTAAGTTTAATTACGACCGTCTTTGAGATTTTTCCTTCTTTTGAACATGAGCTGCATTCTGTAACTTTGATTAATTCACAATGATTTCAAATATTTTTTATTTCGATTGTAGAGGCTATCTATCCTTAGGGTTATTCGCGTCATTTATCGGGTGAGAAAAATTTCTGTAGAAAAATCTCCAACATTACGTACGGGGTTGGGAATTGAACCCGGGAGAGCTGTAGACAAGGCATTCGATGTACCAACTACGCTATGTCCGCTCCCCAAATAAATATTCATGAAAAATTTGTTTTTAATTAACATTAACATGATCAGTAAGTAAAGATAAACTGTCAAGGGACCCAACAAACATTTGAAAAGCAGACGCATGTATCGACTTTAATGTGCATTACAATCCCGTCAATGAAAACATAGGTCTGAAGCGTCAGCGAATTTATTACTTTTTCAAAATAATTCTAAATACCACGTTTTTCATCGTGGTTTATAGTTTATAATCCATGTTTACTTTAGATTTCAATGGTGTAAAATTTACCAAGAAAAAGTGGTATTCCGGGAAAGGTAAATTTCGGAAAATGGTACATTCCGAGAAATGGGTTTCCGGGAAAAGATAGCTTCCGAAAAATGGATTTCCAGGAAATGGCATTCCGCGAAATGACGTACAATCCAAAGTTAATGGTTCCGACTTTACTCCTGACCTATTCATTCATTGCAACGGATAATCTCAGCACGGTTGGGGCGTAGCGCTAATTGGAACTTAATAACATTGTTCAACACTAAATCGGAGAGCAGAAAAAAAATCCTTGATGAAGAAATTTTTGGAAAGAAAAATCGAACGGGGCTTAAAAATTAAAGTCATAGTTTGTATGGAGAACTTGGGATGTTCAATAAGGAAGGTTCCAATGAAAATGCCACATTTTAATGTACCACCAAACATCCCAAATAAGTTGCAAATCAAAAAACCAATCGGATGCAATATATTTTAAAATAGCATAAAACGTCAACATCTAGTAACAAAAAAACCCTACAAAAAATTTTGATCGTTTTGTCCGAAAAAAAATCGGGAATCAAAAATTTAATGCCAAATAATTTCGAAATGCATGAAAAGCCGAGATTTGAAGTCAAACCAAAAAATCTTGCTTTAAAAAAAAATAGGTTTTAAATAAAATTTAAGAAAAAATTGCAGAAACTTTTCTAAAATAAAGGTTTTCCTTGATGCATAGAAAACTAACATCGATTGAGTTGGATTTATAGCGCGTGGTATGTCTCGGGGTGACCAACGAGCACCGAGGGCAACACCATACACCACGTCTCTGCGTCGATAGCAGGCAACATGCGCGATGAAACGCACAGAGCAAAATGGCAACACCCAGCTGTTGAAGTCTATACACAACACTCGGTCTTTTTTGACGGAATGGGTTTTACTTCGTGATACGAATTGATGACACATATAGCCGTACTAATTTTTACCATCTTTGAATCGCTAGAATTAGTCATATTTTCTGGTGCTCGAATATTGTATTTTTATTCATGAATAAAATTTCTTCTCCTCGGAATCGCAAACTGTCCGATTTGTTTTTATTTTTAAAACGAGCACTCATGAGAGATCATTCAACAATAAGTGTTTCACGTCTCAAATCTCTGCGATTCATTTTTCATGATAAGTCTCAATAAACCAAGTCAAACGAGATTTGTCGAAAAATATTGGTTCAGCTTTCCATTATGGAATATGAATTTCAACATTTTCAAGTTCTCGGGTTCGGGTTGGAAAACATTGAACCACCCCATGTTCCTGTTCGTGACATCCCCGCTTTCTGCTATCTTCCATGCATGGACCTTATCCTTAAATGATAGACTTTCAATAATAATTATCCCCGAAACATTTTTAATTTTTTATCGATTGCTACTCATGAACCCCATTTCTTTCTTAAAGTTTGTCAACAGGAAAAATATCAATGGGATTATAATAATATAATGAATATAAATTTTTAATATAACGGGATAGTCTTAGGCAAACTTTGGAACATGTTATGCAAAACAAAAGAAACCCTGCGTAAAAGAGATGGGGATATCACTTTGAACTAGTTTGTTCCTCTTACGGGAAAATTGGAACAATTCGATATTAAAATATACACTACCGGTCAAAAGAATAAGTTCTTTATTTATTGTTATTAATTATTATTATGTATAATTATTTTTCGACCTATTTACCTACGATAGACACATAAAATATGTAGTTTTTTTTCACGTTTGACCGGCATGCAAGACTTAACTTTTTCCACAGTCAAAAGATTATTTTGACTCAAGGACAATTTTTTCAAAAGGGCGTAAAAGTTTCTACACGTAGCAGTTTCGAAAAAAAAATTGTTCGATTGCCGCATTTTATACAACAAAACTATCTGTGGACAATTTGCAGGGAATGAATACCTCTGCACAAAAAAATATACACTGAAAAAAATGTTATGTCATTTTTCACAAAAACAAAAATTTATGTTAAAAATTTAAATTGCCAAAAACCCGTTTTTCTCAATTTTTTATATTTTTTCAGCAAAAACCTAAAGAAAGAAAATCATTTTGAATGGGATTGCATGATGAAGAACTTATCGGTAAAAAGTTTGTCTAACGATACTTTATACAGATTTTCAAATTTCATACTAATTGACATACAAAACTATAATTTTATTAAAGAATTTAATTCTGAGTGGCATTTCAAATTAAAATGTAGTTATAGCAAAAATCTTTCAAAATCCAAAAGTTGTGGAGATATTTGGAATTTCGCTCCAACAAAAATAATTAATTCGTGAAACTATACCCTTTTTAAAAGTAATTCGCGTTTCCCTATCATAAACGATCAACAATCAAATATTTATTATTTTAGAGATGTAAAAAAAACTTTCTAACAACAACTTTTAACAAATTTTTATAATTCATACCATTTGCAGTCAAAAATTGTCAATTGTCGTATTGGATATGATTCTAAATGCCATTTAAAACCAAAATACTCATAACAAAAAAATTTCTAAAGTGTGGTAGTTCTCGAGATATTTTAAATTTTGTTTTAACGACATGTTTTTCAAAAGGGCCCATAAGATTTCCTGTAACTTTTCCTTTGACATCAAGACGATATTGTAAACCATTTGAAAGCTACAAAAACAAAATATGATTCAACTATATATTTTAATCGTCAGACCCTATGGTTGAAAAATATTTTGGTTGTTTTCCTGTAGCTTTCAAATGGTTTATAATATCGCCTTGATGTCAAAGGGAAAGTTACAGGAAAAATCATGGACATTTAAAAAAATATTGTTGGCGCTGAAAAAAGCGAATACATTTTGAAAAGGCCGTAATTAAACAAAATAATTGTTTAGTTAAAACAAAATTTAAAATATCTCGAGAGTTACAACATTTCGGAAAATTTTGGTTAGGAGCATTTTAACTGTCTGCTGTTCAAATTGTAATGAGAAAGCCGAAAAATATATTGCCAACTCATGAAAGCTACGGATTTTCATTTGACCCTTAAAAATGTCTAACATGGCCATTTTATGAGTAAACTAATAACTTTTATTTCCGCATCATCCACAAAATAATTCCACAGCTACAGAGGAGCTACTACAAGATAGCAACTTGAAAATATTTTTTATCTTCTCCAAAAATTTAAAACATGCATAAACATTTTTTAATTAAATTACACTACTATACGAATGTCATGAAATACACTGAAAACGTTTTTTACGGCTTTAAAATGATAAATATTAGATTTTATGATAGGTAAATGCGAATAACTTTTAAAAAGGGCATAATTACACAAATTAATTGTTTTTCTTGGAGCAAAATTTCAAATATCTCGACAACTATTGCATTTTAGAAGATTCTTGTTGTAAATATTTTGATTTGAAATGACACTTAATCTGTAATAAAATTACAATTTTGTATGTCAATTAGTAGGGTGACCCGGGGCTATTAAGACAGAGGGAGTAACTCGGACCCCCTCGATTTCTCAGACTATCGTAAGACTTTCTGACTGTCGTACATATTCGTGGAACCGCTATTCTAAAACATTAATTTTGACAGCTGAATCTAATTCTTTGGTTTATTAAGAAAGGAGAAACAACGTGTTTCATTTTTTGCGATCCTTAAAACAAAAATCATTATAATGGTAAAACGGTGATTAAAGCAACAATTAAAGGTGGAAAAACAGCAAGTAAGTGTTTTGGAAAGCTCCCATTTTATGGAATAATTTATATTTGGGTGAAAATACAGATATTTTAAAGACGCTCAACAGTTTTGTGCGAAAGGAGCGTACGGGCCTATTAAGAACCCCTATTCCATCAACCACCGTTCAGCGGCTTGTCGGCTACGCACGCGATTGCACACGCCACAGCATAGAAAATACATGATGCGCCAATCAACAGCTGTGACTAACCAGCTTGAGTTTTCGTAACGCATTTTAATTTTTTGCTTCTTCAATGAGTTTCTTTAATAAATATTTCATAAGTAAACATAATTGCATTGGATTTTTTTTTAAAAAATATGACGGTCTGAATTACCCCGTAGGAAAGTCCGAATCATCCCTATATTGTAAAAGGTTGAAAAAACGAAGTTTTGCAAATCGTCGCAAATGAACTTTTATGGCACCAAAATGTAGCTGAGGTTTCAAACTAACAATTAGGTCCTTGGCCAGGTAACGTTTTTGACATCTATCCACCTTAAAGGGGGATTTGCTTAGGTAGATCCGAAGAGCTCCGGGATCCCCTTATAAAATTTAAAAACATGTTTAAAGTTATCGTTAGAAAAGCTTTTTAATCGATTAGTTCTCCATCATGAAATCACATTCAAAAATTTTCTTTCTTCTTTGGGTTTTTGTTGACAAAATATAAAAAAATTGAAAAAATATGTTTTTTTGTGTTTTAAATTTTTAACAACTTGTTTTTTTTGTGAAAGATGACTTTTTTTCAGTGGGTATATCTTCCGTGCAAAAGCATTTCTTTCCTGTAACTTGTTCTCAGATAGTTTTGCTGTTTAAAATATAGTAATAGAACAAAAAAAAATATTAAAGTAATGCACGCAGAAACGTCTACGCCCTTTTGAAAACTTTCTCTTGTATCAAAATTTAGCAATACCTAAAGAAAATCAAGGAGAATCACAAACCAAACAACTCCAAAGTTTCGTTCCATGGTCATATTTTCTGGTCAGCCATGGTTTCTCATGAAATTCCTCTTCAAACATTTGTTTTCAACTGATTTGGTTAAGATTCCAGATAACTGTCGCAATATTTCCAGAATTGGAAAAAAACTTTTTTAATCTAAATAGTAAATGTTATTTTGAAGCTTAAAAATCGCACGGTAGTACCTCGCGTAGCCTTAGCTCGGGGCTCGCCAAGAAAAAAAAATGTCACTCACGTCTTTCTAACTTTTTACGTATTCAGCAATGAAATTTTCCAGTTTTCAACTGTAGCTGGAATAGTTCGGAAAAACATGCGGATTTCTGGGCCGCAAATTAAGAGCGAGTAACGGCGCTTTAACCAAGGCTCTGTCCCATCCCAAAGGACCAAAGCATTAACCTGCTTAGCCAAGTCACGAACGATTTATGATATCCCATTTAAACTGAAACGGTCGGTACGGTTGTCCTCGTTTCTTCTTCCTTTAAGATTCAAAACAATTCGTTAATTAACTTATCGATTAAATGAATAATTTAATTGCCGTCTAATTTTGAAACATCTTCAAACCCAACTCTGCACAGTAGGCCTGGCCGTTTTAACAGTTGCGACATATGAAAATATGCTTCAAATATTGACATTGACAAGAAAAACACAAATTAAATTCACTCGCATGCATTCATACCGTTGAATGCGATTCAACCAATCGAAGTGAAAATAAAACGGAGAGAAAATTAAAAAAAGAGGAACGAAAGTGCAATAGTGCACACCAAGCAACCAGACATAGATGATAAAGACAAAGTAAACACAGAAAGCAGAACTATTAAGGCCATACATCGGAACGATGACATGATTTCTAAATACTTTTTGTTTGTTGTCTCTATTTCAAGGTAAGCAAGAAAGAAGAGAATATGAATAACGAAGGAGTGACAAAAGTTAATGTGAAAGATACATGAGAAAAGTTGATTAAATGTGTTATTATATATGAAAGAATGTATTTATTTTAATTTATATACACTGATGAAGAAAAAGAGATAAATAATGAGTAAACACGAAATAAAATGACATAAAAAGTGAAAAACTACTTAAGGAAAAAAAACAAATTGGCTTTCTTTTTCTATCCATTTCTTAAGCGAACACTCCGAACTTCTTGTTGGTTTAAGTTTGACGTTTTCCTGATTATAGCGAATTTATTTTAGAAATCTACGATTCCAGCTTCTGGCCAGCGTTATTCGATTATGTCATGTCAGTTGTAACAAGAGATTTTACATTTTGTTTTCCTACACTCATCTGCCGCGGGTCGAGTAAGTAGTTTTGGGTAATTTGAGAATAAATATCTTGATGTACATTTTTCAGAAGTGGATCCAATAAATGCCTATGTGGTGGTTGTCAAATTGTCTACATTCGCTGTATTTTGTTTAGCTAGTTTATAAACCATTCTTACCATTTGGGGATCATTATTGATTTTAAAAATTGTTTATATCTTAGATTAAATTCATTCTTGTGAAAGTATTTACTTTTGTCGAACATCCATTGTCTAGATTTATGTTGGATTTATAAAAGTAAACAAAATCAACGGAACGTAATTTGTTCGCAAATATATTAAACGATACATATCGTTTCGTACGTTCACAATCTGAGTTGATGTATGCTGTATTCATACATGATTGTGTTCTAATTCCTCAAAATGGGATGTTCTAGTCGTTCAGTATATTTCCTCTTTATATCTCGCGATGCATATTATCGAGTGTTTGTTGTTGTTGTTGTTATAGAACCTTTTATATCTTTACATCACTAAAGCAGTCATTTTTTTGGTAATTGTTGTTCATATACATACTTATGTTTTTTTCTTTCTTACTTACTCTCACTAGTCTTTGATGATGGAATTTTTGTTGTTTACGTTTATCCATTGTACCCTTTGTTTTTGTTTCATTTTGCGGACCTATTTGTTGTGACAGTTCTCTTCTCCCGCTAGCTGTCTATACATTCCGTTGAAGATAGTGGTTGTTTCGTCTATTGTTACAAAAGTGTTTCTTCCCTCTAGTTTCTTATATTTGTTGAGTATGTGTGCCTGGTTTGCACGTTGTTTGTTTTGCAGTGTTGATACCTTATTTGTTACGATTTTGAAGGGTATTATGTTTTGCATATCACAGATGTTAACATTTGCACGTAGTTGGGTTGTTTAGTTTTGTTACGTTTTCTATTTTGTTGGTATACGAGTTTCACTGTAAATTCAAACCCGACTAAGTTTGCTCTTGGTTGAATTTGAATCCGTCTGTCAAGTATTTGCCGAAAGCCGATGGCTTATTAGGAGTTTTTTGCGGAACCTAAGATAGCTAATAGTTAGAATAGTTGGGTTTCAGCGATGCCAGATTTAAAAACATGTCTGTATTTGACAGACTTTTGACAATCAGGTTACGGTTACAGATTTACAGCCTTTTAAAATAGTAATAGACTGTTTATCAAAATTATTTAAACATGATATTTTTTGTACTCAGCTTGGTACCCGTTTAATTTATATAAAACCATTATTGAACTGTTAACGAAGTAACTCGATTTATTTGACATCATGATTCAAATTATGCAAGAACGTAAGTTGAATAAATAACTGCGAAGAAGACACTGTTAAGGTAAGGAATTTGTATTCTGTGCCATTTTTGGTTGCTTTCTGGTCGAAAATGCAGAGTGGAGACCGTGCAGTAAGAAGATATGATTTGTCTATTCGTGTCTTGAACACATTACATTTATTTTTTAATCGTACTCATTTTTGAGGATTAATTAGAGGGCCCTATTCTCACAGTCACGTCATTTAATGACTAGAAGAAAATTCACTAGGTGACGTGACTTGGAATATAATAAAATAAGTGGAAAAATAATTTTCCACGTCATAAAACAGAACAAACACGATTCAATTGTAGAAAATTCCCGAAAACTATAGGAGTGAGGGATTTCTGCCATAAGCAATAAGAAAACTGTAAATTCTGGGATTGTAACATTATGAAACCTAAACTACACATCGACACCTTGACAGACGGAATCAAGTTTTGTATATTTTGGTGGAATGTTTGATTGGCAAGTATTTCAAATAAACGAGTTTCCTTTCCTTTCCACTACTACTTTCACGCCACTGGACTAGATAGAAATGTATAAACTGATGAACTCTGACGAAGAAGTCCACGCGCCCTGTGTCTGACCGTGATAAACGATTACGCTTCATTGCTGAATGGTGCACGAATGTTTTCATCAGAGTTGTAGAGTATATATGTATTTAGTTCGATAGAGAGCTTCTTACGAAATTCCAGAATAGTTGTTGTGCTATTTTTTCCATTTTTATTTCGACTAATATGAAGTCACATTTTCTTTTTTAATTGTTAACGACATTCAATTAGCTAGAGCTTACTGAGTAGGGAAAGTTAGGAAAATTTAGAGCCATAGTACTCAAGTATGTGAAATATATAAATCGGAAAACTTGAAGTGGCAGGATAGTTAAAAAAGGCTTAAAATCTTACTGACTAATCCTTTGTCTTCTGCTGACAGGAGTCGAGCTTAGGCAGTGTTACTACAAATCGCTCAAGTCTACTAACACGTATTACGGCAAAGACAGACTTGTCCCTCGTTACCATGAGAACCGACAGCAAACAGTATAGAAGTTGTGTTGTTATTCAGTTTGGAACTGTCTTGGTTACTTCATAGGAGTGATAAATAAAAATGACCTAAACGGTGCCGTTGGTTGAGTGCTAATCGTGACCGCCACTCACCTCAGAGTAGGTCTGGGGTCAATCTCAACTGAGGTTGTTGAGATCTTCTGAGATGAAAAAGCTATGGTCACGTCTTCCTTCGGAAGGGAAGTAAAGCCGTTCATCCCAATTCATTTGTTGATGGGCACCGGTGATAGATGCTCAGTGCGGAGATGGACCTCAGCAGGATTTCTATCATTTAATCTTAATTCAGTGATTCATTTGGAAACAATTTAACCGAACGTAACCCGTCGCCTAAAGGGAAATTTCTGGACTCGAACAGTTAACAAAATGAAAACTTACATCTTAGAATAGAAGACCAACGCACCAAATATCTACAACATCAAAACAAGATTGCAAGAGATCGGCTTGATCGATGTTCATGATATTCAGTAATCAGGAATCATAATGTATTAGCTCAAATGGCACGTTCCCCGTATGTAGCCGGGGTTTGTGCCTTGCCGTGTATTTTTATCATTTCCTGAGCGGAAGGAAAGGAGAAGGAGGAGTGAGGAAGGGTGGGAAAAGTAACAGCACAAAAACAAAAACAAACAGCACGTAAGTTTAACGTACTTCACACAGAATTAAAAGCTATAATCAACAACATTCTTTTCAAAAGCAAACTGAAGCAGCATATACTGAGGAACGTAAACTAATATATTATTTAGCGTATCAACCATTCAAACTTGTAGGATTTTTCTGGCTTCTGCTAGCTTTTCCCTAAAATTAAATTTGCTTTAATTTCCTTTTAGTTTTTAACCACGTTATCATTAAGTTAATAATTAAATTTAAATTTTTGCTAATTTTGTGAATTTTCAAAAGAACTGTGTTCCACTGGGATTTCACGTTATTTTCTGTTGTTTGTAGTTTTGATCTCCGTGTTTCTTTTTGTTTGCTTGTTGTGTCCATTACCAGGGGGCTCTCTGTGTGAGCTCTTTGGTATGGGGGATAGTGGAGGGTAAAAACAAGTTAAACTCATAAGTAGTTCAACTCGCGTGCGATTTGCACAGTGCGAATAAGCCAAAGCTCTTTACCCCATCGGAAAGGAAAGTTTAATGTGTCTCTGAGTTTCAGTCGCCCGAACATGGTGTCATCTATGTAAGGATGGCCGAAAATTCGAAATCGCAATCGCGCTCCTGCTGGGCAGTTGCATATCAGATGATATAAGGCTCCGTAGTCGGATTCACAAAGATCACATGAAAAAGACTCAGCGCGCTGCCATGTTTGCAGTGGCCGGTTAAAGTCCTGGTCAACATGCCGCAGTAGAAACTCGAAATCACTGGGCACGGTTGATCGAGAAACACCTTTGTTGGGCGACACGTTTGTAGATTTCAATAATTGCGGTTCTCGGACGAAGTCCCAGACCGTATTTTTTTCTCTTATCTAAATTGTCGAAATTGGGAGGGCGGAATCAGGACCAATTAAGAAGTTAATCGCTGAACCTGCCTTCCCCAATTCGTCAGCCCATTCATTTCCAGTAATACCGGAATATCCGAGCACCCAGACAATGTAGATAGTGTTGACAATGCTTAGTTCTTCGATTTGAATTCGACACGCGATCATATACTGTGATTTGTCTGAGCTCTGAGGGTCTTGATTGCAACCTAACTATCGGAGCAGAAGTTTACAACTTTGCCGGACAAGCTCTGTTGAAGGGCCAATTGTACCCCGCACATAATTGCGACAATTTTTACCTGGAATACAATATAATATCTACCTAGCGAGTGAGATCGTTCCAATCTCATTTCACGACAGTAGACACCAGCACCAGCACGTCCCTCCATCAGAAAACTGTCAGTATAACAGACCACTTGCGTTTGTTGTTGTCTTTCCATATAGCCAGAGAACCACTCCTCTCGAGAGGGAATCTTCACATGGAATGTCCTATAAAGAAAACTACATGGGAGTGTAATATCGCTGGGAGCAAGAATATCTTCACCCCATGCAACCATTTATGGCCACAATCGTGTATGACTCGTAGCAAGATCAACATGGGTACTGTTCCAAAGCGCAGTAACCTGCAGTCTCTATGCACATGATAGTGCTGCTTGTTTAAGGTGTATGTGTAATGATTTGATATTTAGAAGGGCCTCAAGAACAGCAGTCAGAGTTGTGATGAAAACATCAGTCAACGCCATGAACGCCATTCTTTGCAGATGGTTTAACTTTGACTGGACCGTCATCAACTCTCCTCTCTGCCACCACACAAGGCATCCGTATGACAGTATTGGACGTACAATTGTCATGCAAATCTAATAGATATATTTAGGTTTGAGACCCAAAAGTTCATCTGCACTGCCCGAAAGTCATGCACGCTTTCCGGACTGTAAGCAACCCAATTCAGTTTGGAATCCAATATAACTCCAACATATTTGACAGATCAACACAATAGCTCAGAACCAAAGAACTGCAAGGGACGAACCCCGGTTTGTATTCGCTTCTTTGTGAAAAGAACCATTGAAGTTTTGTTTGGGTTAACTGATAATTTAACTTGTTGACAGCACTGTTCGACAGCTCTTTATACTTGTTGCATTGCGGTTGGAAATCTAAGCTCATTGAATTTCTTCAACAAACAGTCAATCAAGTTCCATAACAAAGGTGAAAGAACGCCCGCGTGAGGATAACCGCAAATACTCAACTTTCGTATCTCTGCCTGCCTTAGTGACGAGCAAAGAATGCGGTTACTAAGCATTGCGTTTATTCAATCCGAGATACATGCAGATACTCCATAACCGCACGTCGCTTCCTGAATAGACTGGAAGGACACATTGTCTAAAGCACCTTCAAAAACTAGGAATACACCCAAACTAGATCCCACACTGATATGCATGTTGCATTTTGTGCAATGGACTAAACTAACGCTTCTGATGTGATGAGCGGTTATCCGTTCCAAAGCCTTCAGAAGAAAAGAACTTAAGCTGCTATGCCTAAACCTTATGGCGTTTTCAAAGCTTGAGCGCCTCCCTTTGGAAATAAATTGAAGGTCATTTCCCGCCATGCTTGCGGGATATACCCGAGAGCAAGATTGGAAAGCATAACCTTTTTCAAAACATGTTTGAGACTATCAAATCCCTTTTCCAGTAGCTCGGGAAGTATTCCATCTTTTCCGGGCGATTTGAATGGAGCAAAGCTGTCAACTGCACCCTTAACCGATTCAGTGGTAACCAATGTGTGCTAACGCCCACGAGTCCGAATCATCAAAATGAGATCTGTGAACATTGTTCAGCTCAAGATCGATACAACCTGGAAAGTGTGCGTCGAAGAGATAATTAAGAACATCTTTTTTGTCCATCACATAAACACAATCCCTAGTTTTTAAGGAGTTCATATGAAAATCTTTTGATTTTGATAAAATTTTATTTAACCTGCTAACCTCGTTCAGACTAGAGATATTAGTGCATAGGTTTTGCTCTGCAGATCTAAGACATTTCTTATATGCGCTACGAGTTGACCTGAAAGCCCTGGAGTCATCACGCTGACGCCGGTTCCAAATTCTTTTCATATCGTCCTGCATTGTTCGAAGCTCAGCCCTCCACGAAGGGAATCCGCTAGTGGATTTAACAGTACGAAGTGGACAAGCTTCTTCGTAGGATGCTACTATGAATGAGCTTGTAGTATCCGCGACGTCATCTAAGTCGTCTAGTTGACTAATTGTTAAAAAATACCCAGGAAATTTAGTTTCGCAAAATACCCAGGAAATTTAGTTTCGCAAGAAAGCGACTAAAGTTTGTAGATTTAGGATTACGGCCCGGAGCTAGTTGGCGGTTGGGGTAAATTGGCGGAATCCCCTTTTCTCCGTTTCTAATAGACATAAAGCCCCGTCTCTCGTTGTGAACCTCAAGCAATGTGGTATTGTTGCAAAACATTTTGTTTAGTAGAAGCTTGTGGGCGGTGACGCACACGGGGCAAATTGGCGGTACTATTTACAGTGCAAGAATAGTCATCAAATATTTTCATTTCTGGAAGTCACTCTAAAGCAAGAAAAACTTTTTCTTGTGTCTCTCGTCAATGAAGGGCACAATTATTTCGGACAATCGCCTGAATAACTTCGAAAATTTGCTTTTGGATATGGAGTACGCATCGAAGTCAAAATGACGGGGTATTGAAACTCAAATATAGTAAAAACTGTCGAATAATATACAGTTTTATTGAAAAGACAATCGCCACATTTCATAAGGACCATTGATGTAATCGAATTTCCATTTGATTGCTTATTTTTTTTTTTGGCATTCCGCCAACTTACCCCATACATGCCGCCAACTTACCCCAAGGCTGGGGCAAGTTGACGGCTTTTCCGCGTCACATATTTTTGTCTCTAAAAATGAAGACAACATATCAATCATTTTCATAAAATTCAGAGATGTTGTCAACAGTCTGCCCTTTCCTGTAACGTATTCTCGTATTCTGTATTTGCAGCATCTTCCAAAATCAAAGCGGTAAAAAACGAAAACTGAAAACACCGCCAGCTAGCCCCGGTGTCCCCTATGTTACCACATTGAAGGTGACACCAAAATGATCGAAAAAATATATTTATGATCCGATAGAGACGGTTTAGTTTCATTTGGAACCTGCCAATTTCACTGCTCATGCAAACTTCTTCCAGAGCAAAACGTTATGTCTAACAACGCCTCTCTCACAGACCACGAAAAAATTGTTCGGTTTCCCACATTCAGAATAGGGAGATTTGTACTACTGATGTACTCCATCAGGTCAGAGCCTCTCAGATTGATGCCTGAGCTGCCCCAAATGATGTGATGAGGATTTGCATCACTGCCCATAATGAGCGAAAGTCCATTACTGCTACAATATGATACAACGCTTTTGAAACCATCAGAGGGAGATGACTCATTCCACGGTAGATATGCGGAACAATATATATAGGGTGAGCTGGGCCAATTCGGACCTAGTAAGGGTTTATGAGTTATAGAACTGGAACATGTCGACCGATTCACAAATAAATATTTTTTCTGAAAGCCTGATTAATCGCGCATATTTTTCTCTAAGGCGACTTTCTCCGATATTTTACCGTATTGTGTATAAACGGTTCTGCGCAAAAGTACATGAAAGGTCCGAATTACCCCAACCCTGTTCCAATTCAGACCACTTATTTCCAATCGATTTTTTGCAATAGAAATGATATCCTATTTCGGCCAAAGTTATTCCTATTTGATTTTCACTAAATGTCTAATTGTGAAAAGAAAAGTTCTCCTTAATATATAGAACTAGCTAATACCCATCGCGCGTTGCTGCGACACTCTGCGAAATAGGAGGAAAACACAATTTGTTCCAAAGCGCCATCTGGCGGGCATATAATCTCCAACTAATAGTACACAAACATGCCCCATAACAAATACCTACTGTGTATATTTTTTTACGGAAATCGGTTAAGCCGTTTGGTAGTCTATAAATCATATACATACAAACTTTGACTTTTATATAGATAGATATAGACTGGGCCCAATTACCTATAAATAGGTTATGAGCTATGACGTCGATATCTGTCAACCCATTTACGAAAACTTTTTCTAAAAGCTCGACCGACTGCGCACACTTTCCTCTCAAAGGGTTTTTCGCGATCTCGTATCAAATCGTATATACTGCAAAAGGTCCGAATTGGACCAAACCATATTCTATTATTCACACACCGATTGAACGAAAACATTTGATAGTCTCGCCCAAAACAAGATGTTAAACAAAAGATATTTTTCGGCAGATCCAAGATCACGATGATGCATTTGACTTATTATATTGTTGTTGCCAACAAAAATCTTGTTTTTGGCTTACACATTTTTCAAAAAAGTGCTCCGAAACAACATTCACCCCTAGTGCACGCACAGGAAAACTGAGAACCGCAAAATATTGTGAGATAAAGCAGATCTGTCAGTGTAACTGTGATGTTTGGCCAACATGTTTGGTATCTTCTAGTTACTTTACAATAAGTGCCGGTGATGAAATGTGCAATGCTCTGAACGATCATGGTTCGAGTAGCACAAATTAATCTTCAGCCTAAACGTACAGCAACTTTGAAACTATCCCGCTTTTTGCAGGAAAGAAAAGCTTCCATAGGTTCAAGAACCATATTTCCATAAGGGAATCTTCTATGTCGGTGCCCCGTCTTCGTAGCTTAGAACAAAATGGCATGACAAATCCACGTGAAATGCCTCGTGCATGTAACTTGTCAATAGTGCGATCGACGCATATCTTCTATCCGACCTTACAACTCGTGTTATTTGTGCTGTCACAGTCAATATCACTGTTGACAACATACACAGGAAATACGTCTATTGTTCGACATATTCGCCGCTTAATGAATCATCACCTTCTGATGATTTCAAAAGGATTGCAGTCATAATCGGCAGTGATGCAAATACCCGCCACATAATTTGGGGTAGCTCAGATATCAATTTGAAGGCACCGAATTGATGGACTAATTTAGTAGCACACATTTGCATATACTTAATGTAGGATATCACCCAACATTTGCACGATCTGGCAGAGAAGAGGTGTTAGATGTAACTTTCTGCTCTGACGGTATTACGCCTGAGTTGGCAAACTGGCTCGTAGCCAACGAACTCGAATCGTCGTTATATGATCATAAGTACAACGTCTTTGATCATTTAAACGGCTAGATGCAACCTATTCCGGTTCTACTGTGTGATAATTCAATTTTGAATAAGTGGTGGGATAAAATTGGACTTAATTGTTTGGACTTTGCTAGATTATAAATTCCCAATCTTTTCGATTAAACCGTTGATGCGTGTAGATCCTTTACGGATTTTCGGAGAATGGAAAATTGAGTAACTTTCCACAACATCGGTCGATTTCTATGATAGTAATAGTATCGAGTTAACTCAACCGGGTTTGTAGCAGTTTTTTGTCGGAATTCAGGCTGAAATCTGCCTAAATATTGACAGAAACGGATTTTTTACTGCGTAGGCTGGATAATGAAATAAATTTTCAAAAATTTATTCGGTTACGTGGATCCAAGCCGTAGCACAGTGATTTTTTCGCGTTTTATTAATTACGCCTAAATCGTTAGATTTGAGTCAATGATGTCTTCGGAGGAATTTGTGAATATTACAAGCCCTTTCATAGGGTGTTATTATTTTGACGATTAATCTCTCTAAAAGTGAGATATTTATACTAACTTTCTTGTAAGTGCATATATTAAAATTGTGTCTTTGGCAAAGTTGTAGAGCAAGTTTTTGCCAACAAATTTGCTGAAGACACAAAGTCTTCATCATTAATAGCTTCAACATTATTGCTAGTTGTTTGCGGATGAACCCTTTAAAGCAAATTCATTACTATAACTTTTGAATATTATTCTAACAAGTTCGGTATGTTTTGTAAAAAAGTTTGAATTATCAAAATGGATAACTTTCTATATTATATCAACGGCTTATCTCGCATATTTTCTACATTATATTGTAAATTTTGAAAAATAAAATGTTTGAAATGGTGATTGGTTGTTAGCACGGAAACCTATGAGCTTACGTCAACAGTGTTTTCGGACAACTTATCAAAAATTGCTAGGTATGTCATTTGCTGCAATGGTTTTCCTATAAGTGAGATTTTTCAACTCAATCTTTTTCGAAAAAAATGAGCTAATGTCTTTGGAAGAGTTGTGGAAATTGCTTTCATGATTTTTTTTGAATACATGACGTCTCTTCTTGTAATGCTTAAGAAGTTATAGCTCATTATATTTGGATGACCCAAAAAATATATTTTTTAAATATCTTTTCAATTATCATTCTTACGGGTTTCATATATTCTACGAAATTATTTCAATCTTCAAAATACACAATTTTTATAAACGCATAATTTTTCTATCTCGAGTATTTTCGAAGATTTGGACATTGTTTAATTAAAAATAGTTTTTTTAAATCGTTTATTACTCTACTAGAGACAGCGAGAGATAGGTGAACTTTTTTGAGTTTTATACTGTTGATGCAGCATTTCTAATTACAACTAGAGTTGGCTACCCGTTGTTGCCCGTATGAAAGTTATTATTTTTAAAACTTTTTCAAATTTTACCAAAAATTACCCAATAATTTCAAAGTCGCAAGAGATAGGTCGATGATCTCTTCTGGAATGTATCTTGACAAGACGAACAACTTTCTAAAACATGCTAAAGCTTTATCTACGGTATTTTAGAAGTTATGTTGAAAAAAAGCTTTTAAGGGGTCATTCACAAACAACGGTCAATAACTACGAGTGTACTATAAACAGAGATTTTTGCAATTGAGTAAAGATGTTCGCAAAAACAAGTTATTCAACATTTTTGAACACTCCATCCTATTTTTCATACTTTGAAAAATTGAGGCACTTCAAGGGGAATTAATCACTATAACTATATCATCAAAATGAAGGTTCTGGATTTTCATAAAACATCCTAGAAGACATCATTGCTATACGCTTTACCGTTTTCGAGTGAATAATTTTTCGCACATTTTAGGCGAAAGAAACCACTGTGCGTAGATCTTGCTTCCCGTACATGACCGTTGACGTACATTACTGTTGACGTCCGTGATAGAAAAGAAATTTCAATTTTACACACACCGAAATACCCCACCACTACTCCGCGTCGGTTTTTTTTCTGACTGCTTTGAAGCTTGCCGAGTGTGAACCGATCTTCAAATACGAAATGTATCGTGTAGAGAAAATCGAAGCCCATCTTTATCCACATTGTGTTTGCTTTGCTTGATGCGCAATACAATGACAAGTGAAAAGCTACACACTTCTAGACAATTCGACGCGTTAACACTCGGAATACCAAGGGGGTAAAAAGTTACGCGGACTACCAAGGGGGTCTAAAAAAATGGGAACGCTTACTTTGACCGGTCATATCTCAGCCGTTACGTAATCGATTTTTAATCTGTCTTCACCAATAGAAAGATGTCTTTTGTGAATACGTCAAATTAAAAAATAGAAGAATAGAGTTGTCTACCGTAAGTTACAGTAAAAAGAGTATAACAAAGTCAGTGAGAAAAAAAATGGGAACGCTTCTTTGACTTGCCATATCTTAGCTGTTTGCTCACCAATTTTAATTCTTTCTTCACCATTGGATAGGTAAATCTTTTATAAAAACAGTGAACGAAGAATGATGGAAATCAAATTTGTATATCTGAAGTAATTGTAAAAACAGTAATTGAGAGTCAGTACAGACGAAATGAGTTTTTCTGTCCAAACAATCGTATCACGACCGTTTGTCAACCAATTTCAATTTTCCTTACACCAATGCAATCCTTAGAGCTTCTAGACTTGTAATATATGCAATAAATAGTAGATTTTCAAAAATTACTATACTTTTTCGAGTTTTTAGAAGATAGGATTTTTACAATGTACGTGTCATACGGTTGATTGAAATTCTTTGCGACTTGTTAGTTTTACGGTTTGAAAATTACCTGTTTACTCAATAGTTCTACATATTATACATGGATATTATTATATCAAAATGATTGCACGAACGTGGAGAAACACATTATTGTATGTAAGTTACTAAATAATAGAGTGTGTTAGGACGATTCAGTAAATACGAAGAAGTTCAGATTTTAAAAATATTCGTCATATAACTTTAAATTTGAAGCGATGACCTATACATTTTAATACACCAGTCCATTGTAATTGATAGCGGCTACAATTTCTGAAAAAAACACATTTTTATATTTTCTCAAAAAATAGCCAAAAGTACGTAGAAGTACAGAAATTCCATTTAGTTGGCAAATAACGTCGAGTTCAAAGTGATGGCCTATACCTTTTTATATACCAATCGATTATAATTGATTTTGGTTACAATTTCTGGAAGAACGATTTTTATATTTTCTCAAAAATAGACAAAAGTACGTAGAACTACAGTAATTTCATTTAGTTAACAAATAACTTCAAGTATTCAAATCTATCACCTATGCAATTTATACACCAATCGATTGTATTTGATTTTGGCTACAATTTCTGAAAGAACATATTTTTATATTTTCTAAAAAAAAGCCAAAAATACGTATAAGCACAGAAATTTCATTAAGTGGGTAAATAACGTCGAATTCTAAGGGATGATTTATACTTTTTTATACACCAATCGATTGTAATTAATGGTGGCTAGAATTTTTGAAAGAACACATTTTTATATTTTCTCAAAAAATAGACAAAATACGTAGAAGTACGGAAATTTGATTTAGTTGGCCAGTAAGGTCAAATTCAAAGTGATGACTACACTTTTATATATACCAATCGATTGTAATTGATTTCGGCTACAATTGTTGCAAGATAAACTTTTAATATTTTCTTAAAAAAACGACAAAAATACGTAGAAGTACAGAAATTTCGTTTGATTGACAAATAACTGCAAATTAAAAGGGATGACCTACACTATTTATACACCAATCTATTGTAATTGATGGCGGCTACAATTTCTGATAGAACAATTGTTTATATTTTCTCAAAAATTAGCCAAAAATACGTAGAAGTACGGAAATTTGGGGGGTTATTCTGACGGTCACTTTTGGTGAGGTGACACAAATCTCACGTGACTAAGGTGATCGGAAATTTTCGAGTCACCTCACTTAAAGTGAGAGATGTCACCAAGGTGACAATTTTTGTCACATAAGGTGACTAAGGGAATATGGAAAGTGACTAATGGAGGTGGCTTTTGGAATAAGAAAAACGATGCAACTGAGGTGAGGCATTTGATAATTTTAATTTTGATTGTTATTTTTTACATTTTAACAGTGGCAGCTCTGCAAAAATATTGTAAATCTGTTGGAAATTTTTAATGAAATATTAGTTTCTATAATTTTATTAACAATTAAAATGAATTCAACCAGATTTTTTGACTGATATATGAAATGTTTTTGAGATTGGAAAGACTAATGGAACTATCTGCTGCACAGCGATTTTTTTATTAATATTTGTACCAGAGGAAATGTGTTAAACGTTTGGACGTTGTCTCCTCTGTTATATTATTCTGAGCTATAATGACCATAAAATCACTGATGAAATAAATGATGACAACAGCATAACTAGTTTTTAAGAAGCAATAATTGTCAAACAAAAAGTCATTAGATACGACTTGTGACAAATTTGTTTTCGGATATCATTTTGGGATGTGGACGATGGTAGAAATAACGGGAAATAAGGAAAGTGGCAGTTTCAGGATACGCTTGAAACAGTTCGTTACAATTAAATGGTTGTTGGAGATAATATGCTCTGTGTGCAATTCTGTTCGTCTGTGGATAGTATTTGTCAGTTAAAAAGGAAACTTCTGACTTCAATTTTCATAATGTGATAGAAACATAGAATCGGTTACATTTTGTAGAATATATTTTGTTTAGACCATAAAGCAATATAAATGAATGGGAATGCGTCTCTACTTTTTGACATTGAAAGTCAATTGAAGTGATGTATTGATGGGATCTAAAAGCATACTCCATTACTGCATGGATCATTTTTGAGAGAATCTAGCTCCAGGGGAAAATAAACTCATCGTTTACTTTTGCTCTTATTCGTTACATGTAAGATGTTGGTTATTTGTGTTACTGTTTGTGGGTTCGCAGCTACTCTCGTCCCCCGGGGATTGTTGCGATTCTGGAAGGGGTCTGCTTAGGTCCCAACGCCTGGTATTGACGTTCAGGGGTGGGAATAGAAGGCTTTTTTTGGTCTTCGGGTATCGGGGGCGTATTTAGCTGTAAAAAGGTCTTCGGATCTTGTTTAAGGTTTAGGATCGTACCTAAAGTTCTGGATTTATCCGCTTACTTCTGTTAAATGCTGATTCCTACCCATTCAATGAATGGTTGTTTTCACGCGGTGTTCTCTAGTGATAGAAGCAGATTGACATTACGTCTTCTGCTGCAGCGGGCCATCGAGACGCGCGATTGTCTTTTAATGTTCAGTGTTAAGCGAAGATTGCCCGACACACGGCCTATGTAGCCCGCGACGACGGCCTATTATCTCTTTCTGGGTTGGCCGTGCCAGAACTAGGACTGATTAGCGCGAGACAGGCAAAGTTGATGTTGCTCCTTGCATAGTTCACCGGCAACTTAAGTCTATGCTAGCTGGTCTATGAAATTATTGTGTTACATAAGCATGCATGAAATATATTTTTTTTTATTCTACTATTGATGAAGAAAAATAATAATTGAAGCATATCACACCATATGTATTTGGGAAATTGTGTTCCTATTAAAAATAGGAAAATAATGTTTACTAACAAATTGATAACATTATTATAATGATTTACCAAACACCACTAATTACGGACATAGTATATCCATAATTAGTGTAATTATTCTATATGGTCATTGCCGCATTTTCAGAAGTATTATGAATATGAATTGCTGTAGGGATCCTATGGAGCTTTAGTCAAAGCCTTTTGGAAAAAGTGTTTTTATGAAGATCTACGACCGATTAAGTAAATAGATACTTTATTTCAGACATTCTATGTTGACTGACTGAATATTTTACGTTTATAATTTAAATATTGGGTTTGGGAGTGACTATTGAAACGATTTGAACAGTTGTTAACATTTTGTTAATATATGGTGGGCTCTTCTCCTCACGCATTGGGATTACGAATCATCTTTTCGCATAATTGGGTGCAACAAACTCAAGCGTGTCTTCGCTAAAACATTTTTTGATACAAAAGGTTTTAGAATGGTCGGATAAATTGGTTTCTGAGATTTCGTGGTCGCCGTGTAAGAACTTTTCAACGCATTTTCAGAATACGTTTATAAAAAAATTGTCATCGTGATAAGAATGTGTAATCCCGACTGAGCTTCAATGCATTGTAAATGCTATAATCAGGGGCAGATTAGTGCAAATGCATAACCGTGGGTGAATGGAGAACAGTGAGTTTAATTATGTAAGGAATGCAAACTAGGCTCAAAGGAACTATTCAAGTCAGTCTTGGATCACATACATTTGGAGCAATACCAGATGTTGCTTCAAGCTGTTCTTAACCCCAACTTTCATGCCGCCACCCACGTTACAGCTTGGTAAGGCCAAACTGGTGTCGAAAGGGGTCAATTAAGGTTATTTGACGTATTCTTGATGGTCACATCATTGGCATTTCTGCATTAAAAAGGGCAGACGGTCTTCCCGAGCAGAGTCTGACAACAAATTGAAAACTAAACTTTATGTTGTGATGTCCGGAAAATTACTCAGGTTGTTGTCGTTTTTGTCAAAATGATCAAAATGGAGAGGAACAAAATTGTCCTATGATATCAAACAGAAAACTAATTCTGCTATCAGTGAGAGTAAATTGAAAGTTCATTGAGATGTTGAAATTTTTATTGATAACAAAATATGTACTCACTTTGATGTTTTACCAATGAAATATAAACATAGCAAAATGATCTCAAAATTTGATGTCATATTTAAAAAATCTAAAACTGATTGCAAAATAAGATTACAATTTGATGCTATTATCAAAATATGAATTCTTCTTGTTGTAATTTTGATGTTCGACTTTGCTCGGGTTTGTTGATTTTTAATTTAGGGAATATGTATGAAGTGATATATAATGTCTTTTTCGCTTCAAATAGTTGATATTCGCGCCAGTAGAGTTGCAAAGGGAATGGCGAATTCGATGACAGAGATATCGATTCTATGAGACGATCGACTGACGGTGTCGAAATACCAGAAGAGATGAGCAAGCTGCAACTTCGTATGTATCACGTTTTAAAATAGGAAGTGATTCACTACCCCTGAAATGTAATCTGTAAGTAGCACTAACACACATTATTATTCCAGCTCAAGCAGTTCAGGGATTGTACGGGATGGCGCTAGGCCTATGACCTTTGACTGGTATGGTCCATTATCATTGGTTCGGATATCTTCATGGCTGGTTGGTAGACGTGTGCTTCTACTTACAAGTGGATATATATTTTGGCTTGGGTATAATGGATCCTGTTAGTTGTCAACTTTGACCTTGGGTATGGGTTAGTTCGAGCAAGAGTATTGGACTGACTCCTAAGAAATATGTAGTTATTTATTTAGGACTTTTTTATGATTATTCAGCTTGACCAAGCACACCGGCCCTCAGAAACGGTAAGCAACCCTTTCGGATCGATGCGGTTTGCTTAAGTCGAACCAGATCGACATTCGGTTCAAGAAAAATTTATGGGGAATCGTGGATAAATATTTCTCATGTCCTTTACGGGTAGAGATTCTTTATGTGAATCTCTAAAACGCCTTTTCCCGTCTAGCTACTCAGCATAATGATGATAGAAAAAATTGAGGATCGTAACAAATATGAATATTGACTAGAACAGGGATAATAGGGATCTTTAATTTGAAAAAAAAAAATGTGCCAGTTTTTCATATGTATTGGTAGCGGGTGTCCTTACGAGTACACTCATATCATTCTTAAACCTTAATTATTCTTTAATGATTTTTAAATTTAAAAAAACCAAATTAAATTCAACCAGCAAACTGACAGTTGTCCTACTAAATGACGTATCTGCTAATATCACGTTCGCCTCATTGTTAACCGGGACAGCACCCCA
Organism: Topomyia yanbarensis; assembly: GCF_030247195.1. NCBI lineage: Eukaryota > Metazoa > Arthropoda > Insecta > Diptera > Culicidae > Topomyia > Topomyia yanbarensis. Next base: position 290,067,280 of record NC_080672.1, read on the forward strand.
CACAACATGATCTGGTACTTTGTCAATCCGCTAGCAGCCTGCCATCCCAAGTTTAATCTGCAAACTATGGTAGATCTGATGAGGCAACCTATGGAGTCGTGCAAGTCTCATGGGTTTGGATGTGTTTTTGTCCTAAAAGGAAACAAACTAAAAAATGTTTTTTTCAATAGTTTCGGGCCAAAAAATTGAAAAAGGACTGAGATATTAACTCACGGTACTAATCTGCATCAGAAAATGCCTTAACCCGCACACCCCTAAAGATCCCTATTGAATTCTGTTATAAGATGAATGTGAAATAGCACAGTCGTAAGAAAATTATTCGCGAGTAAGGATTAACACTGCGGCTACTATGTTTACCGCATCCATTAATAGTCGATTGATACGCTTCAGATCTAGGAAACAAAAAAGAGATTAAAAAAAGACAGAAGCGGATTCAATGTGAAATTTTCCACTATGACGTGGGCTCTAACGCGATGGTCGGATAATTTTCCATAGAATTCAACAGACTCGATGACACAACATTACACGCTCTCTGGAACAAACACGTCAAATATGTATGTATGTAGGAATGTAAGCTCCTATGTATGAATGTATGCCTGTACACACTTAATCTTGTTCTACCGAATCCCAGCTTTTTTCGCTACTTTTACCGAGTTTTGCACAGCCGAGCACTCAGCTAATAAAGCTTTTACCGAGATCTCAGTAGAAGTGACGTTTGTTTTGAATTAACTCGGTAAATATATCGCTGAAAATCAGTAAGTTAACGTCACTTTGCTGAGCTATCAGTTGAAAAATTTTACTGACTGTTCAGCTGTGCGGAAATTACCGAACTGAATTGAGTGTGTAGATTTGCATAGGAGCAATGTACCCCTAAGCAACATGGAAGGGCAGGCTCTGAGCCGCCATAACGCTATGGGAAGCCGGGTGCATGGACATAGGTGCATAAAGCTCTGCACACACTGTCATGTGCAACGGTGAGACGGTAGGTGTACAGTTAATGCCCATAGGTTGCAAAAAATAGGTTATTGAGACAGCCCGATTGCACACTGATAAATAACAATAACATTAGTGCAAATATATAGACAATATTGTGCAATGGTTCAATCACCTTCAATGATCGTTGATTCAATGCTTATGGTTACTTAGGTTCCTTGCTATGTTCTGTGCTTGCCATGAAGATAAAGTATATGTAATTGCTTAGTGGGGACGCGAATCTCTATACTATAAGTATATCTTTGTTGACATATTTCAGGAGCAAAAAGTTTTTCGTTTTGCATATTCTACTTAACTGCACATTTTGGTGTAGCCAACACAACAAAACAAACAATAGTTAGTATTTCGCATTGAATCCGCTTCTGTCTCTTCCTAATACTTTTCCCTACAACTGTGCTGTTTCACATTCATCTTAAAAAGAATTCGATTATCCCTGTTCTAGTCAATATGGGTGATTATTAGGATATGGATCAGGCAAATCCTCATTTTTTTCTATTATCATTATTCAGACTAACTGGACGGGTGAAGATATTTCAAAAAAAAGAATCTCTGCCCATAAACAATTTGGGTTATATTTTCTGCGATTATCCATAAAGTTTTCTCGAATCAAAGGTCCATCTGGTTCGGTTCGAACAGATCACACCGACCCGAAAAGGCAATTCAGCATTTCAAGAAGCTGCTGTCTTTGAGCGAGCTAAATAACCATAAAAACAAGTTCTGAATACTGATGTATTTCTTAGTTTCCAGTCCTGCACTTCTTTCCTGAACTAGCTTCATACCAAAGGTCATAAGAGTCGAAAACTAACAGGATCCTCGTGTCCTCAACCAAGTGAATGGATCTACCCACTTGCAAGTAGGAGCACACATCTACCAAAACCAGCCAAAAAGACTTCCGAGCCAATGAGAATAGACCATATCAGTCGAACGCCACAGGCCCAGCATCATCCCGTACAGTTCCTGAAATTATATATGTATTAGTGCTAATTACAGATTTCATTTCAGTGGTAATAAGTGTCTCAATCCCTCTTGTAAAACTCGCTTTCCGCTCCTCAACTCTTCCGGCATTTCATCGAACCTCAATTTTTTTCTGAACTCGTATATGAGACACTCAAGGAGTTTCACTGGTGCGAAAAAGACATTATAAATCACTTTATACATATTCCCTAATCTTATAATCAACAAAGGCTGTCTGACGATTCTAATGCAGAAACGCTAATGATGTGACCAACAAGAATAGGTCATACGTGAAAACTGTCTAATAGGGGTTGAGGACAGCTTGAAGCATCATCTGATGTTGCTCCAAATGTATGCGATCCGAAAATGACCATTGAGCGTAGCTTGAATAGCTTACATAACTAGACGCACTGTTCTCCATTGCCCCACGAAAACTTCTTAGTAGCCATCATTTTATACAAAAGGTTTAAATTTGCAGGCACACATGCAAATAGTATCGAGACTTTACGGTGTTTACTGGAATGGAACAATAAAATAAAATTCAAATCGTATACAAAAATTCTTCTGAAGATGAAAAATTTGAATGAAAAGTTTTTGCGAAAAATGTCCGTTTCCCCATAAATTCTGTCTGTCGTTCACCATAACAGACCAGACGATGTTTTCCCTACGAAATAACAGATCCCTAATCAATAGATTTCTCAAGCAGCAAAATATTGCACCCATTCAATGGCATGGCATGGATGTCAGGCTAACGATCACATTAGTAACATCAAAGCAAAAAAGGGCTGATTCGGTGTTGAATGATACTTTTTAATGTTTAGTTATTACATATCAACCTAGTGTACATGAAACTGTTAATGAAATAAGATTTAAATATACTTAAGAACGCAGAAACATCTATTTCCGAGTTTCTGTGTCCAATGAAGCAGTACCTACGAAACCTGTCATCCGAAAAAGAACTTCATGGTAGAGTAGAATACTGCCGCTATACGCATAACTGTCCCATGTGCTATGGGATTCCCCATACACATGGGACAATTATGCGTAGAGAGGCAGATTAGTCATAACATTATTATTAAGCATATTCTGCATTACAACGGATCACTTTTCGAACGAATGTGATTTGCATTCTCAATATAACGACACGAGTCGGATTTGATCGAACCGCATTCGTTTGAAAAATCAAACCGTCGTAATACACAATAAGCTTGTTTAACTTTATACTTTTTAAAAATTCATGCCGCCTTTTGATAATGCTGCCAGTGGTTTTTACAAATACAAACTTATTAGTCAGCTTTTCCGCATTAATTTTTTAAATTAACCGCACTAATACGAATAGTTGTAATATATTATGCAATTACTTGAAAAGCAACAAATACGACGAATACCAGTTAATCAAAATTTAAACGGACAACGACTCCGTATTTAATGTTTTTTTACCAGCGTCATCCCTCACTTTTTTTCTCTTCACTTTGCTGTCACCTGAAACGACTAACAGAATGCGGTGACACACCAGAATAGCGTGACAGAGAGTCATGTGAGTGACTCGTCTCACCTTAGGTGACTTCGGTGATCGCGCGAGTGAGAAAGAGTGTCACCTCACCTAAAGTGACTGTTCGGAATAACCCCCTTGTAGTTATGTGCCAATCAGACGAAATTTCTGTACTTCTACGCATTTTTGTCGTTTTTTTGGGAAAATATGAAGTTTATCTTGCAACAATTGTAGCCGAAGTCAATTACAATCGATTGGTATATATCAGCCCGGGGACAACTTGACAGATAGTGCTTGTTTCATATAGGGTAACAGCTCCCTAATTCATCTTAGCACCTCTATTCATCCTTCGCATTTGAACACATTAGTTAGAGCAGTGTCTGCTATCTCTGTTCAACGCATTAGCTTAAATGGTAGGATGAATAAGGGTGCGTTGTACTCGACTTTTCACTTCGCTCAAACGCGAGTATTTTACATTTTCCAGGCCAGATTTAACATTGTATTACTTCTTAGAAACAAAGCAAAGATGTTGAAACCCATTTAAGTGCAATCTAGTTCCAGTTGGCCGAGTAATCAACGAAATAGTGTGGCATCCTTACTAATGAGATGAATATAGCCTCGTCTACCCTATGTACCACTAATTTGATGGTGGCGCTAGTATGCCTTCTCCGTACGAGTACCACGAACAACGAAACGAAATAGTTTCAAGAGAAAAGCGTGTTTCGTTACGTGTGTTATGAACGCCGTCAATGCAGCAAGAACAACATTTAGAAAAAGCGTATTCCAAAATGTGGATAAAGAAAACAATTATTAGAGAATAAATTTATCCCTAACTGGAAACTGTCAGCAAGGTACATACATCTTATTATAAATTTAACTGGAAGTCGTTGTTTTTTTGGTTTTATTGTTGTGTGAAGTGTGTAATCGGTAAATCATTTTTGCTTTTTGCCCGAGAAATATGAATGAAAATCATTTTGGCCAATGAAAGTAAATCATAAAGCCTAACAATTCGTGAACATATGACATCTTGTTTCAAATTAATTAAGAACGTCAAGAATTCTAGAATGTTGTTTGGGAATATAAACGAAATATGTAGGATTTTCTACACAGTTAGCAAAATTTGTGCGCTTTCACCAGAATTCTGGCAGCAAACCGATAGTGCCCGGTTTTAGCAAGAATGCTGCCAGGAATATACAATTATGTTCGACTCTTGCCAGAGTTTTATTCGACTTTTGCAATAATTCTGTCCAAAAGATTTTGCGATGGTTTTGGTACGAATCCCTTCCGAATTCATTTCGCATATTACTCAGCTCCAGCCCGACAGAAAACTAATTGAACGGCGTCTACCGGAGAATTTCATGTTGGTTCGATTCTGAAGATTTTTGGAAATTTCAATATAAGTGGAAGTGGCTCGATTTTGAAAACCATCTTCTTGTATTTCTGAAAATCGATTTAGTTTTCTTGGATTATTTAGATCCAAAATGTAATCTATGTTTCTGTTAAGGTATGAACAGCTTCTAATTTGAACAGCGAAATAAATTTGGTGATAGAAATGCTTAAATTGTTCATTTTTTTACAGATATAGAAAACAATAGATGGGATGCGCCTTTTTTAAATTTTGTTCCATTCGAGCCGCCATGACATCACCAAATCACCACAAAATTTGCTTATGAGTTCAATATATGGGAGCTGTCAAGTTGTCCCCGGGCTGGTATATATATAAAAGTGTAGGCCATCACTTTGAATTTGACCTTATTTGCCAACTACATAAAATTTCCGTACTTCTACGTATTTTGTCTATTTTTTGAGAAAATATAAAAATGTGTTCTTTCAAAAATTCTAGCCACCATTAATTACAATCGATTGGTGTATAAAAAAGTATAAATTATCCCTTAAAATTCGACGTTATTTACCCACTAAATGAAATTTCTGTGCTTATACGTATTTTTGGATATTTTTTTAGAAAGTATAAAAATATGTTCTTTCAGAAATTGTAGCCAAAATCAATTACAATCGATTGGTGTATAAATTGCATAGGTGATAGCTTTGAATACTTGAAGTTATTTGTCAGTCTTAATGAAAGTCAGATTGTGGTAAGTTTTGGTGTGCAATACCAATTTCACCTTTGATTCTTCCTATAGTTTGGTGGTGATTATCTAGTATACTGATAAGTTTATGTGAGTAGATAATGAATCCGACAATAAGTAGTAAGTAATTTTCATATTAGGAAATTAAGGGCGATTAAATGACGCGTTCCCTAGGCGATTTGAGGGCGATTTAAGGGCGGGTAGGGCGGCAAAAAAATTACGCCGGCAAATCGCCCAAAATGTTGCATTTAAAATATCCCCCCAATTGCCAGCAAATTGCTGGCAAATTGAGGGGCAATTAGCGCATCTGAGTTGGCAAATAGCCCCCCTCCCCCCCGTTAGCCAGCAACTCGCCCTTTTTGACTGGGCCGCCTTGCTAATAGGGAATTATTGCCATAAAAGTATTACGACCTAGTTTTGGGTGTAAGGTTACGATTTTTCTATACAAAATGTTTCTAACCCGAAAAAAGAGGAAAACTACGGAAAAATATTCAAATTGCAACTCCCATAGTTTTAAGAGAATTTTAAACCGCAAAAACTTTGTCGCCTTAATGTTCGTGATGTTTGTAACTCGTCACAAACCACGAAATTTGTTCCGCATCTCACCGGAATAACGTGTTATTTTTGGACTCCAAAAAGCGTAATCACAACAAGAAATTTTTACTGCACATTCAGTTGAAAGTATTACATAACATACGTATGATAAAAATCTGAATATTAGTTATTAGCTTATACTACTGAACTTCAGTTAAAAAAAAGAGAATAGCACCGTAATTATTCTGTTATCCAATAGAGTCTGGAGAAGCTTCCTGTGATATATCACATACTAAATCCTGTCGTTCCATTCACCAAAAGCGTGAACTAATTTTAAAGAGCAACATATACCTGTCGAGTCTGACGTGATAGTAGCTAGAGGAAAACTGTGAATCGATGAATTTTTCAGCACGGGGAAATACTGGATACTTTTAACAATGTTACCAACAACTCGTAGCTAATACTAGATGTTCCGTCTAACATGTCTTCTAAAAGTAAACACATTAAGACTCCGTTACTTTGGATTGCATTGCTCGTAGCGACTCATCTTCGCGCTATATAGATATAAATAGTGCCTCTGTGATAGTACATTCGTTTGTTTATACAGCTTACGTTCGTTTTTTTTTTCTTAGATGTAATTTTGTTTATTCACTCTTTGCAGGGTTTTTTCACTAGATAACGATGGCAACTCTTTTGCTTCATTCAAACATACGCGAACTTTTTTGCCTTTTTTGGTTTTGAGTTGCATTATTACTCTTTCAACTTTTTTTTTCTCACATTTGTTTGGAACGTTTTAAAGCAAATTTAGTTTTGGAATTTTGTAAATCAGAATCAAACTAAAGACAACAAACGAAGAAAAGAGAATCAAGTGCGTCGAAAATCTCGATCGACAGGTTAGTTATCGAATCAATTGAACATTTTGCTTCAGTAAAAATTAGCTTTCGAACACAAACAATTCTTACATCTAATAGATACATATATACTTCTTGGTTAATAAATCCGCTTACTAATTCTTTCAGAGCGCTTATATTTGAATATTATGCTTTCAGCATGGTATTTTTTATATAATTCTTATTATTATTAAACTATTTTTTAAGTTTCGTTATTTCACCTCGCTCGGTTTATCTCGATAAGTCCATCATAGACACATTTATTTAAATATTTTACTACACACGCTAAGTGTTCCATAACCCCAAAAATAAATAAACACTACAACACTTAAAATAAGAATGGTACATTACTGTTCAGTTTTGTTTAAATATCATATTGTATGCATCTGGAGAATCAGCTGAAATTCTGTTTCGTGTGCAAAACGGAAAATCGGTACATGTGTGTTTTTTATTGAGTTTGTTTCCTGCACTGGACCGGTTTTTCGCTTGATCGCTTCCTAACAGAACGGATAGCCATTTTACTGCTGTCTTTTAAACATCTGCTTTCATGTTCATTTTCCGATAATTTCTTGTTATTAACGTTCTTATCATGTTCACCCATAATTCGATATTATCACAGATCTAATTTGTTGCGTTAAGGAATTGTTGTTATGTTCTTTGTTGTTGTTGCATTTGCTTTGTGTTCTTTTGCTTATTTTTTGTTGTTATTTGTTTGTAGCTTCTTTGTGACGCTCAATCCTCGGCAGCAGCCAATTGATTAAGAGTTTCGCTTAGGCACGCTGTTGCATGATCTTTGTTTTATGGCATTTATTGTTTGTTCCCTCCTGCTGTAAGTTCTTAACGGATTGCCCAGCAAAAAGATCGATCATTACGGAAGGGACGGTTTGAATTGTTTGCTCACGGTTGCGAATTTTCGTACCGCATGCCATCTGGCGAAACAAGCTCTGCCATTGATATTTGGTGGCATCACTTATTTTTCTATCATTTCACTTAAAGTACATTTTTGTTTGTTAATACTCCTTAACATTGATTTCATTTTATCTTGACTCTTACTTGTCACTACCTTTCCTGCTGGCTCTTTCTGACTAGGAAGTTAACGAAAACGTTGCGTATTTTGTTGTTGCTGCACAAACTATATAAACATAAATCTTCAGTTCTGAGATAAGTCAAAAGTGTGTATAAAAATTACATCCTAATATACGATACAATGCTGTTTCCGGTTTCTTCTTGATTTTGTATCCATTTAACAACTGTGTCTATTTGACTATTGGTTACTCATTGTGGTAATAAGGTACACAAGTAGGGGAAGTTCGCCTAGCGCCGGACATTTTTAGTTTGATAGTAGAATAATCAAAGTACTGCTGATAAAAATGTGATGCATTATCCTCTTGGAGCTGCGAGTTGATGTTCTTCTCTAAATTGAGTAACTCTTACGATTATTTTGTACATATTACGACCGGTCTGACTGAGTGTGAATTTCGATAACGTTTCTTTGCCGTACAGACAGAGTTCGAAAAAACCACAATTTTCGCATTTGAATTTACATTGGGTTTCCTTCAAGAGAGTTCGTATCTGGTATAGCAAAATTAGGCTATCATCCAAATGTCTTTTTTGTTTTGCTATGTGATCATGATAATGTAAATGTGCTTCGAAGCAAGAAAGAGGAAAATAGTTAAACAGATAGAAAGAAAACTAAAAAAATTATGAATTCAGGAAGATTGTTGATAACAGTACCTCCCTATCAACACCAATGGAAAACAACAAAATATCCGAGCAACTAGGAAGTTTGTCAGAAATAGTCTCATGAATCTCATGTATGTTGATTGCGAACATTCAACGAGCCAATCGATTTAATTCAACATATAAAATATGTATCACGATAGATTTCTTTGTTTGGAGATAGATAACAGTTTATAACACTGATGCAAACTTTTTAATTTTTTTTTGAGTTTAAATTGTCTAATTCTGAGTTCAATTTGTGTTAGAAATTATATAATGCCTTTACAACTGATTGCAGTGCCAAACCATAAGTGTCCGGCGTATACGAACACCCCCTACGCATAAAATGATGCCGCTGATATTTTTAAGCTGATCACTTCTAGATATTTGTTGCTACACATTTATATGTAAATACATTTCGAGTTACACGTCATTCAATACACTCTTTTTTGTTCATCCATTATATGTTCAGTAGTTGTTATTGGATTGCCTACTACGCCTTCATAGAGCTTCGATTGTTGTTTTACCCATTGGGAGAAATTTAAGATTTTCTTACGAAAGTTTGGATACATATTATTTTGAGTTGTTTCAATATTTCAACCGATAATCACATTTTTATCTTTTGTTCATCTTTACAATACAATTCAAAACATGTTTAAGGAGAGATGTATAACAGTGGCAAGCAAGAATGAATTGACTACTGCTGGTCTACTTAGGATCTTGAAATGTCTTATCGTATTCAATTGTTTGCAATTTTTTGGTTCATAACAACTTTCGATGCATAAAATGTTTTTTGGCATCTGGGCAATCAAAACTTTTGATACTGATGGAGATTCATGTGCTAACTACAACAAAATCGTCATTTAAAAATTTGCAAGTATAAATCTGAATAAGTTGGACATTCGTGTTTCGAATTCACCTCATCAGTAACTAGCGCCAACTTGGGTCAGTTAGGCGATAAGCTAGCTCCAAATTGGGACCAGTTAGACACAAAATCCAAACATTCACACAACTTTTGCAAACGCCCAAAGCAATTGGCTGGTTCCCAGTGATGTCTCGGATTTGCTGATGAGATGATCAATCGGGAGCAGCAAATTGCTTTAGGCGTACACGCAAGTTGTGTAACTGTTTGAATTTAGTGTCTAACTGTGTTGCATTCTATGCTATACTGGTATGGAAGCCCTTGATCCCCCGCCATAGTCGAGCCATTGCAGCCAGCGTTCACCAGTCGTCCCGGTTCTGTGTGCGGGAGTGGTGAAGGGATCTTTCAAATCGATGCCAACCGCTAGTACGAGCCTGATTTTATTATACTGATCAGCTCCCTGCTTCCAGGCAACCGCGGCATTAAAATCTACAAATGGCTCGTTCCACGTCAGATTTACAACCTAACTAAATGAATTTCGAAGCACATTACGAGATATTTCAACTATTATAGGCCTAATACTGAGCGTTTAGAGGAAAATTGCGTTTCTTTTAAAGTTGTAATTGGTAATATCTCGCAAAGCATTTTGATATTCACGCCAAATTTTTCACACAATCTTTTTAGCCTGATTCGTAATATGGAAAGAAAAAATAAGTAAGCGCAGCTTCAAAAAAATTGCAGAATATATAAATTATACATTCAAAAAAATTTTCGTAAATATTTCCGGTAAGGTCATGCAAAAACGCAACTTTTTTTTATTTATTTTTTTCTATACATCGAATAGTTTTCGAGTTATCAGTGAATGAGAAATGTTCAAATTTTTTAAACTTCAAAAGTTTAAAAACTTATAACTTGAAATATACCTCATATTCAGCCAAAACAAAAAAGACGTGTTAATTTAGTTTTAGCTCAAGAATGCAAGAAAAAAATTGGAAGAAATTGAATTTTTTGTTGTAAATCTGACTTGGAATGACCCAAATATATTATCAGAATGGCCGACGTATGAGCACAAGAATTCCCGCCGCACCATTCCCCAGAGAAGTTCCACGAAGAGCCGTACGAATATTTTTAAAATCGTTGTTACATGTAGAGTAAGTTCGTTCATTAAGATAAGTGAGTTAATATAATTAGGCTAAAAGTAAGGTATTTATAATGAACGTGTATGAGCACATCACTACACGGCTAAATAAAACAACCTACAGAATAAGTTCTTTTAACTTACTTTTGAGTTCTGCGTCGCTTTCGCACTTATTAGTGTTGTCAAAAACAAAACGAGAGATTCGACTCAGTCGAGGTCTTCCGTGGAGCAAGGTACTTTTGAGTTGTTTGGAGTATACTCAAAATTAGGTAAATTTAACTTAAATTTGAGTATAAAAAACCTATCAATGAGTTGTAATTTTTACCGTGGTTAAATGGAAACTATCTTTAACGCGGTTTACCTAATTTTACCTTCCTCCACTATACCCCGAGATTGAGTCAAAAAAACTCAATTTTAGGTGGAATTTCGTTTGCGTGTAGGGGATCGAGTCTTAGCCAGGGAGGTGTCACTCCTGTCATCCGCTATGGAGATATACAACTTTTAAGTATTCAACATATGATCGGCCTAGCCACTTCTAGGCCCACGTCGCCCGTGCAGTAGCATTGATTTGATGTTGATTAGGACAAAATGGCTGCATAATCTTAGCTCATTCATCTGACGTTTACGCGCTCAAATAATTCACTTCCAATAACGCAGACCACTATCGACTGTCAAACAGAAAATGAACATTTCCGCTCAAGTCATAGTCAAGAAGGTGCATCAAAAAAGTAGCGCTCATCGGTCGGAAAAAAGTTCATGTGCTTTCGGACAAAGATTCGTTTCTTACCTTCCGACAATCGTCACATGAAGTGGACCGCCTAAGTAAATCAAAAAAAAAAAAAAAAAACAAGCGGATAATGAGATGTAAATTCGGCAAGTCATTGGAGAACCACATCGACGGCAAACGATATCAGTTTATGTGGAACACGCTGTTGACAGACCTCGGAAACCAAGCGACGAAAGGGACTTGGAGTATTCAATAGATGAACGTGTCAAACGTGAATGAGGCAGATTGGAATCCCATTTCAGGAATCAGGAATCAGTAGCGTCTGGCTCAAATGGCACGTTCCCCATGTTGATCGGAGATTTGTGCCTTGCCAAGTATCTTTTCATCATTTTCCTGATGGGAAGGATTGGGGAAGTGGTAAGGTTAGGGGTAAGGAAAACAACGACACAGAACAATTAAAACAGAGCATTCTGCACCCCCGGAGTGATGCTGGACGATCTGCAGGTGCTACAACAGCAGGAATAAAACCTCCAACCCCCGGAGGGATTTAGAACCTCTACTCAAACAGTGAGCGGATATATCAACACCCCCGAGGGGATATTGAGATAACAGAACGACAACACCCCCGAAGAGATATTGTCATTCAAATACGGCTAAAAAAGAACTATAGCTCTTTACCACACTGGGTTAGGAACAAAAGCATATCCTTAAATTTCAGCTCTCTGTACATAGGTTCATCTATGTATGGAGAACCAAATATCCGGATGCGCAATTGCATTAATATAGGGCAATTGCATATCAAATGATATGATGTTCCGTAATCGGATTCACAAAGATCACATGAATAATACTCAGCGCGCTGAATAGTAGCCATGCGATAATTGAGTTTGCAATGTCCAGTCAGTGCCCTGACCAGAATACTGCAGTTGTGCTTGGAAAAACAACAAATTTCTTGACATTTTCGGACTCACATCCGACAGAAAAGCCTTTGTTTGAACGCAAGTTTGCAAGCTACGCCAATGGTTGGCATGTTCGAATGCAGCCCAAGAGCGAATCTTGTGCTTTATCCAACTTATTGACAGTGGTAGACAGTCGCAGCGCCAGCTCTAGCCAATTCGTCTGCCCATTCTCTCTTTCATTTAAAGCTGTGAACTGTGTGTGGCCTATAACGGTTTATCAGGAATTTCTTTTCAAAGAGAATTTTGACAGTTGGATTTTACGCCGTAATCGTATGTTTGTCGAGAAATGCTCTAAAAACACACCAAACCATTTGTGAAAATGAGCATTCATTTCGACTTTAATACAGATTCAAGGAAAGTTCAAAAGAAGGAATCAACACCTATGATTGAATAAACCGGTCAGAGAAAAATATCACAAATTTGCGTGCAAGAATTTTTTGGCATATAAAATCAAAAACTGCCCATGATTGAAAGAAGGAACCAATCCCTATGATCGAGTAAACCGATTATACGAGTGGATAACAGGTTTGCTTGCGAGAGGCGACCACATTCGGCGGCATGTCCTCAGCAGCTTTACACCGCACCAGATCCTTGAATTTGGTAATGCGCAAACCTTATGCTTCACCACAAAAAAAATCATTAAAAACATTAACTTTCCTGGGGAATGGGGCATTCTGGGCAATATCTTTCTGGGGAACGGTACATTCTGGGGGATGGAATTCTGGGGATTGGCTTTCTGGGGAATGGTATACAACCTAGTTGTACATCTGTCCGTTGCCTTTAACAAAATCAGTCACGACATTGCCATTGTCAAATTAGCCAATTTGAGATTCAACCGTTCACTGCCTCGTTGGCTTCAGTCTAGCTAGTTCCGTGACGGATCTTGGAGTGGTACTAGATTCTAAGCTCACTTTCAAGCAGCATGTCTGATATATTAATGGTCGAGCATCGTGTAAGCTAGGTTTTATTTTCCGTACCGCCAAATCATCAATAATACTGCTTGAAAAGTTTGTACTGCTTCCTAGTTCGGTCACCGTAAATCGCTGCGATCGAATTGAAGGTATCCAACGCAAATTTCTACGGTTCGCTCTGGGACAGCTTCCTTGGCGTTATCTTCTCCAGCTTCCTGACTACGAGAGCCGTTGTCAATTAATTCAGCTCGACACTATTCAGCACCGCAGAGATACTGAAAGAGCCCCAATTGTTGCCGATCTGTTCCTAGCCTTAATCGAACGTGTTAACGTCTAAGACAGAACAAAGGGCGTTTGACAGTAACTTTCTCCTGAGAGTACCGTTCGCATCTATTCGATTTTAGTTCGAGATGTGTTTGCGGCCTGTTAATGATTTACTTTTTTTATAAAAAAATATAGGTCGTTGTTGGGAACTCCGTTCACTATTTCAACTATGCAATTTTCAAATAATCATAGGAAAACTTTTTCCTTCCATCAGATATCTTTACATATCATTGTTCGAAGGTAAACACTTCAACTTGACCAGTAATCGAGGATTTGGAACGATTATTAACCGAAAAATTACATTTTTTCCAAATTTTCTGAAACGTGCGACACGATTACATGAAAGAGTAACTTTTTGAATTTCACTTAGGTACTGTGCAAAATCTAAGTTTGATCGGTGAAACATTATTGCTTGCCACTGCGAATGTGAATGGATCAGAAATGATTCAGATGCTTTTATTGTAGATTTCAGCTAGATACACAAAAGTAATACTAAATTATACTCGGAGACTACCGCTACGACCACCGAATGTGCAATTTAATTCGTAGCAAATAACATGCGTTGTCTAGTGCCACTTTTCTTATAGCGTTTTCGTTTTAACTTGGTGCTACACCGGTGTAGTGCAATGTCAAAAACGAAAACACCATCATAACTAGGATGCTTGCAATACGATGGATCTCAGATAACCGTGTTACGTAGAAATATACAAAAAAAAGGAATGAGTTACGCAATTTATTGATTGGTCAATAAGGGTTCGCTGTCGCACTAGACCTAAAAAAAGGTTCAGATACTGTGACAGTTCGAAGAACAATATTGTTTTAACTAGCATAAGTGGCATCTGAACCAATCCCATCAATCACAATATAATACGCTAAATATTAAATAATCCAATAAATATGACGACAGTAAAGAATATAGGAATTTGAATTTTTTCGGGGTTGTATATGTATATAAATAGACAGAAATTCAAAAAACCGGAATACAACACATAAATAATGTAGCCGAAGAAAAATAAATCACAGATCCATTGATGTTTTCCTATCTTATCGGTTTTGGGCTAGTGCGTGGTGTCCACGCTTTCGAATTGGTTCGTTCGTGCATTCGCTGCCAATCTAGTTCATCTCTTCGCAGAACACTCTTTTGTGCAGACTACGGATCGTTCTGTTGCATTTTAAATGTTCCATGTTTTGCTAACAAATCTCACTTTGCTCTAAATAAATTCATCTAGAATAGGGTTAGCTGTTGGCGTAATGCTGGACTAAATAGACTCATTCTCACTAACCGCGATTGTGTTCTTGCTATGTTGCTAAAAATTGCACTAAATCCTGTTGTAATTATATCGCTTGTCAATCTTGAGCCTTTCTGTTACAGAATGATTCATGGTTGAATTACTTTACGAACGATTTCCCGCTCGATGCGTTTTGCTTTGTATCATTTGTTGGTTGGGGTTGTTCTTATAAAATACATTGAACCTGATTTGACATTTTCTCCAGTTTGCTCTCAAGTGCGTGTGGTTACTGTTTTCAAGCGGCGATCTGTTTTGAGCTGTTGTAGTCGAGTGGCTTAGTATAAGGTACTTACTCGTTCAAGGCGTGAACCCATTGCGGATGTATCGAAGAATGTATTGATCACGCACTTCGTCTGAAACCGGATAGAATCCGAGGGCAGCTGGCAAAGTTTTTGGATCTAATGGGGCCCACTTTTGACCTAGCTGGGTGCTGATTTCCTATAAAAAATATCAAATTTTATCTATATTACTTCTCCTGGTCAACAACAGATGAATCACTTAAGAATACCTCAATGAACGGTGTCATCATGACTGATGGCATTGACAAATCGACGCGGGATACCTCCAGTACTTTCAGTTCTTTGCCACGCAAACGCGATATTCCAACCAGATTATGCGGATCCAATACATAACCGTGAATTACGATTTCTTCCAGCTTCTTGCAGCGCCAGGCCATCATGACTAGAGGATCTTGTTCAGTCCGTAGTACCAGTTCCATTATGTTACGATACTCTTGGATACGCTGGGAGATTAAGCACATTATTTACTGGTACCAAGTTTAACGAAGCTCGTGAATACCTACCATTGAATCAACCCAAATCATGCTTCTCAACGTTTCTTTGTAATAGCGCGAAAGATACTCCAGAGCATCGCAATTAATCTGAAAACGTAAACAATAGTTGCAAATATAATTATCACGTATTTTGTATTCAATAGTTCTGTGCACTGTTGGAACTATCTAAAATATGACATCTCAGTGGAAAATGTCCTAACATTGAATCATTTCAAACTTATTTGTAGAAAGATCATTCACTTCCTAAAATTAGGATAAACTATACCCAAAATAGAACCAAGAAACATTCGTGGTACATAGCTCACACTTTCTCTAATCTCTGTATACTATAACACTGAATTTAGAATAACTTACCCTATCGCAAAATAGAACCTTCAGGTGTGACAGGGGCATCGACGGGCGCAGGATGTGACTGTGTAGGATGTCAACCGCCTCGTAGGCACACACCAGAGTCAGATGCAACTCTGCCTGTGGGTTAGTTGCCCGGAAATTAGTCCAGGCCGCTTCCGATATTCCCGGATGATCATCGTCTACCCCGTGTACGTGAATAACTAATTGTCGGAGGGGTAACAGCTGCAGCGTTTGCAGGAAATCATCGCACATGATGTCGTAATCCAACGACAGATGCTGCAATGAATTGCATTTTTCGAACAGATTCGGTTCGATCATACTTAATGCATAGTGGCTAGGGTCCTGTTTAACCGAAGCAAAGCCCATATGTTTTAGAAACTGAGGTCGAGGGCAGCTCTGGAATTATAAAAGCAAACCGTTCAGGTAAGATGAATTACAATAAACTTGAATAACACTTACGTTCAGAAAATCAGTTGCATGCAACGATAAAATTTCAGAGCACCCTAAATCTAACCCCTTGAGCGGTGGATTCTGCCGACCTAGCAAAGTTTTAATGGGTTCAACAAACAACCTGCAATAAACTGGAATAAGACCTTTTTCCCTTTACCTCGTCCCAATTAAAACCTACTTATAAATATAATTCCATTCTTCTTCAGAGTAGAAACGCCCCGGAGTGACCAGGGTGGCATACTTTGGGCATAGTGATAAACTTACGAGACAGGAGCTTTTGCTTAATCTGGAAAACAAGGTAATTTATTACAAACGATAATCTGTCAGTATAATCAAGTCAAAGCGGGTAACATTAGTATCTAATCTCAAACACACAAAAGCTTATTAAAATTGCTTACTTGTAGAGAATTTCCGTCGTCAATTCAACATCGTACAGATTGCAGGAGTCGAAACTGATTTTCGCCTCGCTCACAATATGAGCCAGCGATTGCAGCAGGAAGCTGTTTTTCTTATTGTTTTCCCGTGCTACATCAAAATGTATTCCTTTGAAGAATCTGTAAAAACGTGATATTTAGTGATGGCAAGGGGCCAAAACGAACCAAACGGATACTGACCTTGGCTGGAAGATTTCGGATCGCCAATGCCAGCACACCGACGAAGCTTGTAGACGGTCGTGGTAGTTCAAATATTGGAACAGATTAGTGATTACGAGGGCTGGGAGTTCGCCCCAGTTCGGGCTTCTACTCATTGCACTGTATCACTAAACGAAGGCAATCCTTAAGCTTTTTCTTTCCTGTGGATGCAAATTTACATGTGAACAAAGAAAACACAACTAGTGGAGAGAGTAGCGATATTTCACCTTCGAAGCAATGTTTGCTCTTTCTCAGCTGTTTTCAGTTTCTGTTTGTGCAAGGCTACTTTCTTTTATGCGTATCTGAAAAAATTCAGCAGTTGTCATCATTTCTACAGCTGCCTGCATATTGTTAAACTTACCTTGACGGCGGGATATTGGATAGAATTGAATAAAAAATCTGTATTTTAGATTATTTTTCGTTTAAATCACTTTTTTTGTTGAAATGGCCTATTTGTTTTTGTTAATCTTGTGTGCCGTCATCTTTTCTTTGGAAATGATTTGACAAACACAAGATTGTTTCATTTCCCACAGCGTCCCTGAAATTTTTTGTAATAACATACACGGTAAAAAATTGTCACGTCTAATCGAAAAGCTTTAGCATTTCTCGAGTACTTTTTCAAATGGACGTAAGTAACATTGAGAGCCTCTCTTTGTTTACTTTCTCTTTCGTTTATTACGACGTCATTACAACACTTTGTACTAATTTTCCAGTACATATCGAAAGCCGACGGTTTTTACTACAATATTATGCAAAGAGTAGAGTAGTAAATGTTGAAATGGCCGAGTAATGAACAGAAGAGAAAGACCTCAAAGAGAATCTCTCATTGTTACTTACGTCCATTTGAAAAAGTACTCGAAATTTGAATAAGTGTGTCAAGCCTCACTACCAATTAATTAGGTTCTTTATTGCTTGTGGCACTAAAAACTGGATTACAACCGCACTGCGCACTTATCAATCACTTTTAAATTCTTCTCATAGACTGGTTAGTTCGACTGGTCTGTCTATGAAAGTATCATCTCTATCGCTTGAAATACATGTGTTTTGACAGCTCGCAGTTTTGCGATCACTCGCACTTTGAAAGTGCGGAGTCCAGGTTGGTGGGAAGTGCGCAATACTAACCCGGCTAACCTCACTTTTCTTGACAGTTTAAGCGCGATTCAGACGATACATCAGCTGCCGTCAACGTCAACGGAACGTCACCGTTCCGTCAGGATAAGTTAAATACTTTCCTCTTGCGTCCGTTCACACATGCCGTACGTCAAAACGTTCCGTGCCGTTGATGTTGTGTGTGAATGCCTCCATTTAACTGCATGTAACTTATCCTGACGGAACGGTGACGTTCCGTTGACGTTGACGGAAGCTGATGTATCGTCTGAATCGTCCTTTACTTGTACTGTTTACATGGACTTAGAAAAATTTGGCGAACGACTAGATTCATTCGAAGCAAATCGCAAGGAATTTTTCTAAATCCATGTAAACAGTATAAGCAAACTGTCAAAAATGAACACCGAGTTCATTTGTTACGTCATCGTAAAGTATTCCATTGAAGTGATATACACTGAATAGAACGACAACTAACAACATGGTCATGGTTGGTGGTAACACGCTTTCAATAAATAGTGAAATGTACTACTCCGCTAGTTGGACCATTGTCCAACTAAAAAGCACCTGAACGTCAAAATATCATGTCAAATTGATTTTGACAATCTATCTAACAATCTTTTACACTACTAATGTCCTCTTTGGAGAGTTTTTGACATTTGTCAGTCGGCTCAACCAACGAATCACGACTGTATACATTATCAAGACCAGATGATTCGAAGAAACACTCATGGTAGTTTTTAATATTTTGCATATTTGATTTAATCTACCAAGTTATTTTGCGTATGTGCCTTTTCGATAATCTTTCGCCAACAGCCAGGCTTCAGAATCGGCACGTTTAAGGTGTGTATAAAGCTTTGTTAGTGTCCATTTGAAGTAAGTATTAACCGGATATGTTTACGTTTTGCTTATTTGAAATGTTCGCGTCGAAATCGAAAATAGATTTTTTTAGATGTATCAGTGCACTTTTCAGCAATAATACGGTTACTATTCATTTGCCTTTTATCGATCATTGAAAAATAAAGTGGGGATAGCTTTGTAACATTACAATAATAATAATCCAGTAATATAAGTTCTTTTTGGCTAGGTTAGCAACACGAAATTGACCAAGACGTGGTGCATATCATTTGGCTGAAACAATTCTCTACTGCCTTCATATATCGAAAAACAAATCAACAAATGTTTTTACATTTGCCGGACGTTTTCCATCGAAAGTCAAAGTACAGCAACCAGCGACACCACATTGTTTTGTGAAATGTCTTTTATAGATGTGTAATTAAAATGTCTACTACTACTTAGATTGAAAATAGAATACTATTGGGAATGAATCACTCGTATTCGAACAAGATTATTTTAGTGCAATTTTTCTGAACTATTACTTTTTTAAAAGTCTGTAGTTTTCTGGTTACGGCAGTAGGCTATCAAAAGTCTTTAAAATACAGACATGTCTGTAAATCTGATATCGCTGTCAGAAACTGTTTGCGAACTGGGCTCAAATCTAGGGGCAGATCACTTTAAGAATGTATAACAAATTTGCATCAAATTGAAAAAAATGCATTTAATTTCCATTTTTGCAGCGGCTTGCACTGCCTCGCAAAAAAGTTTGTTTAACAAACGTCCTACGCTGATCCACGTTGTTCGACGTTTTATTAAATGTAGTGCTAGTTTTTCTGTAGGGTTTTGACGCCTTACATGCAACGCAAACAACATTGCACGTAACGCAAACAACATTGCACGCAACGCAAAATACATCATGAATTTTTATTTTGATGAAAATAAATGCATTTCATTTCGCTAATTTTTAAAAATGCATCACAAGTGATCTGCCCCTAGGCTCAAATGCTAAAATACACCGGGGGCGGGTTAGATGCTACAGAATAATCGGATGTTTATGTTATGGTTATGAAGTTGATTAATTATTAGGTTACTGAATAATAGCGACAAATAATTTTCAATGTTTGCTCAGTGAAGAGGTTAATAAATCGGCGAATTGCTAATTTACGACCACCTATTTTCTAAAATGCAAGGACTAATATTTCTCTTGATTGATTGATGACATTTAAATTGGGTCATTAAGCTATATATAGTTTTCCATTCCATTCGATAAATTTTAGGTCCAATATACATAATATAACATTATTTCAAAAAAAAATTCGTTGTAATACGTAAAAACGATTTTTTTGTTTTTTAAAATAAATCTTATGTGAACTTGGCAACCATACATAGGAAAACTGCGGTTGTTTACATCTGGCCTATCAGGACAACACCCAAAATGAAAACAAACTATATGCAATGGATGGTGTTTATGTCAAATAAAAAGAACCCTCCGGGAAAACCGAGAAAACATGCCCTAATTTTTTCTGACAGGGCATCATTTGTCGTGAAATTGGATATGTCAAATCCTTCCTATAGTGTCAAATCCAGAATGTCAACATATTTCTTTATTTTAAATTTTACTATTATTTTCACGTTTCCTGAGTTGGAAAAAAACATTGTTGCAATCACGAAAATCAGCTTTATCAATGTAAGTAATAAAAAAAGACATTTTTTTCTCATTTAATGACCCAATTAATATTATTGGTATAGATTTGTCAACATTGTTTTCCATTCGCTTACTCCTGGCTAATTTTGACACCAAAGCGTAAAATTGCGTTTGACGTCTATATTTTAACGTTTAACTGCTTTTTAACTGGGCTGCAGTATAACAAATTTGCATCAAATTAGAAAAAATGCATTTAATTTCCATTTTTGCATCAACTTTGCGCTCCCTCGCAGAAAAGTTTGTTTAACAAACGTCCTACGCTGATTCACTTTGTTCGATGTTTTGTTGAATGTAGGGCTAATTTTTTGTAGGGGTTTGACGTCTTACACGCAATGCAAAATACATTACGAATTTCTATTTTGATGGAAAGAAATCTCGACAAACGTATGATTACGGCCAAATACAAATATGTTAATACGGAATGCTCTGATGATTTTTCGAGGACAAGTTTTACGCTACCCTGTACCTGGAAAGGTACACTGTCAAAGTGACAATGTACTTTGATGAAATGGTGCTAAAACTGGCAGCACTGTGAACCGAAAAAAATATCGTGTGCGTCACCATGGATATTGTTTATTATGCTGAAAATCAGGAAAAATTAGAACCTTGAGGACTCTAGGAAAAGTTTCATTTCTGATGATGCGACTTGTGCGGCGGAATCGAAACCGCGAAGAAACCGGCGATGAGTGCAATATTACAACCTGGAAGGAGAAGTTTATTGACGGCCGTACTGCAGGTTTTACGTGATTAGGTAGTAATAGATGACTAATTGATTAATTCTGCCTCCAACAGGTTGACAAAGTATCCTGGTATCTGTTACATTCCATGCGTCAATCCCGGACGAAACCAAACAGGCTGCTCCTCCAGGGGTTTTCTTTAGTTTACAGGGAGGTAGCAGTGATCAAAAGTCCAAAACACTGATTTTTCTGTCCTAATCAATTTTATTTCCTTACGGTGTGTGATGTAGGTGTGTAAAGTGGCCGGGCAGCGCTGGGGAGGGATTCGAGTGGATCGTTATGGGCGTATGGTGGATGACGGTCGTATGTGGTTGCTGGATGGCTCGCTGGGCGATGGTCGATTGCGGTTGATGGTTTAGTCGCAGAGCGACGATCGTATGCTGTTGCAGGTTAACTCATTGACTGTTGGAGACAAAATGACGCCTTGCTGGTCGAGACCTTCGTGGTGGCCTTCGAAGGCAGGCAGAAATGTGGTAGTGACTTGGGTCTCGTTCATGTATTTTCCTTGTGTCACGAACTTGGAAATCGGTGTGTCTTAGTCGTACAAACCTCCAGTCAAAACTTAGTAGGTTTTCTTTTGAGTAGGAGGAGGCATGGGATTCCTATATGGCATTGGGTTTTTAGCCCAGGTTATATTACCTGACTCGGACCACCCTAAACTCGCAGAATCTCTTTCACTTCACTGATAGCTAATAAAGATGAAACGTGTAACTAACTACTGAGTATGCGGTAAACTTACTGAACTGATTCGAAAACTATTAACACTTCTCGAGTGCTTGGTGTCTCAAGTGTAATCCCAATTCACTAATTGCAAATCCAATTACATTCCTCACCAACCCCCCTTTACCACTTCATTTTCCACGTCATTCGCCTCATATTTCCTATTTCCATCCGTTAACCCTTAAATGCATGAAACTAATTTTTCATTGGTACTTATTTTTCGGTATGGATACGTTATTTATCTCTTGTTGAGGCTTTATATCACAGAATTCGGTATGTTTCAAAATGGCAACAGTATGCATTTACGGGTTAATGCAATATCCCATTACTTCTGTTCCAATATCTTTGTATGTGATGTGTCGTGGGTTATGTGCGTTACACAATTAAATAATCATTTAGTTTTAGAATTGATAAAGGGAGTGTATATTTCGTATATTTTCTTTTATTAAGCATAATTAAATAGTTGCCGACAATATTGCCCACAATTTATGATTACAATGTTTCACATCAGATCAAGACGAACACTACTATACAATACACAGACATTTACTGCCCATAATCGTGTTCACGAAAGTGTTGTATAGACATGCTTTCCTACTATATCACTTTACGGTTGAATAGGATGTTGATATACTAGGGGGTAATTTCAGTCATCCACCAGCTAGATTAATCGAATATGCTCAGCAGTACTGGCGTCTCCAGGGGTAGGTACTAGGGGGTACCTACCCCTGGAGCTGCCAGTACTGCTGAGCATATTCGCTTATTCTAGCTAGCGGATGACTGAAACTGTGAACAAGCTACTACTCAATAACTTGTGTATCCTATTGCTTATACACTGAGTGATCGTGTAAATTTTAGAATAATCAACGCGGGTAATTCAAATCAAAAGTATCGAATACAAATTTGGGACTATCGCCAACTTTATTAATCGCAAAGCAATTTTTAGCAGCATGCAGCTGCATATAATCATCCCTCTCATTTCTTTTATCAAATCTTGGACGAGACATGAAGTTTGTTCCAATACAGGATCCTTGATACAAGTTGCTTTGGAGCAAACACTTGCTCTTGTTTACTTCGGGATGCTACCGGAAGAAGTGTAACGATTTTCGTCCTATTTGTTCCAAAGTGGTTCCAGTTGTCACGGGTATTGAAACTATCCTATAATTTGTCTCTATTTTTGTAGAATTAGTTCAGTCAGCCCATACAAAGAAACTCGGTGATTCAAGCCCAATATCCAATAGAATGGGTTCCATAGACCGAAACCATCTTCAGCCTTTTTGAAAAAGAGCTCCTGATATTCAGTGGTAGGCAAATATTCCGAAATATTAAATATATTTTACAAAGCCTGTGAAAGTTTTCGGACGGGTTGGGCAATGCGGCTCGGACTAAAAAAAACATAATGACAATCATAGAGCATTACTGTTGAGCATGAAGCAATAGTTACCGTTTTCGAATCCACGTTTGGATATTCTGAAACACTTTGGAAGTTGCATTACTACTCCCACAGCATAATCTCCAAAACAGTGGTGATTCCAACATATTCACGTGCAAAGATTCTTACAGGTGGTTAAAAAAAACAGTAACTCTTACATCCATGATTGAAAAAGTGATTTTTATAGCCACGCGCGGATGCTGATTATAATGACCTTCGACTTAGTCCCAGGTAGAACCGCGGATAGAAAACAAAATTGTACAAAACAAAAAATACAACTTGTCAAAAAGAAAATTATCTCTTAGGACGGCATGCTTCGATCGGATCTATCTAAACGCGTTGCCATTTTAATATATTTTTTACATTTGACATTTGTCTAGCAGATATGAAGCATTGGGTTCTTTAAATCTAGTTTTCGGTGAGCCAAAAAAAGTTATTGCTTTTGTATGGGACCTTGGCGTATTTAATTTGTATTTGTTACGGCTTAAAAGCCAACTGTCAAAACTCTCTTTGAAAGGAAATTCCGGACAAACCGTTACTGGTTAAACATGGTTCATAGCAGTTAATGAAAGAGAAAACTTTTCTCTTTTGTTTACTACCAACATCTGTGATTGGCGAGTAACGGTTTGTCCGGAATTTCCCTTCAAAGAGAATTTTGACAGTTGGCTTTTAAGTCGTAATGTTTGTCGAGAAATGCATTTAATTTAGCTGATTTTTAGGCTGCAGTCCAGTTACCGAACGCTCAGTTAAAAAGCAACCCAGTTAAAGAGCACCCAGTTACCGAATGATTACTGTACTTTGATCTGCATATGTGCGTATAGTCTATAGTCTATACCAAATACAAATTTGTATTTGGTCTATACGGTATAGATACTGATCAGCTCATATACCGAGGTATTCATTTAAACGTTGTTATTTAACTAGACACTACTTTGTTTGCTTTGTAGAAATTTTTAGTAATTTAACATGACGTGAGAATTCGTATGTGTCATTCCTTTCGTCCTAATCATGCAATAGTCGAGAATTGACAACGATTCAATTTTTTACCGTGTCTACAATTTCTTTCATTCTGTTTGCACCAGGGATGCCACATGTTTTGGTGAAAAGTCTGTATAACAATAATTAAAATGTCTGTAAAAGTCTGTAGATGGCATTTTAAAACTCAGTTACATTAGAACATTACTTTAAAAATAGATTGAAAATAGAATATTATTCAGAAAGAATTATTCATATTCGAATACAGTTGCTCTAGTGTTATTTTGCTAAAACTATTACTATTTTAAAAGTCTGTAGATGTCTGGTTCCGTCTGTAGGGGACTACCAAAAGTCTGTAAAATACAGACATGTCTGTAAATCTGGCATCGCTGGTTTGCACGCCCTTTTTATATGTTGCCCGAGTTAACACCAAAGATAAATGTCAAATTAAACTCGAAAAGATAGTCCGTTCTTATCCAAAGAGAATAGGGAAAGAGACGAAGAGTGAAAATCAGTCAAAACGGCAACACGCCCTTTATGATGATTTCAACACTAGAATTTTGGCAACCGCTTCTATAGGCAGCACTTTAAATGACTCCTATTATATTTTGAAAACAAACCGTATGTCGATCGATGGATTTGTTTATCAAACGATGTGCATTTCGAAACAAAGAGATGAAATAATTCTAACGCTTATTTTTACTCATACATATACTCTAGAATTCACCTTACAATCACGATTGAACTAAATTCTGATGAAAATTCAAATTTCTTTTTTGATAGAAGTACAATACTTATCTCCTCCAACTCAGGCATGAGTAATGTTTATTTACATTGCACGATTGGTCTGCTCAATAAGGTATTTTTGGCTTCACACTATTCGTCTCTTTCCCTATTCTCTTTGACCAAAAAGATAGATAAGAACAAAGAGAATAGGGAAAGAGACGAATAGTGTGAAGCCAAAAATACCTTATTGAGCAGACCAATCGTGCAATGTAAATAAACATTACTCATGCCTGAGTTGGAGGAGATAAGTATTGTACTTCTATCAAAAAAGAAATTTGAATTTTCATCAGAATTTAGTTCAATCGTGATTGTAAGGTGAATTCTAGAGTATATGTATGAGTAAAAATAAGCGTTAGAATTATTTCATCTCTTTGTTTCGAAATGCACATCGTTTGATAAACAAATCCATCGATCGACATACGGTTTGTTTTCAAAATATAATAGGAGTCATTTAAAGTGCTGCCTATAGAAGCGGTTGCCAAAATTCTAGTGTTGAAATCATCATAAAGGGCGTGTTGCCGTTTTGACTGATTTTCACTCTTCGTCTCTTTCCCTATTCTCTTTGTTTTTGGTAAGTATATTTTGAATAGCCAGAATATTTGTGCAATAGGATATTTTTTATTCCGCTGTAATATTTACGGCAAGCGAAAGTAACACAACGCGTGTTGATTTATAAGTTTCAGCGCAGAATGATTCAGTTCATAATATTGATATCGCTCTGCATACTGGTGCTTAGCGTGGAACGAGCGGATGCTTCCGGCTTAGGTTTTGCTGATACGGTAGCACTAATTCTCGGCTTCGCCATAGGAACCGTCGGAATACTGGCCTGCCTGGGACGCTACGCTCGTCGACTGCGAGCTGGTTTATATTGAATGCGATCGAACGAAGTTCTGTTTAAGATACAGTAATTTATCGTAGTTTGTAAGATATCTAATCAAATCAAAATGAGCTATTTGAGAGTAATAACGAGACCTGCGATTAACGCAAGAACCTGCAAGGCATTGAGACATACGCGGCACTATTCACTGGAGGCGTCCCTGACTGGCTTATGGACAACGGTTTCATGCAGCACTCCAGTGGCATATATGCAACAAGGATTAATCGCAATGCACGATCTTTCCGGATTACCCTGGTGGGCTTCGATAATTGTGTCTACAGTACTGGTGAGGTCTATTGTGACGTTGCCATTGGCTATCTATCAAAATAAAATCGTTGCTCGCTTGGAAAAAATCACACTCGAAATGCCCGCCATTGCTAGTGAGCTTAAACGGGAAACTGCTTTTGCAATTAAGAAGTATAGCTGGACAGAACAAGAGGCAAGGATAATGTACACCCATTCGGTATGTATGCAATTGAATGATATAAACCGTAGTTATTGTTTTTTTTCTTTGACAGCTGAATAAACAATGGAACAATCTGATCATTCGCGAAAATTGCCACCCAGCGAAAACGTTAGTCGTTTTGTGGGGTCAAATTCCACTATGGATCATAATGTCTGTATCGATCCGAAATATGGTCCATATGCTTCCTGATCCAAGTTCAGTCGATGCTCAGATCACCTTCGCCGAACTAATGCTGGGTGGATTTGCCTGGATACCAAATTTAACGATGGTGGACCAATCATGGATACTACCAGTGGCGATGGGTGTGATTAATTTTTCAATTATAGAGGTAGGTTGTGATATACCTGGGTCTATATTTTTCAATGTATGAAGCTCGGAAGGACTTAAGTGCGTTGATTCTATGAAAATAATTTTGTACGGGCGATTAATCTTCTACAACTCTATTTCAGTATTCTCGCCCATTTCATCTCATACATCAACATCAAATATTTGAACCGTTGGTTTTAATTTGGAACTTACTTCAGAAATTAGGGCAGGCTTTAGTAACGTTCTAGCACTATATTCTCATCAATACTATATTTCTGTTTTGTTCGGATTTTCATAGGAAAACGAAAATCGCTTTCATAGAATCGATATGAGAGCTTTTATATTTATCGTTTCGTTTAGTATGACGGTGACAGTGAAAAGACGCAGGTGAATCCATAGAATTCAATCATTCATTGAATAGATATCAAATTGTTAGGCCCTGCTTGATGGTACTAAATCTGTAGCCTTCTACAGGCATGGGCCATGCACAGAGCTGCACATGATTTTCACACCGCTTACTTAAGGTTGAACGAGGACGGGTACGACAGATAAGAACAAAAAACAAATTTTCATACCTTTTGCAAAATTTGCATAAAAATCAATCAGCTGTATTGTAACAGTCCTTTTTTCTGACAATGGGCTCGTCATATTCTGAGGAATGCTATTCTATTGGAAAAAATCATTGGCATTTTATTTTCTAGAGACTGGTTTTCTTGGGACAGTCGCACAACCATTAATAGGCTTATGAGGGTTGTTAGGGGTATTCATACCCAGTAATTTTCAGTTCATACATTTTTATTGGTGTTTTCATTACAATTAAACTCCTTTTCAGATATGCTAGAATATGTAATTTCATTTTCGAACGACTTTTAAAATCTTTCAGATACAAAACGCGTCCAGAACGAAGACACCATCAAAACTTCAGAAGACATTTACCAATTTGTACCGCATTCTCAGCGTGTTGATGATTCCAGTAGCTGCTACAGTTCCTTCAGTAAATTCTTTTCCATTCTGTTGCGCAGATAGTACTTCTAACGAGATTTTTCCCCTACAGTGTCTCTGTCTGTATTGGGTAACGTCGAGTGCTTGTGGATTGGGTCAAAACTTATTATTGATGTCACCCCGTGTCAAACGCCTGGTAGGAATTCCTCACGTTCCCTCGGAGATAGCTCAACCTTATCAGCATATTAAAACGAATCTTGCAGATAAATACAGCTCTTTGCTAGCAAAAATGCGACTAAGTTCGAAATAGATAATTATTTAACTTTTGTTATGTAAAATAAAAAAGTTTTATTCGTATAAAAATGGTAACGGTACATCTTCTTAGTTACTAAGAGTATTGCATATTAAGGTACTTTAAGAATGTTCTATACGCCATACATATGCAGCGATTGTTTAAGCTTTTCCTCGATCCAGTCAAGATAGTGAGACACCTTGACATACACTCCCGGCTTGTTGACATAGCCACAGTGAAAGCCCCAGGATATTATTCCATACAGTGTGTGACCGCCTGCAAAAAGAAAATAAAAATTGTGATAATATGCCATTGTAATAATTAGTAATCCAAACATCAATGTACTCCTTTCATTCTCTTTTATCAATATTTCTTCATTATACGGAATCAAACTTTCAAGTGCCTATTTGATCGATTCGGTTGTCCAAACTCTTCGATAAAATGCTTAAAAATTAAAATTATTTGAAAAGATCTCGGGTAAAATCATTGCGATGGCTTCATGCAGCATGGAAGGAGTGTGTTAAAAAGGTAGTTTGGCCATTCAATGCCCAACTTTTTTCTAGTGTATTCAAAGCTATTTTCCCTTGAAAACGGTGGGGTCAAGAAACAGAAAAATCCTTTTTTCATAAAGATAGGTGCTCCCCTCGCAGTGCTAGGAGCTGCTCAATTTTTACCTCCCAATGCTCAATACAATTCTCCTAGAATATTTACAATAGTCCAATTGCGTGCAAAATGCAGCCAAAGACACTCTAAATTGATATCAGTTTTCAATAATATTGCAATATAACGAAGATATATGAAAAAAATCATTTTCCGTCGTCAACGTAAACTGTCCCTGGCAGCACTGCTCCATCGGAATCCAATCAAACTAATTCCAATAACTTCAGTCTTAGAGCTGATCCTTGTAACTGGTAATACTCAAATGAAAGGTAACAGACGCCTTTATTGTGCCTTTTATGAGCAAATCTTGTCTCAATCAAACGTTACAGCTTTTTTGATGTTGTCCACAAACAACATGGGCATGAAGGAGTTAGCACCTACTTCAGACATGAGACATTCGTGCAAAGACTAATAACTAATCACTTCGCTCAAAAGATCGAAATGCATTTCGGTAAGCATTGCGAGCCGGCTTTAATGCCTCCGACCGTCTCTCCGTCTTTGATTCCAAGCTCTTCTAGATAATTTTATGACTATAGCATGTTCGGCATTCTACCAAGCAGTTCCGCTAGAAGTACATATAACTTAAAGTGGACTTGCGATTGTTTTATCCACGATCTCATCCAGGTCACTTGGAGGTTCAATTGTTGGAAAATGTCTCTGAAAACATAGTCGCAAAACCCTGCTCGTGACGGTCCCAGTTACTGGAACTGAGATATTTAGTGAGACGTTTAAATGATCAAAGATGGTGTATTAATGATCGGATAACGACGATACGGTACGAGCTAGGTTGCCAATTCATGCGTAATACTGTCGGATCAGGGAGTTACATTTAACACATTTTCCCTGTTGTAAAGTAAGGTGGTTTTTGTTTGAGGCGAAACTGAGTCAGTTCCTAACCCCAACTGCTGTCAAAATGTATGGACTGACAGCAGTTGGGGTCAGAACCTGACTCAGTTTCAGGTTCAAGCGAAATCGCCATAAAATTTAAAAGGAGTACTCAATCAAAAAAGTTGTTTAAATGTCTGGCCATTTTCTGCATTGAGTATATGCAGATTGATGTTGCTTAAGGGAACATAGAAGTTTTTTACCATGTTTTCTGACTCAT
This sequence comes from Topomyia yanbarensis, assembly GCF_030247195.1. Taxonomy (NCBI): domain Eukaryota; kingdom Metazoa; phylum Arthropoda; class Insecta; order Diptera; family Culicidae; genus Topomyia; species Topomyia yanbarensis. Next base: position 290,097,329 of record NC_080672.1, read on the forward strand.
TTTCAATTATTTTGTCGAAACCAGAAAGCAGCATATTCTGAGGTTTTTGCATATTATAAAACACTATTTTTCAAGAAAATTTTTGCAGTAAAACATTTTCCTCACTTCCCTATGGCTCCTTGAAGTTGTTAATACAAAAATTAGATGAAATGCGTTCCTTCAAATGAAATGAAACATTCAAAAGCGATCCTAAATAATATTCAATGAGCTTATCTCTCCTATTTAAAGGATTCAATTTCCAAACGAAATGGAAGGCATTTGTAAATAAGCATATTTTGCTTCAAACACTCGTCTTTAATTGCATTAAAAATATTAACTACTAAAATTTAGCAAAAATTATGGGTCAAATAATAGATACTTTGATAGGTAATCTTGAATGTAAGCTTTTCCATCAAAAATCAATCCTAAATGTTTAACTTGGTCTGACCTCATTAAATTCCAACCAGTGCCGGCGCCAGGGGGGGGCGAAGGGGGCAGCCGGGGCAAAATTTGGGGGCGGCAAATGCTGCTGAACATAATTATCTATTACTGATTATCATTGATCATTAATCGCGATAAACGTTAAGTTCGTGTGAAACGTTTGAATTCATATTGTTTTGGCGACTGTAAAAGTTTAAGAGTGTTAATGATCAGAAGTACGACGGATCTGACGGAATACAACAATATCTGAATCTGAACCTCAAACTTAACGATCTTAGCAAATGCAAGCGAAAATTGTTTTTAAAAATTGCATTATTAGCTTAACTATTTTTGATAGTTAACAAAAGGAAGAATAAAGGTGAAAGTGCAGTTTATGTCTCACAAATAAGGAACCAGAAAAATTGGATTCTTACTGCTGTAATTGAGAGTAAATTTGTTGTTAATTTTTTCTTATGTTTATATTAACACTGTCTAATTGTGGCAAATATATCCCACACGCTATACGGCGTTTTATTTAATTTCAATAACGTTTCAAAACTTTTGGGAATTTCCAACACTTACAATTGCAATTGGTTTTTGACAACGGCGAAATCATTGCAGTAACCCCTTTAACTCTCTTGTTACCTACCGTACCAATCAGTCCTTTTGCTGTATCAATATGTCGTCTCTAGCTCACTCCGTTAATTGCCGTTTGTCTCCAGCTTCGCAGAGCACGAGGACTCCTCAGGTTCCCTCCAACGTGTTCGACCTACCTTGCTCGTTGTGGCTACTTGTGCCAGTCTGATTAGTTTCGGGAAACATTTTACCTGTTTGTCGTCCGCGAGTTTAACGACGTGCCCAACTCATCACAGCCTCGTATATTCTGCTGTGTGAACAATGGATAGTAGGTATAGTCCCAGAGCCACAACGTGATCTTCTGATGCCCTTAGCGGAGTCTCAGTGTTGTGTCCTGAACACCACTTTGCCTTACCTTTTTTGTTCGTCTTTCGAACAATAATTGAGTGTGTAATTGAAAATCGCACACTTATCGTGACTTACTTTATGACTTATCTGCACTTAGTTTATAAAGTAAATCAATATATCGAAATATGAAGACTTTTATAAAAAAGCACGAAAACTATTTTTTTAGAAAATCCTTGGAAAGTGACACGGAAAATCGAAACCATCAATATAGAGTACCAATAGATCACTAAAGTTTGAAGACATGTAAAAAATAACTTCACTGCAGATTTGTTTTTCGAGGTTAGGTGCTTGATGCCGAGGGCCGGGGCATTTTTTCAGGAGACATTATGACGGACTGACAGCATCTAAATGTCGGTTTACATAATTGAGATCGACGGTGTTGTTACCGTTTCGATTGCGTGGGGTGAAGCGGTTGGTTGTTTCAAGGACCGCTTTCTTCAGTGAGTGAAGATTTTGAATGGCAATCGCATAGTAGCAGTATTGCTGTGTAGGATTTGTTCTTCACAAGGTTCGTACCGTGCGTCATGTTTTGCACTAAATAAAGGCAAATAGGCCATTTTAGTAATACAATCGCGAGTGGCAAGTACGCAGAGAATCAAAATCCAATCAAAGCCGCTCTAAGCACTTTTCTAACAGAAATACTAGAGAAAGCCATGTCTCACCATTACAAATCGTTATGCTCTCTTGGCTTGGGAAAAGTATGACCTTCCCCATCGCGAGACATCTGTTACTGCTCCTAAAAACTGTAGTCGAACGAGATTTATTTGTTAAAAACATTTGTTATGAACGATCGAATATAACAGCTACAGGAAGCGCTGACACAAAGCCGAAGCAAACAGCTCCAGGTTTTGGAAATTTGAGAGCTTCCACCGTTTCAAGAAACACCAAAAAAGGGGGTTATCTTCTCGCTGATAACAGATCTAACTTTCTTCATGGTCTTTGCTACAATTTTAAAGAGGTGGCCTGCTTTACTGCCCATGATCAAATATTTGTCCCTTTTTTGTTGCTATGCAACTATGAAAACAAGCGTTAAGTTTGCAACAATTTTCGCTATTTTCAATTGTAAGTCATTGCAGTTCGTTATTTAATCTTCTATCAACTTCAGATTTGATTTTAATCCTATTTAATGTGAATGAATCTAGTCCCATTCAGATAGGGCCGTTGTGTACTGTTTTGACACTGTTGGTGGAATTTCAGTTTAGTGCCCCATTTTCAATTCGACTCACGAACAATAACAACAAGGAACCAGAAAAATTGGATCCTACTCATTTTAATATTTATCCTTACTTATTTTATACAGTAGATTTCAGCGTGCCTCTAAGCTTGGTGCCCTTGGCGGGGGTCAACCTGACCAACCAAGCACTACATGTCTGCATAGCCAATGAACATTTTGTAGCTGGTTTGCATCGTACCGTATCGTATTTTGTTCGACCGCTATCGTCCACTTCAATACAGGAGAGAGAGTGTATAGGACGTATATGAAGAATATCACGGTGTTCCTAAAACCGTTATAAACTAAAAAAAAATGACCATAAATTTGGCATACGGCATTCGACAGATATAGTATCCAAGCATCTTCTCAGTGAATTTCAAAATGATCCATCGAGGGATTCGAGATATATGGCGATTTGAAGTTTTATGATACGTTTCATAAGGCTACCAGCAAACACCCACGGGTTTGGTCCAATCTCTATAAACAAAAAAATATTTGTCTACTTATTTAGTACATGGAATTCGAAAGATATAGTAATCAAGTATATCCCTTGCAAGTTTGAAAATATTTCATTGACGGAATCGAAAGTTATAACAGTTTGGATGTGGTATGCGGTCATAGATGGGTTTTCTACCAGACTTCAAGCGTGAATCCATGTTTGTCCATTGACTATTTAGATCGTTTATACGTGTCGCGATTTTTAAAGGAAACCCTTACTATTTTATTACATAAATAAAATGTACAAATGGTGTTATTAATATGGTGCACTGAAAAAATATGAAAATAGGGTTGTCTACCAAACGTTAAATATAATGTGCAATTTAAAAAAAATAGATGAAAGTTGGAATGTTTACTTCAAAAGGCCATATCTCAATGGTATGTTGACTGATTCTAATTATTTTTTCATTATTGAACAGGTAGACGTTTCATCGTTAATTTTCATCAAGAAGAATATAAAATAGAGTTGGCTACTTCAAACAATAGACAACTTAATTATCCTCAACTATATGTATTATCACTATTTAGTAAATATCTTTATATTCAAAACGACGACCTATCAATTTCTATACATTAGTTGAATGCAACGAACGCAAACTATAAATCATGGAAAAATAAAACCATAAATTCAATACATATATTAAAAAATATGAAGGTATTTGCTGATTCAGATCAATTTATGTTATGATACGGTTTTTGTTGGAAATTTTGTACAATCGTGATTCGCTGGTTGGGTTGACAGATGTTAAAACTGGGGGATGTTATTAGTAGGGGGATCAAAGGGGATGTTATTAGTACAAGTTCGTCTGCACATATCTCTAACTATTGTCAGTTTGATTGTCGAATTGAATTTAACATGAGAATTTGACATTCAGATGTCGACAATGGACCAACTAGCGCGGAGGTCCAACTAAAAAGCGGCTCCTGTTAAAAATTGAGCGACCAGCGAATCACGACTGTGTTAGTTTTAACATTTCATATATCCATAATTTGTAGTAAACAGCAATTGCAATCAACTAGTATATAAAAATTGATAGGCCGCTATTTTGAATACAAAAATAATCACTAAATAATTATAATACATATAGTTGAGACCAATTATATTGTCTATTTATTTATGTAGACAACTCTATTTTATATTCCTCTTGATGAAAATTAACGATGAAACGTCTACCTGTTCAATAATGAAAATATTTAGAATCAGTCAACATACCATTGAGATATGGCCTTTGGAAGTAAACATTCCAACTTTCATCTATTTTTTTAATTTACCCTATTTCCATATTTTTTCAGTGCACCATATAAATAACACCTTTCGTGCATTATATTTATGTAATTAAATGGTAAGGTTTTCCTTTAAAAGTCGCGACACGTATGAACGATCTAAATAGTCAATGGACAAACATGGATTCACGCTTGAAGTCTGGTAGAAAACCCATCTATGACCGCATACCACATCCAAACCGTTATAACTTTCGATTCCGTCAATGAAATATTTTCAAACTTGCAAGGGATATACTTGATTACTATATCTTTCGAATTCCATGTACTAAATAAGTAGACAAATATTTTTTTGTTTATAGAGATTGGACCAAACCCGTGGGTGTTTGCTGGTAGCCTTATGAAACGTATCATAAAACTTCAAATCGCCATATATCTCGAATCCCTCGATGGATCATTTTGAAATTCACTGAGAAGATGCTTGGATACTGTATCTTTCGAATGCCGTATGCCAAATTTATGGTCATTTTTTTTAGTTAATAACGGTTTTAGGAACACCGTGATATATTCAGTTATATCAGATATAAAGGCGAAGTGAATGTGTACCAGCCATTCAGGTCACTGGAGCGAGAGGCCATCTTGGTGTCTAATTAAACCATCAAGCTACTTAGGTCCAATTAAGGAATTGTTCTTCAATTCACCACAGGATCTTTTTTTGATACTTACTATAATTTGGGAAGTTTGCTAACTCCCGGAGACACACCGCACACGCATCGGCCTAGGTGACTTGACGGTCACCTATGTGTAACCGTAAAAGAGCATCGTTCAGTCCTCTAATCGTCAACGGAAACTGAAGACTAAGACTCTCGGGGAAAGGCCCTAATTGCCAAGGAGAGCCACCCTTCTCGGACTGGCAAAAGTCGGTCTGGTCCGTCGCCAACCAATCTCACCAACGAAGGAAGTGCCTGTTGGACACCTCGCTCAGAACGCCTTCTGGGTCCGCCATATATAAAAGTCAATGTTTGTATGTATGTGATTTAAGGACTCCAAAAGGCATAACCGATTGCCGAAAAAATTTATGCATACTTCGGAACAAATTGTGTTTTCCTCCTAATTCGTTGAAAGTGGCAACAATACGCGATTTACCCATCGGTAGCATTTTATAATATTTTTGTATAAAGAATAATTACTAAGCCCCTCAACGTCGACATCGGCTATTTGCATAGATTATGGCCGTACTTACGATTATTTGTACAAACTAAAGGTCCGCCGGAGTCCCCTTCACAAGCATCAACACCTCCATCTAGTGCACCTGCGCAGAACATTCCCTCGGTTACGTTATTGCCGTAGACTTCCGGTTGATTACAAACCGCATCCGAAAGTAACGGTACTTTGGCCGCTCGCAGTTCCAGTGAGTGAGCTAAATTTTATAGGGAAATATTACTATCTGTAGAAACAACGCCAAGCTCGGTTCAAATGTTACCTGAAGATCCGGACTGAGTTGAACCCCATCCAGAAATCGTACAGTTCATACCCTCTTGGTAGGGTTGATTTTTTGCTGGAAGACATACTGGCTGAATAAATTCGCTGAATCTTATTGGTGTCTTCAGCAGAACAACTGCGATGTCGTTGTTCATGTGGTGACCAACTCTGAAATTCTCGTGAATGTAGTAGTCCTCTATGAAAATATCAATTTCTGCCTGCTCCAATGCTTCCGTATTGTAATCGCCTATACGGATCATGTAGGCTCCTTTCGGATACCCGATAAGGCAATGGGCGGCTGTTAAGATGTGATATTTTGAAATTAGAACAGCACCACACCAATGGACAGATTTGCCTTGTTTCTTAGCTCTCAGTGCAGCTTGCCATGGATGATGTCCATATACTGTCTCACCACCGTGGACAACTCGTGAACCGTATGATGGTTTTACAGCTTTTGGATCCACTTGGATCTTACCGCAGCTGTCTGGATATATTTTACTCGACTTCTCGACGTAATCGAATTTTAATGATTTCCCGATCGAACGAAGTTGGGCTGGCGTTGGTCTTGTGCTCTGTGGCGTGCCACATTTTACACCGACATCTTCGGGATGCCCACAGTTATGTTCTCCCCAGTGCCAATGTATACAATCGTCGATCGAGCTCTCGTTGCCGTTGCACACAACCTGGTCCAACCAGATTTGGCCTGTTCCTGGTTTATACTTATTCTTTCGTATCTCTGCTGTCCCATTCAACCCAAGCTGTCGACAGATAACACGAGCTTCCCGAATGCCAAAATCGTCATCACATATTGTTCCCCAGATTCCACGATACTTGATCTCCACACGACCTTCCGTACTGCTTGGACCGTCGACTAAACGCATTTCCAACGGAGCCTGAAATGTGTGATATGAGGATTAATATTTTCTTATAGAAACTGCCACAAGTCTACTCACATTACAATGCAAAACACTTTCATCTGATCCGTCCGCACAGTCCATCACGTTATCGCAAAGGAAACCAACGGGAACACACTCGGCTGAAGTATCGCATAACCAGTAATCGTTTGGACATGTCATTACAGGAGTTTTACATACAACGCCCATGATTTCCTCAGCGTTACAATCATGTACTCCCCATCCGGAAAATGAACATTCTTGTAGTGAACTCTCGTTCCCAGTGCATCTAACTTCATCCATGATAAATACCGGATTGCTACCGTTCATCATTTCCACATTTGGTGGATAAAACGAATTTGGTTTCAGTTCCAAGGCACCCTGTTGGAATCCAAGTTCACGGCATAGTACATTGGCAGCTTCGATGCTGAAATTATCATCGCACACATAACCCCACTTATCGAACACTTTGACTTCCACGCGACCTTGGTGTTTGTTTGACAGTCGAACCTCATATCCTATGTGACTACAATTTCTTTCATCAGCACGAGTGCCACAGTCATCTTTTCCGTTGCAAACTTTGGATTGTTCGATACACTTCCCATTTCCACAGATAAATTTGTCCTTGCAGGGATCGACGGTCGTTGTCGATGGTCTCGGTGTGGTAGTGGCACTCGCTGTAGTCGCAACCAATGGACGCCATTGCGGAGAATCTTCACCGAAACGACTTCTGATCGCTGGTGTGGTGGCTCTTGGCCGATACATCGGATAGAACTGTTGCGGTTGCTGCTGGGAAGCGAACGACGGTGAGGCGTGTTGCCGGTTGAAATTCGTGTTGTGGGGTCGGAATCCGTATGGTGCCGGAGGTCGGTTGGTTGGCATGCCGTAGAACGGCGATTGATACCCACTGAACTGTGAATTGATTTCCAATGGGGAAGCTATGTAGGAAGACGATTTTTCAGCTGGTTTTGGAGTTTGGTGTAATCCGAGTACATGCAGTTCTGCAGGGTTACTACGAGATACTTGGTCAACTTTTGGTGTGGTCGTCGAATCCATGATTGAATTAATTTTGGTCATGTTAAGGTCGACGTTATTGCTAGACATGTACGGTCGTAGTAACATTTTGAGGGCATCGCTGATGGGAAGCTTCGAGGTGTCTACATTAGGATCGCTCGGATTGGATGATGCGTTGGGTCGATGGAGGCTTGGATTTGACTGCTTGTTGGCTTGATTTGTTCGTGAAGTCGTGCTCGGTGGTGGCGGTGCATATACAGGACGAACTGCGCTTGATGCTACTTGTTGATAGGTTGGTTTGGGAACCTGAAGTGGAATAGTTGGCTTATTTGTCGGTCTTACTTCTTCGTCATCGTTGAAGCGGATATCAATGTCGTAAGTGACGTTTTCAACATCAATTTCTTCCGCATCCGGATTGGTTTGTTGAGTGGGTGGCAATTTTATTAAGTTTTGGTTACGGTTACAATCAACGTTGTGAATATGATCGCAAACAAATATTTGTGGATTGAAAGCAGTTCCCGGTCCACAGTCCTGTATAACTGTTGCTCCCGCGTTACAGTTCAAGAACTTCCTGCAGTCTGTGGGATGCTCTCGTAATCCTATTACATCCGGGGGACAACTAATTCGAGCAGGTCCTATCGATTGGGGAGTCTCTTCGTCATAGTCTTGTGTGTAAGCAGACAGTTTTGGATTGTTAGCATCCGTTAACCGAGCCAATCCATTGTAGGTCTCCATATTATTGGACGTCAAGCAGTGAACTTTCGAAGGATGGTCACATTGCCGTGTGCTGGGATTGAATAGTGTTCCCGGGGCACAGCTTTGAATGTAGCCGCGACCTTTCCAGCAATTCAGAAATTGCCTACAATCCATGATGTACACGAAGTGTCCCGATAGCAGCGGTGGACACTGAAGTCCATTGAAACTTTCTGTCTCGTCAACCGTGCTGCTTCTTAGCTTGGGATTGCTGGCGTCCAGAATAGCGTTTTCATTTCCGTATTCGTAATTTGGTGCTTGCAGCTTTGACGAAGGAGTTGGACCCTGTTTGCGTGCTGAAGCTGCAGTTGTAATTGCAACTGGGGTAGTGTATGCATTAACTGTTTGTTGATATGGGGATGCGTGATAATTTAGATTATGATCACTTCGGGCGTAGTTTGGTTCAAATGCGCGAGCTTTGTGAGTATGAACTTTACTGTACTCGCTATGGACTTGCGGCATCATATTCAAGTTGGGTCCCGAGTAGGTTCGAGGGTCGTAAATCTGTTAAAAGGTTGAAAAAAAAGTATTGATTATATTTGTGTAATACGGGTATTTATTTTAGAGCGTTGTATTTTCTAACAGGAATATCTTTTCTCACAGGCATCGAATTGCCAAAGTCACTTCAACACTTTTGTTCAGCGTTTTTTTTTGTAATTTATCATGAATACCACTTGATCTTCGTTACTAAATTGTGAAAATATTACGTTGCGTAAGCACAGTATACTTCGTAGATTGCAGACTAACGACTAATCCTGCGTGATAGTGAGCATGATGCCAGTCGGGCTGGTCATTCGGGAAGATGAGGAGTGCTTTGAGCTACGTGGAAATAGGGGAGCCCGCGAGCGCACCAGGGTGACCTCGGTCGCCAGATGGCAGCGTGAGTGGGTCAACTCCTCGAAAGGTAGGTGGACCCACCGGCTGATACCTAGCATATCGAGCTGGGTGGGAAGACCCCATGGGGAAGTTCACTTCCACCTGACACAATTCCTGTCAGGCCATGGCTGTTTCCGTCAGTACCTCCACAGGTTCGGGCACGCGGAGGTCCCAGTCTGCCCGGACTGCCCAGGTGTAGATGAAACTGCCGAACACATACTGTTCGTATGTCATCGGTTCGACGTCGAAAGAAGAGCAATGCTTGACCTCTGTGGCTGGGACACAACCCCGGATACCCTTATTCAGCGGATGTGTCAAACGGTGGAGAAGTGGAACGCAGTCTCGGCTGCTACCATCCAGATTGCCAGTAGGCTACAGGTAATCTGGCGAACCGAGCAACAGACGGCGGGCACGGCTAACTAGTGATTGGTTAGCTGGAGCAAAAAAAAAGGCCAAGCGCAAAAAAAGGGAGTGAATGGTCTGTTCATGCCGAGGTAGGTTTGGCGCAGCGAATGGCAACCGCGTAAGGGGTAAACCCAGCCACCCCGAAGCAAGACAGAAGAGTGAGTGTATAGGCGTATAAGTGGACTGCCTCATGCCAAGACGGGAGGGTCGTAGCGTAGTATGTTGGAACTAAGCTATCGATGCCTCATGGCGTGGCAGAGGAGTGAAAGGGTGAGCATCCAAGTCAGTCTCACACTGCATGTTAAGGGTGAGCATAAAAGTCAGCCTCACAGGTTGGTAGAGGCTAGCACAAAAGTCAGCCTAGCAAGGAATGAAAAAGGTGAGCACAAAAGTCAGCCTCGCACGGTATGTCAGAAGTGGGGCCTAAGAAAAATGTCCCACATGGGATGCCAGAGGGAGTGACAAAGGTACAATAGAGTGGCACGATTGAGAGTGAATCAGGTGATAGGGTGAGCACCCAAGTCAGCCTCACATGGATGGGTAGGGCGAGAACAAAAGTAAGCCTAGCAAGGAATGAGTAAGGTGAGCACACAAGTCAGCCTCGCATAGAACGTAAAAGGTGAGCACAAAAGTCAGCCTCATGTGGGAGTGTTTGAGAGTGAATCAAAGTGTGATTGAGAGAGCACCCAAGTAAGCCTCATACAGGATGTATGATCGCGTGAGTGAGAGTGAATGAGTACATTGAGTACAGCCATCCCCCCAGAAGTAATACCGAGAGGTAGTTCCTGGGAGGCATGATGGCGGAGCCCAATGGAGTTTAGTCGGTATTAATGGCTGGTCACCATTCGAGTCCGACACGCCCCCAGTGCACCCCGTGTGGTAGATTGGACCCTACCGTTAGCACGTGTACTGGGCTAGGACATAAAGGTCTTCTCCATTGTAAAAAAAAAAAGAAAGACTAACGACTCTCATTCCCACACAGACTCCTTGAGGAACAATGTTTGGGAATAACAATTGTCCCAGTTCAAGCGAGAATTTCGCCTGAGAACCACAATTGCGGTCCACGACCATTTTTACCATAACTTGGGTTATTTGTTTATTTGTTTATGTTTATTACCTTCACCAACAGGCCCCTTGGCCCCAATGGTGGTTGCTTAAACTAATTACATTTTAAAATTGACAACATTTTCGCTTTTATCGCATTCGGCGTCCGGTTGAAGTCAAAGGCCGTCGCCACACTGTTAAAAATTCGCTGGAGTCCGGTAACAGCGCTCTGGCAACCATAGTTGGTTCTCCTGAACGGAACTCGCAGAAGAGAGTTATTACGTAGAGCTCGGACGCGGACTTGAAGATCCAGACGTCCGAGGATTGTAGGGCAATCCACTCTGGCAGAGAGTAAGTCCGAGACGAACAGGGCTCGAGAGCAGTCCCTCCGAATGCTGAGTGTATCGAGGTGTATTAGCTGGCAACGGTTTTCATAGCTCGGCAGCTGAAATCTGTTTCGCCATGGGAGATGACGAAGAGCGAAGGGTATGAACCTGCATTGGACAGTAGGGCATTGCAAAAAAAATTTTTTTTGAATTTTCAAAGGCCCCCCCTCTCATATTGTGACAAATGTCAAAGTAAGCTCAGATGAAAAATTTCACATCATTTGGACAATTCTAGACCCCCGCCCACTTCGCTTGAAATTTTTGAAATTGGTGCTATGGGAAAATGTGGAGGAAAAATATATTAAATGCTATAACTTTTGAAGTAACAATCAGAAAATTACAATTTATACCTTTTTTAAAGGAAATAACCTTAGTATTTGAATGGAGATATTCCTGTTTCTATAAAAATACGGGAAAGCGGGGTGACCCCAAAATCCCCCACTTTTTTAACTTTTCTGCTCCGTTGTGCAAACCATACATGTTTTGCAGTTTTTCTAATGTGCAAAAATCTCAGAAATCGAACGGAACCTTTTAGACTTTTGTCCGAATACGAGTTGGGGTTATAGCAAAGACAAATAATAAAGACGTGAATCGTTCGAATAAAGTTTTAAAAATTTTTGGCTCATTTTACAATTTTTGAAAGTAACTCGGGTCCCTTCAGATTTCACCGCTTGATGGCGCGCCAGTTTGAAGTTTCTTCTGAGAGTGTACTGGGAAAACGAAAAACATCAACGCAGGCCTTGATGCATGTAAATAAATAAAAACAAAATGTGGTATTGAACGTTACTATGGCGGTCGCACGTGCAATATGAAAATCTAACAATGATTTTCTTGTTTTTGCGTCGGTTATTCGGTTGTTACTTGATCTAAAATTCGTTGAGTTTAAATTGGCGAAATCCGCTGAAATAGAGCAGTGAGTATCTATTATAACTGACGTAAATTATTTGACCCAACAATCGTAATACATGCAAATTTTCTTTGCAGTGTAGTCCAGGGTTGTTAATACGATACATTTTTCACGATAATTTATCGGCGTTACTCGTTAACGATAATGTATCGTCATCGGAAACTCCGTTAACGATAATGTATCGTCGCCTTCATCGTCATCGTCGATAATTGTATCGTCGTTTTCATCGTCATCGTCGGTTCATCGGTTATCGCGATACATTTTGCGTTACTTTCCCATTTATTGGAGTTGAAGTTGATCCGGTTAATTTTCAATTGTTTAGAAATAAATACCTATTGAAGGACATGTTGTTGGCAGTTGAAAATCAATAGTTTTGGACATTTTCTATGCACAGGGGGGTCCAACGATGCGTCAAAATGAAATAATTTAAACTTTTCGGGAAAGTGTATTATATTGAAGGGAAAGTTGTTGGCAATTGGAAATCAATAATTTTGGACATTTCAATACGCAGAAGGGTCCGACGATGTGTCAAAATTGAATTTTTCAACTTTTCGAGTAACTTTGTGCACAGAAGAGTCCCAGGTGCACAGTGTTTCCAAGCGGAAAAAAGGTGATCAAAATTGTTTTGACCATGAAGAAAACAAATTTTGAGCTATTGTGTAATTAGTAATTTATAGCACGCAAAATTGTAGTGTATTGAAAAAAAACTTCTAAACCACTATTATTAGGCCATTTACAAATTACACTACACATTTTAGTGGTGTGGTGATTAACAGATTTTATTATAATTTTAATTTAAACTAGAAGATTCCGGATTTAAAAAAAAGAGAATATACATACACATTTCCAATGTTTGATTACATTTTCTAGTTAGGAAGCTTTTAGCCCCCTCCTCCGTTTCTTCTCTACACTATGTAACAAGATGCTTCATTGTTCCTTCTTTTACCCTTAAATATGTAGTGTAATTTATGAACGGCCTCATAATAGAGTTTTAGTCGGTTTTTTGAATACAGTGAAGACCCGTTTTTATCAGCCCCTTGGCGAATTTTAGGCTGATAAAACGATGACATTGGCAAAATCGGCACATATTTTTTCTGGTTCTAAAGAGACGAAGTCGAAACGCAAACACCTGGACTAACATATTTTTTTTTTCTTTTTAATAAATCGGAGCGGTTAAAATATTCTTTTTTAGTCCCTCGACAAAGCCTCATAACCCGTTCTGATCATTTAGTAAAAATTTCCCTTAAGGAGGTCTTACAGTACAGTATTATTATTTTTGTATATTTTGCATCTCTAAGATAAGAAAAATATGCTAAAGAAGGAATTTACTCGAATTTGACTTGAACGTAGGTTGGAGCCCACCAAACGATTTTGATAGTGTTTGTTTTGCTTTTTGGACACAACATTCGATAACTTCTACGTTGTAAGATATACAAATAAACTTACATTATTACAATTCTGTATTTTCTTATGCTGAACAAAATCTTGGAACATTTTGAAATTCTACAAAATTACCAGGAAAAATATTTTTAAAAAAGCAATTTTCAGGGGTATATAAAAGAAATCTCCACAAATGTAATTTAAAATCGACAGATAGATACATAGTCTCTTCAGCGAAGTTAATACTTAAGATATTCTCAACAACTTTGCCAAAGAAAGTTTTTTTTTTATTTTCATAAATGACCAAACAAAAACTTGCTGCTCAGCTTTAGAGAGATTAATCACCCAACTAATACTTTTTAAATGAAAAAAATATAAATAAACTTTGCTGAAGACACTATAGCTAAAAAATGTTTTTCGTGGTTCAAAGAATTTATTTCACCTTTTTGCCACTTTGGAAACACTGTGCACTGGTGGATCCTCCTGTGAATTGAAAATGTCCAAAACTATCGATTTTCAACTGCCAGCAACCTGCCATTCAATATAAAAAGTTCGCGAAAAGTTGAAAAAATTTGTATTTTGACGGTACATTGAAAATGCCTAAAACTATTGATTTTCACTTACCAATAACTTCTTCAATATAATAAACTTTCACTAAAAGTTGAAAAAATCCATTTTGACACATCGTCGAACCCCCTGTGTATTGAAAATGTCCAAAACTATTGATTGTCAACTGCCAATAACTTTCCCTTCAATATAAAACTCTCCCGAAAAGTTGACAAAAAAATTCCATTTTGACTCATCGTCGGACCCCCCTGTGCATAGAAAATGTCCAAAACTATTGATTTTCAACTGCCAACAACATGTCTTCCAATAGTTATTTATTTCAAAACAATTGAAAGTTGACCGCATCAACTTCAACTCCAATAAACGGGAAAGTAACGTAAAATGTATCGCGATAACCACCGATGAATTATCGACGATGACGATGAATCCGACGATAAATTATCGTTAACGGAGTTTCCGATGACGTTGACGGGTGGTTAACGTTATCGACGATGACGATTAATTATCGATTAACAACCCTGGACTGTAGTCTGATGATCAAAATGAATCGTGGCAGCAACAACCGTGGTCTAATAAGAATCTCAACAACCAGCCGACTTGGCGAAATTCCCATCACACCAATCCACATCCCAACAGCAACGAATTCTAATCAGCTGTTCGTATCCGTTTTACCATTATTTGAACTCTTAAAAACGATCCCGTTGCACGGTTGATGTTGGAAATATCTCGAAAGATCTGTAAACGAGCCAATCAAAGATGCGAAGAAGTTAATCCAACTTATATGACAAAAAGGGAACACCGTGTTATTCGAGGACTAAAGGCAAACTCCGAAAGCTAAAATATGATTTAAAAATATATCTTATTGAAATAATTAAGGAAAAACTGAACCTCCACAGAATTTAAGAAAAAACAAGCAACTCTTATCGTAGTTGAGACAATTGTACTACTAGCGACTACATAAACTGAATAATAAAAATGAATAAAACTTAAAAAAATCGCATGTATTGCAATAGAGAGCTTGGAAACGCTATCGCTCTCATAATAATAAGGTTGCTTGAATATGTTTCGGCGCCTAGATCGGATTGTTTCGAACGAATGTATTTTCAAAAAACACGATTGCTTTAGAGTTTACGTGAATTTGACAAAATACAATTAGCATAGGTTCGTCAATTCCATCTGCGCTAAAGAGCATTATGTCTTGCATAACTTTATCGGATTCAATGGTCGAACTTCGTGGATTTTTGTTCCTGTTTCACACTCATAGCCAATATCCGGAAAAATTGGTTTTTGTAACGGCCAATTTCTTTACTTTGATGAAAGCCGGTTTTTGCAGAAACCCGGTTTTCGGCTAACTGGTTACCAGCAACCCAATAGCTGGTTTACGGCAAAAACCGGTTTGCAGTCAGTGAAGAAATTGGCCGTAAAAGTTTTGTTTAATTTATACAACTGATTTTTTTCCTTAGCTACCTAGTAAAGTTGTTTTATTTCCTTAGATACCTGTCGGCAACAGAAAAATGAGTGATCGTATTTATGATGTCAGCAAAACGTCATGGTTTGGTCTGACATTTCGAGGGACCGTGAGTTACTTATTGGCGAATCCACAATGAACCAAAAATAAATCGTTAGAGGCAAGGCCCTGGTTATAGGGCCTTTTGCCATTTATATTAAATTTTATCATTTTCTCGTGCATATAGCTCTATTATTCTTCATTCAATTTTAATAAATTGTACCTTGTTGAACGTGGAAAATTAGAAATACAACAAAGATAGATTGGCTTGCGTTAAAATTCAAAAGCATCAAATTTTTTGACATTAACTCTACAAACCACATTTTTTTCATTAAATGTCCTAATACCTCAACTTCACCTATTTTTCCAGGTATGAAACTTTTCTCATGTGATTCCTAAGCGCATTTTTCACTATAAATAGTAAATTAAATAAGAATTTTGTTGTTAAATGGAGTTAATATGTGCGATTTTATGATAAAAATGTGAAATCGAGACTATATGTCAGATAATTTGATATTTCTGAACTTTACCGCAAACGAATCTATTTTTATTTTGTTCCTAAGGATTTTCCACGTTGAACAAGGTACATTTTATGAAAATTGAATGAAGAATAATAGAGATATATGCACGAGAAAATCATAAAATTCAATATAAATGACAAAAGGCCCTATAACCCTCATTTCTCGTATTTGGAAAAAGGTCTAAAAGGTTCCGTTCAATTTCTGAGATTTTTGCACACTAGAAAAACTGCAAAATATGTATGGTTTGCACAACGGAGCAGAAAAATTAAAAAAATAGGAGATTTTGGGGTCAAAGTGACCCATCACCCCACTTTCCCGTATTTTTATAGAAAAAGGAATGTCTCCATTCAATTACTAAGGCTATTTCCTTTAAAAAGAGGTATAAATTGTAATTTTCTGATAGTTACTTCAAAAGTTATAGCATTTAATATATTTTTCCTCCACGTGTTCCCATAGCACCAATTTCAAAAATTTCAAGCGAAGTGGGCGGGGGTCTAGAATTGTCCAAATGATGTGAAATTTGGCATCTGAGCTTACTTTGACATTTGTCACAATATGAGAGTGGGAGCCTTTGAGAATTCAAACAAAAATTTTTTTTTTGCAATGCCCTATTGGACAGCCTCGATTCTGTCAATCCCGTTCTGGTAGTACGGATTCCAAACAGCTGAACAATATTCTAACGTTGAGCGGACCAACTCGCAGTAAAGCGATTTAAGACAATATATGTCCCTGAAGTTTTTCGCTTTTCGGATGATGAACTCAAGCTGTCGTGATGCCTCATCCACGATGTATGACGTGTGTGATTTGAATGTTAGTGCCGAATCCATGATGACTCCGAGTTCTTTGATGTGAGAGTGTCTTGGAATGCTCGATCCGAAAAAATGGTAATTAAACTGAGTCGGATTGATCATTTGCTCGGGTTTAAAACCATTCTGTTTAGATCACACCACGTACTAAAACTGTCCAGTTCCCTCTGAAGAAGCTCGGCATCAGTTTTATCCCGTATTTGTTGAAAAATTTTCATGTCGTCGGCGAAAGAAAGGCGGGGTCCTTGTAATGTGATATTGACGTCCTTAAAGTATATTACTAGACCGAGATGGTTTCCTTGCCGGATGTAGCGAAGAATGGTGCAGATAGACAGTCCTTAATGCTGATTTGGAGTTTCCTTCCATCGAGGTAGGAACGAAACCAGCGCAGAAGTTGTCCATGAATGCCGAGTTTGTCCAGCTTCGCTAGGCGCAGATAGATCCATGTAGATAGCATCGGTTTGCAATCCGTCAGCGAATCCATCCATTACATATGTTGTGAATGAGAGCAGGTTTGTCGTTGTCGATCGTTTAGGCAAGAAACCGTGTCGGTCATCTGCAATGTAGTGTTTGCAGTGAAAGAAAATAGGATCTAACACAAACAGCTCGAACAGTTTTGATACAGCACTTAAACACGAGATTCCCCGATAATTGTCAATGTTCGATTTGTTTCCTTTTTTATGAACTGGAAACATGTGCGCTGCTTTCCAGCAGGAAGGGAATATACCAGTAGTGAGTGATAGCTCGAAGACTCGCCGAAGTGGTTCAAGAAGCCCGCTGATGCACTTTTTGACAAAAATCGAGGGATCACCATCTGGACCCGGGGAACAAGATGCTTTCAGTTTTGCAACTTGGGTTATTAGAACGGAAGTGTTGAAGTACTCATTTAACGGAAGGCCCCGACTTAGTGACTCCCATATGTACTACAGATTAGATAGTGGGTAGGTATTTAGCCTGGATGCACTTCAAGCAAGTGATACGACTGAGAATAGATGTTTTGTATTTACTTATGTTTGAACAGTTTATTGGTTGATTAGAATAAATATATGCAATTTCAATAAAAAAAATTCAGATATCACACCGTACCATTAGTAGGGTGACATTATCAGGCGAGTGAAAATCCAGGACAATCTAAGAGGGAGCCCCCCCTTTCCGTTACTTCTCGCTCGAACGTGTTTGGTGATACTCTGCCAGAATGTCTGTCCTGAGAATTCGCTTCCCGGGCACTTCTTTGAATTTATACACAAAGGATTCTTGACGAACCACAAGCAGCGAAGCTATCGTTGGTGAAATCTGTAATTCTCAATTGAGTGAGCGGTTGAGATGAAATATTTTTAAATTATCTACGCATGATCGCCGGAGAGTCTTTAGCACTAAATGCTAGTCATTGAAGTAAAAGTAAATGATTGGCAATCTTCAATAAAAACCATTACTTCTTGATCTGTGAACTAGGATCGAAACATATCCAAAACTACCATTATTTCCAAATTTCCCATAAGAGAGGGCAGTGAAACCCCCATAGTATACTTTCTATTCGAGACTTGGTTTGAAAAAATCGGTTGTCATCATCGAATAACCGATATGACTTTCATTCTGGAATATACCCGAAGCCCGGGACTTCCGGAATTGTCGATAGTGGACAATAACGTACCTAGGTTGACGTACAAGGTCTGTAATAATGGCTCTTTACGCATTAAATGGGTTATTCCACTTTTATTGAAAATAGGTAGTTTTCGCATTAATGGGTACTTTATTTTATCAGTGTATATGAGAAATTTCTATGCGACCGAAATAACCCATCAGTAACTCCGGAAACACACGGTCTGTCACAAAGTCTTATGTCCCATCGGTTATTCTGGCGCTTGTTATTGATGCATCCAGTTTCGGAAAGGTATGTTTGCATAATTTACCACCGTACGTTCCGTTTTACTGGGTCATACGCTGCCTTAAAGTTCACGTTCAGGATGTGTCTAGCTACTAGTAACTATTTATCAATTGATCAATGATTTATCGAAGTGTAATTAGTTGGCCCACGGTTGATTGTCTTTCTCGACTTTTTTATTTGATTTTTTTATTTATGTAGCGTAAGACAAATAATTCGAGCATATCAATTAATATTCTTCAATACTTTTAAAGTTTAATCCCTACCCTAATTCTCAATTATTGTGCATCTAATCTGCGTTGTTGAGCTGCGACAAAAGCAATTGCATGAAATTCAAATCTGTCAAACTTGATTTAATATTGGGTTGTAGGTTATTCCAATATGCGCTACCTCTCACAAACAGTAATTGACCATAGTATGCTGATCGATGTTTAGGTGTCTGAAAATTCCTGGTTCTTGTATTTCTTAATGGTGTCAGTTTCATAAATAAGCCTAAAAATAGTAACGATCCATTCGTGAAAAGAAAATCTCCATATATAAAGTGTGGAAGTAGCTAACTTTTGAATACTTTCATTTTTGTTGGAATATCAGGTATCTTGTTAGTAGATCTAGCTGTTTCAATGAACCATATTTTTTCCCGACTTGAGCATTAATAAAGGGACTCGGGTCTAAGTTCGATGTGAAAATTACACCCGAAATATTAGCACGTTCAACAATATTTAATAATTTCCTAGCCTAAGTATAATTGTAGATGAGTTTGATTTTGCACATCATCATTGCTCTTGTTTTTAAAGGGTTTATAGATAACAAATTTTGCTGCGACCATTGAAGGATTTTTTGAAGATCATGGTTTATCAATCTAAAAATTCTAAATATATTATTATTTCCACTCGAACAAAAATAACAAAGCAAAACTGTAGAACAGAAGGGTGGATGATCAATAAACAATGAACACAGAAATGGTCCTAGAACAGAACCCTGAGGTACTCCAGAATCAATTCTGTTTAAAAAAGACATATCACCGTTGTACGAAACTGATTGACTGCGTTCGGACAGATAAGATCGTATAATAAGGAGATAGCGCTTTGCGAAAAACTAAATTCTGTTACTAATTTGTTTAATAACAGTTGGTGTGAGACTCGGTCCTTTTTTATCAATAGCCAAAGCGTTGTCATTGTGTGCTTTGAGTAGAGCAGTTCCAGTACTATTACTTTTACGGAAACCAGACTGAAATTTGATGAGGTAATTCATCTCATTTACAAACATCGATATTTGTGATTTAACTAGCTACTCAAATGCTTTTGATAGGGCACTGAGCTAGTTAGCCAATTCGAAAGTATTTATCCTACATTCCATATTATCGCAGCTATATGGTGTATTATTTAGTGCAACCAGTCGGTTCTGTCTTTTGGGAGTTTGACAGGATTATCAGTACAATCAAAATGCTTACACTTAAGGTTCAAGTTACCTTTTTTAAGCATGTGTTAGAATTGAACGCTTGGTAGTGTGCGTAGGAAAATTTGTGTTCAGCTTTGCCACCGGATTATCCATTTAAACCTTTTTAAAACTCTAAAAGAAGAATATCAGTCGATTTATTAGATCATCACGATTCAATTCATGCAAAATACATGCTGGAAAAACCATCGGCTTAGCTAAATGGTGCTTTAGAAAAAGTGGCTGTGGTTTTTTCATTGCGCAGTTGTGTTGCGTACCCCAGCTCGGTGTGATAGTGTGATAAAAAATCACAGCCACTTTTTCAAAAGCACCATCCAGCTAAGCCGATGGTTTTTCCAGCAGGTATTTTGCATGAATTGAATCGTGATGATCTAATAAATCGACTGATATTCTTCTTTTAGAGTTTTGAAAAGGTTTAAATGGATAATCTGGTGGCAAAGCTGAACACAATTTTTCTTACGCATACTACCAAGCCTTGAGGTAACTTGAGCCTTAAATCTAGGCTGTAAGACTTTTACGGCAATAGGAATAAACGTAGCCAAATGGATAATACTGAAAATAATGCCAAGAAAACATTCCCTAAACGTGAATATAAAAATATTCAAATCCTCTCGAAGGTGCACTCATGTGGAATATGATATCCTTCACATTCTATTAATTCTTATACAATACATATTAACGCTTCAGATCTTCTGAAATTGTATAGTATTTCTCTGGTCACCATAATGCGTATCATCCAAAGCGAACATAATGTGCAAATGCAGTCAGACGAAAAACCGATTTCAAAATAGTGGTGGGGTGTTTCGTGTGTTGAGTTGAAAACTTTTTTTCTATCTGGACGTCAAAAGCAAGGTCAAAGCCTGGCTCAGGTCTGGACCTGAAAAGGGGAAAGGCGATGGGTTACGTCCGGGAACCGGCTGGAATTCGAGAATTGATTCTGAGCCAGACTAAACTAGCCTGGATCCGTGATCTGTCCCGGATTCGGGGTCTGGGTCTAAATCGGGATCAGCCATCTGGAACTCATTGTGAAAGTTCGACATAAGCATCATCTAGCATTCCAGAAGAAACCAGTCACAATTCCGGCTAGCTTGACTCGGTACTTATACAATCATTGGAATCGATCGAATTAGCCCGCAGCCAAACAGAGCCGAAGTTGGCAGTAACGGAAAAAAAACTATTTGGCTGTGTGATACATATACAATGTACAGCTCTCGAAGATCGCCACTCCACAGTTTAATATCTTTGCGGTAATAGGGGTTAATTACCACAATGCGCAATTTCATAGTCTATTATCAAAAAGATAATAAAAGCTTCCCCAAAAGTAATAGAAACTTACTCGTCTTTGCTTTTCGTGTCTTGATCGTAAAGGTTCTAAAATGGCAAAGAGAGACTCGAAAAGCGTAGAGTGGAATCGGAAACATTGTAATTATTTAAAAAGGCATTGTATAAATAAACAAGTAATTTATCATTTTACCTCACTTGATTATTTTGTATCTGCTATTCTTATTACATCATGTTTCGAGACTACATCTTTTTTGGACGGATTTCCCCATTAATTTCATAGGACTCGAACATACTCGTATGACATTATATAGTACCTCGTTATCACTAGACCAGAAGAAGTATTCCAAACTATCATCATTTTTGTTTGAGTACTTATGAGGTTTGTTCGACCCTCAATAAGTCCATGATTTGGTTAAGGATACTAAAAACTAGTACAGTGTGCAGAAACCATAATCATCGATCTTTTTATGTAAGCGTGGTATGAATTTCTGCTGCAAAAAACTTCCTTAAACACCAGCTCGTTTCCGGTTATCCGTTTATAATGATGACAATGAGGTCAACTTTGTGCTTTTATAGTCATATTTCACACTTTTCATTACGAAACATGCCTCTTGTTGGAGTCCTTTCATGGCGTTGAAGTAAAATTTGTAAACATTCACTAGAGCGAAGATTGAAAATGCTGATAGTGAGGCATCTTCATTTTGCTTGCAGTAAAATTACACAAAGGTTATTTGGCGTTGTTGTATTAGGAGTGGTATGTCTAATTATGTTCATGAATGTTCTCTACAAACATGTGAATCACTTTTACATAAACAGATCCAGTTCGGTATTCTCCTACATTCCAGTTGATCTCATTCTTTGTTTGTTTTTCAAACTGAATTTAAAATTGATAACGTTCGCACTACCATGTCCTGCGTCACAATAAATCTAGATTTCGATGTAAAGCGTTTGAATCTTCGAAATAAACTTACACCGTAGGCTTCCTGATTAATGATCAAGATAATCAACATCCAGGTGAGCCATTGCTCCTGGGATTTCATCTTTGAAACGAACACGTGTCACTATAGCCGCCAAAATAATACTACTCTCAAATAAGTTGGGAAAACACGTCTACTCTGGTCGGATTCGCGAACTACTGTGATAAGGTCCGTGAGTGCCTGGAACATTAAGCATCAACAGTCACCCAACCAACTGCTGCTTGGGTATACATACAACTCTATACGATCATCTTTGCTCTGCCCGCGTTATCAATTTCTTCCGAGTATCATCCGCTTATCAATTTACCGACAACAACGATGCCACTGAGGCTACCCTCTCTGCCATTACCATCAGACGACGTCGACGTCTGACTGTGTCATCGCTCTGGATGGCATCTTACTCTACATTGCTCTTAGATTTTTGTTTTGAAATAAAATCGTAACTGGAACTTGGCCTTCGTCCACAACATAGTATATCCGAATGTTTTATTTGCATTTCGTTTGGTGATCCCGTAAAGCTTCCCGTAACGATATCGATCAGACAAGAATCGAACCCATCACCTCCACTAGCATGCACGTCTTCTTTTATGTCCAAAGTCTTATTGATCTCAGATTAATTTATATGTATGTACAAATTCTACGCATTCATTAGGGATGTTCTCGGGGATGACCCAAGTGACGTCATCAAATAATATACCGTTCTATTAGTATAGAACGCATAACGCAATGAAGCTATGAAGATTGAGTCTGGTAATTGATTTTGGGACCGCCGCTGGACCATCGATTCGACCGGGTAAGAGATGGCTTGTAAACTGAAAAATTGTCCCCCTGACGGTACGGCTCGCAGTTCAGTGAAACTCAATTAATATTAATTGATTCTACCGTACAGTTGATCTATCATCGTTCTTCGGCTTCCCGCAAATTTGTAGTTATGTGGGAAAATTTGTTTGCTACATAACAGTTTGATCAATTTGATTGAAAATTGACCTCATATACATTGCGTTGTAGGTTGGTATGACATAGATTCTTTTCTCGGCATCATCCGAACATTGAAAGTCAATCATTTAAACATTTCGCATTTTTCATTCATTCATGCGAAAATTTTCGGATCATATAAAGTAAACTGCATCTGCGATAGGGGCAGTCGGCTTAGAAATACTCCATGTTTTTTTTTATAAATTTAACAAGGATTTTGCTATTGAATAGGTATTCAGGATAACGCACTGTTTTATTGGCGGTAACCAATTTTTTAACTCTCCGGAAGTTCTGTAGCGCACTGATTGCACATCGTTATAAAATACAAAAGATACCGTCTTCGAGTTCAATAGAATCCATACTCCCTCCAAGAATTAAATTAACAATTGATTGCATATTTTGTATTGATAAGAACTTGTATTTCCTACGAAAACACTTAAGAAACTCTATTGACGTCTCTTGTAACAGGTAAAATATGAATTGATAAGGCATAGCAGACTAAGCCAAGAGAATAAATGGGTCATACATAGTTTGACTTTCCGTTAAATGCTATTATTTTATGTATCTGTTGTACTGGTTGGATAAAGGATCCAATTTAGTTTGTATGGATTGTACACATTTGGAGCAAGATCAGATGTTGCTTGAAGTTATTGTCAATTCCTAGTCGCCAATTTTCACCTCCCTCGTTATGGCTTGGTAAGTCTCGGCAGATAGCCCATAAAAATAACAAAATAAAAAAAATCTGCACTTCAATATTTGAATTCCATTACTGAATTGTATGCTGAATCCGAAAATGAACAGTTTTCGAGTTAGAGCAAAAAATGAATTTTACCTTTAAAATAAAAAGTAGTAAAATCCAAATATCTTCGGTTATAGTGCTTCGATATGAAACATTAATTTGTTACATCAAAGATAAATGAATGTACTTTCGGTCATTTGAATATTTTCTTTTATTGCGACTAATAGTTCTGACGTTATTTATGAGTTTGTTGAACTTTTTCATAATTTTTTGGTCAAGATTTTGGGCAAGATAAAGCCATCTTAAAAATATTTCCTTTTTTTATTTCGACTGATTTAGTCACCAAAAGTGCAAAATGCCTACCTTTTCTAAGGCTGTAATTTTTCTGCCTGCTGTCGTTCGCTAGTGCAGGACACCCAGCGCTGCACAGAGGAGTAACTAGAACAAATTTTTGGCCAAAAACCAAAATATTTTTTTCGATTTTTTTGTTTTGTTATATTTTTTTACATACCTGAGAACCTACTGTATAACGTGGCAAAATTAGGAGTATATCAAAAATTGTTAAAGAGTTTTTGCATGTATGCCCAATGGTGATATTTTAAGGGATATTTTAATCGTTTTCGTTATATATTCAGCAAAATCGCTTTCTAGTGATGATGACTGTATTAAATAAGACAATATTATTACAAACCTAGTTCAACACAACCGTTTGTTTAACTTCAGCTTAAAACTAACTAAAAAAGTAGACTTGCTGTGTATTGCACCAACTTTAAAAAATACCTTTTTTAAACATTTTATTCCAAATTTGAATGATAAAAAAGTTATATTATACGGCTAGATTCGGCAAAATTTCAGGAACAGTATTACAAAACAAGATTTCAGCTATACAAAAAATATTCGAACTCTTCCGATCTTGTCCGATCCACCAATCCTAAGCGATTTGAAAATATTGAAATTTTTACTAATTTGAGGTACACCGAAATGCTGTAGGACCAAATATTATGTTTGTCGAAATGTATCTCTATGAAAATATGCACAGGCGTCCCTTTTCTTCTCCCTTTCTCACTGATCAAATGTTTATGCAACTGGAAAAACAAATGTATTCACAAAGATCACCTAGAAATTACTAGTATTCGAAACGATATAGAAAATTGGCCTCTGCACTGGTAGGTGGGTAGATGCCAAATATTTCCAAAAACTAGTAATTGTCTATTTTTAGTTCATACTAGCTAATACCCATCGCGCGTTGCTGCGATTTTCAACGAAATAGGAGGAAAGCACAATTTGTTCCAAAGCGCCAGCTGGCGGGTATATAATCTCCAACTAATAGTACACAAACACGCCCCATAACAAATACCTACTGTGTATAATTTTTTACGGAAATCGGTTAAGCCGTTTGGGAGCCTATAAATCATATACATACAAACTTTGACTTTTATATGTATAGATAGATAGATAGATTAAGGCATAATAACAACAATTGCAGCAGCAAATAATTTTGGCCAGGATTCGACCCCAATTACTCCTCTGTGCGCTGTACGACAGCCTGTAAGCAAAGCAGTAACATGACCAAAAATACTGCCCCCAGTACAGCCACCAGATGCGAGCGGTACAGCTTTCGTGTGCGGGCCTCTCTCTTTGACAGTGCAGAGAAAAGTGTACAAAGCGAGAGAACAAACTTTACTACGCCACACTCTCACCGAGCAGTCGGGGTACAGCAGCAAAACCAAAAAAATATATTTTACTGCTGTACGGAAAAGTGTACTCGGGTTGGCTATCGTTCTGGCAAGAGCAGTAGTGATGCGTCACTGTAGCGGGCTGTTCGGCTTGTGCAAATGTAAATGTACCGGAAAAAATGTAGTTTACCGGTACCGTACGCATCCCTGCTAGTCACATGTTCTTTTTTACTTTTTAACGACATTCAATTAGCTAGAGATTTGGTTAGCAAAGCTGTATTATAGAGCAGTCTTCCCAAATGAACATCGTACACAATGTTCATTTTGACTCTGTGCTCATATTATACCAACATTTTGTGTACGAACTCGAAAACTTTATTTCGTACCAAAACACGTGCACATGTTCACCTGTACAACCAAACCCTGACGTAAACACAAGTTCGTGGCACCAGTTTTCTCTTTCTCACTCTCATAATCACTAGTGTTGACTCTTTCTGCCTCGTATTTTTCTCGTGTACGCACTCGGTGTACGTTCACGAATGTTTGAACTAGAGTTTGTACCAGGGTGGCCTACGGATTTTTCCGCAGATCTACGGATTTTTGTCCTTTCTACGGATCTACGGATTAACATGTGGAATCTATGGAGATTTCGTAACTTCTGCGAAATTCTACGGAAGTTTAGTAAAAATAACACGTATTCAATTTTTTGAATCGAATTTCTATCATGTACGTCCAATAATTGTTTCTTTTTTGAACTTAATATTGGTTTACTTTTCATGGTATTCCTTAACTCAGACATCATATAGACAATCATGCATGCTTTGCTCGATTGGATTCCGAAACCAATCGAACCGAAATCAGTTGATGCACTAAAGTAGCGTCAGTGAACGAGCATACCGAATAACATTTGAATTGAAGACTTTTTCCGAATATTGATCATTTTTAAATTTAAATTTAACAGTTAAAAAACATACTAGTTCATTTGAAGTACAGACTAACGTGAATTCCTAGAATGCACGAAGTAAGGTTTCTCTCACAAAGACAAATATGGAGTGCTGTTGCGACCAATTGCGAGCCAATATTATTTCCTGGTTGCAAATGTGGATACTTTCTTCATTGCTTTAAAAATACAATAAATATTATCGGTTTATATTAGTGAGCTTCATGGAATTTCTTAACATTGCCATGACTGATCAAACCAAACCAACCACGTTATGCATCCATCGAAGACACAGGCTAGTACTACAATCGGACGGTACACCTTGGAAGATGCCAAGTTAAACACATCACTACAAAAACAGCGTCCAGCTCCTTCAAATCAAAAGCCAGCCCCATCCACGAGGAAGCCAATGCCAATGACGGAGAGTTTATGATCGTTACCCATGTGTAAAAGAACAACTGATCGCGAGCGTCAAGATAGCTTTAACGATGTTAACTTTGATGAGACATGAGGTATTTGAATGATCTTCACGATGCGCTGACAAGCAAACAAATGTGGAGATCTCCACGCGCAATAGCAAGTTGCGTATAAGAGATTCGACGGGTACTCAGTAATGTTTTAGCCTATTTTCCAATTGCGTTGTTTTTGAATTGACTATGATCGTGTTCTTTTAATTACTTTAATGGGCGGTAAAGGTTTCAGCATGAAAAAAACACTTTTTTTGCGATTTTTTTAGAACTTTGCGCGAAGCAAATTATAAAAACTTTTGTACATTATAGTGTATCATTTCAAAAACACGCTGTAATTTCTCCTTGCAAAAATATCGACAAACGACTCGGTGACGAAGCTTTTTGTAGAACGTCTCTGGAAAAAAACATGATTTGCGGTGTTACCTGCCATTCAAAAAATGCCTAACCACTACGTTGAGTTTTTGGGATAAAGAAATCGATCCAGTAGTTTTGGAATGGCAGGTAACACTGCAAATCATGTTTTCCAGAGAATAATTACAGCATTTTATTCAAATGATACACTATAATGTACAAAAGTTTTGATCAATTCGCTTCATATAAAGTTCTAAAAAAAATCGCAAAAAATGTGTGTTTTTTCACGCTGAAACCCTTACCAACCGCCCCTCCCCCCTCAATATTCTTTACGATTTCATTATGCATCCATATACTCTAGAACGATTTTACGTGTTGGAATTTTCTACTAAAGATGAGTGTTCGGTTGAGAAAACTTTTTGCAGTTTTCTTCCTAGAAACCATCTTTTCAGATAAAGCAGATTTTTGGGTATAGGTTTGCAATCAAAGTGAACAGCCTATTCGATATGATGAAAAGTCAGAGGAGACCTTAAAGACTCCATTGCATCCTTAAAAGTGACCGTATAGTGACCGATCTCGGATGAACTCAACAGATTATTCCAATCGGGAAAGTCTGAAACAGTATTAGAGAACAGTACATTGACGAATAATGTCAAACAAATATTGGGATATTTTGTGCAACCAGAAAATCTTCAGATTTGTGCTATATACAATTTTCTAAGTAAATTTTCAAAATCTCAATGAAGTATATTTTGTAGTATGTTACTGCATGCGAACCCGAAAACTTTGAACATGTTCGAAGAAGCTGTTTTGTTGGGTTTTGTGCTATATTTACACGACTCTCGATTTCAATATTTGCTCATTACAAACCCTGGATCCCGAAATCACAACTTGCAAACTCATCATCTATTTGAGGATTTTAAGGCAGTGTACAATTCAGGGCAACGAAACGAACAGTGGTGCATGATAATTGTTAAATATGGCTTTCCGACAAACTAACTTTGTTGGCCAAAAGTGCTCAAAAGTGCGTTGCTAAAAGTTGGTGTGCACAGGAACGGAACTATTATTACGGGATCTCACAAACTTCTTAGCATTCGGGATGACATAGACACCATTGGTGTCGACCGTAGAGTAGTTGAAGAGTCTTTTGTGACTTTAAAAAGAGAGGCTGCCAAAATCGGACTGACTATAATTAGCCGACAGAATTCAGGCAGCGTTGTTTCCGACGTAGAAATGAGTGCGGTACATTGTTGTCGACAATTTCAGATATCTTGGAACACAAGTGACATTAGTGACATGTGATGACGCAGATAACCTTTGTTGGGCTTGTTGCTAGGAATGTTGGAAATCTTGATGAATAGAAAAACATTCATAATAGCAAACATTTTCTGTATAGTAAATTTATGATTTGTGGATATAATATGTATATGTAATTGTGAAGTAATTTGGTTTCATCGATTTTTGCAGACTTGTTTTATGAAATATGCGTACCATTGTAACGTAACAGACAAAAGTACCAGCCTTATAGTCCCACAATCAACTTATTCACCTTACCAGGTTTGCTGAAAAAATGCACCATCAGCGTCTCCATCAAAGTATATTCAACCATGCGCTCTCTTCATTACTGTCCACCACTATCTTACATTGTCCCATTTCCCCAAAAGCTCCAGTTTTACTCAATAAACCGTAGTGGTGAGTATCCAGCTTGAAGCTTTTCTATCCATCTACCATTTGTTTGGATCATAACAGAGAGCTGTTCTCCGGTACTCTAGGCTTGCGTATAGATAGTAAAACGTCAAAAACGCTTTTAGATACTTACCGCACACCACCCCGATACCATTGATTTGGTGGCGGTCTACGAGAATGAGAGAACGCGATGATTCAGAGCTGAACACAGTCTGGTTGAGAGTTTTTTCTGCCCGAAAAGTCATTACCGTGCGGTCAGATACTATACGGCGAGATTCGCGAATAAGAGTACTATTGGGTTGGTGTTCATTATTGATGTTTCAGGCTGTCGCACAAATCCGTGATATTTGAATGTTTTTCTTCGGTAGAAGTTAAAGTTGTATAGCAAACAAAACATTTTCGGAATAGGTGAGATTGTATTCGAAACATCGCGATAGATTGTCGTACCTGCCGCCAATATTGTATTAACATTGTGCTAATCGTCGAGTTGTGTTCAGTGAGTTCCAGGTGTAACTACAGCAAGATTTAAACATTTTCTCGAAAAAACTGTGAGTATCTAAATTAGTGGGTGAGGTAAGACATTAATTCCCTGTCACACAGAGTCACCACATAACACAGATTCACCCATATATAGCGAACTCTCTTCTCCGGCTTACGATTACATCACAGAACCGAAATGCTAGGAGGAGTGCATCGAAAATAGATATCTGTCTGAGGAGTTTCTTACTGATAAACGCTAGGATTAGTCATCCGAAGATTGTTTGCAAACTGACTAATTAACATGTGACCAAATAGTGTTCGGTTCCCTCAATTGTTCTAAATTGCTTTCACAGGTCAAAGGGTTACGTTCTTTTGGTGAGTCTGGCAGTGAACTCATAATGCCTCTTTGTTGTTGGCGAGTTTATTAATTCATCACGGTTAGTCGTTTAGCGGGATTGGTAAAAAAATATTTCTACCTTGTTGATTTGTCATTTCAGGCGTTAAAATCTTGGAATCAAAGTACAGTGCTTGCTGAGTTTGGTGAACGGCGCACAGTGGTCGAAAACCGAAAAATCTATTTTAATGCACCTAGTGATGTCTTTTTCACTATTGAGCAGTTCAGTATAAATTTTTAAATGCCGATTATGTTGTTACGCCTGGTATCTATATACAACACTCACAATCGATATTTAATTTATAGGACAAGAAGAAATCCGAGCGTCCATGGGAAAATTGGGTTACCAATTGTCCTTATTTTAAAGGACATTTCCTTAATTTCAACGATTTTGGGGAGCGTCCTTTATTTAACTTCAAATGAAGAATTACACGAAGATCTGTCCGAAAATCTTCAAAATCGCGACCGAACGTCTTCGATACCGATGAAATATTACACATTTCACCGGCATAGAAGACTAAACATTTTCCACAGTCAATGAGATCATTTAGTCTTAGGAGCAATTTCTTGAAAGGGCATAGAAGTTTTTGCATGCAGCGCTTCATAAAAAAATTGTTTGATTACCGTATTTTATATAGGAAAACTTTTCGAGAATGAGTTACAGGAAATAAATGCTTTAGCAGGAAAAAATATGCATTAAAAAAATGTCATTTTTCATAAAAACAAAAATTTATGTTAAAATTAAAATTGCAAACAACTCATTTTATTAATTGTTTTTGTATAATGTCAACAAAAACCTAAAGAGAAAAAACACATTATGAATGGAATTTTATGATGAGGAAATTATCAAAAAAGTTTTTCTAACAAAAACATACATGTTTTTAAATTTCATTTATTTATATTTGACAAATAACACTGTTATTTTATTACAGAACACGATACTGTCATTTAATATTCAAATGCAATTAATACATTTTGCGCTAACAAAAAAATTGATCCCTGATATTATGCTCTTTTTAATAGTTATTCGCATTTTTTCATCCCGCTTTGTACAGGAGGGAAAAGTTTCCATAGCTTTAGTTCAAGAACTGTAGTTCCATAAAGCTGTTGGAAAGCTAGTCTTCGAAGCTTTCAACAAAAATGGCATGACAAACCCACGTGAATAGCATACCCTCTGTCCAACGAACGAATTTGATTCGCTAGTTGGACCGAAACTGCATCTGCTCACATCTCTAATTATTGTCAGTTTGATTATCAAAGTGAAGTTGACACGAGATTTTGACATTCAGATGCTTTTTAGTTTAACAATGGTCCAATTAGCAGAGGTCCAACTAAAAAGCAGCCCAGTTAAAAAGTGACCAACCAGCGAATCACGACTACTACAGCACTACTTATGACGCATGTCATATCCGACATCAGAACTCGTGATATTTGTGCTGTCACGGTCAATATGATTATTGATAAAATTAACAGGAAATACGACTATTGTACGACGTATTTGCCGCATAATGAACCATCACCTTCTGATGATTTCAAAAGAGTTGTATCATACTGTGGCTGAAAAGGGTTTCCACTCATAATCGGCAGTGATGCAAATACCCACCACAGAATTTGAGGTAGTTAACAAATCATTTAGAGAGGCACCGAATTGATGGAATACTTAAGTAGTACGAATTTGCATATACTTAATGCGACAAATCGCCTAACATTTGTGCGACCTGGCAGAGAAGATGTGTTAGATGTAACACTTGCTATGTCGGTATTACGCATGAGTTTGCAAACTGGCTCGTACCCAACGAGCTCGAACCGTCGTTTTCTGATCATAAGTATATTATATTTGATCATTTAAACGTCTCGCTAGACGTCGTCATTTATGGTAATTTCAAATCTACGAACTGACTCCTCTACGAAGAGGGCTAGGCGACTAGCTCTCATGGGTATCTTCGGACGATTGAATCTCAATGTGACTTGAATGAGGTCATGGATTAAACAAATTCACTCATAACACTAGTTTACAAGAAAAATAAAGCTTCAAGAAAAAGTATTTTTTAGACTAATTTTGGGTCGCTGAACACGAAAACAATATTCATTTTTTTGTTCAAAGAAGCGATTTTGTGATTTTCTCAAAAACTCGTTTTTGAGCATTTTTTGTAGTTTTTAATCAATATTTCGTGTCAAAATCATTCAATTATTTTAGTCAATATGCAGTTTGAAAGGTGTTGAGATGCATTTTCCAAAAACATATAATATGTGTCGATCATATGAAAAAATTTTAGTGTTGCAAGCGACCAAAGTCTAAAAAAGTGCATTTTTGACCATTTTTAAAAGTTACTCATTTTTAAATGATTTTTTTACCGAAAACTTTTTTTTTCGTATCTTTTAGAATCTAAGATGACAAATAATATGTTTACGTTAATTTTAAGCCTAATATCACTAACATCGGATGGAAAATGTTGATGCTATGGCACATTGAGCGAAATGGAAATTTTATGATTTTAGCGGACCCTGCCCTAGTGCGGCGGTTTAGAGGGTGTAGCACTGGTCTCATAATTCGAGTCCCCATCGGGAAGGAGTCTCAGTGGGATCGTAGCACTAACCACGTAATATTCTGTGAACTGAGAATCTGCTATGAAGCCTGTTGAAGCAGAAGGCTAAAATTCCTTTAATTCGTAAAATATTTACTCACCACAGACAAAACAAAACATTCCCAACGATATTTCCACATTTTAAAAAGAGCACATAGTTGTACAATGAAATATCCAAAACCATTCAAATGCCGCAGGATGGATGGATGCAAGCTCGAGAAGACAGTACCCAACACAAACAATAACTATCAAGTATAGAAGATTATTTCAGCCGAAAGTATGAATGCGCGAAAAATAAAAAGTTACAATTTTTACTCAGTGCTTCATACCATCTACATTTTTCATCCGACTTTTGTGACTATTGGATTAAAATTTATGCAAAAAGATTATTTATCTCATTAGATTCTAAAAGAATTTTCTTCTGTTCTTGATTTATTACAAAAAAATTACTAGAAATATGCATTTTTTAAAAAAGGTGGAACATTAGACTTCAAGTCTCCAGGAAAAGATGGAATCATTCCAGTTCTACTTCAAAGAGGATATGAACACTACAAGCATATTTTGAAAAACATTCTTACCTGTAGTCTTGCATGTCATTAGCGTGGCGGGTAATAGTTATAAACTTCATTCCCAAAGGTAGCCGCGTTACTTATGAAAATGCAAAGAGCTTTAGACCGAGCAGTCTTACCACCTTCATTCTCAAATTAGCGGAACGTTTAATGGAACACTACATTCGGAATGTTAGTTTGGGCGAACACTCGCTGCATGCAATGCAACATGTATATCAGCGGGGGAAGTCTACTACTACCCTGTCACACAATATTGACTACAACTTTTTCGCAAAACCAATAAAGCTTAGGGGTTTTTCTTGATATTGTGGCTGCTTTTGACAACGTGTCTTTTGGATCCATTTTGGAAGCAGAACGAAGTCTTGGAGTACCTTTAAATATATTGAACTGGGTACACGCAATGCTTAACAAACGACATTTGTACTTATCTTGATGGCAAGTAAAGATAAAGAAACTGAGTGTCCTCAAGGTTGTGCGTTGTCACCACTTCTATGGAATCTTGTCACCAATGGCTTGTTGAGAAAACTTAATGAGCTTGAGTTTCCGACGTTTGGTATCGCCGATGATAATCATTTAATGATCACCGGTTGATGCAGTAGGCTTTATGTGTTATTGGGCGATGGTATTTTCATGTTGGACTATCAGTTAATCCAAATAAAACATATACGGAGCTTTTCATGCAACAAAGGATTACAAACGGGGCTCGTCCGTTGCAGCCTTTTCACTCTGAAATTATTGTCGCAGATCAAGTTAAGTACGTTGGGTTAATTCTTGACACTGAACTAAATTGGGCAGCTCACATCAAGGATAGGAAGAATCGCATCGTTTTACGCTCACTCAAGGCTCATGCGCACTCACCTACCTCCGATGCTTTATTCTGTTGTTCTTGTTTATGAGTGTGCATCTGTTGAGCGCCCGATCGGCCAGAGCCAAGTGAATATGGTATCTCACATGTTCGTATTTTTTCTCTCTTACGCTCACCTTGGATCGCTGCGATTTAGGTTCTTTCCGATACATGTTCGGAATTGGATCCGAACAATGATGATCGGATCCGTTCGGCAATGCGATTCTTCCTCAAAAATTTGGATCGCGATCTATGTTCGCCCAAATCGAAAATCGATTCAATTCCCACCGCATGCGAGCGGGAGCGGTGCTTGCGATTGTTTGCATTGACGCTGCCGCGGTGTTTTGTATCGATGGAGTGGTGTAGTGTTAGTCGAGTGCATGTGCGTGTTTGTAATTTGCTAAGCGAGCAGATTGTCCCTTTGTTTATCATTCATATTCCACATAGGTATAAATGAATAGCGGACTTTACGCGTTCAATATTTTTGATGCACATCATCAATCCAACTTTGTTATACCACAATGGATTATTGAACGCTTAAGAGCCGCTAATCATTAACAGACTTTGGAGTTTTTGTTTTCAATACAGTTTGATGTTTTGCATAATTTGTAGTATGATAGTACAGTAAGTTGACTTTGTGGCCAAGCCAAGGTGCGCGGAATCGGTTTCTTTTACTAGGCTGTTCACAGTGATGTCATGTGGATCTAATTCGGAATGATGAGCGGTCAAGAATGGATCTGTTCTAAATATTGTTTTCCCGATGTTTTGATTGCTTATGCGTTTTGTAGCGCTTTTTGTGGCGCTTTTTGTTATTTCTGCTGTCAATCATCATATATACTAGTAAAGAATGTTTGATTTTGTTTGTGTTCCGTATTAGCGGTCCTTACACGTTCAATTGTTTTGTCAATACTGGAGCGTATTGACAAGGTTTTTCAACGTGTAATGGAATGGAGGAAGTATTGACGATAGGGTGATGAGCCTATTTGCGCCATGTTTCTATTATCACCCTACCCATTTGAAGCCGTTGGTTAGAGCAGTGTCTGCCATCTTTGTTCAACGCATTGAGTCAAATAGTAGCGCAACAATAGGGGCACTCGATATAGCCGAAGACTGTCCAAATTGATAGTATTTATAAGTTCTTCAGTTCTACGCAGTTCTGTATCGTAAGTGCCCCAGTTATCGCAATGAACACCATTCTCAGCAGATAGCTAAGCTTTTACAGGATTGTCATCACTTCTTCCATCTGACA
The DNA here is from genome assembly GCF_030247195.1 of Topomyia yanbarensis. Taxonomy (NCBI): domain Eukaryota; kingdom Metazoa; phylum Arthropoda; class Insecta; order Diptera; family Culicidae; genus Topomyia; species Topomyia yanbarensis. Next base: position 290,132,741 of record NC_080672.1, read on the forward strand.
CCACACATTATTAAACATACAATTTTTTATATAAACTCAAAGATGTAATTCGGTTTGAGACTCCAAGTTTTCCTAATAGCTTTTCTGTGCTGTCTGAAGGCTTTTCACATTTTTTTTGATCTGACCCTAATGAGAACAGTTTAGTTTAAATTCTAATATAATTCACACAATACTCACAATCATAGAATTGCGACCTGGATTAAAATTCGCATCTTCGTAAAACCATGTAACATTTTTCAAATTTGAATCTTAGGAAAGTATCTTTATACCGTGAGATTTAACCAATTTTCTCTGAAAGTATTATATAACATGGGGTCTACTATTAATATTAGATTCAAACTCAACTGATCTTGTCCGATTCAGAAATTCCAATCGATTTGAAAATACTGTGATTTTAAACAATTTGAGGCGGATCGAAGTGTTGTTGGCCAGTTATCATGATTGGAAAAATATATGGCTACGAAAGTTGCACACGTTTTCCATCCCCGGTTTTTGAATGATGTCTATAAACAAATTCATTCACACCGATCATTCGAAACCTTTTATGCTAAACTTTTTTTTTGGTTTGTTTGTATCAAGAAACACTAGAAACCTCTGATTATCAAGAGTAATGCTTCTATCAGAGTGCTATGACCTGCCCAATTGTTCAATAGCCCATAGCATAGGAAAGATAGACAAAGATTGTTTACATTTATGTGTTTTTATCAGTTTTCAATAATAATGCAATATAACGAAAATATCTATACAAATATCATTTTCACTGCTAACTGAAAATGTCCCTGGCAGCACTGCTCCAGCGGAATCCTTTCAGTATAAGCATTTTTTTGTGCGACTCTATGATGATAGCTCGTTTTTCTAGGCTCAGCTCTACTCTACCCATTTTTCTATACTAGACATAAAACATATATTATTTTCCTCAAATTTTACTTGGTGAGTAAAATAAAATTTCATAGCCATTATTTAACTCCACCGAAATAATGCTGTATTTACCCTTTTTGTATAGCAACACAAGAACAAAGATAAAAAATAATTTATCGGAGTGTATTATTGCAGCGCAAACATGTTAAATTGCATATTAATAATTGTAATGGTTATAAATACACGATACCTATGTACTGATAAGCAATGAAATATTTTGTTTGTATTGTAGCATAACATTGAACTTTATTGTACCTAAATTATTGTAAAATTACTGTGGGGGAAGGTGAGGACACTTGATCCTTGGGGATATTTGATTCCCTGGCCATATCTCACAATCTATACACAAATAGTTATCACAAGATGAAAATAAAATAAAATATTTGATCGCTAAGATTTTTAAAAAACAAATCTAATATATTACATTTGGTTTAGAAAAGTTGTATAATCTATTTATATTCTATATTTTCACATTTCTATATTTCTATATTTCTATATAACCGGTATGTATAAATTTTAACGGCTTAGCCGATTGCCGTAAACATTTATACATAGTATTTGTGTGCTATTGGTTGGGATTATATGCGCGCCAGATGGCGCTTCGGAACAAATTGTGTTTTCCTCCTATTTCGTTGAAAGTTGCAGCAACGCGCGATGGGTAATAGATTATTTTAGAAGTATTAGATTATTTTAGACAATATGTGTTTGAATCCATCTAGAAAATCTTTTTACGAATTTTTTGAACGGTTGTATGCGATCGTCGAACTAATTTACTATTCTTATTTTCAAGTACGATTGCTTTTTAAGGACTTTGTCTAGAAAAACTCGTTTTTCCAATAAAGTGTTCCACAACACATACAATAAAATTTAAGTTTTGTTTACCTCCTACAACAGGTATCTTTGTTCCCTGTAACACTGGTTATTCTTGATCCCTATCATTAGCTCTATCAAAACCTTTCAAAATTTATAGAAATAGAAAAAAACTTCATTTTCATAAAGTACCTGGCACTATTGATTGATCCAAAATGTTTTTTTCCGTGAACAAATTATGGTATAAATTAATGAAGTTTGGAAAAGCCAGTTAAACAGTATTGATTTACCGCAAATACTTTTCTTGACTTTCTACTGTGGTTAAAGTTTTTCGTGCATCTGAAAATGATAGTCTTATTAATTAATTTGTCAGGGTAGGTGATTAGCTGAACTTTCGTGTCTATAAGTCATAGTGTGTTTTGTTTCTTTAGCCCTAGTAGGCAGGGAACCAAGTTACCACACGTTTTTACTAATGTGGTTTTCGTTTGAGGCGAAACTGAGTCAGTTCCTAACCCCGACTGCTGTCAAAATGTATGAACTGACAGCGGTTGGGGTTAGAACCTGACTCAGTTTCAGGTTCAAGCGAAATCGCCATAAAAAACTCGTTTTAGCATGATTTTCAAAACTGTCATATTACTGATAGGAGATAGTATATTATTCAGAGCTCTTGCAATTTGAATTTTGCAATCAAAATTTTTATTTCATTTAAAAGTTATGAGAAAATACAAAAGGCGAATCAAGTGTATCCATTCTATCCTACTGTCACAGTGAAAATTATGGTTTTGTTACTGTACATCGCTGTTCCATACTAATTTCTTTAACCAATTGAGCTCAAATTTTGTAAAGTTTATTTGGGGTCCCAAAAAACACTTAACAAGAACAATGTTACCTCACCCAACTTTATTCATTCCGCACCATATTCAATAATTTTCTATATATTATTTTATTTCAGAGAATTGTTAGCTCAATTTATACTTATACCAATATTAACAATGTTCGCACTTTGGTACTTCTCGCTTGCTGTGGACGAATTAAGGTAAGCGAAGCATGATAATAATCATCAAATGCCTGAGCCTAAATAATACACAGATTAACATCTAGATTTGCTTAAAAATTAACAACGCTGTGGTTCTGCGTTGCAATCAGTTTGTTGTTCGTTATAGTTAATCATTGCAAAGCATGTCAGGCAAGCGCTAGGTATTGGAGCAGATAAGCAATTGTCAGCTTACAACGATATGATTTTGTGCAGTAAAAAGTGTATTCTAAACATTTTTCAATTGTGTCGGTGTCCTAACTTATTTTGTTCATTGTCTATTACGAACTAGTCATGTTTTGAGCATATGTCTGGTATATTAAGGCACTAATTATTATCCAACATATACGGTAGCGCACTGAATTGAATGCTAGAACTCTGTCGACCTATGTGTCAGAAAGTAATTTGCTGTCAGTCTGTTGGATCTGATTTTGACAGCTAGCCATTTGATCTATAAACAATCGGTGAGATGCATTTTGAATTTAGAAAAAATAGTTATTTTTGGTTACAGTGCTGCAAAATATGCCAAATTTCCAGTTTAAAACAAACTGCATTTTTCTCACAATTCGTGTATTTTTGTTTTGAAAATGATGTCATTGTGTTTCTCAGATAGTTTTACACAAAAAACAAGATAACTTGAGCCAATCTCCAGACACCGTTATTTAAAGAAAAAAATTAAAATTTGTTAGCACGTTTCTCACTCTATCTCAGTAACCAAACAGAATGTCAAAATTCTGAAAACGCCACTTTGTAGAGATTTTTTAGACAAGTGATGTGACATAACTAACTCAGTTTACCCCAAAATGGCGTTTGTCATAAAATAGCACAACAGCGACGAGGTGTCAATGAAATTTTTTTCAGAAAATCAGAAGAATGGTTTCTCTAGGCAGAGGCGACGCGTGGATCGACCGTCAACCTGTTCAATACCGCAAAATCCCTCAAAAACGACGATTCTAACATCGAACGAATAGTACCAACGAAAGATGTTCGGCGGACGGGTTTTTCTGATCGCAGGAGTTGAGCAAAACAAATTTGTTGTCAAAACCCATCGGTGAATTATCAAACAAACATCTTGTGGAATACCTAATTCAAGAAAGTCCCGCAGAAAAAAGCAAAAAAGGTATATTACATCCGTATAGGCAACCACTTACTTCGTATTGAAAAAGATTTCTCAACTTAAATTTCAACAACCATGTCTAAAGGCATTATTGAATACTCATAAGTCATGTTATGATTCGAATTAACCTCCAATGTAGAATCTAATTTTTTACACCAAGAATTATTCCTTTTTCTGTATAAGATAGGTTGAAACATTTATTAACCTGTTTGAAATCATCTATTAATTCTACCAAACAAACAATTTCTACGAAACAGAAAGATGGTTCATTACTTTCTTTGAACCAACCAAATTCATACGTGCTTATAACTAATATGTCCCAAGTGCAGAAACATCTGGTTAGACTACCCAAGAAAACAATCGTTCGACCGACAGCTGTGAACGTATGGCACAACTGCGAAGCGTATTGGAAAATTAAAAAGCGCTCTCGTTTCGCACACAGAGCTCTAGCGAGCAAATGGACATCACTACACCGCACGCTGGTTCAATATTTGATTTGAACCGGTGCAAAAGAGAACAAAAAAACCGTCGTTCATGGCTCTCAGGCTGCTGTTGCAGCCATCACCCATGCTGCTGCTGCTGCTCCATCCAAAGCATGTGGTGAGAGTACAAAATGCGTGCATGTTTGAGGATGAACTGGTGAAACCATTTTCTGAAATTTTACTGGAGACCGGTTGGTTTATCGTTCAATTCTGAATAACTTTAGTGTTTTATTTTTCCCTTCATTGAAAATATTTTGCAGAGTTCTACAGTTAATTTAAACTTTAAATGGGTTTCGGTTTGTCTGATTTGGCTTACCTGTTCAATGAACAGTTGGAACACACCGACGCGTCGCCTCTGTCTCTAGGATATATTTTCTTTATAGGCCGTTCAAAATACTAAAGCTTTCGGAAATCTGAACTCAATTTATATCTATATTTGGGTTTATGTGATATCTCAGAGCATATTAGGTAAATTCTCGTAATATCTCAGATCATTCTACGGCTACCCATTGCCACTGATCTTGTTATATATTCAGTACCATTTTGGTGGAAATTTCTTATCGAATCCTACAATTGAATAGTTAAGGGGGGCGTCTGGTGTAAAGTGCTCAAAACGAAGATGATTTTGGTTTACGATTTTGAAGGCAAGGTAACAATGGATTTTTTTGTAATGTTGAGATTTATTTATATTCAGTGTGCGAAAAAAATAATATTTTCAGTCACGCAGAGCCACACATACAAGCATTCCAAGAATAGACGTCCAATCATTTCCACGTCGAGGAGCACTGCGGCGAACACTCGATAAAATGTTTTGTAAAGCTTAGCTTTTCGTCAAAATAATAGGGAGAAATTTTTTTTATTCTGTTTTCTGTAGTTCATCGACAGACTACACATATTGTGCATTTTCATACCAAAAATCAAGTCAATTCGTTGATTAGTTTTTGAGTTATCGTGTTCGTCGATTTGAAAAACGCGGTTTCAAGAAAAACGCTATTTAAGGGTGCCCCATATCAAAATGCATTACAGAAAAAACGCTGTAGAAAATGATCCATTGGGTATTTTCTCTTGAAAGTTTTGGTAGAAGTAGTTTAGAGTGTATTGTTTACACTGTATTTTTATTGCCGTCGGTTTTTTGAAAATCAGCGCCGATAAATTAAAAAATGTGCGTGTTATTGCAAATATGCTCGAGCAATGCATGGCTGCTTAAAACAAAAGAAGTGCAGCGTGGCTTCAAGATTGCGGAAGACTATTCTAGAGGTTCAATACTAAAAATTAAGCGGATAAAAAAGAAGTCGATTTTTTTGCCCACTACACCAGGCGCCCTCCTTAATACGAAGTCTCGTAAAATGCCATAATAATTTTAGCCTATTTAGTGATGATATACATTATCTAATGCAATACAAAAATATTAGCTTTTAACGTTTAGGTCATTCTTTTAGAGTTTGACTAATAAATCTTCTTTAATATGCGATCAAGTAAAGCACACACAACAAATAACATGTTTAGCTGACTGAATAACGATGCCATTTTTTTCAAACCTGAATCACCTACCAACCCTTTCCTTCTAGGCATAATTAACAATATATTTACTTCCACACTCATGTGCTACATGCGATAGAATAAAAAATAAGACCTCGTGGGCATGGCTTATCAATTATGGATTGCTTTAAGCTCGTATTACTCACAAATATAGGCATCCTACAAAATGCTTGCAGCTTGACCTCGAGTACAAGTTTTCTTTCTGTTGCTGTTGAATACAAGAAAAGCAAGCTCATTCCAACTTGTATGCGAATTCAAGCAGCACGTGAGAGAGAAAACCCAAAGGAGATCATAACATTTAGAGGGCGCAAAGCGCTAGTGTCACCATTCATTCGCCAATGAAACCATACTGTCTCGATACGGCATATCATTGAATGTGTGCACATGTCAGATCAGTGCCAGTGCGTCCTCTGTAAGCTATAATCTCTTGGAAAAACCACTGAAAATATGTATAGGGGTTGCTTATCATTTCTCTTATTCCAATTCACGAATAAAGCTGTAGGGTAGTGTTTCATGTCATTACTAAAATTATAACAATTCTGTCGAGATGGAAATTAATCTTATCTAAATTGTCTCGTTTTCGAGTAATTAATTTGTCTCATACATTTTTGAACAGTTGTTACTATAATGTAGTGTTTCAGACGAGTGTGTTGATGAAAGTTCATTAACGAAAATGAAGGAACCTTCTATAGAAAGGCGACCTAAAGTCTTCATGAAAAGAACAAAATTCATTTCGGACCAATGCCAAAAATTAATAGGTATCGCTCTTTCTCAAGTGTGTTCAAACGTTTGACTTATTTATTATACGTGTAGGTACAAGAAAGTGGTATGTGCTGACGTTCTCCCTCACATGATGATAAATGAAAATTACATTGGAGCGATTGCGTACAATATTCGATGGACCAAAATAGGTTTTTTTTTCTTGCGTAACAGCCTAAGGCAACACGCCAGGAAATCTGTAAATAATGTACTTGCACAGTGTACACAGCTAACCCTACTTCCATTGTATTTATCCTGTGTGGATTCGAACGGTAACCGATTCAACGCATTTCTTCTGCATGCTTGAACTGATGGTTTCAATAATCGATAATCCCTCATTCTTAAACCAATGATAATAAATCAACGCACCTGTAGAGAGTTCAACGTTGTCAGAATTTGTTATCATACCAATTTATAGCTAATATCGTTGTATTTCATTTGTTTGCCTTCCGCGCCGAACTTGAAGATTGATTTATCTCTGCTGTAGGTATGTACATTCGTATGTATTTATCACCCGGGATGCATCTTCGAGCTTATTTGTCGGCCGTATCACGTGCTTTAGCACTGCTATCGTCGATTACGTGGGAGACTTGGGTGATAAGTGCTGTCACAGGTTCGTCACATTCACCTGGAATGATTTTGCTATTGAATAACCGGCATGTAGAAAATGGTGCCAATCCGCATACAAGTTGATACAGATGTTTAAAACGCTGCCAATATAAAAGCAAAACCACAATGCTACATTAGTAGTGTATATAAATACTAATTTGGTGTTGGTCCAACTCACTGCAATTGAATTTCAGACTTTGTTGCAGTAACGTCTGGTTTTATCAGTTGGCCGTGTACCTACGATATGAGTTTTGCACATGTTTATTTTAAACTATGTTACCGACGTGTTGAATCCTTATCGTCTACTACGTTACTTCAGGGTGTAGTATAAGAGCCGACAGGGCGCGGCTTGTGGATTTTTTGTCACGTACGCCTTAATTTTAGATACACATTGCTGTGAAAAATATTGTTGATTTGCAAATTCGCTTCTTCGATGCAATTGGGAAGTTGAGATGTTTGCAACGGAAATTCACCGGGATTTAACTGCTGTTGTCGAGAAACCATCAGTTGCTGTCTATCCGAAATATGGGTAGAAAAAAAAGCTTTTCTAATTTTATGAGTAAGGATTAATTTGATGAATCATAACGTTTTTAATCTACCTATCAGTGTGATGAGACATTTCTTATAGCTCAGATATTATAACCATTGAGAACATTTAGAACATAATGTTTTGTCATATTTTTGATAAAACATACTACATGGAATAGTGGCAGGGCTCACAAAACTCTCTAAACCCTTCGGGAAAATCATCACCATAAATGGAACATTTTTTTACGCGAAACTCTTCGGTCACTCGCGCACTGGAAGGACGCTGCTCTGAAAATCTAGCGAAATCGTCTTAGGGCACCAGCAGGTCTCGTTTAGAGCCACTTGCGCGATATCCGGAATTCTAAATCAGTAAAGAATACTAAAAACTACCGTCTATCGTGTAGATTTCGATTCAGCAATTCGCGGGACATCATGTACACCGCAAACTATGAAAAATAATCTGGGTTGTAGAGCGACGGTCACTACTCCGCTTATTAAAAATAATTCAATTTAAAATTTTCACATATGTTATAATACTCACAACCTTATCATGGAAAGTTTGTTTAATAAACTTTTGTAATATTGGTTAAAGAAAATGATGAAAATTCCTGAACTTTTTCAATTCGCATCATATAAAAACTCTCGAGCGTACCAATTAATTTAAGATGGGTGGCAGGCATAGCGCAGTTGGTAGATCGAATGCATTGTACGCAGCTCACTTGGGTTTGTTTCCCAGCCTCGCACATAACGTTAGAGACTTTTGAAAAATGATTTTTCTGACACTTGTCGGGCGCATAATCATTTTAACATAAACTATCGTAGCAAACGCAAGAATGGGAGTAGGTTCGCCAAATTTTGGAAGAAGTCACTATGATAACTCCTTTAAAAACTACCAAAAAATCGGTGTAGTTAATTGCAATAGAAAAAATATCCTATAAAATGGGATGCACCTATTAATGTGGGACACAGTGAATAATAAATATTATACTAAATGGACAGTATGCGAAGAAGCTTCTTGTAGACGAGTGTAGAACGACTTTGTTTCTACTAGTGAAGTCAGTGGCGGAAAATGCTCAAAATCAAACTTGCGACCAAAATGGCATAATTCCGGAACCGTCATATTTGAAGTTTTAAAATTTCGAAGTTTTCCAACATAAATCACCGCATCTTCTGATTTTTTAATTCCATTCCTTTATTTGATAAGGCACGTTTGCGTTAGCTTAAAGGTGCCATTTTTTTCTTTGTTTTACATTTTGAATTTCTTAAAACTTACACAAAATCTCGACCCACATCCATCTTCTTGAACCAAGGTTTCGTCGATACCTTAGGGATTATCCAATATAGCCACCTGCCTAGTTCCCAATTGCTCCCTAAAATTTTCCAACTTTCGAAGGTTCTCTCATGAGTAATACTGAAAAATTCGTTGAAGCAAATTGGTCTTTCATATATGTCACCTTCTAAAGCGCCTGCCTTAGCTAAAGAGTCCGCTTCTTCATTATCTGGAATGCAGCAATGCGAGGAAACCCAAACTAAGGTAATCTTGTACGATCTTACAGACAAAGCACGCAGGCGCTCCCAGATTTTTCCCAGAAAATATGGAATGTGCTTTCTAGGTGTCATTGAACGGAGAGCTTCGATTGAGCTGAGGCTATCCGAGACAATAAAGTAATGATCGGTGGGCTCGTCTTTCATAGATGTGTCGAAGAATACAGTTGAATCAGAAGCATGAGGGAGATTGACAGGGTTGGGATAATATGAAGGATTGATATTTTGTGCCATGTAATTAAAGTGCAAGGACATAAATCGGGTTTGAGAATTGAGCTCGCCAAGCCTCTCGAAATTTGCAATTACTAACGGGTTCAAGATATCGTATCGGATGAGCAATCGATATGAGAGGTCCAGAATCGATTTTTCAGCGGAAGTACGCCCGCCAGCACTTCTACACTCATCGTATGTATCGAGTGCCGGCAAACCAAATCAATCCACAAACAACAATATTGGATTCGCTCTAGTTTGATGAAATGTATGTTCGCAGCGGAGCGGAAACAGAATCTCTCGACTCTATCACCCACAATATCGTTGTTTGGTATAGCCTGATCAGGTCAAGAGTCGAACCAGACCCCGAGATATTTGAAAGTTGAAACCTGAGCAATAGCTTGACCCATTAATTGCAGCTGTAGTTGCGCTGGTTTACGCTTCCTTGAAAATAAGACTAACTCAGTTTTCTCTTTGGAGGACTCGATAACGAGCTGGCAGGCCCAATCAGACAAATTGTCCAAGGTATCTTGCAATGGTACTTGCAAATCGACAGCTTTGGAACAGAGACCACACCGTCATCTGCAAGCTGCCTTAGCGTGCAGGAATTGACAAGACATTCGTCAGTTATTCACGACAGCATTGCAATCGGTCGATACGAGTTGTGGTCGGCGGCTGGTTTTCCTGATTTTTGGATGGCGATGACCTTCACTTGCCCCCAGTAATGAGGGACAATATTACCCTAAAGGAACTTATTAAATAAATTCAACAAGCGTCTCTTGGCAGTCTGGTAGACTCTTTAACAAGTCAAATTTGATTCTGTCTGGCCCTGGGGCTTTATTGTTACATCGTCGCTGTTGTGCTGTCTTATGACAAGCGCCATTTAGCATATTACTAGAAAAACGACTTTTGAAGTTTGTGATGGAATATCTTGAAACTTGTAAATGGTATAAACAATTCAAAGAAGACAATTCATGCTTCTATCTATTTTGTATTAATCCCTCAAATATTACGAAGATCGGTTGACTATGTTGCGAGTTTTTACTATAAATGTAAACAAAAGTGGCACTCACACGTGTCAGCTGTGTATTGATGACAAAATTTGTATGGCGTGTCATAATCGTGCACAGAAAATTTTCCATAGAAAGAAGCATTAATTTTTAACTTTAACTTTAACTTTTTGCATATCTTTGGCTTCATTTGATCTATAAACAATCGGTGAGATGCATTTTGAAGGAATTGAGTCAGGCAATCTAGAAAAATAGTTACTTTTCTTTATATTGTTGCCAAATATGCTATATTTACAGTTTAAAACTTAAACTGCATTTTTCTCACAATTTGTGTATTTTTGTTTTGAAAAAATGGTTTTGCCATTGTGTTTCTCAGATAGTTTTACCCATAAAAACATTTTATACATCAATATAACTTGAGCCAATCCCCAGAAATAGTCATTTGAACCAAAAAATCGAAAATTTCTCAGCACGTTTGTCACTATATCTTAGTCATCAAGCAGAATGTAAAAATTCTGAAAATGCCAGTTTGTAGAGAGTTTTTAGACAAGTAATGTGGCATATCTATCTCAGTTTACCCAAAAATGGCGTTTGTCATAAGATAGCACAGTTTACCCAAACAGATGTTCGTTCGCATTGTCGTGAGGGAACTGTCGGTAGCTGGCTGGTAGTTCGTCAACTCGGAAGGTCTTATACGCGGTGTCCTTCTCCACGTACACGTCTGAGCACTCTTTGTCCCACCATGGGCTGGGACACACAGTGGAATCCTGGAAAAGCTGGCCAAAAGTAAATATCTCGCGAGTGTTGCATTTTAGGCTAGCGATGTCTTCGGGAAAGTTTCTGCACATAAGCAGCACCTGCTTTTGCCATTGACAGATCAATGATTAATCACCCTAAAAGTGAGATCCGAATTTTATTTTTTCAAATATTTCATATTCAAGATCGGTATCTTCGGTAGTTTTAGCAAATATCACCACAAGTAATTTTGCTGAAGACACCAAGTGTCCTTTTCATGAACTAATTGAAATATTAAACGTTTTTTGCAGAAGAACTCTACACAACGGTTTTTACTTAATAATTATTTTTCTTTGACATTCACATGTTTGAAATGTTCCATACTATGATACGCAAAAAATCTCTTAACATTTTAGTACACTAGATCGTGAATCTGGCAAGTTTTTTGAGCGAGAATCAAGCCAGTCAGGAACCCGTACTCTTCCTCCGGAGGAAGCTCTTGTGTCAACTCAACTTTTCCGGATATCGCGGACGCGTAGCACCTCCAATCAATATTTCGTGTGAGGTCATACGAAACATTGATTGTATTCGGTGGCCCTGAACCGTTACCAATATTAATTACGATTGGCAGGTGGTCGCTGCCGTGGGGATCAGACACTACCTTCCACATGCAATCTAACCGCAGCGATGTCGAGCAGAGGAACAGGTCTAAAAGGCTCGGACGCGCTGGACGGGCTGGAATCCGTGTCATTTCACCCGTGTTCAAAATGGTCATGTTGTCGCAAGGCTCATGGAGTGAGGTACATCGATTATCGTCATGAAGGCAACCCCATGCCACACCGTGGGAGTTGAAGTCATCTAAAAATAGCCTCGGTGTGGGGAGGAGTTCCGCAATATCGCAAAGACGTCGGTGGCTAAATGAGGTTCTAGGGGATGTAGGTGGAAGCAATGCAAAAGTCATTGCCTTCAATTCTGGTTTGACAAGCAACAACTTCAATACCTGGTGTCGAGGGGAGGTCGATTCGATTGAAAGAATAGCACTTTTTGATCCCCAAAAGTACTCCTCCGTAAGAGTCTTCTCGATCCAAGCGAATAATGTTAAAATCATGGAAGTTTAGGTCTATTTCTGAAGTAAGCCATGCCTCACATAGTGCGAATGCATCGCATTTCAAGCTATTTAGTAAGATTTAAAAGGAATCGTTGCCGGGATAATGTTTCTGTAATTCCATTGTAAAACAGTGATTACATCCGTGACCTCGTTCGATGAATTAGCCATTGAAGGATACAATCGCTGAAAGGAGGGGTCATTTCGCAGTGAACTGCATTATAAATGTTTTAGTGCGGGGAGGAAGCTTATTCAAATGTTTTTAAGAGTGTCAGAAATATTTAGTGCTGCAAAAATTCGGTCCACAATGTCAGAGAAATTTATTAAGCCAGCGCTGGTTTCTTTCTCTGGCTGAGGTATGGGAATACTTGGGGTTCTTGATGCTCCTGAAAGTGCTGGGAACTCTTTTTCTGAACTCAGGATTCTAATACCGTGAGTGAATTGCTTCGGTTTTGCACCAGTATTTCCTTGAGTAGTTATTTTAGGGGGGGGGGGGGGGGCATGAAGAGACAACTTCTGGCCTTTACGATGACGATTGGGAGAGGAAATGTTCCTCCTTTTTCGTTTGCTTCTAGGCACAGCAGAAGATGTTCCCTCCTGGGGTTCATCACAGTCGCTTTCGTCAGTAGACAAGTTGGTATAGATGTTCGTAGAGGCCGGTGGCGTAGCTATCTTAAGCATTTCTGCAAAAGATCTCTTAGAGCGTCCCTGAAGGGAACGCTTAAGATTCTCCTCGCGCTGTTTGTACGCATGACATGCCGGGAAATCATGTGGGTTTCCCCCACAGTAGAGACACATTTCGACATCCCTTCGACAGGAATCACCCGCATGCTCCTGCCGCATTCCCCACAACGGGCCTTATTAATACAATGGGAGGATGTGTGTCCCAATTGTTTGTAATCAGTACAGTTCATAACCCGCGGCACAAAGAGGCGAACAGGTAGTCGAACCTTGTCAAAGAGGAGGTAGTTGGATAGAGCAAAACCAGCGAAGGTCACCCGATAAGAGTCTGAGCTGACGTATGTTTTCTTCCCGTCAGCTGCGACTGATGCTGAATGCAAACGTTTGCACTCCAGTATCTTCACTGACTTAAGCATGGGGTCTTTGAAATAGCCAGTCCCATGTTTCAGCAGGTCCTCGCAACTCAGACTCGAATCGGAAACGACCCCTCTGTTAGCTGGAATATACACTTTGTACTCCTTCGTAAAGGGCCCGTAGCCAGCAATATCATTTGCCTGATTTAAACTGTCAACAACCACCCGCTTATCAGGGCGAATTTTCGATATTTCTGTCACGGCCGAATACCGATACGTCAGAGCTCGAAAAATACTTTTTTCTTTGGTCCAGAAGAAGATCACGAAGGGCCCGGTGGACTAGCTTGGATATACTTTGGGCCGGGGAGCCGATTTTGTTTCGACGTCCATCTCACCTTGAGATGAACCGCCGTCAGGGGAAGTTATTTTTGCATGGGCCTATTGCCCAGATCAGGTTAGTAGGAGAATCAAGAAGGGGAAACGTAAAATAATACTTAACTTGTGTATGTGATGGTATCCAGATGGCTTACTAGAAGAACACTGCTTCACTGGCCAGCTAACGGTACTCAGAAACAGAAACACAAAAGAAGGGAAAAAATACTGATACCTCGACGAGGCGGAGAAGATAACCTTGAACGCGGATTAGAACTATTCTTAGTCGCTATACACTGCACGGACTGGCAACAAAACACTTGTGTCTCGACCGAGTGCTCGAAAACGAAAGAGCGCATCTTCTGACATAATTATTTGAGTAATTAATTCTTCTAGAAGTAATTACCCCGAACAAAACTCGTCCATTAACAAAGAATCTGCTGCAGATGTAAGCCTCTCTGAAGACGTCAGACCTCTTCCCAAGGTGAGTGCAGAATCTGATTCGAAGAAGTGGCAAGTTCGTAAACGCCGATCGTCTCCAATTTTGACCGATTCCCCAATAAAAGCTGTATTGGAGGAGCAGAAAAATGAAGTCAAACGTAAGCGTACGCTGGCGGAGGAAAAAAATCAGCGAGAGCTGGTAAAAGTTCACTAACGCTGCCAACAGTAAGTCCAAAAAGGTTAAAAAGACTAAAAAGTGAAGAGTGGATTTTATTTTCCTTACTTATATACGAAAAAACGATATTTTTTTTGAATTAAAAGTTTTCCACTGATACATTTGACGCGTTTAACTTATTTTACAGAACTCGGCCAACCTACCCCAGCCCTGGGGTTGGTTGGCCGATTTTTCTTTCCGCATTTGTTTGCTAGTAACTTTTTCCCTAATTTTTTTTTTCATCAATGAAAAAAATTACATATGTGCTCAAGGGTTGTATCTTCATGACAGCGCAAACCGGTTTTCAAAACGTCTAACCAGAATGAATACAGAAATTCCGAAAGCAAAACTGGGCCAACCAGCCCCGGTCTCCCCTACTTTTAACAATGTTACTCCCACTTAGTACTAGTACACAAGGTTGCGAAAGAAAAAAAAATATATTGTTGGGTAAAAAATGTTTCTAGAACTGGGAGTACACTCTTAAGAATTGTGAAGGTGTTAATCGATTTTTGAGCGTAATCTAGCTTCATGAAACTTACCTGACGACACTTAATCACGAAAGCATCAACGAGAGCTAAAAAATACTTCACCATTTTTCAGTTTAGAACCACGGTGCGGTATCTCACCTGCACATGCGGCATCTCTCCCGCAATGACCTTTTTTGAAATGGTCTTGGAAATTTGATGATTTTTTTTCTTAGCAAAACCCATTTCAGTGTTTTGTTTTAGTGTTTCGGATTCTCCTCGTCAGTAACTAGCACCAACTGGGTGTCTAGTTAGACGATGTATCTAAGCTAGTACCCAAATTAGCACTAGTTAGACACTAAAATCCAAAAAAGTCACACGTCTTGTGTGAACTCTAAACAACTGGCTTATACCGAGTGATGTCTCGATAGTAAGCACAGAAGTTCTGTTTGCCGACGAAGAATATGAACCGAAACTGTCTTGTGGTTTGAAGACCCAAACGCCTGAAATTATGCAAATCCCCAAAGGGAAAATTTTGGACGATGCCAAATTTTTTTGTGCATAAGGGCACATACCTTACATTAAGTACGGTTTTTTGTTTTAGTGTTTCGGATTCTCCTCGTCAGTAACTAGCACCAACTGGGTGTCTAGTTAGACGATGTATCTAAGCTAGTACCCAAATTAGCACTAGTTAGACACTAAAATCCAAAAAGTCACACGTCTTGTGTGAACTCTAAACAACTGGCTTATACCGAGTGATGTCTCGATAGTAAGCACAGAAGTTCTGTTTGCCGACGAAGAATATGAACCGAAACTGTCTTGTGGTTTGAAGACCCAAACGCCTGAAATTATGCAAATCCCCAAAGGGAAAATTTTGGACGATGCCAAATTTTTTTGTGCATAAGGGCACATACCTTACATTAAGTACGGTTTTTTGTTTTAGTGTTTCGGATTCTCCTCGTCAGTAACTAGCACCAACTGGGTGTCTAGTTAGACGATGTATCTAAGCTAGTACCCCCGTACTTAATGTAAGGTATGTGCCCTTATGCACAAAAAAAAATTTGGCATCGTCCAAAATTTTCCCTTTGGGGATTTGCATAATTTCAGGCGTTTGGGTCTTCAAACCACAAGACAGTTTCGGTTCATATTCTTCGTCGGCAAACAGAACTTCTGTGCTTACTATCGAGACATCACTCGGTATAAGCCAGTTGTTTAGAGTTCACACAAGACGTGTGACTTTTTGGATTTTAGTGTCTAACTAGTGCTAATTTGGGTACTAGCTTAGATACATCGTCTAACTAGACACCCAGTTGGTGCTAGTTACTGACGAGGAGAATCCGAAACACTAAAACAAAAAACCGTACTTAATGTAAGGTATGTGCCCTTATGCACAAAAAAATTTGGCATCGTCCAAAATTTTCCCTTTGGGGATTTGCACCATTTCAGTGTATTTGAGATAGGGTTACGGTTCCCTTGGTTGGGAAGAGTCTTCTCTAAATATGAGGTCTTGAGAACGAAAGTTTTTTACAGAACTTCAAAGGTGAAATAGATTATGAATTCTGAAAAAAACTGTATTCAAATCTTATTCAAAAGAATATATCATTTTAGTAAAGATTCCGATTTAAAATAAAATTATAATGTTCAAAGTGCTGTACTTTTTTCTTGAAACAGTTCGGAAAGATTACTTGTAATTCATGACATTTGAAAATTAGTGTACTTTCCGTGAATGATTTTTTTGGCCCCTTTCTACCCCGAGGTATGAAAAAAAATTGTTTTCATATGTCTGAAGGAGACGCATGGTAGTGTACGATTACCCATGGTTCGTAATATAATGTATAAATATCTCTCAGCATTATGTACTACAGAAACAGGTCGAACTATTGATGAGTTGTTAATTATGTGAAAAATCCTTTTAGAGGCAGTATTCGTATTGCCTGTAAATTTTGGATCTCCGGCACTAACCCTTATGCTATCCGTGGGCCATTCCTGTAAAAGCAAATGGTTATTATATTGGTGACTATGATACTCATCCGCCTCTCAAGTGACATCACTTCACCACGGCCCCCAAACCACGCATGTATTCTATATCAGGGATGAAGAAGATATGTTTATAGAATCCCACAGTGCGGGACAATGCTTCACTAACCCCTCAATAATTAATGCAAGTTAATGCACGTTTTTGGTTTGGAAAAAAAATAATAACTTACTTTACAACCGGTTTTGATAATAAACAGGTCGTTAAATGCAGAACTTTTTCGTAATGCGGGACATCCAAGATCGATCGTATCATGTACATATTTACATTCTCATTTTTGTTTTGTTTGTGTTTATTATTAGTATTCTGTCAATAAACCTGTCATTTATGATGAAGGATTTGTCTACATTTTATGGATGCCAAACATGACTCCATTCGGCACCGATTCTCACTGACCAACCGGGTGAAAAACGGTAATATTTAGGGGCCATACACTAATTACGTAAGGGCATATGGAGGGAGGGGGAGTTTCAAAATATCTTATAAATTTTTATCTGAGGAGGAGGGAGGGTTCGTCGTTTCTTACGTAATATCATAAAACAAGTATGAAAAATGAAATCAATAAGAAAAATATTCTTTTCATAAGAAAAGAAATTTCTAATTTATACCTGAACATTCTGAATATCAAACAAAATGAGCACATATTGCACATCATGGTCAAGGAAGACATCATGGTCGAATTGCAGTGTATTTGCAGCGGCAGAATATGATTGGTAAATTGCCAACGTCAGGCGCGTCTTAATTGACGACGGTTTAGGAGTAGTTACAGCAATTTCTTGACTCTAGGTGGTATATTGTTCTAATCGGGAACTGGGGTCACAATCTGCCACTTTCGTTTCACACCTGCGAGGTACCCGGAAAATCTTGTCAAAGATCTTGGGCCGAATATTTCCAGAGTGTGAACTATATTTTACTTCGAAGATGGCCATGTCGGAACTATGCGTAGGATAAGCGCTATGGTTGGAACTTAGAATAAATTCACGCCAGACAAGATTATAAATTCTTTTGAGCTCTACATCACAAGGAAATAGATTCCAAGTAAGTGGAATATAGCGATTATGTGCACTAAATCGGAGTTTCTGGTTATTCTGAAATTTCTACTGGGTGATGCAAAAAAAATACTACAGATGATTACAGTTAAATTTAGTCCTGAATTTTCTTGTAATAGCTCTATAAGTATTGTTATTGTTATATTATTATTTAATGAATCAACAATATAATTTTTTAATCACGAAAATCATGATAAGATCTTATGTAGGGGGAGGGGTAGTTCACCAAAATCTTACGAACTCTTATCTGGGGGAGGGGGAGTTGAAAAGTCTTGAAAAAGCTTTACGTAATTAGTGTACGGCCTCTTAGCAGAAACTGAAAATTGAAACTCTAACAAACAATTTAAGTACCAGTTCATACAGATTTGGTTGAAAATGTGTTTTAAAACTGAGTTCGAAATCGGTGTCAATTTGACCCGCTAACACCTTATTCGTTACAAAAAGTTAACACCTAAATAAGGTTAACACCGTTCAATTATTATTCTTCAAGTCTTTTTCGTTTACTTACTTTATTCACAATCAACAGTAGCAACAAATATTGTCCAATTAGGTGATTTAATTCATTTCGTGGTGTCTATTTAAAGAAACATCTATAAGATTGAGAAGCACGAACTTGACACCGGGTTGAATCCATTATTTACTGGCACTGTGAAATTGATCACGCACCTTCACAAGTAACCAAATTTTCAAGCGTCTATAAACGTAGCTAGAAACAAAGATTAAAAATACCTTGCTGGCATTTTCATTTTCGCTCACACTTTGCCCTTTTGTCCTATACTGCTACTGTTCAAGTCAATGTGTATGAGGTTATGTTATAGTTTAACAATTATATTTCTGGTTCTACATTTTGGTTTTTGAATTGTGTCTACATTTATATAAACATTCTCAGCATTTAAGGGTCTAGCTTTCGAAGGATCAAATTTTAGAATTTGATAGACACAGAAATAATGACCATGTTGTTTATGTATAGACAAAAATGTTTATATACCACTAGATATAAGTAAGTACACGACAATGAAATAGTGTGGATTTTGACCAGACAAAGCTTCTAGAATCTAAATAAGCCGTTAATATCCGCTGTAATACTAATTAATATTTGACCCTCTATTATCCGGTTCTGGATGGATCTTGCATAGGGAGTCTTTAATTTAATTTGAGTGAATATCTTCAGAGAGAGAGAGAGAGCGTTTCTATTAGATTTGCGTAAATTGAATATTTTTGTTTTGATTGATAAGCAATTGAAATGCGCGGAATTTTGGAACTATAATCCGAATAAATCGTGCAGGGTTAGTTTCTTCCGACTTCATAGTAATTCGTCGTGGGGGAAAAATGGTTTGAATTCTGCCGTTTTACATCCAAACAAAGTGTGACGAAAAACTCACCGTGCAAAAATAAGCATCAATTATTTTTATTTCTGGAATTCACTCCAAAGTAAGATAATCTTTTTCCTATGTATCTCGTCAATGCATGGGATATTTGCTTTGTGCTTTCGCCTGAAGAATTTCGGAAATCTTCTTTTGAATATCAAGTCAAAATGCCGGGGTATTAGGCCTGACAAATAATAGTCGACTGATCTGTAGTTTTATTAAACACATACAACACGTTTTGTAAGGCTTCCTGTAGTAATTTCATTTCCTTTTCGTTGCTTATTTCTGGGATACCACCAACTTGTCCGTGTTCTATTTTGCACGGTTTACCAAAACCAAAAAGATAAATGAATAAAAATGAAAATTGCAAGCACCGCCAACTAGTCTCAGGCTCCCCTATTCTTCTTAAAATTATAACAGTGAATCGATCAGTTTCTTAGCGAATCCGAATTCAGATACAATTCACTCCTCAAACTGAATCAGTTTACGCATCTGTGGAAACTACCATTAACCATTAGTTATCCGTACTCGTGTTTAAGAAAGTAACGCAAGACTCAGAGATTAATCGAAATTTCCATGTCATTGACGGTACACGCAAAAATACTACTTCCGACCGCAAATTACATTAACTTATCCTAGGAGAAACGCTTGGCATACGATGACACTTTACAACTGTTAAATCACAAAAAATGCACTCATTACATGGTAAGCAACCTAAAACAGAAATCTATTTCGCGCAGTTAGCGACTGGCACACACTGAAAAACATAGAAGAACACATAAGCAGATAATTTGTGTAAAAAATATCACTCATGCTGTGATTTTGAATTTCAACCAATACACTAGGAAGAAAGAAACATCTGTTTGTAACTACCTATTCCCTGTCACATTCGGTACCGAAGTATCCGACCGACGTCATTACCATGAACAGGTAATGGTGGCTGGTGTTTTTCTCTTAGCAAAATGTTCACTCCGTCAGACGGATATAGTTGATTGATTTGTAAAATGACATGGGACTTTTTTCTTTTCTTATATAACCTTCAAGAATCTTCCCGAAGACTGTTAGACCGAGAATTGCATCACCATGGATTCAGATAAATACCGAGTGCTTAGAATAAAAAAAAAATATTAACACGAAAAGGAATAGTATATTGTATGTATATGATTTATAGACTCCCAAACGGCTTAACCGATTTCCGTAAAAATTGATACACTGTAGGCATTTGTTATGGAGCGTGTTTGTGTGCTATTGGTTGAGGATTATCTGGCCGCCAGATGGCACTACGGAACAAATTGTGTTTTCCTCTTATTTCGTTGAAAATCGCAGCAACGCGCGATGGGTATTAGCTAGTAACTTATAAACAGAGCTAATCGTTGCAATTGATTATAGCAAAGATTTCACTACTCCATTTGTTATTCTTTCTATTTCCCTGTTAAAATGTAAGCCAAATTTTTAATTAGCGAATGATATGCAGAAATACAGAAATTTTATGTATTTCGCAAACTACTCTGAACGTAGAGTTATCAAATGCGCCGCGAATCTCCGGGTATCTACTGCACCAATCGTTTTGAAGTTTTGTACAATGCTTCATATAATTCTCCAGGTAGGGTAAGGTGGGGCAAATCTGACTATTGGATAAACCCGACCCCCCTCTGTTATCAAAAATCGGAAGCACTACGCGAACTAACATCAATGTTGTCGTGTGTAACATCAAAAATATAATAATGGTGGCATGATAGCATTTTATTAGTCTACATTGAGATGCTCGAACGACAATAAGTGTGTTTTACAACTTTTGATTTGATTTTTGTGCATCATTGACTACAGGATATTTCTGATTGTTAAAATTATTGCATAAAAAAATGTAAGTGGATTTAAATTGTTTGATTAAAGTCCTACAAAGCGCATAGATTTTTTAGTCCAACTTTTTTCATAATTTTTTTTAATTGCATCATAATGAAAAATTACGCTGTGGGGCAAATCCGACCTCTAAATAGTGGGGTAAATCCAACCGCTTTTGTGCTAAGAACATGTTTATTAATCAAATTGCAATATATATATATATATATATATATATATATATATATATATATATATATATATATATATATATATATATATATATATATATATATATATATATATATATATATATATATATATATATATATATATATATATATATATATATATATATATATATATATATATATATATATATATATATATATATATATATATATATATATATATATATATATATATATATATATATATATATATATATATATATATATATATATATATATATATATATATATATATATATATATATATATATATATATATATATATATATATATATATATATATATATATATATATATATATTAACGACATTCAATTAGCTAGAGATTACTGGGTAAAGCCTGTTCTAATGACCCTGCCACTTCTAGTTTTCCGATCTGTTTACTTCACATCCTTGCTCTCACTTGAGTACTATGGCTCTAAGAATCTTTTGTGAAAAATTTCTAACCCTATGTGCGGGGTCGGGACAAGAACTCATGTGCGCTGCGTACAAGGCAATTGATTTATCAACTACGCTACGCCCACCCCGTATTTTTTTATTGTTATTTATTTATTATTAATTTTGTTGTCTGTTGTAATGAGTGAACTATTATGTTTTTATGTTTGTCCAATATTATTAGACTTTAGGAATTGGTATGTGTGCCTTTTTTTGCGCTTGTCGCAAAGATGAAATAAATAAATAAATTTAAAAAAAAATTGTTGCACAATGGTTCATAATTACAAACGAAAGACGCAAAAACGTGATAAATGTAGTATTCGTCGAGCAATTGCTCCGATGCAAATGGGAATATCTTTACGTTCTACTGGTCGTGATTTTGGCATTCCAAGATTGACATTAAATTCCATTTTAATCATGTTACAATTCAATAACATAACATTCACTGATTTATCATTGAAAAATCATAAAATTTGGGTAATATCTGTACTAAATCAACCAAAAACATTGGCGGTCGGATTTACCCCACCATTTTTGAAAACAGCAAAAGTTAACATTTTCGTAAAACCCTTGTTTCTCAAAATTTTCCCAAGATGCGAATAAAATGCTATGCAAATAAAGTTACCCACAAGTCCAATCTTTAATTTAATATATAAAACCGATTTAATCCACTTATCAGTGAGATGAGACATTTCTTACACATATCACTGTTGTATTATTCATTAGTTTGCCAATCACACGCGAAGTTGGCAAGCAACTATATGTAAGATAAGCACAGTTTCGAGTCTTGCACGAATATCACTTCGAATAAACTGAATAAATTAAAGAAAAATAATAAAACAAATAAAAATTTAAAATAATAGTGAAGCAAAAAATAAAAAAAAATATTCATAAAATAATAAAATGATTAATATAAATCAAATTAATAAAATAAATAAATCAAATTAGCTCAAATGAAAATTAGACAATATTAAAAAAGTTATGAAATTTAATTGTTTCAAGATAACAAACTGCCATACAATAACAAAAAGAACTGACTAAACCGAATTGATAAAATAAATAAACTAACAATTTAATAAAATGATTATAATAAATAAAATAAATACTTTGAATAAAACTATAAAAAAATTAAATTAATAAGATAAATAATATGAATAATATGGATAAAATTAACCCGTTCATACCTAATATTTTTCTAGCACAGATAGGGTTCCAAAACAGTTTTTCTTAAAACTGTTAGAGTAAAGCAACAGGAAAAATCTGTTTTGATCAAGATAGATGCTTATCTAGCAGTGTGAGAAGCTGCTCAATTTTTACATGCCGATCCTTAATACACATCTCCTGTAAATTTTTCAATAGTTCGATTGGGCGGAAAAGATAGCCGAAAGCAGTCTACATTGATAAAATTTATCAGTTTTCAACAATAAAACGAATAGATTGAATTAAATAAACAAAATGAATAAAGTGATAAAATAAATAAAAATGTTTTCTTTCTATATATTTTATATTTTTTTCTTTTTTTGCTTTTATAGATGAAATGAAAAAAATCAGTGATATTAAATAGTAACAGAATTAATAGAATAAATTAAATTGTGTCTTATTAATGTTCTAGATGAAATGAATAAAATGAATGACTGAACAAAATTAGTCAGATTATTAAAATGAATAAAATATGTGACCCCGATAAATAATATGAAATCGCATAACACGAAAAAAGTGAATAAAATAAATTAAATGAATGATACGAATAAGATGCATGAGATAATAAACTGATCGGAATGCATACAAAGAATGAAATGAATGCAATAGAATAAATGAGGTCAAATAAACAAAATGAATCAAAAGAATGCTAAATAAAAAAAATCATTAAAATGAAAGTAAAATATTTAAAATGAAAAAAAAAACAAAACGAATATAATCCATTAAATGAATGATCTCGAAAATATGAGTATATAGAATAATATTTAAAAAGTTATTTAAATGAAGTAAATTAATAAAACGGTTTCCAAAACCATTGTTTCAGAATATTCTGAAGTTTTTGTGAAAATCCCATTGCAAAGAGCATGTTTTCTTTCTTCTTTTCTTGGCGGCATTTTAAAATTATTTAGTGTTTTTACTTTATTGATGAGCATTAAGTAGTCATCAGGAAATCTAGAAATATGTGTTTATGAGTCCTACACAAAACAATACCATGGCAAAGGAATGGTTCAAACTACCAGGATAAGTATTTAAATTCATCGAAAAGCCAGTGGCCATTGAAAGTGTCCCTGGACTGCTTTTAAGACACGAGCATTCTTGAAATTAAATGTCGTATTTTTTCGCAAATAAATCTGCTTTTAGTCACATATATCACGAAAAATGTATATTGAGGTTTTCAGTACAACTCAGAATCAGTTGTACACACCAAAAAAATCTGAATTTTATCGTTGACGTAATTGCAAACATGACACAATTCAACAAACCGTAATTTACGAAATGACGGAACATTACCGTGTTCCATTTAATTTTACATGAAACATATACTTTACATGCGCAATGACATAAAATTACACTTCCTACCATTCAGAATAAACGCTGTATGTGGAGTAAAATTACATGATTTACGAAATTAAACGTCATGTAAAATTTAAATCAAACGTAAAACTAAGTCATTTTTGATGCTCGTATATGTCAGGGTCAGGAGACGTAAATTTACACTTTTTTCTAGGTGTGTAGTTACACAGTAATATTATGATATAACGTCATAGGGATCAACTATCTGTCCAATGCATAAACTGTAATTGTAATCCTCGCTAATTTACGTGTAGAATATGGAGCACTGATACGAAACGTCTATTGAATTCCAATGCCTGTACTAATTCTGGCATTGAAAGTTCAATTGAAGCGTTCTCAGCATAAGGCAAATTTAGGCAATTGAAACCATCGCTGTAATATAAAAGCATCCTTTTCCGGGGTTGCAAGTATAATTGCATAGTTCAGGGATCTATTTTTCCCGGATATAATTTGTGGATATTTCTGGAATGTGATCCGTTATTTTTGATAAAAGTGCATTCCAATACAATGAATCTGCATTTTCAATAATGTCAACCCAAATCAGGTGTTCTCCAATTTCAAATGACACATTTATACATATGTTTCATTCAAAATTCAGTAGAGATATGAAAAGTTTAAAAAAGTGTACGTAAGATGTCTCAATATTTTTTTCTTCAAACAACCATATTATTCAATTTGAAATACCCAAGCATTTCCGTAATTATAGTATATCGTCGCTGTTGTGCTATCTTATGACAAACGCCATTTTGGGGTAAACTGAGTTAGATATGCCACATTACTCGTTTAACGAATCTTTTCAAGATGGCGTTTCCAAAATTTTGAAATTTTGCTTGGTTGCTGAAATATTGTGAGAAAAGTGATCAGAAATTGTGAGTTTTTTGCTTCAAATCATTATATCTTGGGATTAGCTCAAGTTATAATAAAATTTTAGTTGCTTTTATGTGTAAAAATGTCGTAGGAACACAATGACATAATAATTTTCAAAAGAAAAATACATGTATTGGGAGAAAAACGTAGTTTTAACTTTAAACTGGAAATATTGCCTATTTGGCAACACTGTAACTAAAAATAACTATTTTTTCTAGATTTCCTGACTCATTTCCTTCAAAATGCATCTAACCGATTGTTTAAAGACCAAATGAAGCCAAAGATATGAATAAAAGTTCATAATTGGTGATTTTTTTCTTTGGAAAATTTTCCATGCACGATTATGACACGCCATACAAATTTTTTCATCAATACACACCTATGACACGTGTGAGTGCGACTTTTGTTTACATTTTTAGTGAAAACTCGCAACATACTATTCTATTCGAGCTGGTTGTCTTAGACCCTCTTTTCTTTCACTGCAAACACTACATTGCAGACGATCAACACGGATTTATGCCTAAACGATCGACAACGACTAACCTGCTCTCGTTCACAACATATGCAATGGATGGATTCGCTGACGGATTGCAAACCGATGCTATTTACATGGATCTATCTGCGGCCTTCGACAAAATCAATCATGATATCGCAATAGCGAAGCTGGACAAACTCGGTATTCATGGACAACTTCTGCGCTGGTTTCGTTCCTACCTCGATGGAAGGCAGCTCCAAATCAGCATTAAGGACTGTCTATCTACACCATTCTTCGCTACATCCGGCATCCCACAAGGAAGCCATCTCGGTCCAGTGATATTCCTCCTCTACTTTAATGACGTCAACATCAAATTACAAGGACCCCGCCTTTCTTTTGCCGACGACATGAAAATTTTTCAACAAATACGGGATAAAACCGATGCCGAGCTTCTTCAGAGGGAATTGGACAGCTTTAGTACGTGGTGTGATCTAAACAGAATGGTTTTAAACCCGAGCAAATGCTCAATCGTTACGTTCACGCGGAAACGCCATCCGATTCAGTTTAACTACCATCTCTTCGACTCGAGTATTCCAAGACACTCTAACGTCAAGGATCTCGGAGTCATCATGGATTCGGCACTAACGTTCAAACCACATACATCATCCATTGTGGATAAGGCTTCAAGACAGCTTGGGTTCATCTTCCGAATAGCGAAAAACTTTAAGGACGTATACTGTTTAAAATCTCTCTATTGTGCGCTGGTTCGCTCAACACTGGAATATTGTTCTGCTGTTTGGAACCCTTACTACCAGAACGGTGTCAACAGAATCGAGGCCGTCCAACGCCGGTTCATACGCTTTGCACTCCGACATCTTCCTTGGCAAAACAGATTTCAGCTGCCGAGCTACGAAAACCGTTGTCAGTTAATACAGCTCGATACTCTAAGCATCCGGAGGGACTGCTCTCGAGCCCTGTTCGTCTCGGACTTACTGTCTGCCAGGGTGGATTGCCCTACAATCCTCGGACGCCTCGATCTTCAAGCTCGCGTTCGAGCTCTGCGCAATAACTCTCTTCTGCGAGTCCCATTCAGGAGAACTAACTATGGGCGCCAGGGCGCTGTTACCGGACTCCAGCGTGTGTTTAACAGTGTGGCGACGGCGTTTGACTTCAACCTGACAAGGAATTCGATAAAAACTAAAATTATTCGTATTCTGAAATGTAATTAGTTTAAGTAACCACCATTGGGGCCAAGGGGTCTGTTGGTGACGGTACAACAAATAAACATAGTCAACCGATTTTCGTAATATTTGAGAGATTAGTACAGAATAGGTAGAAGCATCAATTATCTTCTCTGAATTGTTTCTACCATTTATAAGTTTCATGATATTCAATCTCAAACTTTAAAAATCGTTTTTCTCGAAATGTGCAAAATGGCGCTTGTCATAAGATAGCACAACAGCGACGATATACAAACGCTCAGAATAGAATTGAATTAAATTGGAGTTGATGTAGTTTTCGATTTTTGGTCATATGACCCTCCTTAGTGCAACGTTTCGAAGGAATAGCCCCTCATCTTCAGAGGAAAGCAGGGTTTGAACCTAAATTAGTTGTAGTTTTCTCATAATATAAATATTTTGCAAATATTGCCAGGACCACAAATATTTTCTTTTTCAAGTAGAATGTAATATTAAGTTTATTTCCGCAAGTGGCTCTGTTCTATACTAAAATGGAAAACTATTTATAGGGAAACAGAGGACAAAAATAGGTTGTTTTAACCTGAACAAATACATCGCAAGATTAAATTAACTTGGATACTAACAAATATTTCAGATTATTTAAAGATCTTATGACACATCTTAGAAATGGATTTGGAAATATCAGAATAGATCTGAGTCGTGAGAGTTGCCACGAACACGATTGTGGAGAGATCGGAGGTGAGGAGGGGCGACGAGAGAGGAATGGTAAATGATGGTTAGTGCTGTGACATTTTTTCTATATGGGGCGAAATTTTGATTCCTTACATCTTTATTAAACATAAATCAACTGATAATATTTACGCCATAATTAGTATAACATAAAGTTTGCAAAAAAAGATAAATTTTCACTAGAATTTTGTTATTCCAAAACACAGTTGATCTCGGTGATGCTACGAGTATAATATGAATATAATTATGTTAGAAATCTATTTTCTCACTTCTAGGTTAATTACTTGGTGATCTGTGCATTCATATACCATCCAACGACTATCTCAATGCTTATTCCAACGGATAAATACATCAACTCTGGAAAAATTTTTTCTTTGAAGTGAATTTACACATTGTTTTGTCTTTGAAGTAAACTTGCGTATTAATTTTTGAGATATGGTTAACAAATTATTAAGTAAATTTACAAATTGTTTTCAAAATCAAATTCTTTGAATAACGCAGATGTGTTTTCATGCCCCGATATTCAAAATTGGTTTAGTTTTGCCCCAAAAACACCCGTAAAGCAATACTCGGTATGCAACAATCTCATTTTTAGTTAGTGGAAATTGGTAAGCGAGCTACAAGCTTTCTAATTATGTGCACTTCATACGATTGCTTTGCTTTGTTCGAAAGTTATTTGCTTTAAACCCTATAAGTTTTGACAAAATCATCCATATCTCAGAAAGTAAACAACATATCAAAAAACAAAAATAATAGTGTCAAATGGCAACGTTGGGCTGTTAGGCCTTTCTAATTTCGTTAAGATCGGTTCAGCGGTTGCTGAGATAATTACATGACATTAGTGCACATACATACATACATACCCACACACACACATACACACTCACACACATACACACTCACACACACATACAGACATTGTCCCAATTTGTCTATCTGAGTCGATTGGTATATAAGACTCGGCCCTCAGGGCCTCGGAAAAAGTATACAAAGTTTGAGCGAATCCTATACATATCTTTTGTAAGAAATGTAAAACGACATGATCCGATGTAAAATAAGCATTTTACAACCAAAACCATTTACTAGGTCGGATTTGCTCCACCTTACCCTATTTTTCTTCCTTTTATCAGATTTTCCAATTTTATGTAGTGCTTGGAAAACAAAAAACCTATTGTTGTTTAAAACGGCTAATTTGTTATTGTGAATATAAGATAACTTTTTATTTTGAAAACGCGTGAAATGAGCGTACGGCGGGGCTATTCGGACCCCCTATTCCATTAACCACCGATCAGCTTGCGGCTGCGCACACTCCACAGCAAAAAAATATGATGCGCCAATCGGCAGCTATGACCACCCAGATCATTTTTAAACTCATTTTATTTTATTTTTGCTTCTTAAGGAGTTTATCCTACAAAGATTTCATAGCTAAACATAATCCCATTGTAGGTCAGGTGATTCGCATTTAATGCCAAAATATCCTGACTCCTGCGTGTAGAAGACAAAAAGTTAAGTCACCGGGAAACTCTAACCTTTCTCATATGACCCCTATTCAACGCTTTTCTAAACTTTCTTCCTTCAACTCCTTGCTCTTCCTTGAGTATGAGTACTATGGCTAAAAATATTTCACGCCTTCCAGTCCTTTGCTAATTAATTTTTGTTACAATATCTAAATCAAATCAATAAAAAAATCAAATTAGTTCAGCTCAACGAAAAATTAGACAATATTAAACAAAGTTATTACATCAATAGAATAAATCAATTTGATTCAAACTAACAAATTGGATGTAATTAATAAAAGGAATGACTGAATAGAATTAATAAAATTAATAAAATGAAGAAACTGAATAAATTGTATGAACTGGAAAAATTTAAATGAATCAAATGAATGAATAAAATGAAAAAAATCAAACATAAAGCAAATGAAATGAATAATATGGATAAAAATAAAACCAAAAAAAATAAAATGAATAAAGTAAACGGAAAAAAATAAATTAAAAGAAAAAAAAATTTACAACATAAAAAATCTGTAAAAGTTATAGAAAAAACTAAATTGCGGGGGTGGGCGTAGCGTAGTTGGTAAATCGATTGCCTTGTACGCAGCGCACCTGGGTTCGAGTCCCGGCCCCACACATAGGGTTAGAAATTTTTCATAAGAGATTTTTGTAACCCGAAGAGGCGAATGACCTTAAGGTTAAAACCTCTATAATCGAAATAAAAAAAACTAAATTGTGCCAAATTAATAATCATGAATGACTTAGATTGTAATGAATACATTGAATGAAATATTTGAACCAATAAAAATGAATAAAATGCATAAAATGAAAACAGTGATTGTATTAAATTAAATTTGTGATACGAATACAATACATTAAATGAATAAACTGGTCAGAATGAATCCAAAGAATGAAACGAGTAATATAGATATAATGAACAAAATAAATAAAAAGAATACCAAATGAAGTAAATGATTAGAATTAAATGATCATATGTTTAGAATTAGCCAAACATGTAAAATATATAAAATGAACAAAACGAACAAAAGTAAATGAATAAAACGAATTGTACGACTTTGAGAACCATTGTTTCAGAAAGATCTGAAATGTTTGTGAAAATTTTCTAGTGGTTCCATTATTTTGGTTTTGACCTCTTTGGTTTTCGTTATTCTTTTCTTGGCGGCAGATTATCTCGTGTTTCCACTTTATTGATGGACCATAATTAGGAACGTTCAATTTGTTCTGAAATTCAATGATGTGTTTTTGGTATCTGCGACCGAAACAAAAACTTTTGTGCAAAATGGAATTTGCTGGTACAGTATTTTAACGTGTAATTTAATTTATTGCCGTTGGCACAAAAGCTGTGTCGTCGTCGTCAGTCGATTACACTAGTTTACAGAATCTCTAAACTCAATAAGCTGGTGCTCTTTTTCAATGTAAAATCGTGGGGTGAAATAGAAAATGAAGTCCTAGGAGGGATCTGATCAACACCCAATAATTAAGTATCGATTCCGTATTAGTTTCAGAAGTATTACCTCGTCCCCAAGTGAGAGGAACTAAAAGTTCAGTATTTTTAACAAGAACAATCAAAATTATAATACCTTTTAGCTAATTTAACAATGCACTGAAATCAATGAAGTCTACAAATTATACATGGGGGGTGCTTGGTCGGACCGGGCTAAGTGATATTCTTATAATTTCGAGAAAAAGTTTTAAAATAATGCTGTAATTTTTGGTTACGGTAAATTTTTTTTTAAATTTGTGAGAAAATAGACCAAGTGGAACTATAAACAACCGAGAGCTTTTAAAAGCTAGCATATCCCACCCCTAGGAGCGCCAGATTAGCCAATATTTTAATGCGCCAACATTAGCCATTATTTAAAATGATCTAGCTTTTAGTCTTGTTTCGTTTAAGCTAACAAACAATCTTAATGTTGATGGTGTTTGCGTTTTTAATTGCTATATTTTATTTGAGTTGCATTTGTTGTTCAGTATTAAATCATTTATATTTGTTACTTTCCGTCACTAATTAAACTAACAGGGGCAGAATGTTTATTAAGTCTTTTTTCATATTTTTCCTTAATTTCTTTGTTTTCAGAAAACGTTTTGGTTTTGTAAATCGACTTTTTATCTTTTTCAACGGCAATGAATTCAATACTCAGCCTCCAGCCATTGAACCTCAGAATCGAAAGACTTCGCCTTCCGTGGAACCTGTAGATCAAATAAAAATAGCGCCTGTACTACCGGAGCCCGAAGCCTCACTTCAAATAGCTGCTCAAGTTCTTCCGAAACCGGTTGATGTTCCTTCAAAACCAATCGTGGTGCCTTCCCCAAAACCACAAAGTGATATTCTTACTAAGCCTTCTCCAGTAGCTCCTATTGTTAAGCCTGCACCGCTTGTTGAGCCTGTAAAACCAAAGATAGATCTTCGTCCCACAGTTGCCAAACCCGAAATCGTAAAGGCAAAAGAACAATCTAAATCCATTGTATCTCCCGTAACACCAACTCCTAGCTCGACCTCAACCAATCCTCAAGAGCCGGCTTTGAATGGTAAAGCTAAATCGACACTGATCAAACCAGCCAGGCAGGCACCGGAATCGAAAGCTTCCGACGCACCCGCACCAATATCACCGAATTCTTCTATTGTTGTCGAATTACCGACCAGCAACGAAGATAGTTTTATTATAGTCGAAAAACAGAAGCCAAAAGCCGCTGTAACCAACGTGAAAGATTCGACCCTTGACTTCCTGAAGGCAGAAGGTGGCAGAGTTGCCGCGCCGACCGTGAGAAGGTAAGGAATATAGTATCTGGCAAACTGCCAAATAAAAAATTCGATCTGGCGCATTGTCGAAAATCTTCAACACCCCAGCAATGTACATTTGGCATACGAACGAATTGCATAGGAGGACATGGGGTTATATGGTAACCCCCTAGGGATGATGAACAATGCTTATGTGAAAAGAAAAGCAAATATATCAAAAACCTCCTATTGTTTGATGGCAATTCGAAAAATATTTCAGTCTAAATTAGCCTAGAAAATCGGAAATCGTACTCAACCATCCCCGATTACGTGTTGTTGGAATGGTAAACTGTGTATTGTCCACAGGTGAATACATCAAACTGGCTCAAGGACGATTTTGAAAAATATGCATGGTGTTTGTTTCATGGTTATGAATCTGTCTAAGGGTGACAGAGGATCATTTTTGGGGAATAAAATTTCTCTTCACATCTCAATTGAACTCTTTGTGTAATAGACTTGTTTGCCTTACAAAGCTTCTGGCTTAAGGTTGCCAGAGAATGCGCCAAATTCGCAAACGAAAAAAGCAGTTTTTTTCCACACCGTATGTCAGATCTTCATAAAAATCAATCAGCGTATGTAGAATGTTGTTACAGTACTGCTGATTGATTTTTATGAAGATCTGACATACGGTGTGGAAAAAACTGCTTTTTTCGTTTGCGAATTTTGCGCATTCTCTGCAACCTTAAAAAAGTGTACTTTTTGTTATGATTCTTTTAGTTTCGAAAGCTGAAGGCTTCCACTATTGAGAATGGTTTCCTCATATCTTTCGTTGAATTAATTGCACTATCAACAACTTACATGTGGTACTCATTACCCATTAACTCAGTCTGTAAAACACCATTTTTTGTTATTTTCCACGAACAACAGCGCAGATTCCGGTTACTTCTCCATAGACTTTGGACAACTTGTTCGTATTTTGTTTACTTTTTACAGGCCGACTGTTCGACCATTTATGGAAACTGTCCTTCGATGTCACCTTCTTTCTCCGAGTTTCAGCCTAGATAAGCTGTGTAGTGTATGTAGTGGTTGTTTTAACCGGCTAAGAATTAGACTACGGATCACTTGTTCCGGTGATAAAACCCACCACACAGGGAATCCCATATGCATAGAGTCATGCGATGATTTTTTTTACCGAAGATCGGATTTATTTTGAAGGATTGTTGTTGGCTGGGGTTTGGTGGGCAGTGGCGGTGCGAGGTGTTTTGTCGCTCGGGGCTAAACATTAAATTTGCCGCCCCTTTACAACGAATTTTCAAAAAAGTTCAACTATGTCCCACCTTTTCACATGAAACGAATATGATAAAGGTATTAGAAAGGATCTACACAAAAATGAACTTTTTCACATTTTATTGTCAATATTTGGTCCTGGCGGTAGTGTTGCGCATAAATTTCCTCGCGAAAGGTGTGGCTACGACTCCGTTCACATGTTCGCTCCGCGCTCATGTCCTTTAATTATGGCAATAATTGGTGCCTAAAATTTTCTTGTTTGAGCAAAGAGACGGCATTCTTCATTTGGTTTATGACTACTGGTACACCTTCTATAAAATATTACATATTAAAAAAAACTGATCAAGGAATTGGACAAATCATTTTAAAATATTATTTTTGTGAGATACTGGCGATCAACCTTTTTTTTTAAATTCTCTAGCTAAACGTTCAGAGAAACATAATTTTCTTTTAACCCCTATCAAACCCATTTTATTTATAAACAATAAAGTTTATCAATTTTTGGCTAAGGAAAGACTAGCTTACAAAACTAATTATTGAGACTATTAAATTTCATTTGAGCACTAGCACATAAAAGTAATATTCATAGAACTGATGTAATTGCAATTTGTCTGGATAGATCCCGGTGAAACAGTGCTGCCAAGGACAGTGGGCATAACATAAATTTTTGATATCTTTATGATGGCTCGAATTATTATTGAAAACTGATAGACTCAATTAAGACCGTCTTTGGCTACCTTTTCCATACTATTTGATTACAGTAATCATTGTAAGGGAATTGTATTGAGCATCGGATCATTAGACCGGTTCTCTTATCGACTATGCTGGACCAACGCACCTGATTTTTAACAGGAACGGAAACAACTTTCCAATGGAATTAAAAGATTGAAAATACAAAGTATACTTTTTGAGTTAGAGACATTTAAAAACAAACAAGTTGTTTACAAAGAAAGTTCAATAGCTTTGTAGTTGAGTTTTGATAGTTTGTGTAGAACGATTTTTTCCCCAAATACAACTCTCTATCACCGCTCGAGAGATTCTTAACCATGAACCAAACACTCTGTATATGATAGAGTTCCCTGGTTTAATCCCAGCAAATTAGTCTGCATACTCCCACTACTTCAAGTTCTTTCGGAAATTAATTTCAGTTGAATCTTTTGAGACTGAGCAATATGTATATAATTTTGTTCGATTGCATCCGTCGTCTTGATCCTCTACTTTTTAATAGTCAATCGCCAAATTAATATAAATTCAAGCGTTTCACCCACACTTGATTTTGATCGTGATTATTGAAACTTGATGAATTATTAAAAAATGAAATAGAAATTTGTTTAGTAGGAAATGCCGCCCCCTGATTTTGCCGCTCGGGGCGGTTGCTCCCTTCGCCCTCCCCCCTTAGCGCCATGTAGTCACTGTTGTGATATCTAATTACAAGTGCCATTTAGCACATTGCGATAAATACGATTTTTAAAGCTTGTTATATCTTGTAGTTCATAGATGGTAGAAACAATTCAGATAAGATAATTTATGTTCTATTCTGCATTAATCTTTCAAATATTACGAAGATCGGTTGACTACACTGAGAAAAATCGATTTCGATTTCGATCAGTTTTCTCCTTTGGATACTACTAAGAAAGTAACAAATAGGGTATTAGTACTTACGTCAAAAGCCAAATAAATGAATTTTTGGGTCTCTAGATGTTACGCAATATTTGTTGGAAATGTAATACAAAGTTTTCTGCAATTATACAATCAACAATGATTAGAATAATACAAATCAATCTCCAGCATACCCGTACAGCACCTATAAAAATTTCTCGGATTATGCAGGAAGGTAAAGCCTCCATAGCCTTAGTTCAAGAATTTTACTTCCATAAAGGAAACTTCTGTATTGAAAAGATAACTTAACACTACCTTCATTGCTTACAACAAGACAGGCACCGCATGACTAACCCACGTGAAATGCCTCATGTGTGCATCCTTGCAAATAATTCTATTGACACGTGTCTCATATCGGAACTCACACCTCGCGATATCTGCTTAGTTACAGTTACTCTGACAATAACATAGACAAAAAATATATACTTTTATATATATATATATATATATATATATATATATATATATATATATATATATATATATATATATATATATATATATATATATATATATATATATATATATATATATATATATATATATATATATATATATATATATATATATATATATATATATATATATATATATATATATATATATATATATATATATATATATATATATATATATATATATATATTAGGTTGGGACAAAAAATAGATTCCAGCTCCGAGCAACTTTTTAGGTACCATTTGGGTCCTAGAACAACTGTACAAATTCTTTGCTCGATCGGTGAAACTATATTTTTGCGCCCACTGTTTAAAGTTTACATGGGATTTTGTATGGGAAAGTTAACTTTTTCAAAATAATTCCTCCAGGAGTCGCCCATTACTTCCTAAAAATAAATCGTTATGTGGCTTGTATAGGAAATTTAACAAAGAAAAAAGTCTCGAAAACCACGAAACGATCTGATGCTTAAGAAAAAAGTTATTAAGCAGAAACCGATTGATGCTCTGACGATTGATAAAATATTCATTTTTTCTAGCACCACTGCTTTTGGTTGTCCAATTATACGCAATTTTGTTTTAATCCTCTCTTAACGTATCTTAATCGTTTATCTATACTATTTGGCCATTTCGCAAGGTTTTGAGGAATAAATCGAAGCTTCTTTTGTACATAATAAGAGAAAGTTAAAAATTTTATATATAATAAAACCGTCAGAAGCAGTGATGCTATGAAAAGTGAAATTTTCATCAATCTTGAGGGCTTCAATCGGTTTTTGCTTAATAACTTTTTCCACAAGTATCAGATCGTTTTGCAGTCTTCTAGACTTTGTTTCCTTGACAAATTTTCTATACTTATTTTTAGGAGATAACAGGCGCCTCTTGGAAGAATTAATTCGCAAAAGACAATTTTCCCATACGAAATCCCATGTAAACTTTAAACCGTGGGCGCAAAAATATAGTTTCACCGATCGAGCTCAAAATTTGCAGAGTTGTTCCGGGAGCTAAATGGGACCCAAAAAGTTACTCGGAGCCAAATTTTATTTTTTTCATATAACCATGTCCCACTCTAATATATATATATATATATATATATATATATATATATATATATATATATATATATATATATATATATATATATATATATATATATATATATATATATATATATATATATATATATATATATATATATATATATATATATATATATATATATATATATATATATATATATATATATATATATATATATATATATATATATATATATATATATATATATATATATATATATATATATATATATATATATATATATATATATATATATATATATATATATATATATATATATATATATATATATATATATATATATATATTGTTCAGCATATCTGCCGCATTTCTTGCCATCACCGACTGACGATATCAAAAGCGTTGTTTTATATTGTAGCAGAAATAGGCTTCCGTTGATTATGGGTAGTGATGCAAATACTCATCAGATCATTTGGGGCAACTCGGATATGAATCTGACAGGGTTTAAACTGATGGAGTATATAAGCCGTGCAGATCTATACATTCTGAATGTAGGAAACCAACTAGCGAGGTCTGGAAGAGAGGAGGTGCTAGACATAACGCTTTGCTCTGAAAGAATTTCGCATGAGCTGGGAAATTAAGGTCATTAAGTCATATGCTGGTTTTGATTTTTTCCGATGCAGCTGACGTTAGAGATATGCAAACGATCATTTTTTCCCTTTTTTGGACGCAAAATAAAAAATAAAAATATTTTTTTAAAATTTAATTATCACGACCACACTTTCCATTGAACTACCTTGATCCCTATCCTTTTGCTGGGATAACTGTCAAAAATGCTAACCCACGTGGGTAAATTCACTGTCAAATGCAAACGATAGTTTCAAACGAGGACGTGTTTACATTTGTTTTAAACCAATTAAAAATTATTTTAAAGTTTTAAGGGATTTTGCCATATTTAGAAAAATGAGCTCTATCGGTTTATGTAATAAAAGACGAATGGCGTCCTCGTTTGCAGCTCAGCTCCACAGATTTTTTCCTAAGTTAAAGAGCTTGAAATTACCTTTAATTTGATATCAATATCATGAAAATTGACGAAGCCGTTATCTTGCAATCGCGGACACCAACTGAATAAAACATGTCGACTTTGCGCGTTAATATCTCCCAAATGAACAAATACATTTCAGAGAAAGGATTTTTTTACATATCTATAATGAAGTCTTCAAAATAAAAAACAAGTATGAGCCTTTAATATGGAAACTTTTTTTTAAATCGCGTGCAAAGATTCAGTATGATTTTGACCGTTTATATGATGATCCCTCTTAATCCAAATAAAACTTCAAAGTGAAGAAGCGAATAACAACCAGAGTAAGACTAGCAAAGCATCTGGGAACTTGGGATAAAGCATAAAAAGTGCTAAGATGGTACCAGTTACTGAGGAGGAGAATCCATAGCGCAAAATTCAACTAGCTTTATGTTAGGTATTGCGCTCTTACTTTCTCGAATTGGAATGATGTCATTTTTCCTTGAATTGGAACGACGCTGGTTCGTATAGGGTGAGATTTTTTTCTCATATAAATTATTATCACCCTAGCCCTAATGCATGAATTTGGTTTAATCTAGATTTTCGCTTTGGGAAAAATCTTTGCATACGGAGAAAGTTGCCATCAGAATGCTAAGAATAATTCAGTATTCTTCATAAAACTTCAAACAGTAAATATCATAGCAAAGATTAGATTAGTATTCTAAACAGGATTCCGTCAGAATACTGAGAAGAAGGATAGTAATTCTTAGAAGCATGCTATCAAAATCCTAAAGGGGTTAGTTATAAAATTTGCGTTTCATCAGAATCCGACACTAACATAGTGACAGGACTAAGCTAGTGCCGAATTGATGGTTGCTCTCAAAACGGTCACACTTATTGTGTTCCCGAGCGTGATGTCCCGAAAGAAAAGGAGCTCATTTTTAAGCTGATCTGAACTAGTACAATCGAAACTAAAGTGCCAATATCTGACTTCAGAATGACCGACCTCAGTCAAATGTCCTTTTATGTGGCAATTTGGCTCACAGTATTAAAATGTTCTCTGATCAGAGAATCCGTATCGCTTCCTGAGAAAGCCAAGCGATTCAAAGGATTTTTTGATCCAAGTGTTGATCATTGTTGTTTGTTTTTCGACTCATTGGGCCTTGCTAATTTTTCATATTCGTGTTTCCTGCCCTCGTCATTTTTCATAACGTTAATATATTTGGCGGCTTGTTGGACCTGCTTCAACACTCTGTCATAACGTAAGATCATCACGTAAATTTTCTTTGTTAGTTGTGTGTTTGGTAGCATTATTAAAACCGCTCTTATTTCGCTCTTACCTCAGAAGGCGATAGTACGAAGTCGACAACGTGCTACGGCATCAATACCATCAATAGACACACGGAGAATCATATTTGGCCAATAGAACCTGTAGAATATTTAGGAATCGTTTTCTATTTTTCCAAGGATCAAACCGTCCTTCAGTTAAATAAAAAAGCCGTTTTAAGATACTTAGTATGATTAGTTTGGTAACCGGTTTGAGCTGCATTTGTCGCTCATTTTCCTCTGTTAAACCCTCAAATGCATACGATAGCATTTGGCAGCATACCAATGTTTGTGATATAAAGTCTCATCGTATCCATCATCTCGAGTATCAAAGAAAAATTAAATTCAGGCATTTAAGAGTTAAAGTTTGGATTAGCGCGACACGTTGACAGATGTGTTTATTTCTGCTATGTTGTTTTTACAACAGTAAGAGGTTATTTTTGTGTTGATACGTGAACAGCCAGTCGCTGAGCGTCGCGAATTATTGCTGCTAAACATATGTGGTATGGATGATGCGGTGAATTGCATATGGTTGGTATGTTTGCGAGATGGATCTGAAAAGGATGCAAATTTATTGGGCGGGACAGCATGTGTTTTTCAAATGTACAGTCTCGATGTGCATTTTGGTATGTGGCATTTTAAATCTACTGTTGCACAACGTACTTCTTCTGCTTCAAAATTTTTCTGCAATAATGCGTCTCACAGTAAGGTTTGGTGTGTCCGTGAGAATGAGAAGAACTTGACAATTTTATATTGATCAGCAACTTCTGTTAGCGACTGGAACAATTTTTGTAACAAATGGCTTACAAATATTGAGCATATAATGGAAGTTTTTTTCCGTAGGCAGTATGTTAATAATCATAGGTGGTCTCATGAATCACGAATCAGCTAGACTAGCACCTTACTAAACTGTATAAATAGTAGAGTAAGAATTTTGTCGCCACTATTAGATTTACAAAGTACACAGCGATATCTGAAATTAAGAAAATGGAAAGGATGCGTATTATAGGATTAGCTTCCCGTGCATTTAGAGGACTGTTTTTTTCTAATGCAAAACAAGTCGAATAGATGCGACCGGAATCGCAAAAATGCAGTCATGGTGCTTGACGCTGAAAATTATTCAGCGACTACAACAATAAGATGCTACGTGTATAACTAAAATCATTGCCAAGGATTTTTTTTTCGCTCACTTGATTTTCATTTGCCGGTTGTAGTTGAGCAAACACCCACCAGATCGGATCGGGTTGACGCGAAAACACCACAGGCAGAGGTTCAGTCGAGTTAAAAATAGCAAAATTTTCAGGAGACCAGCTGTGGTACGAGAACCGG
This sequence comes from Topomyia yanbarensis, assembly GCF_030247195.1. Classification (NCBI taxonomy): domain Eukaryota; kingdom Metazoa; phylum Arthropoda; class Insecta; order Diptera; family Culicidae; genus Topomyia; species Topomyia yanbarensis. The sequence goes on from NC_080672.1 coordinate 290,172,809, forward strand.
TTTGTAGTGAACAACATTATCTTGTTGATACATTGTTGAATTTTATCTACTGGGAATTTTCAATCATATAATCGGTATTTATACCTATGTTATAACGACATTTAATTAGGGACTGGGAAGAGTGAGTTATTTTTCAATATTTAGAGCCATAGTACTCGAAGAAAAGCAAGGAATTGAAGGGAGAAATTTTTGAAAAGCGTGGAATAGGGTAACATGAGCAAACTAAGGGTTCTCCGACGACCTAACCTATTGTCTTCTACCGCAGGACTCCGGATATTTTGGTATTTTTAAATGCAAATCACCTGAGTCTGCGGCATGTCTGGACGAGCGTAAAGTGACTGTCGGAACCGTTACAACATAAAAAAGGAAAAGTTGACTCACTTGTAGTCGTCAATAAAAAAGGTATTTATGCCATTCTCATCAAAGAAAGGCAATCGTTAGTTTAATAACGCTATAAAACGAGTTCACATAGAACTTATTTTCCATCTATTGCATACATACACACCACTACATAATGATTTACTATGTAATACCATTCAAAAATGAGAAGTAACGTTAATTATTAGTGTTTCACATGTGTGTGTCGAATGGTGCAACTTTTTCGCGGGTACTTGGGAATGGGAAAAGTAAAAATTAAATGGCCCTCCACCATTCAGGGCCGTCGAGTGACTTCTTATTTGAATATTGATTAAGAAAATTGAACCTTTTAAAACAATCAATATTTTATACAATGCGCTTAATTGACACGGCCCAATGTGAAAGCTGGACGGAGTCGTAGGTTTTGTTATATATTTACAAGCTAAAAGGAAAACAAATTCTTGTGAATGCAGTTTAGAGCTTCTAGCGCAAAGTCGTCCATTGTGAAAGGAGATTTTTTTCATGGCGTTATGCTTTCATCGTTGACATTGCCTGGATGCTCGCGATCAGATGTTTTTACTTGCTTCTTGCACTTACGGATCACGAGTTTTGCAATTGATTTATCGCCAATGATGCTTGCTGTCGATTTTAAGATACTGGATACGGCTTTTGTAGTTGACGGCCTGAGTTATGGTTGTGGTATCGCAAACTGCATATTGGATTTAATTTCCACACACGTGTTTTCCACTGCGGTTTCGAAGCATGGTTCTCTGTAATATTCCGACTGATCACAGAACTGGCACGTAATAACTTGTGCTTGTATGTGAAAAAGTTGTCAGTTTGCGTGTCGTTTTCCTGGTTGTCGTATTGTGTTTTGTTGTAATCACGTACGTTGGAACGGATTTGTCCAGCCGCATTCTCACAACAAAAAACACCATCGGACCCATAGTCCATGTATCCTAAGTAAGTGGTGCCAGATCAGATAGTCGTAGCTTGATTTTCCGATCATCCATATGCACCGAAATTCCGATTCTCACTCAACCATGTGTTTTAGGTTGTCATTAAAAATTATTTGTCTGGGCCAATTTATTAAATGCTATCAGAACCGTGTCGGAATTAAATAGAGATGACTTCCGTAAATCTATGCTTTATTTCCATCGTCAATAATTACGCTCCACATTACGAATATGCGAGTTAACGACATTGCTACCCAGGTATGCACAAAAAAAATGCTCACCTGGTGGCCCGTGCGATGGCTCTGGGTTCGACGATCGCCCTCGATAGGGATGTTGGCGCACCAACCATCGTCGCCGCGTGGACAAATAATGCTGACGACGGTATCATCGCTTCCATCGATAGGTGAATTGTAACTTAGCAATAATTAATAACATCAGTCTGGTTAAGACAGTGAGAGGAGTTGGCCTCAACCTTTTTTAAAAAGAACCCCGGGTCGGTGGAAGCTTAACTCGCGGTCTAAAAGCAACAACCACCATATTTGGCCGGAACGCCACGTTTTTCTGCTGATACAAATACAATATTTTGAAATTAGACCATATTAACACGTACCCGAAAGTGGAAAGAATTATATGAGAAATGCATTGATTTTTTCATGTGAAATCTGTTTATAAAATGTTCTAGAAATTTAGAAATTTGGCAGGATGACGCAAGAAATCGTTTTTTTCGGATTCTTTGATTTTTTCTTTTATTTTTGATAACATAGGTTTTAACTACAGGCTAACAGACATAACACTGCGAGGAAATTCCTCCAAAAAAAAAAAATCGATCCGCCAATTTTCGCAGAACACTAGGCCTTATCTTTTGTACATGGTCCCAAAAACTCATTTGGGTTAACCCTCAGATTTGGGAACAATTTTTCACTAGTGGCCCCCACATACTTGTTCAGAATACAGTGGCGCTATCATCGCAAATGTGGCAAAAGCCTACAAATATATTTCAAATAACAGTAAAAGAGGGGGAAGTGTTGTTTTTTGTGTGTTATGTCTGTTAATCTGTGTTTTAACTTTAGGGCCATTCGCTTCTTTATTCAGGTTAGAAAAATCTCCAACTCTATAACCTTATAACCAGCCGAGCTGCGTACGAGATAACCGAGTTGGTAAATCGCAATTTCCGACCCATTTTTTGGATTTGTTTCTAACTATGTTCAATACTATTGATTTTCATCTGCCATGACCAAATGCGTATTAATAAAAAAATCTTTTTCACGGTTGCTCAAAATAACATATATTTTTTGTAACGGTTTTTCAAAAAAAAACCGGACTTTTATGGTTTCTTTTTCCCGGAAAAACGTATTATCAAACCGATTTATTAAAAAAAGTGTTTTTTTGCTAAAACATCTAAAAAATCGCGCAAAAATAGTTTGTGTATAAACAGATGATGATGTATACAAGTACAAAGCGTAAAAAGCAATGCAAAAGACGTAATTATATTAACCAAGCCATGAAATTCTAGTAATCATAAAAGAGAAAGATACAATTGCACCACTAGTCATGTTAAGACTGGTTTTAAAGATATAAAAAGATCCACGGCTTAGTAAAGCTGACGCATTCGACCGTGTCAGATAAAGACTTATTTCAATCACCGCTGTAATCATCAAAAGAGTCAAATTTTGTTTGAACATAGCAGTAATGATTAGCCCAAAGTAGTGATTCAAATGCGCGCATCTGTTGTAGATACAAATAAAGTGATAAAAGGTATAAAGGTTATTAAAAACATATTCCACGATGTTGAGAAAAATCCTAAATAAAAAGAGTGGCCAAAAATAAAGGTCAGAAGCATAAAACGTACCTCGTGTAACCCGCTTCCAATACATATCTTCAAGCGTAAAACTCATAGCGGGAGTTCTTCGATATAAGAGTCAGTTAAAAAAAACCTTCAGCATGAAAACTGGATAAAAATATCCAGTTCTTACAAAGTAATTTTCAAACCGACATTTTATCTCAAATGTAATGAAACATGGATTTCCCGGGTAATTGAGATTTTACGAAGCGGGTACTGTTCTAGTGACTATTATTTTCGGTCATTCAAATGAAAATGTTAAAAAACCAAATTTTTTTCTGGGTCCTTTGAACAATTTTCTTCAAAAACATCCCTTAGATTATTTTTGAGCTAGTATAGTAGAAAATGGAAAGGTGATTAAGACGATTTTAGAAAAATGTGATGATGACGATGTAGTGAGCCCATCATCGGTGCAAGGGCAGTGGTTGCAGTTGCTTCTAACAGCAAAGCGAAATGTTGCTGGCCAACGACTTTCAATTTATCGCCTTATGAAGGGCCAAAGGGTTGGATCCATAAGTAAAAGTTCTTATGCGCACTCCACGGGTACAAAGAATCTCCTTCCAACAATAAAATGTGGACGTGTGAATAGCGGCAATTGCAATACTTGTTAAGGCACTGCCTGATGGTTTGTGTGACAAAAGCGCGTCAAACTTACCGTGCCGCGACAGATAGGAATATCAACAGTAACTACATATTTTCGACAAATTAGTAAGTCAGTGCGCAGACATAATTATCTTCTAACTAGTGACTAGAGACAGTCGATCCACGTACCATAATCCATGACACAGTTCGTATGATGATCTGATGCACTTTTCCTGCCCATTGAAACAAATAAATATCACGAAAAAATGCATATAACGCCAGTAATGAAAAAAAGTTCAAATGATAATAATAAAAAGTAATGAATAATTGATGGGATAAAATGTAATTTATGAATGTTATAAAATTTATGTATATAGCAAATAATACAAGGTTTAATAAAAGCAGCAAGTAAGAAGAGGGGGGGGGGGAGGTTTAAGGATTTCGACATAAAAATACTTTATTAACTTTATATTTTTAGAAATTTGAGTGAAGTGAATTAATCAAAACTTTTGTACTTTTTAATCTACCATTTCAATAACATTTTGTAATTTTTCTATGCAAAAATATCGACAAGCGCCTAGGTCACGAAGCTATTTGTAGAACGTCTCTGGAAAAACACGATTTGCTCAGGGTTGTGGTACCGGTAATACCGTTACCGAAAATCCCGGGAATACCGACCCATTTTTGGTACCGTAATACCGGTACTCAACAAAAGCCAGTACCGGTATTTTCGGTACCATACATTTTTTTATGAAAAATATGTGGACTCTCTAGGGGGACCTATCTCCAAATATCGGTCTGCAAGAAGACTTTTAGTTATATTAATAACCTTCTATAAGTTAAACATTACTAGCTCCCGTTGTACTGAACGGTATGTTTAAATTCCTGCTTTATTTTGTCGAAATTAAATTTTAACGATCTTGTACTAAATTTCAAAATATTCACATCTAGCGTAGGAGACGTAAAAATTTGCTATGATTTCTTTATTAGCGACATTCTGATTGGTTTCCATTATTCATTGGGTGGCGCGTAATAAGACTACCCAAGTAACAACTAAAATGCCTCGGGGATTTATCATTGTTTTATCCTGGTTTTATGAAGGAATCCTTGAAACCGGTGATTTTATTATGCTTTTATGCAGCTGTCATTTCATTTGTTCTTAAATTTCACTATAAAACTATGTTATGACTTCCACGATAAAGCTTTAGGTTACAAGTTTATATAGTGGTTGTGAAACGGGCTTTGTTAAAACTAGAATAAAACTAACATACAACAAGAAATTAAGTTATAAGACAGTTTTATCGGAGATTATTGCACGTATTCAGGTTTTGGAATGTCTATATTAAAACCTCTTTAAAATAATTACTCTTATGAAAGGCACGAGCTATACTAAGGAGTTAGAAATTGTCATCAGAAGCTCGAATCTTATTGTTTACTTGCATGTAATATAGTAACTGTAGTGCAACTAAGTTACTTCGAAAATTCCATTTGGAAATGGAATTCTTCCTCAATTTCTTTTGACCCAAAGCAGAAGACGAACCAAGTCAGGATTATTTCGTCTTTGCAGGTTAATAAGAATTTCTGAACAACCGCTGACAGGAGGATTGGTTTGTTTTTCTCGTTTTTCCAGGATGATTATCAAGGTAGTAAATAAAGGTGAGAGTTTTTTTGTGCGTGCTGTTGCAGTTGTCAATCACGAGAGGGTTGCAATGATTTGTTTTTTGGCTGTTTGCAAAAATTGACTTTGCCGACAAAAACAGCAGTTGCAACAATTTTAAGAACAACTTCTCACATTATATTACAAAAAAGGAAGCCCATCTGCGTTTTAGTAATATAAACAATAAGCTCATACAAATGCATTTCGGTCTAGGGTCAGATCACTCTAGAAATGCATAACAAATTTGAATCCAATTTGAAAAAACCTATTTTAATCCACCTAGCGGTGCAATTGTGCCTTTCTCAATCATGAATCACGAGAATGTGTGCGTTGTTTATATTCATTAAAAACTTTTAAATGCATATATTACATTTTATTATTATACATCACATGACAACTATATACAGGAAAATAAATCATTATTCGAGTTCTAAAATTTTGAAAAAGAAAAAACAGCCACGGTAATATTGAACTGAAAAAAGGTGCGAAATCGGCAAAGTCCCAAAAAGTTGATTTTTACAAAAAAAAATTTTTTCGAGATAACATAAAATCTCGACGTTTCATGCATTTTAAAGATGTTTGGCATCAAAAATAAGAATTCGATTTCTGAAATTTCATGGGGTCCCCCCTTTGAAAAAAATTTTGAGTTCCGGCTTTTATGGGAATTTCATATGTGACCGGACGATTTAGTCTATATTTCCGGAACCATATAAGCGATCCGTACGAAATTTTATAGACATCTGTGTGGATATAATAGCTATCATTTGGGACTAAGTTTGTGAAAATTGGCCCAACCATTTCCGGGAAACTGATGTGAGTTCGTAAATTTTGAAAGATGGCCGCTTTTCCCGGGCACTTCCGGAACCGTCTATGGTGGTTAATGTAGTCAACGAAAGTTTGGTTGGCCGTCGGTGACCTAGAACAGCAAATTTAAGTTGTTTGAGAGACATTTTAGCGAAATTTTTACCTTTTTTGCTTTCATCGGAGTATCGGTTTGAATCACAATTTGCTATGTGATCGCACGCCACAACCTGTAACTCCGGAACCGGAAGTCGGATCGGGATGAAATTAAATAGCCATTTACGGGGACGCAATACCTTTCATTTGAGGTCAAGTTTAGTCGAATCGGTCTAGCCATCTCCGAGAAACCGATGTGAATGTTATTCTGAATTTAGATACTTCCGCCGGGGCTTCCGGAACCGAGGATGGTGGCCAATGTGGCCAAATAGACTTTGAATGGATGTTAGTGACCTAATACTACAAATCGAAGCAGTTGTGGTCATATTTTGGAAAAATTTTCACCTTTATACATTCATTGCAGAATTTATTAAAATCGACATTTTCTGCGTGTTCGTACTTATCACCCTATAATTCCGGAACCGGAAGTCGGATCCATTAGAAATTCAATAGCAGCCTATGGGAACGTTGCACCTTTCATTTGAGACTAAGTTTGTCAAAATCGGTTCAGCCATCTCTGAGAAAAATGAGTGACATTTTTGGTCACATACACACACACATACACACACATACATACATACACACATACATACACACACAGACATTTGCCGAACTCGACGAACTGAATCGAATGGTATATGTCACTCGGCCCTCCGGTCCTCCGTTAAAAAGTCGGTTTTCAGAGCAATTGCAATACCTTTCTATTGAGAAAGGCAAAACGCATTTCATTTCCATTATTGCATCAACTTTCACTCTTTTGCCGAAACATTTGTTCAACAAGCGTCTTACGCTGATCTACTTCGTTCGAAACTTTGTTGGAGTAGAATTAGTTTGTGGCAGGGCTTTGAGGTCTTACACGCAACGCAAAATGCATTTCAAATTCCTATTTCGATGGAAAGTAAATGTTTAATTTCGTTGATTTTTAAAAATGCATCTCAAGATCTGTCCCTAGATTTCGGAACATAATTTAAAGAAAATATCTACGAATCTTTATCGAACGAGGACTATTGACAAATCTCGTGCTCGATTGGAATGACACTGACAGTAAATGGTGAACACACTATAGAGATGGCGAGTATTCAGTGTGTGTATTTTAATCTATTGCGCTACTCAAACTTGACAACCGCACCGCTACATAGTAGAAACCCCCACCTTCCATTTACCATCTTGGACAAAGTCACTGTCAAAATAATCAAAACCAGCAAGCTGTGATTTAGTCCAGCATAAAACTTGTCACTCTCAACATAGAAGCACAAGTGCCATGATAAACACGCTTGCTATATGAATTGCTCAGTTATGACCGTTTTAGGAGGAATTGTCTTATGAAAGAATTATTCAAGTATACCAAGTTTTATTAAAATAAATGTCGCCTTGAAGCAAAAATAGCAAATTGCGAAGTAAAATTTCTCAAATATACGCCTTCTTGTTCGTATGAAGGGTGGAATCAAACGTTTTGAGACATTTTTTTGAAAGAATCTGCACTTTTTAACAAAACATTTAACATTTTTTACTAAAACTTGGTTAAGTGTTGTTTCAATATTTGCAGAAAAATGTTACCGAATGCTCTTTTTAGTAGAATTCATGGGGCGCATTTATTTTGCGTTGCTCTTTCATGATGTTTCACCATAAATCCTTAACGGCATGCCTTCAAACACGCATGGGTGTGTTATGAACAATAATAAAATTCTTTTAATCACTATTCTGAAAAAAATGTATACCTTACAATATGGCATTTTGTTCGATGATTGGCATCATGCGATGTTAAGGGATAAAACCACGATAAAATTTTATTGAATACATCTAATCAGTGTAAAAATTCAGTTTAAAACTGAATGTTCTAACATGGATAGCATACGAAGTTTTATGGACTTCTTCAGGAAGACTTTAAAGTTTTATGATGGTTAAATAGCGCTCATATAGTGGTTTTCCACACTGCTAGGTCAGGAGAAGGTTTTATGCTGTTGGTTTAATATCACATCTAAAGAGTAGAATAGAACTGTAATAAAACTATTACTCCTATGATAGTTTGCATAACAAGTTCTATTGATTACAATAAAACTGGGCAAATTTGTCATAACATGGGTTTATAGCAGCCTCCAGGAAGTACATAAGACCATAAAGTTAGCATGGGAGTTTTTAAATATTAGTTTTATTAAACGCTATAAAACTTCAATATAACCAAACTTGTTACTTGGGTATGGTCTAAGTCATGTCTTTGCTTCACTCTTAAACCTTTATTTATTTTGGTGAACTACTCCAAATGGGGCGATTTGCAATTATTGGTGATTCGAAAATTCAGCAAACCTCCATAGTTTACAGGAAAGCAAGGAGTTTTGGTATGCATGTCGAAACCAATTTACAGAAAATCAAGAGAGGAAATGCGAGCAACCTTAATTCTCGCCTTAATTTACTGTTGTTAATAGTGTTTCTTACATTTACCATCTGTTGAAGTCTACAAAAGTCGCACCGCTTAGCAGTTATTAATTTTAAAGTGGTCTAAATTTCGAAATAAAAGAAGGTGCCGCATACGAAAAGTATTTTCTGCTGAAATGAGTCATGCCATTCCGAATCAATTAAGAGCAATAAACATGTTTTTTGATCAGCAAAAATCAATCATCTGAGAATTTGAGTTTGAGCATTCAACTTCACTTTGAAGCTTTTTTAGAATTTTTTAAAAAAATATTCGAGCACCGGTACTTTACCGGTACTACCGATACTGAGGGCTTTTTTACATTTTAACGACATTCAATTAGCTAGAGATTACTGGGTAGGGAAAGTTATGAAACTTAGAGCCATAGTACTCAAGTGAGAGCAAGGATGTGAAGTAAACAGATCGGAAAACTAGAAGTGGCAGGGTCATTAGAACAGGCTTAATATCGTACGGGTTTAATCTTTGTCTTCTGTTAATGAGGGTCGAGCTTAGGCAGAATAACTACGAATCACCCGAGTTCACTAACATGTGTCCTGATAAAGGTAGACGTGTCTATCTTTACCGTGACAACCGTCGCCTTGCTCCTAACAGTTGAATGCGAAAGTTCTCGTTATATCGGCACCAAACAGTAATGTCTCCTCAAGCTGCAAAATTACACATGATTTTGGTCTTTTCTCATAAACAAATTTTGATTCTAACTCAATAAGAGAATGAAAAATAACGGCAGCAATAACTTTGTCTGCTCCAGTCCGGTTACAAGATTTTGGAAAAAAAATACAAAAAATGATGTAACGTGGTAATGGAATTTGCGTCTCGACTTCGTCTTATTAGAATCCAACACTACTTTAGTGACAGGACTAAGCTCCAAAAAACGAAAACACTATTTGGTGCAAACCCCTAGTCCTGCGTTAGGTCCCGCCTAAGCTTGACTCCTGCCAGCAGAAGATAAAAGATTAGTTCATAAGATTTTAAGCCTGTTTCTATTCACCCGGCCACTGGTAGTTTTCCGATTCTTGCTCTCACTTGAGTACAATGGCCCTAAAATTTTCATAACTTTTCCTACTTAGTAATCTCTAACTAATTGAATGTCGTTAAGAAGTAACAAAAAGAGCCTTCTTTTCATAGAATTGAAGCAGTTTTGAACTTGGTCGTGAACCAACTAAAAAATCCAAATTCCAAGCTGACATACTTCTAGTAATTTGTGTGAACATTCAAGCGTGGAAACGGATACCGCGGTGTTACTGTACGTTTGTACGTTTCAAGTGACCTAGTGTAGGTTGTAGGTCCATCAAGTACAACATAAAATAATGTTTGAAAACTGTTCTATACCCTCAATATCTTGAATTATAGTAGAAACACCATTTTTTGCACTTTTGTATCTGTAAAATTAGCTATGCCGACATTTTTTATTTTACAATGATTCTGGAAAGAAGATTAATGGACCTTTCCAACAGTATGCTATGTTATGTTCTTTTGTTAGAAATACTCTGCAATCTTTGGGGCAAAAATTTGAAAATTTATTTTGAAGTTTTTTCTTGCAAAATGTGTAAATTGTTCTACATTATCACAGAGAAATTTGTGTTTATTAAGATAAAATTTATTAAATCATGCGATTCCCCGACTAACGACCTGTTAATCATCAAAATCGGTTTAAAATATCGGAGTTATTGCATTTTTCCTAAATTAGAAACTCGCATGAACTCGCAAGAGGTTGGTCTGGTATTGTCATGCACCGTGGAATTCTATAATTATATCTTCCGGAATTTTATCCAACTGGAATCTTAAATTTAACACATATATTTTTGAATGTATATGTATGCGCAATCGAGCAAAAAAAATCGAATCCAGAACAAAATTTTATGAGACGGTCCCATAAAAGTTCATGCAAGCAAGTGTATAATTTGGAAAAAGCTAGCTCCGGCATTTTAAAATGAATTTCCAACATTATATACTATATCGCTGGATAGATTATACTTTCCAGAACAATACATTATTTTTCCAGAACAAAATAAAAATCGGTTGAAAAATTATAGCTTAGCTAATTTTATAGTACCAAGAGCACCAATGAATAATTTTCTGCCATAAATCAAAATTTCGATCGAATATTAAATTAATCAAACGTGGTTGTATTTCACCAGACCTACAACATTTATCAGAGCACTTTAAAAGTACATTCATTTTTTTATTTTGCAGCGCCGTGTAATTTTATTTTTTTCTATTTTAGCATTTCAGCAATTGCAACTAGACGCTTTTTGTTTTTACAGATACCTATATCAGAATTTATTGGGCGGCAACGGATGTTACTTGATACGGCTAGTTTCATAATTTCCGAGAAAAAATTAAAGGGTTGTGTACAGGACACGACCACGGTGACATTAAAAATGTAGCTTTTTTCAAGAGCGTGCAAATGTATTTTATCTATCACACATATCGACTCAAGTTCTTGCTCACTCGCCTGTTTTTTATGTTACAATTTGCTATATACCCTCCCCATTAAAACATAATTTATTGAAGGTCTTTTAACGGTAATCTATGAATTAATCAAGTATCTCACTAGATGATTGGCATTATTTGGCTAATCCATCTAGTAAAAATAGGCTGGTCTGTCCAGAAAATATATTTAAAAGAAAAGTTCCATATTTAGAACCGTGACGAGGAAGCCCACGCCCAGCAACGGAAATATACAGATTCTTCATGAAATATGAAATTTCATTTTCCATTTAAATTTTCAATAATGTATTAATGAACTTAAGTAAACAATCTTAAGGTTAAGTATTTCTTGATCGATTAGTGGTGAAAAAAATGAAATTATTTGATAAATTACATTGTTATGCAACGTTCGCACTACCAGTTAAAACGGGTTTTATGCTATCTTGGTGACATTTTCTCTTGTTGCTAATTATTAAAACGTGTTATAACTCTGTAGTGTAAACATTGTATTATTAAACCAATTCTGCAGCGTTTTATGTTATATAGGTGTTTTATGTGGTAATAGGACTGACATAATTATATCTTCAGTACAGCGGTTTGTTGCATAATTTCAAACAGATATATTTTAAAATTTAAATTAGTATATCTAACCGTTCTATTTGTTGTATACTTTAAAACGCAATTAGAACTGTGTTTTAACTACATAGGGCAGGACAGATACTCTGACTGGATAAACTGGGAAAACAATTTTAAGTCCAGTAACGATTAAGGCATGGCTTGAATTTGAATCGAAAAAGAACACCCGCTTCAACTGCTGCTGGGACGGTAAGTTCTGTTTTAAAACTTTCCGTTGTGTACAGTACGAAACAAAAGTGTTTGAAATTAGAAAACAAAAAGTTCTGCTGGGAATGTGATTGTTTCCGATGCAATTACACTCAGGTTTTTTTACGCAGGGGATACAGGCCGTGCAAATGAAAACCGCCTAAATTTCAAAAAAACGCGTAAATGAAAACCGCGGAAATTTCAAAATTCGCGTAAAAAATACCGCGTAATAAAACCTGAGTGTACTCCCCTATATAAAATACTACGCTGCTGAACAGTGCAATAACTACAGAAGCACGTTGTCAGATGCCTTACTGATAAAAAACATATAACCAAAATATGAAACATATGAAAACCAATAGGCTCTTTACCCTAGGCAGCTACAATGCGCCGTAAACATGGATTAACAAGTTACAACGCACACGCATGCATAAAAATAAATATATTTTTTTCAAACGCAACACTCTTAAGCAGCACACACCGTATTGAATTAAATCCAAACCACCCCACCCACCCACTTTGCAAATCATTCTGTGACACCGTGCTGGTACCCGAAAAATCCGCACACGGCCACCGCTGCCGAAAATGCATAGCGTCTACCGCTTATTGTAGTGCCCACACGCTGCAGCCATGATCTTACCCGTTCGACATAAGAACAAAAACTGATTCAAACGGGTACGCGTCACCTCTATTTATAAACTAACCGTATATGGTTTAGTCACATAGGTGCGAGTGTGTGCAAATGCCAATGTTGCCGAAAATCGGTAGCGCTTATTAGGTTTTACACCAACCGACATAACCCCACAAAATGAGCCGGATGAACTTCGTTTGACAATTCTCGGTGGTTTGTTTACATGGAAGTTACGTGAGTTCGAATGTAACAGATGAGCACCCGTTGCACTCGCACTCACGCAACTGACAAAGTAAACAAACCACCGAGAATTGTCAAACATGAACTTCATTCATTATGAGTTCATTCGTGTCGTCATCTTGTAGAACTCAATTGCATCGCCCGGAGACGATGTTGTTCGTATGAGACAAGAGCACAGCGTTGCCATTATTTATTTTGGAAAATCCGCAAATTTGATATCACTGGCTGACGTAAAAATCCGCAAAAATCCGCAAGCAATAAAAGCCCCTCTTTTTCCACTATTAAGGGCTTTTTAAGCTTTTTTACAATCTATTATCGTTTTGTATGAATAACTTTTATTTTTCAATTTTCAATGTTTGACTGAAAACTTTTTCCACACTCACCGCTGAATGTGGGAGAAAATCCACTTTCTCAATGAACTAAAGGAGCTGCGGAAATTCGACCAGACGCATATTTAGTTCTGCGCACCAGAAATTTTCAAAAAGGAACATTTAAAAAAACATGAATTGGAATTATAAAAATTGAAAATTAAATGATCGAAAAATCACAATTAAAACCTAATAAATTAAAAATTAAAAAAAACCTGAACTGAAAAATGACCAAAAAGCACAACAATTTAAGGATGCGTCAATCAATTTCAAAGGGGCGGGCATAGCGTAGATAATAAATTGTTTGCCTCGTTCGCAGCTCACTTGGATTCAATTATCAATCTCGCACATAGAGTTAGAGGGTTTTCTAAAGAGATTTTTCTATCCTGATAAAGGAGGCAAATGACCCTAAGGCCAAAACGTCTATAATCGAAATAAAAACAATCTAACTCAGGAACTCACGAATTTAAAAATCAACGCGCTTCAAAATTTCAAGCTTAATGATTTAAAATTTTAGAAATTAAATATTTTAAAAATCTAAAAACTATGAAATTAAAAAAGTTATTTAAAACTTCAAAAAGAAAATAATTTCAAAATTCAAAAGTTTAAAAGTTTAAAGGTATTGAAAATTGAAAGATATAAAAATTTAAAAAAAATATTAAAATCTGAGGATTCAAAAATTTAAAAAGTTAAAAATTTGAAATCCAGAAATTTAAAAAATTGAAGATTTAAAAATCTAATAAACAATTAAGATATTTTTTTTGCAGGTTCAACTGGAAATTTAAAAATTTACAGGCCTAAACATTAAATTTGAAATTTTTGATTTAAACAATTGAAATGCATAAAAATTTAAAAATATCATTGTTAAAAAAATTTAATTCGAAAAGTAAATATATTTGAGACTTCAAGAAGTTAAACATTTAAAAATTTATATATTTTAAAATTTGAAGATTTGTTAATTGAAAATTTTGTGATATAAAGATTATATCAAAATTTGAGAATTAAAAAGTTTAAAAACATAAGGTTTAAAGGATTAAACATAAAAAACTTTAAAATTCAAAGATTTTAAAATTCCATTTCTTCTCAAAATTTAAAAATCAGAAATATAAAAATTTGAGAATCCAAGAATTTTGAAATTTAATAAATTGAAAATCAATAAGAAAAATATTCATAAATTCAAAACAAAAAATTAAATATTCATAAATTTGATTTTAAAGCATTATACTTTCAAAATTATAGACTTTTAAATCTGTAAAGTTTTAAAACTTTAGCGTTTTTGAATTTGAATGCTTAAAAATTTAAAGATATACTTAGCGAATAGTTGAAACAACGAGAAAAGCGGAACTGAAGAAACAATCTCAGTTTATAGTATTTTTTGTCGAACTTCAACACTTGTATTGTATTGTCGTCGATTAAAAAAATTACATCGCACACTAACTTAAACCTATTTTTAATTTGAACGAGTCTTTACTAATATTAAAATCAAACAAATGATAGACACTGTTGAAGAGTTGACAGCAAACATCCAAAGGATTATTCTGGCCGTACTGCGTGCAATGTGTGGAGCGTAGGAAAAAAAACAATTCTTCGGAAAGATCTTCCAGGAACGTTGAGGTCAAGTTTTACTAGAAGCGCAGGAGAGTCTACGTTGTCTGTCAGAAGGTCGAAAATGAAAAGTCGTTGCAGAAAGATCCGTCTGTTTCGCAACGTAGGGAGATTGATGAGGGTACAGCGATCTTCATATGAAGGAAGCTGGAAACGATTTTGCCAGAGTAACCGACGAAGTGCAAACCTGATAAAGTTCTTCTGTACCCGTTCGATACGATTAATATGTATGGTGTGATAAGAAGCCTAAACAGTAACGCCATATTCTAGAATACAGCGAACCAGTGTAATGCATAGTGTTGCGTTTGATGAGTCCAACTCGTGTAAAAGTGATTGTGCTGCATTTTTGAATATTCACACTCATTCCGTTTCTGTCACTCCAGTCAATGATCCTATCGACGTCCATTTGCAATGTACAACAGTCTATCATAGTTGTTATGACACGGTAAATTTTCAGATCATCAGCATACATGACTTTAGAAGACGATAATTCACTGCAGAGGTTGTTCACAATGAGCACAAATAGAAGATGTCCGAGATGACTCCCTTGAGGAACGCCAGATGAAATGTGAAGAGGATCCGAGAGTATAGTTCCAAGTTGCACCGAGGCGCTACAGTTCGCAAGGTACGAGAAGATCCGTCTAGTCCGCCGGTCCAGTCTAGTCCGGCAGTCTAGTCCGCCTTAGCTTTTCCACAGCAAACTGATGAGGAACACGGTCGAAAATAATCAACACTTAATGTATTTTTATTGAGTTCTCAATGGTTACTGAAACTATTTCGCTGAAATTCAGCAACCAAAATTTACTTTGCCGTTTCGAAATCAATTGTTTACTCGTTCCAGAAATTTCCTAGCTGAGTTAAGTGAGTAGGGGAACATGGGAGACTTACCAAGCGCAGAATTCTATTATTGGCTATGACGAATTCTATGAGGTTCCAAAAAAAAAAATTCAAAAAATTTTCTATGCTTTGTAATTTTAAAAGGCAATTTTAAAAGTTTGGAATAAAAAATCCTTTCCTTATAGAAAATATTCCGTAATTAATAAATTTAAGTTAAATTATGTATTTTTCCCAGGCCTTGGTCAAGTCTCCCCGCAGTTGACCACAGAAAACGTTCACAGAAAAACTTTTACATCTTTTGCAAAAATGTTTTAAAAATTCTGCGAAAAAAATCATGAGCACGCACATTCCCTTTCTACATCATATCTCAATGAGTTTTGAAGGATTTAAAACTTTTTAGAAAGTTATGCAGGTTTAGCTGAAAACCTGGGCAAGTCTCCCCATGTTCCCCTATATGTCAAAGTCGGTTACATTCCTGTACGCCAATAATTGCACAATTTAATTTATTAAAATAATATAATGTACGTATTGTGATTAAACATACAATTTAAAATTGAAAAATTAAGGCCAACCATTTGATTCAATCATGAAAAATCCGCAAAAAATCCGCAAATGCAGAAAATCCGCTGAAAAATCCGCCACTCTATTTTAAATTGCGGAAAATCCGCAAGATTGCGGAAAAATCCGCAACTATGGCAACGCTGCAAGAGCAACAACTGATTTAAACGGACATGCGTCGCTTCTATTTATGACTTTTCGTCTTTCATTGAGTCACTAAGCTGCCCTCTTTTGACGGCTGTGTCTGAGAAATCTGCCTCACGAATGGTAATTTTCCCGTTTTTCGTGAACTTTTTAATTTTACCAATTTCCAAAAGTCTACTTTTATTGGGGAGATATTAAATTATTACCAATATTTAAGTTAGGTGTTTCTGAATCGGTTGGTGTATGAATGATTAAAATCCATCTAGTAATATCGGAGTTATAAGCGTGCAAACCTTACATAGTTTCGTTACATGGGAGATAGTTTAGATTTTAGAATGACACCTAGCCCCAGATAGTGGAGTAAGACATTTTTAATGTCAAAAACAATGGATGCATGTGATATTTTCTCGTAGAAGGGGTTAAAATGATCTTCAAACGTCCGGACGTTGCTCGCTATTGAAATGTGCTTCGCTGAAATATGAAAATATTACTAAAATTAGCTCTTTTTGCGTTATCTGTTGTTATCACACCACCGTGGTTACGTTGTGTTGTTATGTAATTTTTTGGCAGTTTTCATATCGCCAATTCTCAATTGCAACTGCGCATTTCGATCTTACGTGGCCTCACTGTTCTGTGACATTTTGGTATACGAAAGGCGTGCGACACAACCGTGGTTACGTTGCTTCAACATTGTCAGCGTTGTCATCGCATACCAATAAATTTAGTGGTTTAGCTTAAACTAGTCACTAGTGTGCGAATTTGGCGGGCTCGTCAATGCATTGCGTGCATCTTCGTTCTCCGATGCTTTTGATGGCTCCCGTGTATGTGTGTGCGTGGATGAGTCGTTCGTTCGTTCGTTCATACCAGCACGCTACACAACATATTACGATACCAACGCGTCCCGTTCGATTTTTTTGCTGTTTCTATTCTGGCATATGTATCCGTTGCACGCTTGTATCCAACCGCTTCGAGCGTTGGTGGGGGGATTTCGAGCTAGCGAAAGCGATGAAATAAACTCAGGCACCAACGAAATCACTACACGATTGGATCTTGAGTTCAGCGGTTGGAAAAAGAAGGTTGGTGTTCGGTTCAAGTGCAAAGGACTTTTACCTAGATTAGTTCATCCTAGTGGGTTTTTTTCCTGTTACGTAAAGTTAGTTTATAAGAATAATTATTGTATGGTTCTGCTTTTCTGCTAAAAGTATAAAGATAATTTTCAGTGGATAATAATTGACAGTGAAGTGTATTGACTTTTGTCAGGGTTCTGGCCGGTACCGTAAGTAGATACTGCAAATTACTGATTTATTCGTGGAAGTTTACTAAATAAGAAGTTGGTATTTATTGAAAAATGGGCGGATGTTAGTTATTTGTCCCTGTAACCGGCGTTTGGACGCCGGCCGGGTAAGCACCACGTTGTATTTTAAACCTGTTTAGACCGGTTTGAATGAATGGAAGGAATAATAAGAAAAATGGCAAAGTTACTTCTTCATGACCGCGCGATATACTGTATATGTGAAATGAATGTGCAAATTTGGAGCGCGGCCTGTGTTGGTGCTGGTTGGAGTTGGCACTGAAGTTCCTCAGTTTGAAAATGTAGGCAGTTCTTTTTCATATTTGGCCCATCGTGAGAGTCATCCCATCATGCAATAAGCGATTAGATAATAATTGCTATATCCTACCAAAGGAGGAAGCAAGCGCAATTAATAATTTGGATCAGTTTTCCGCATGGAATGGTTGTGTTTCGTGGATTGGTATGAGTAGACGATATGATCACAGTTTCTCTAGTGAATCCGTTGCTGAGACGATGTACTTATTTAGCATACAATAGAGTGCTTCGGAGCGGTTGGATAGACTCCAGATTTGCAGTGATTAGGTAATCAACACAATTTTCTTCCTCTGTGTAGTGGCTGGCAGGAAACTTGGATATCAGCGCAGATGCAGCATTTCAAGTGCATAACTAGTGCCGGTGCAGTGTGACAAAATATGTTGTGACGTATGTTCTCCTACAGGATGGTCGTGACATCTGACTGGTTTTGCGTGGGCGGTACTGAGAGAGTAGGCTTCTAGAATCAGCAACGGGTTTCAAGGACAAATTTTCTCCAAACGATGTTTTGTCTGTGAGAGCTGCTTGGTGCAATCATTGTATCATTGCACCACGTGATGATGGTGGGCACTGATTTTTATGTACTTTTTTAATCAGTGTATTTTTGCTACCTGCTTGTTTGAATTTCTAGCACAGTTTGATAAAAAGCATTTGATCAAATAGGTATTTTATGCTACATTAGTAGGAAAATACCTTTCCACCTCGTGAATTGATTGCCAAAATTTGCCGATAATGCGGAAGGAAGTGGAATATTTTGCTTTTCTTTAATGAATGAGATCAGTAGTTCATATTATTATCTAATCTCAAATATATTGGTCGAAAAATTATTCTCATTCTCTTGCCACCATTCTTATTGAAATCAATATCCGATATCAAATTGACCCAAGTCATTCTGAGCTCTTAACAATGATTGAGTTATATTTTTTCATGGACAAGTACTAATCAAACCTATAATATTGCTAGACCCTTGTGAGTCGAAAGAGATTTAACTTATGAGCAATTAATTGACAATCTTTTTCATTCACAATTATTTCGCTGATCCCTTTTTCATTTTATTTAGTATCTATTCTTTGGTTGTTTTGAATTTAGAACCGGATAAATTTATCTGGTGCTCTGAAAAACAATTTTCTGACAAGATGTTTCACTCCAAGTACATTTATTATTCGATTTTAATTAAATGCTAGTAATATGGGTGCTCGAAATTTGGGAAATGTTTCAAAAGATTTGTTTTTAAATGCGCATTTTATGGAGTTATATTTTATCTGCGAAGTTTCCTTTTTAAGATACGTTTTCCTTACGACCAACAAATTTAAAGCTATGCATTTAAGCAAACCCCCCCCCTCCCTATGCTGACATCTGAGACGAAAGGGTTCTCAAACCGGCGGAAAGTACTTTATTGTCTTTACCTAAAACCTCTGTAAATTTTTTATCCGAATCGCAATGAATCTAACCTAATTTAGGCAATTTCTGTGCGTACGAGGCTTTGGGGTAGAATAATATAAATAATTATGAATTCTGGAACTGTTTGCAAGGGCTGAAATGACAGACACCCTACTTTTATTTAAAGTTTTGAATTTATCATTATACTAAGTATAAAGAACGCAGCGAAAATTTGAGAACAATAAATTAACGAAATAAAAAGGGATCACATAACGTACCGCTATTTTGGGCCTCTCATCCCACATGTAAGTCCTATGAAATTGCATTATTGTGCCAACACGATCTCGACAAACATGTCAAATGATCCTAAGTGCAAAATTTGTTTACTTTCTCTTTCGATTATTACGGCGTCATCTTAAAACTTTTCAATATTATTTTAGGATATATCGAAAAACTCTGATTTCGACTAGCTTATTCTGCTAAGAGTTGAGTAACAAACATATAAACTGCCGAGTTATTAGCGAAAGAGAAACTGTCATTTGCACTTAGGACCATTCGACATGTTTGGCTAGCGATAGAGTGTATAAATCAATAATATTAATCAACATTTTGCCTGTCACGGAAAGCTTGCCGTCTGTTTTATATCGCGTATAGTCTCGCAGCACAACAAGGCGACATTATTTAAACGCTGGGGATGTCCTTGGAATAGTTGGATTTTACTGAGTACTTTTATCCTGTCAACCACGTGCCTTCCCTTCGTTCCTTATCTGTTAAAATTCTCACGCAATAGCTGCAGGATATGGAATTGGACAGCCTCATCCTATTAGTTTACGTTTGTTTTCATGCCTTCGCTCCCACGTTATACAATTTATGTGGAGATCCAGTACGTAAGGTGTTAGATTATCGTATTATCAACTCGTTCCCATGCCACTGCCATTGCCACAACTCAGTTATAACAACATCAACAGTCGGTCTGTGGTAATGCTTTCGGTAAATGTTACGTAAGTAATCGATTTTGTGTACCGGCTCCTGTTCTGTGGGTTGATACACTGTTTTATTCTTGGAATAAATCTTCTATTTTATGCATTGTTATTGTGTTTGAGCGAATGTTAAACAAATTCGTCCGAGGACTGTGGGCTAAAATTAGATTTCACCAGCCAAGATTGTGTTGCTCAAGTACACCTAGTTTGCCAGAGGACATCCAGAGCGGCGCTCGGATCGCATCACATCGGGTCTGTATTAATTTAAAGTCACGTACCCCCAAACACTGGCGGAGCGAAAGAAACGAAGGGAAATTTATTACGCTTTAGGTCTACTAGGTATATAGGTATGAGCAAGATTGTCTGCGAATATAAGATTCATTGCAGAAGTGGTTAGTAGGAGTATCATTACTGATAATTATCAGGTCTTTTATACCGTGCATTAAGGAACGGATTCGTTTTACGAATGTTATTTCGAATTGGTTTCACACATTATAAACATTAGTTTACTTTTTTATTTACGTGTTTCATGTACGCGGTTAATTACCTAAGAAGAGCTTAGATATAATTGATGTTTGATCCCGCTAAACTGGAGACTAGCACATTTTCTAATGTCGTTTTTGCGTAACCCCAAAAGCGAATCAGATTCCAAACCCAGTTCATATATTATGACTGCCGTTGAGGTAGAAACTAAGACTCTGTTTTGCCTCACGTAAGAACCAAGTAAAATTGGTATACGACACGCTTGTCCTTTTCGTAATCTGCAAAGCACTGTTGATTTGTATAGAAATTGTTTGTTTGGCTATGGACATAGTTAATATGTCACTAATCAATGCAGAGGGCATTTTCTGTTTAATGAATTCCTCGAAGGTTTTTCCATGCGCAATATTATGTTTTGGTACTACTTTCCTTATTGGAACTTGACCCTCAATTTTGAAACACATAGTGTATAGTTGCATTAAATTGTTTTCGTTGTTGAGTAGATCTTCAGCCAACTGCTAGTTAATTTCCGTATCAATAAACTTTTGATAGTTAAACAGAAAGCAACTCTCATTGCTTTTCTATCTTTACGGAATGATGATCTATGCTAATAAATACTAATGTGAAGTACAAAATATTACGCAACTTTGTCGAAGGTGATAGATAACACACATGCGTGTCGTGAATATAACTAGATATCAGCTACCTTGCATAGTGTACGATGTGCTACCAATAACGTATAATACGCTTGTTCTGATTACTAACCCGCTTGTGTGCAACCCTGACCTCGCAACATTTCCCATGTTACCAGCTAATAAAACGGAGTGGTCGGATAGGGGACGTTCAGAAACAATGCTGTATTTCCTTATAATTTACTCCGAGAGAAACAGACTGCTTTACCGCATCACACGTTAGCGAAATATATATCCACATTTCGCTAATTGCGAGTGTAAAGTACAGTTTTTAAGTCTCATCCATGCAGACGTCGTTTCGCTACATTGCGACGCATAGTGATCCAAAGTTGTCTTGTGAATTTATGCATGCAAAGACCCCAAAAATTAGCGATTAGTCGTGCTGCCTGCAATTTTGTGAGTTAACAATGCATTTAATAGGTCGTATCTGTAGCTCATAAGCCATTAACACCACGTTAGCAAGGACAACGATGAATATTCGTATGCAGCAGTATTTGTGTCAGGGATGAAACTTTTGTAGGGTTCCAAATATTTTCGTAAAGGAACGATGAGGCATGTAGCCTTTAACTTCAGGAGACATCATCAGATTAGGATTATTTCAATGTTCAACAATTATTTCAATAGGTTCAATTCATTTAATATGGTCATGGAAATCATTTTTCCAGTGCACAGTGATCTTTTCCCGGTAGTAAAGCATAGTCAACGTCGCTGTGTATCACCTTTGGATCCTTCATTTTACTTTCTATAGATATCGTTTCCATCCAGCTTTCTCGCTGTCTATGTTTTGTCGTTTAACCCGTAATTATATTTATATGCCATTTTTTCAAATTTTCTGAAAATTATTTAACAGCTCTAATACGTTGCAATGATAATTTTGAGAAAATTTTCACAATGTTGTTATAAAACAGCATTGCGCATTTAAGGGTTAACTTATTTACAAGGGGTTCTTTTTTCTCAGGTAGCGTAAAGTGCTTTCCATAGGGGGAGTTTACGGAATTGACTCGCACCGATCTGATTTTCCTAACTACATCGCGTTGTCTGGGCACTACGAGAGCCACAAGCCGGGGCTACGAAGGGTGGAACGTTCTTATAAAAAAATCGGACAAGTTTAATTCCTGTAATCAAATCTCCGGTAGTTAGAGGCAAAAGAATTCTGTTGTCATCCAGATTTAAACACCATCGTTCTCAGTGCTGTATTTTATGGCGAAGATTTCTTCGAAAAAATACGATATGAATGAAATCAGTAGAACTAAGTCACAATTTTTCCAAAAAAATATATTAAAGATATTCATCCGGAACTATTTTTGTTTTGTTTCGAGGGTTGTCATACTGGAGCTGTAGAGCTAGGTTCGCAGAAGTGCTCCCCGACAGAATCACTCACTACAATTGCAGATGAGACGGGACATGTTACCCACTAAAGCACTGCTTAAGGCCAATTGCAGCGGGCTGTCATTGTAATATTGAGTGTACGGTTCAGATGTGCGGACGTAGGGACTTAACGATCGCGTAGAATTGAGCGTAGGGGAGACCGGGGCTAGTTGGCGGAGTTTTCAGTTTTAATTTTTTCCCGCTTTGATTTGCAAAATGGAACACATGGCATGCAAGGGCAACATCTCTGAATTTTATTAAAATGTTTCATGCATTGTCTCCATTTTTATAGACAACAATATAGGCCAGGGGTAAGTTGGCGGTATGTATAGATACACCAAAAAATAAGCAATCAAATGGACAACCAAATACTTCAGAAGTCCTATTGGAACGTGCTGAATGTCTTTTAAAGCAAACTATATTAATCGACATTTGCTATTATATTTCAGTCTCAATACCCCGGCATTTTGATTGTGACGCGTACTCCATATTCAAAAGCAAATTTTCGAAAGGCGAAAGAATCTTAAGGTGATTGGTCGAAGTAAATGACTCCTGCTTTGACGAGATGCACAAGAAAAAGATTTTCTTACTTTGAAGTGAATTCCAGAAATAAAATTTTTGCACCGTAAATAGTACCTCCAACTTGCCCCGCGAGCATCACCGCCAACTCACCCCAACTCCATATTTTATGAAAAAAATACTTCTGTTCTAGGATAGATGTAATATTTATACGGATACTGAAAGCTCTTGGCACGTACTATCGAAAAATATAATTATTCGGGAAATAGATTGAAAATCACCCTAAATAGCACAAATTGTTTAAAATTTAGAAAATTTTTTTGGTGTGCTCGAAAACACAATATCACCCACAACTTCTACAAAACAAAATGTTTTGCAACCAAAACACATTGGATTTGGAGCTTCTGCCGATAGGCTTTGAGGGCAGACATCAACATGCCCCTCCATAGCTCTTTCACTGCCAACTGTCTGGTGGCGACTGAGTTAGGAAATGGGGGCAAACAGTGATAATAAATATCTCAAGCCTTGAGCGCAGATTTGGCCCGATCGGTGAGAGGCAGAGGTGACGATCTGCTTATAGGAGACATTGGGGGTCGATGGGTCAATTAGGAGGTATTGGAGTCTGCAGCGATGATCACAAAAACTGTTGGGAACATGTGATGGCATCATCACAGTTCCTCGATGGCGGAGTGGTTAACGCACCCAACTAGAGACTGGGAAATCGCAGGTTCGATTCCTGCTTGAGGACATATCTTTTCTCAGTGTTTCCAATAAAGGTGAATTTTCACCGTTTCTTCATTCTCACCGTTCCGGTCATTCTTTCTCTGTCTGTTTTCCAGTGGACACGTTCATAAAAAATCCTTAAAAAACTTGTTACCAAAAAACTGAATCCTACTGTATTAAACTAATCAACTGGAAATGTTCTATTAAATTTCGAGGTACTTATGACTACTATGAATGTGTGTAACCCTCTAAATCCCACTGGCCGGCAGTGGCATTATGAAAAAGTTTTCTGTGTATGGTCGAATCACCCCATGCTAACAACTTAATCTTGGGATGTAGCAGGTGTTAGCTCTACCGATTTCCAATGACCCATTTCAGAATGACAGAGACCTAGCGGTACATTCCGAGGCTATTCTCCAGATGTACCACTATCATGCCAGTATTATAATCAAACTTGCGATTCTTTGCTACGAAAGCGTGTGCAAGGAATTGACGCGTATTTAGTGTTTCATAATTGCATGTTTCAATATTTGCGATGGCTGCTTTTTCAATGAACACTTGTTGGAAAATCTATGAAATCTTTGAATAACGCAAAAACTTTCGCAAATGACGCGGACAACCCGCATTAATTTTTGTGCTAAATGCTTCATTCATCGTTCGTTAGTCGAATGAGAAGCATGTCAGATGGCGCGATAAGAAGTATGCAATCAGAATTTTCATCTCCCATATATTATTAGTTTTGATCAGCCTTAATCTGCATTACCACGGAATGCTTTTTGGAACGAATGCGATTTTCATTCTCAAAACGACAAATCAAGTGGTTGTCAAATTCGATCCAAATTACATTCGTTAATATCGCAACTATAACATTTTGTCGAAATGTTTCTTAGAATTTTTCAAATAAAATCCATTTCATATCATATTTATTTGGTTTGTAAACCGCGCAAAATCTCATGCGGATTTGGTGAGTTTTTATTTTGTCGTCTTCCGTAACAACCCTGTTTTGGTAGATTTCAACGATAGTAGCAAAAATCGATAAAAAATTACTAACGAAAATGATTTCTTCTAACGTTACTGTATGATACCATTCTATTCGGGACATGACTTGATTGAAAACTCTCTACAAAGTGGCGTTTTTAGAATTTTGAAATGCTACTGGGATATAGCGACAGTGTGAGTTTTTAGCTTTAAATCCCTGTATCTCGGGATTGGTTTAGGTTATCAGGAATCAGAATATATTGGCTCAAATGGCACGTTCTCCGTACATAGTCGGGGATTTGTGAAGAATTCTTTGCCTTCTGCTAAGTAGGAGTTGGGCGTTGCACCCAAGTCTACCGCATGATCGTTCTAGGCGAGGATTTGTGAAGAATTTTTTGCCAGCGTCGGCGGTAAAACATGATGAGTTATGTTCTACCATAGACCATGCGGTAGACTTGGGTGCAACGCCCAACTCCTACTTAGCAGAAGGCAAAGAATTCTTCACATTTCCTTTCGATCATGTCCATATGAGCCTGCCTAGTCCTAGTTTTCCGTTCTAAGTTTATAACTGATTCGCTCTAGAATACCTATCCGTCTTTCAATTTCATTGCTTTCGTTTCTCTTAGTCTCAAATTTGCCGAAAAAAGCCAACAAAATCGATACAGTAGAACCTTGCGGCAATTAAAACATAGTAACACAATTATGACATGTTCATCATACTTTGTCATCAATACACACATATGACACGGGTAAGTTCGACTTTCAATATAGTCAACGTATCTTCGCAATAATTAAGGGAATAATACAGATTGGATAGAAGCATCGATTGTCGTCTCCGAATTGTTTCTACCATTTTTAAAGGTCGAGATCTCAAAGCTTAAAAATCGTTTATCTCGAAATGTGCAAAATGGCGCCGCCTGTCATAAGATGACACAACAGGGGTGATGCATCATTGCAGAATCACCGACAATACCGCCACATGTCTACTCGATTCGGATGAACGGAGAAGTTACCTTCCCTAATGTCTGCGACGACTACAGTAATGAATATTTCCGGTACTGAGCTATTACTGCGGTTTTAATAAACCTACCCATAAATACGTTTGTACTGTACAGCCCGAACACAGCACATAGATACTTGTACCCCGAGCTACTCAGCACTTGTACCTCCTCTCTCCCCTCTGAGCACACGAGTTATTTCGCTGGTGATGAGATGAATTCTGCCAGATTTTGCATATTCAATTGCCCCGGACTTAGCTCGTGTGGGTGTGAGCGAGTAATATTGTTGGCTAGTGGCCAATTCTTATAATGCAGCTGAGGTAGCTGAGCTTGGCAGCGACATCAAACAGCCTCCACCGAGGTATGTGAAATTGTGAGCGAAGTGTCTGTTTTTTCAAATAAAGTTTTCATTTTCTGTGTAATTTAAATTTATTACCGACAGATGCTAGTTGATGATCATTTAATAATAAAAAAAATCAATAAAATTAATTTCGGCATTTTTGAATGGAGCAGCTAATTTTAATCTATATTCAATGGTTCTTTGAAATTTAAAAAAGTTTGCAAATCCTAACTGGACATGATTACCAATATTTGAAATTTGCGATGATTTCCAAAAGGTTTTCTCGAACACGACAAACATACCACAAACACAGATCAAATATATCGTCGTAGTCTAAACTTATGTGGTCAACTGTACTGTTTTATTTATTTCATTCTCCGGTTGGGCGCGGAATGTTGGAACGATCGTTGCATGTGCTGAGTCTTCGTTTCGTGCTTGTCCGACCGACATTTAGTTAATTGAGCGATCAATTGAGTTTCATTAGTGTGGTATGTGTCTGGCCCGGCGTGCGCTGGATTTGGCATCTGTGAACGTTTTTTTGTGTTGTTTGAGATTGATGCTTATGCTGCATGATACCTCCTTATCAGAACGACTAAAACATGTAACCAAGTCGGAGATCAAAGCGTCTGGAGTTGTCGCTCAAAACCATCGAAACTTCAGTACTGATTTCTCCTAGAACAAAACTAGCACCGATAGGAATGCCGGGGTGGGTGACCGAAATGCCTGGTTTTCCACCTTGTCCGCGGTGACAGTATATTCGCTAACATTTGCATGTGTGCATGTAACTTCTTTCGCATTTTTCGATTGCTAAAATACTAAACTGGCAGGTTTTAGAATCCATGTACAGCGAGTCATTTATAATCTTTCGAACCCGTACTAAGCGTTAATACGTGATAATTTACCTATGTACATTTGTCACCAGCCTCTAACCAAAGTCATATGCTTATTCACGAAAATGTATGTATGTGTATCGAAATAAATAATTTCATTTCATTCTGCCAATTAATGCGTCTCCTGCTATTTAATGATAACAGCATGGCAAAAAGAGATAACGACATCAATTGTCTAATAGGTTCTAGTCAAATTAGAAAAAAGGTATGTGAGAGTCTCGTTTATGTGCGTGCGTTTAAAGTAATTGTGAGTTTATTTTCTTGAACACAAGACTAATTCTAGCTGCTTGAAAAGGTCTATTCCTGAATGGTTTTCCAGATAGTATAGTCATCGCTATATGTTTCTTACGTAGGGTAACTGTTCTCTAATTTGACTAAGGTCTTACTTTCGATATACTCAAGCAGCGCCTGCTATCTGTATTGAACGATTTAAATTTTCACCTCGTTCAAACACGAGTAGTTTTCATTTTTCAAAGTTTCGTAGTTATGTTGTTACACTGTATTTTTGTACATCTACACAAATTAACTTTCTTAAAGGGTAACACCACTGTAGAGCACAAAAAAAGGAATATTTCGCAATAAAGAAATGAATATAACTATTAAAGAGATGAATCCAAATTCCTTGGGATGGGACTTGTAATAGTCATCGTGACGCATGCAACATATATTTTCTAACAATTTTATCACAAGACGGAGAAAGGGACCACGGCCGGAAATCAATCTCCAATAATATTTGACCTGGAGCAAGAATTTTAGTTTTTTATTGCTTAGAACAAAAAAATTAGTTAATAAATTAAGTAAAACAATAAAATGACGCCGAAAATGACTTAATAAGTGACGCAACATGGCTTAATGTAATAAAAAGATAAATTCTGATCTGGGGAAGGCAGTCTTGAATATACTGTGAAAATTTCAATCAAAGCGATCAAAAATTATTTGTTAGAGCTACATATCCAGCACGCTCAAAAAAGGATGAGTAACTCGAAAAAGGTAAACAGCCCACAAACTGCATGTGATGTCCTCGAGTTGAAGGATTGAAAAAAAATCTGTTTTTTATTCTACCGTGCACAGTAGCCCAGAATGTGAATATGGCAGGAATTTTAACCTTTGAAGTAAAAGTACTTTCAACGTTTCAATATAGGAGCCCCGCGTCAAAATTTTCGATCGATTTTTCAACGTGAATAACTGCGTTCTCCTGAATGTCAAAATTAGATTATTACGCTATATGATTGGAAATATGAACAACAATTTTGTAACTAATTCCGTAGAATGTGCAATTACCGAAAATAACGTAGATTTTGTGTCTGCTCCATGAATGGTCCGTTCAATTCGACCACAAGCGAGCCAAAATAGTTTTCGTTCGAAGCTCCACCTCTTTGACGACGGAAGTAAACTAGGACATGAGCGTTTATGTTGCTTCCGTTCGATGGCAACCCGTTTGGCTTCGGACATAACTGAAGCAAGTACAAAACCGGCCATCATTCTCGTGTTACATTCGTACTAGTTGCATCGAACATACGCTCACTATATCTGGACATGAGGAAAGGAGAAAAAATTACTAACATCCCGCTCGGTTCGCACCAGTCTCCAGTTTCCTGTCGGCCGAATCCATCATTTGCTGAGAAAGGGTCACTACGCCGAACATGTCGGTGCCTGAGCGCCCCTCTACCTGCTAGCAGTGATGGATTATTTTGCCGCCGAAGTATTGGAGCTGGCAGTGAACGCTGTCCGTGATAACAAGAAGACCACACGCAAAAAAAGATTTGTAGGTCCAATAAACATATGAATTATATTCATTTAATAAAATTTATTGCTTCAAGAAAAAAAATCATTGTTTCCTTTTTTAATAATTATTTTATTGAAAGTAAAACAAAATTATTGAAATTAACTGTTTTTATTGAAAGAGAAAATCTATTGATGTTCTAATAAAAAATGTTTTTCGACCAATAAATTTGTTGGTTGAAGTAATAAACAATAAAAGATTTGATTCAATGACAGTGCTGCGAAAATTCAAAATCAGCTACCTATTTCTGCTTGTATTTACCGAAACCAACATTCAGATTCACCGCCTCCCTCCCTTAATTTCCCAACTAACAGAAATTTTATGCAGAATGGAATGCTTGAGTGCAGAGGAAACATAAATTCCTTCATCAACCAAAGCATTTATTTGTTATTATGTGGACAGTTTGAATGCAGAAATCTTCAAAATTTTCGAGCATAAGTGAACTGCATAATCTATATCTGGTTCACTTTTGCTCAATTATCTCTCTCAGAGCTAACTTAGAAACAAAATTCAGTTTGCTTCTTAAACCGAACATATCCGAAATTGAAGACGATGTGCGTGGAGAACGAATGACGAGGAAAACGACCCAAACATTTCATTCATCGCGCCGGGCATGAAGTGAATTTCGTTTTCTTTCAAGTTCACGCAGGAATGTCATTTTTTTAATGTAGAATACATTTAAGGTTTCAATATAGGGGTCCCGTTTCAAAATATCGGCTGCGGCGCCGCGTCAGATTTTGAACGTTAATAACTTTTATCATACTTAACAGAATGATTTGATTTTCAGACCAATTTGTTGCAAATATGTTCCTCTATGCTGTATTAAAATTTGAAGTATGTATAACATGTACTAATAACAAAAAAAATGTGTTTTGAAAAATCTTTCGAAAACGACTCGGAAAAGTGAAAATTTTCAGCCCATCCCGCACAGAGCCGTCGTTATGGTAGACCAACCGAACAATAAAATAATGAAAAGTTTATATATAGGTCCATTACATGTTTGTTCGTATGGTTATTCGCATTGGGTTGCTTGACGAGAGCACTTGGTGGGGGAAAGACGGCATATTCCTTTGGTTAGGCCATTAGAAGCCGGACGGAAAGGAAAGGCTCATGCACGGCACGAGAACGAGCGAGAAAGCGATAGTAGTGCATATTAGCGCGATTATATAAATATCTGTCGGTCGGTTTTTCTCATCATTCGTATTCGTTCAAGCACTAGCAAGCAGCCAGTCCACCGAAGAAAAGCAGTCGGCGATGACGACGGCGGAAAAAGTGCCCCAGTTACTGGTGACTCATCGCAACCCGATCAGGAACTGTCGCCCTGCAAGAATTTCGCCCCAACTAAAGGGCAACAGAGTAGGCTATCGTTCCAGCGTCTGGGTCGTGAGATTGTGCAGGACTGCAAAGTCGAGCTACGCTTACAAAGCTCAGTCGTAATGATGCCCCGAGAAGCCAACGATGCCTACTTGGTCGGTTTGTTCGAGAATGCAAAATAGTGCTTTCTAGCTCACCGTGTCCGCGGGGAGTGCGTCTGAATTATGCTCCCGCAATAAAACAATAAACGGTTCTTTACAGGACCAATTAATTGTGTTCTAATAAGAGTTAAACTGAAATTTACATTTTATGGTGTATAACAAATAATTTTCAGAAAGCAATATAAGAAATACGATGTGTGGAAAGAAAGAAAGAGAATTTAAATTATCCTCTCGCTCGTTTTCGTGCACTGCTTTTCCATTCCTTTCTGCTGCTACTACCATCATAACTAAAACGAATGTGCGTGTTCCCCCACCATCTCATGGCCAGTGTTGCCACAATTGCATGTCGCTATAACAATTTGAATTATTTTATTGATCCTCTCTAGTATTGATAAAATATAGAACATGCAAAGTACACTAGTCGCATGCTTTTATTCGAACTTTTTGGCAGCCTCCGTTGATTAACTGCATAAATCGATTTGTTTGTGCAGCTCCTTGCTAGTAGCAAACTAAATAGCCTTTATCAGCGCTAACAAATAACACGAAAGAATTTAAATTTGTGAAAATCTTTTCCTTCCTTCTTTTCAAATCTGCAACATTCTTTGAAAATATTGTTTGAATGTTGTTATTGAAAAACTGAACATGCAAGTTTGCTAGCACTGGCCACTAGATTGAAGGCGATGGAAAGACAGAATATTCGTTTTGGTTATGCTAGTATTGGTAGCCGAACGGAAAGGAAAGGCGCAGGAATGGCACGAAAACGAGCGAGAGAGCGATAGTAGTGCTTTCTCGTGTGTTCATATATGAATATTGGTCGTTCGGTTTTTCTCATCATTCGTATTCGTTCAAGCACTAGCAAGCAGCCAGTCCACCGGAGGAAAGCAGTTGGCGATGATGACGGTCCGCAAAAGTGCCCCAGCTACTGGTGGCCCATCGCAACC
This sequence comes from Topomyia yanbarensis, assembly GCF_030247195.1. Lineage (NCBI taxonomy): Eukaryota > Metazoa > Arthropoda > Insecta > Diptera > Culicidae > Topomyia > Topomyia yanbarensis. The sequence continues at coordinate 290,204,374 of NC_080672.1, forward strand.
AACTACCGATCAGGAACTGTCGCCATGCTAGTATTTCGCCCCAACTAAAGGGCAACGGAGCAACTAATCCGCTGGCTAACATTCCAGCGTCTGGTTCGTAAGGTTGTGTATTACTTCAAAGTCGAGCTACGCTTACAAAACTCAGCCGTAATGAAGCCACTGATGCCTACTTGGTCGGTTTGTGGGAGTGGGCGTAAATTACAATAAAAGCAACGGTTCTTTTCAGGACCAATCAATTGTGTTCTAGTGAGAGTTAAACTGAAACTTTTATTTTAAGGTGTGTAGCAAATTTTCAACAAGCAACATAATACGTTGGGTGGAAAGAAGTAGCTTGCACACGGAACAAAAATTTAAATTATCGTCTCGCTCGTTTCGTGCACTGCTTTTCCATTCCTTTCTACTGTTATTATCAGTATTACCAAAACGAATGTGTTATTGCATGTGTTTAAGAGAAACGTTGAAGTCGCATGCTTCTATTCAAGCTTTTTGGCAGCCCCCGTGAACTAACTGCATTAAATGATTTTTTTGTGCAGCTCCGTGCTAGTAGCAAACAAAATGGCCCTACCAGTGTCTGATTCGTGAGATTGTGCAGGATTTCAAAGTCGAGCTAAGCTTATAAAGTTCAGCCGTAATGGTACCCGAAGAAGCCAGTCTTGTCGTTTTGTTCGAGGCTACAAAACAGTTCGCCAGGCACGTAACTATCATGCCAAAAATATCCAACGATCCAGCGCATCACCATCAACACCAACGCCGATACCAAAGGTTCTTTTCAGAACCACCATTATTACCATAGAGAATTATTTGAAAATTTCCCATTCAAACGTGATTCTGTTGAATATTATTAGATTTAAATTAACGTCTCGAATTGAAATCACGACGCTCCGGTTATGTGACAGACATTACCCACCAATCTTTTTTTATTGTGACCACGACTAACGGTTTAATATAGACACCCCATTTCAATATTTCTGAATGAACAGAAGGTCGAGTTTGGAAAGTTTGTAACTTTCATTGTACTTAACCAAATTACACAATGTTCGCACTAATGATTCAGAAATATGATCAGGAATCTTCTGTTAGATTTGTAAGTATGTATAATTTACATGAATAAAGAAAAATTGATTTTCAGGAATCAATTATTATCTGTTCTTCCATTGGCCAGTACTACGCGACTTCCTCATGCTAACAATTAATTTCATCGTTAGCCATCTCCCTCACCAAGGCCAACAACGCCAACAAAACCGGTCCTTTTCAGGACCACCATCATTTTTGTAAAGAATAATTTGAAATATTCCTCACCCAAATCAGCTTTTGTTCGAAAATCCTAATGAGTATCAACATATTTGAAGAACGTGTTCCTTATGTATTCTACATCTCTCCGGTTATGTCGCAGACATTACCCACCCATCTTTTTATTTCTGAAACATATTTTTGTTTCAAATATGCTTAATTTTTCTGTGTGCAGGATCATCCCCCGTCATCTGCAGCTGGTTATGCGAAATGACGAATAGCTGAACAAATTTCTCTCTGGGGCGTGACAATCTCTCAGGGTGGCGTGTTGCAAAAAATATATATGCCATAGCGCTGCCAAAAAAGACTGAAAGAAGATGCCGAATCAATTCTTTGTTGTCCACTGAAACTATGCAGAGATAAAAATCTAACCCGCCCTTTTCAGGGCGACCAGTTAATCAAATATCATATATCAATATATCAAATCAAAACTTCTGATGCAAATACAATGGTCGCGACCATTATATTCGCATCAGGAGTTTTGATTTGATATTGCTTCCCCCTCCTTCATTGGAATGCTTGTTTCGCAAATAAATCTCCAACAAACCCACGCCTTTCCGTGCGTAAAAATCAAGCCTGCATCACGTATATTCGAAATATGAAACGTGTGTGTCAATAGGCCAATTACAACACGTAACTAGAAATCGCCGAAAACACATCATTTACCGAATGCACACACAAGCTTATACATTAAAAAATATCCCAATTCGTAAACTCACGAGCAGCACACACCCTTCGCATCCAGCACTCAATTCAAACTCACCCTACCAACCTATCTTTCCCACCCATATTGTTAAACATTGTGTATAAACGACTCGAACCAATCGCATTTCCATTGTTGTGTATGGAAAGTTTCAACTTGCGCGCGTGCGATAAACGTCGCACATAACAAAAAAACGGGTGCAAGTTGTGCACAGTTTAACTGTGTACGGGTAATAGAAATGCTATTGCGTCCACCGCGTATTATACTGTCCGAACGAATTAAGTCATAATGTTGCTCGTTTGGAATGCAAGCATCGACTCACTCAAACAGACACGCGGAGCCTCTATTTATAATCTGGTGATATTTGATTGAGTCGCTAGGTGCTCCCTATTGACGGCTCTTCTCGTTTTCACGTTTTCCGGTATCTATTCATTTTACCGGGTTTTCCAATAGCGCACTGTTGAATTACATAAACTATATAGTAATAGAAAATAATCTCAGTAAATTCCGAATTGTCTGGTAGTGAAAAGGTGGAAATATATCGACAAATAACAGAGATATTAGCGTTCAAAAACGTGGCATCGTTTGATTTTAGTTTTTAGAATGACACCCAACCCCAGGTAGTGCAGTGAAACATTTTCAATGTAAAAATGCCGAAAGTCAGGTTCAAAAAAAAAGGTATCGTCTTTTAGATGGCAACTATTAAACTATTGACCCACAGTACAGAGGAATAACTATTTAGCACATATTCCTGCTTTTTCTTTATATTTCCCACAGCGAGAGTGGTTGGTGCCTTTGTATTTTTACGCAATGCTAAATTGTTACCCTGACTGACTACATAAAGAATGGAAGGGATCGTATTTGTCTGTTTTCAACTCATTAGGTAACAGTAATTAAAAATTGTCCAGCGCATACCAATGTCTCTCGTAACCCCTTGTCCACGTTGCTTATAAACAACATTTTGAAAGTTCTGTAACTTTAAGTTTAGGCAAGATTTGCCCAAAAACATAGGTAAGGCCCATAACTGGCAAATATTATCCTTCATTTAACAGTTGTTAATACTATTCGTAGAGCTGAAGTGCTTCAAGGGACATTTTCAGTCAACGCTGTACAAATATATGTTGATATATCTTCGTAGTTTTGCAATATCATTGAAAACTGATAAAACCTATCAATTTCAGGGCAGGAAATATTCGAACCGAACCTATGTTCGAATACTTTCAAAGCACGAAGCTTTGCGTTATTGGTTCGTATACACAAGCTTCGCATCACAATCGCTTACCATCGTAATTGCGGACATTTGGGCGATACTTTTGCATGCTCTTCGGCGAGGACAAATGAAGCTTCTTGTTCATTTCATTGATGTTCGGAAAGATATGTAAAAGCTTTTGCGTAGTTTTCGACGAACACGAGCTAAGCTCTTGGTTCGTGTGATCGATATTTTTGAAACATTTACATGGAGCTTCGAAACGATATTCGCGAACACAGAAAATAAGATTACCTCGAAGTATTTCAGAATCACGAACATCGAAAGATTATATCAATTTAGCATCGCGAGGGCCATCGTTAACATGTTCGCCGGACGATATTAGTTTTCTTTATTCAAATATCTACCTACTAGTTATGCAAAAAAAGTATATTCTAAACAGAGGCCTTGTATTAAGGGTGGAATAGGTGAAAAATAATTGTGACAATGTGTAGCTTATGAATGCTGGGGTTAACTGAAAAGTGACGTAACAAGTTTATTTAAGATACCCTACTGATATATTACCAGTAGGGATAAAATCAAGATTTCGCTACAGGGCGGGGATAAATTTTCAAATGAAATAAATTAGGGCTAGAAAATGAAGTTAAATGCAATGTACACAACGTATTGAGTGGCTCGCTTATCTTAGTCATGTTCCTATAGTCACCTACCAGTTATGTCAGTTTCTTGAGGATAAAGATATCGATATCCATTCAAAGGAAAAAATCGATTATCAGTTAAATAAATAACGTCATGATGTGTATGATTAATCCTAGAAATAAATAGGGAATGTCAATAAACTCGACCATTCCCGATTCATATTTGGCAGTTCTGGTCGTTTTGTAAATCTTGTTTTCGACTAACAGTAAAACCATTTTGATTCAGAAGTATGTTTTAGAAGGGCGCATGTTTTTTCGTGCACTTATTTAAAAAAAACGCATTGAATCCATCTACCAGTGTGATGAGACATTTTTGCCTTTCTCATATAGAAAGGTTATGCAATCACTCTGAAAAACGTTAACCCAATCCCGGCCCGGAGGGCCGAGTGTCATATCCCATTCGACTCAGTTCGTCGAGATCGGAAAAAGTCTGTATGTGTGTGTGTATGTATGTATGTGTGTGTGTGCATGTGTGTGTGTGTATGTGTGTGTGTATGTGTGTGTGTGTATGTATGGCACATTTTTGCCTTTCTCATATAGAAAGGTTATGCAATCACTCTGAAAAACGTCAACCTAATCCTGGCCAAATTTTTTTTCGACTCTCATAAGGTTTCTGGATTTTAACAGGGGCGTAGTTGATTGTTTACGGAGAGGGGTTACACCCCCCCCCCCTCTACTGTTCACTTCCCTCCTTTAAAAATCTCCTTAAATCACCCCTCAGACCACCACCCCATCCAGCCCTCATACCCCTCCCTTTCAACCCCATCATCTTTAAACCACCACTATATCACAAAGCATACCAATTTAAGCTCGGGAGTCGTTCGTTCATGGGACTTTCGCCCTCCTCACATACCCACCCCCGCATGACAAAATGAGTTAGCAAGCAGATAACATTGATCTAATGCTGATTAGGCTAATGGAGTATTATATTTTTTTATTTCAAGTGTTTCACCGTCAACTCAAGTTCGTGGCTGGCATGCCATTGTGTATAAGTGCAAAGTGTACTAAGAATGTAATGGACATTTCCACAATTATGTTGAACATAAAAAGCCTCCGTGCCATAGTTTAGAGAAATGAGAAAGGCACAATTGCACCGCTAGGTGGATTAAAACAGGTTTTTATAACTGTTTTCGAATATTATATCGGTTGAGAACTTTTAGAACATGATATTTCGAGAAATTTTGAAAGTGAAATTCAATCAGTTGTAAAGTTATAGAAAATAGCCTTTTAAAATGAACGGACAATTGAATTATTACTAATACTTTATGAATACATTATCTAAGTTCTTTATTCAATGCAATATGTATGCAAAAAGTTAAAAACTGGATTTCCCTTGAGAACTGGGCCAAAAAATCGAAAAAAATGTGTTGGCGATCCGAGAACTAGAACAGAAATTGTAACTCTTGGACCTCTGAAGTGCATGCGTACAAAATGCTATAGTCTAATGTTTGTTTTCATTCATTTCATTTAATAATTTTCAGTTGAGCAATTCTGTCGTAAACTGCATTGTGGAGCGAGGGTCATAACTTCCTAAATTTAAGTGTTCCCATTAATTTAGTACACTCTCTTTAACATAAACTACTCTAACGAATGAACGAATGGGAGTAGGTTCGATAAATTTTGAAAGAAGCCGTTAAATCAACCACTTAAGGGATTACACCACCGCAAAATTAAAAAAAAAATCGAAATTGATCTTGATTGATTTTATTATTCCATATCAACATTTGAATAGGGCTAATAAGATTTGTGAACAAACTTTTGTTTTGCTGATTTCTCTTATGTGGTTTTTGTTTGAGGCGAAACTGAGTCAGTTCCTAACCCCAACTGCTGTCAAAATGTATGAACTGACAGCGGTTGGGGTTAGAACCTGACTCAGTTTCAGGTTCAAGCGAAATCGCCATTAATTTGTTATCATTTCAACACAGAAAACATTTGAAATCGATTCTACCAAGGGCAAAGATGTTGATTCATGTGTATTTTTCATAAAATTCAACTCTGTAGCGGAAAAATGAGCGAAATAAGTTTGTTTACAAAAGTCTCATTAGCCCTTTTGAAGAATTACTATTGTATTGATCTAAAATATGGGTCTTCAATATAATATATCAAAATATGGAATGCGGCAAAAAGCGAATAATAATGGAAAGACAGTATTCGAAAAAGTTCGAGTTTAGAACGACTTTCATTCTACTTGGAGTTATTTATTTCGCTTCTCATTTTCCGAGATTTCCCTTACATAAAGCATTTCGGCTATAACTGAGTCAAAAAAAATACAGGGGGCCCTAAGTATTTCTTTCATTTATTTTTTATTAGTAAAAGTCAAATAAGGAAAGATTACATCATAGAGAAGATAAACCAAATTTTGTCCTTTTCAGAATTGTTTTTGGATTTCCAACAAAAAAAATCACTAGAACATTGTAAGTTTTTTGCGTTTCTCCATCAGTAATTAGTTAACAAATACAATACAAACAATTTGGAATATCCTTTTCATTATTTATAACAAAACACATGTACAGGAGTCAGGAAATAAATTTCATAAAAGTGGAACATGTAATAAGTTTAACACTTCATTTATTAAGTGAACAGATTCTGTCGAAAATGTTTGAAAATAAATATTTTGTCTCTTGTGATTAGGTAATCAACCAATAAACTTATAAAACAATATTATAAAAATCATTTGGAAGCTTTCCTCTTGGTTTGGTACAGGTGCCTGGAATGCAACATTATAATTCAACTAATGACAATAATAATGGATTCAAATATGTAGGTACTAGGTTAATAAATTCATTTGGTAAAATTAAAAATAACGTTTAACACACAAATCATCGCATATTATTGAGTGAATATGACTAGCCGATTTAGGAATGTTGCGCAAGAACGTTAGAAATCGCAACAAGTTGAAAACAAAGGCCAATGGACTACGCCTAACTACCCCTCAGTGGATGCAAATAACTGAAGTTCGCCGTCTAACTGAACTCAGACGTCAGCTGTGAGATTCCATCCGAAAATTGTTCTTTTTAGGAAGAATTTGTTTTAGATAGGTAGATTATTAAGAGAGGGGTAATGGTTTTAGCGTTAAAAAACACTATTTGCGATTTTTTTTTAGAAATTTGGGCGAAGAGAATTGATCAAAACTTTTGTACATTATATTGTATCATTTCATCCAAAAGAATCATTTCACAAAAAAAATAAATTTCACGCTGAAACCCTTACCCCCTTAAACATACTTTATACATCTTCACCTAAACTCCTTGGCAGGGAAAATATACTCCGATTGAAGAAGAAAAGACGAGTTTGCAATCAAAGTAGCTAGTAAACATAATTGTATTCCGAAAAAAAGAATTTGAATTTCACTACCAATACGCTCATTCAAACTCGTGGCTCATAAATTGGTAAGGTATGCGACGCACCTAATCCCTAAATCCTAAATTATAATCTTAAAATAATCCATTTTATTTATGCTCAAAATAAGATTTACAGTTTATGCTTTTAAGACAGATAGTCACGTAGCGAACATGTTCGCGGTGGCCTCATGATGCTGATGCTTGAAGCGATATAAAACTTCGATGTTCGCGATTCTCAAATAAACGAGGTATTCGCTTTATATGTGTTCACCGAATATCGCTTCGAAACTCTGTGGAAATGTTCCAAAAACGCAAAAACCACGAGCCACGAGCTTACCTCGTGTTCGACGATGTGTGCTTCTAAGGTTAATGTGAACTTTTTCGAACATTGTAAAGAGCGAACTAGATGCGAAGCTCGCTTCGTCCGAGCAGAGATAAGTTTTACCCCTAAATGTTCGCAGCGATTGTGTCAAACTCATCGATTGCATGTGGTATGCTTGAGAAGGTGCTTCGTGAAGCTTCGAACAGCAATCAATTCATTTTTCGAACTTTTCCTGCCCTGATCAATTTAGATTGTCTCCGGTTATCTTGTGCATGTAATTGGTTTGCGTGACTATTCTAGAAGAACTGTATTGAGCATCAGAAGATAAGCTGGAGCTGGAGAACACGATTCTTGTGCTTTGAAAATGATCTTTTTTAGAAGGAAAACGCTTATATCTTATCTTATTAGGATAAAGAACACGATAAAACACTTCGAATTTATACCTCAAACTTAATTACTTTTGCCATAAAAAAAATTAGCCAAATTAAGCTTGTTCCAGTAGGAAATAAGTCAAGAAAGACAAACCTATTATGACTCCTTTCTATATGAAAAATGAGAGTTGTGGGTGTAAATTCCTATAATCCAGAAAAGTATCCTTCAATATTTTCTAAGAAAATACAAAAGGCTCGAAAACCCTTAGTGTTATTCAGTTCCATGCTTGCCACTTGGGTAGCGCCGCAGTCACAAAAGAGTGGCTTGAATTCTTCAATGGATGATTATTAATCTTTATCAGCATAATATGCCTTACTAAATCTACTGGAACATGCGATAATAAGTGCGTTTAAACGTGCACTGCAGCGCGTTGTACTACCAGAATATAACCGTTGAAGCCTTTGCACCATATCAACTGACCATGACATTGCCCTTGTGAGTGACGCTTTAAGTAAAAGCTTTCTAGCTCGCCTGGTCTCCATCTAGCTTCGACTAGAGGAACTAACAAGCATAGCTATTTCGCGATAAACTTTCACTTGTTTGTCTTCTTCCCAAATTCGTCTTTTATCACCGCAAATGCATACATTCAATTGAACTTTATCTGATGTTGAAGCTATTGTGTAATTAGCCAACTTTTGCACGGATAGATAAGACCTCTTATCTTATGCCGCCTTATGCACTCGAGTAAATTTAGTTAAAAAGATTGCAAACTAGGCTAGAGCTTCTTGTTGCTATCGCGAGCAGAGGGGACAGCTCCTTATCGTATACTTCGGACGGGTGATTGTAAAAGGTCGTAAATAAGACGCGTTCAAGTCATCTCCCGTTCGTTTAATTAGCTATCTGACAGCGGGGCAGTCACATGGGGTTGCATTCTCTGGAGAAGAATATAATGGAAGTAATCAATAAGTGTCGCGTTTGGCTTCACACTGCTTTGTGACGAGTGCTATCAACAGCCACGATCACCACCTTGGGAATGATGAGGCAGTAAACAATAAGAATTAGGAATGGCCTTCCACTTCAGTAGTCGAGTTTAGTGTGATAGTGAGTGACCGTTTGATAACTATTTGAACAAACCGCCATTAATGACACATCACCGCTGTTGGCTATCGTGACGAAACGCTCGCACTTGTCCCGGCGGGTTAGATGAACCGAACGCGGAGTAGTTACCCAAATTACCAACTGACACAATACATCTACCGGCAGCAGCAGTACACCATCACCTTGGGTTTGATAGTACCCGCAAGCACTAGAGAAGCGAGTAATCGCGAGTCCAGCAAATCGAGTAGCCAATATCAGTTGACTTTCCGCAATCAACGTGTGTGCAACGGCTGCTGTGATTCCCTCTCTCTTTATCTGTAAAGTGTGTATGGTGTTGTGTCATTTCTTTACGCAAAAGTACCTGTGAATCCCTTTGGCTTAAGAAAGTTACAGGTTCTTAGACTACGGTTTGCTCAATGGGTAGTTATTTAAGTGGTTTTGTAGAAGATTTCCACTTAAATCAAAACTCGAACTTGAACAACCTCTTTGGTTATGATTAAGCTACTTTGCTTGTCAGCAATTTACAAGACGTCATGTAATAACAAACCATCATCTTGGACACGTACGGATAAACTGAATTAAACATTGGCAGACTGGTAGCAGTTGATGATCGCAGTAACTGAAGTTAATGGATTATAAATATGTATCTCGCACGTCCGCCACGCTACACGCAGACATGTACCCGATATGAAATACAGGAATGACTGATGGAACCACCAAACCAATACAATTTCTCACTAATGGATGCTTGGAATGAGGTGTGCAGCAACGTGGAAATTGAATCTTTTTGGGTACATCACCACCAGTATCGAGTGGTGTTTCATATGAATTGAGACCCTGATGTGACCAAGTTTCCACACCTTTCACGATCCAGGTCGCAGTGAGTGAAAAAAAACAATGGCCTCCGGTGCGGTGCTCAATTGCCGGAAATACTTAATCGTGTTCTACGGTTCCTTTGGGGCATACTTTGTCCTGCTGGCGATATTGTACTTGAGTGGGTTTTTCTCAATCGAAGATTACACCGTGACCGGGTAATGTGTTGTTAAATGTGTCTCTTCTCTCATATTTCCAGGATAAAGTAAAGTAGTCATGTGTATTATATAACCGGTATGCGTGTTGTGTGTGGAATGATGTAGAAGTATGCAAAAAACTGGAGGCGGGTTATGCTAAAACGCAGGTGACGCTAATCCTTGATGGAAATGTAAATCATATCGTGACAATCCAACATCTAGTTGCAATGGGTATTGGCTAGTAGTTAGCCACACGCACACACTGAGACACCGTATCTTACATGGACTTTTAATCATTTTCACCGATAAATAGATAAAGAAAAGACGTTATTAGAAAAGGGGAATCTAAATGAAGTATTTCGCAAATAGCCCCCCCCCCCAAAGCTAATTGTTGGTGATTAATTGTAAGTTAAGAACTTGTACCGGCATATTAAAATATAAATAGAAATTTTCTGATTCTGATCTCAGGTTACTTAGGGTAAAAAGCCTACTTGGGCCGTATCCTCCCTAGCGCACTATTTCAATAATTACGCAGCTCCCAATCGATGAAGTGCATATAAATTGGTATCAGCATCTTTGCTTATTAAGAACCAATATAAAAACAAAAATGGACTGAGAATGGTAAAATTCTTCTGTTTGAGAGGAACGAAAACTCGAATCGAATGCCTCAATTCCTGCACTACTATTTGAGCAAATTGTTCGACAAAGATGGCAGAGGCTGCTTTAACACGGCGTCTGATGGGTAGGGTGAACATAGGCTTATTATCCTACATCAGAAAATCTATTCAGCTTCAACGTTTCATTCGATTGATCTTCAGTTTTCGATATTATTCAAACAATAAAGTTGAAAAGGACTTTGTCTTGTTCTAACAGATATCCCGAGCAAACGAAAAGCCCACGATACCCCCATGGTCGATAATTAAAACCAAGTATCTAACGGGGAAACTGAATAGAACAAAGTGTTGGGTGGTAAGGGCGGTTGTGTGCAAGGATGCAAAATGCCTACCTTTTCTGCGGCTGTAATTTTTCTGCCTACATTCTCATTTCTCTTTCGACGCTGCTGTCTTTCGCTATTGCAGGACGCCCAGCGCTGTGCGGCAGTCTGTAAGCAAAGCAGTAACATGACAAAAAATACTGCCCCCAGTACAGCCACCAGACGCGAGCGGTACAGCTTCTCTTTCCTTATTTTACACTTTTTAATATTCTTAATCTAATCAATATTTTCAATCAAAACCGACGTCAATGAATGCTGTTCGTTTACGCCACGACCGGCATCAACGCTTTCGTGTGCGGGCCTCTCCCTTTGACTGCGCAGAGAAAAATGTACAAAGCGAGAGAACAAACATTACCACGCCACACTCTCACCGAGCAGTTGGAGTACAGCAGCAAAACAAAAATGTATTCTACTGCTCTACGGGAAAATGTACTCGGTTTGGTTACCGTTCTGGCAAGAGCTGTAGTGATGCGTCGCTGTAGCGGGTTGTACGGCTTGTGCAAATGTAAATATACCGAAAAAAATGTAGTTTACTGGTACCTTTGGCATCCCTGGTTGTGTGTGATCTCGCTTTAGAAGCAGTGGTACAATCACTGTTGGCAATTCGATAATCATGTGTTCTTTCTGGAACGTCATCGTAGCACAGAGATAGTACATATAAGAGTTTGTGCATTCGGTCGGAGTCCTAAGGGTTGCTGGTTCGAATCCTACCTCTAGGGTGAATTTTTCACATATTTGCTTTCGTTTAACACACCATTTCGATCTGTCTTCCTCGGTGGATACCACCAAAGCAGTTTTAAATAAGTTATTGGCACTTACTTCAAAACCCAAAAAAGGCAATTATTTGTGTACAATACAAGATTTTATTTTGTCACCCCCAATGAAACCTTTTTCGACATTCCCACTTATCATAGAAATACATTGTTTGCTTGTTTAAATCATTATATAAAATGATATTTGAGTTTAAAGTTCAAAATTTATGGAAAACGAGAAAAAAGCCAATTTACATGTGGTTGAATTCCGTTGAAAAATTATGACGCAGCTTGAAATTTTCAAAAATATAAAAATTAGGAATGTTACTTTATAGTAGTACTTTACCGTAGAATTGAAATGTTGTGAAATAAGTTGAAACTACCTGGCCTGTCAAAGGGACCTGTCAGTCTATCTCAAATTTAAATTAAATTGAAGGGAGTTCAGGACAGTTTGGTGGGTTCATGTCTTGTTCAACAAGTTACATTTTATGAAGAATAATAGATGCCCAAGAGAATGATAAAATTTAATATGAATGTCAAAAGGCCCTATAAACCAACTTCTCGTATTCGGACAAAGGTCAAAAAGGTTCCGTTCGATTTCTGAGATTTTTTCACATTAGAAAAACTGCAAAATATGTATGATTTGCATCACGGAGCAGATAAATCATTAAAAATAAGGGACTTTGATGCCAAAATGACCCTGTACTCCACTTTCCCTTATTTTTCTAGAAACAGGAATATCTTCATTCAAATACTAAGATTATTTCCTTTAAAACATTGTAATTTTCTATTTGTTACTTCAAAAGCTATAGCATTTAATTCAATTCAATTTACATAGCACCAATTTCAAAAATTTCAAACGAAGTGGGCGGTAGTCTAGAATTGTCCAAACGATGTGAAATTTGGTATCTGAGTTTACTTTGACATTTGTCACAATATGAGTCACAATTGTTTGCAATGCCCTAAGATACACCTCCAGAATATTAAATATTCTCCTGCTAAAATCAACTAAAAAAAATGGTTGTTAATAGTTTCAAAACACCAAAATCCAGCTTTATCTTCAATCCATTTTTTTCCCTTTATTGAGTAAATTTTGCATAGTACCAGACGTTTGCATCCCAAGCTAAAAAAAACAAGAGATTGTTTTTGCTTTCTCATTGTCAAACCAACTTTTGTGCTTGCTTTCCGAGATATAATTCGTAATCAGTCGAGTTGCTTAAACAAGTTGTGTGTTTGTTTGGATTTATTGTCTGACTATTTTCGTGCTAGTTTGCATTTATCGTTTAACTGGCCCTAAGTTGATGTTAGTTACTGACGGGATGAATTCGAAACAACAAAAACAATTTTATCTAAGTCATTTGAAATTTTAGTACAATTTCAGAAATAAATTTGTCCAATAAACCACTACCAGCTTTATATTATGCACTAAAACGATCATTAGCAATCCGGAAAATTCACACATCGAATTTCAAAATTTCATTTTATGGTTTTTCTTTAAAATTATGAGATGCAGTCAATTGATAATTTTTAGGAAAATTTTCAAATATCTGCGTAAACCCATACAAATTTTAAAGAAAATGGACTGTCCCCGTACCGTATTCTACGTTTATGCTTTACTCCTTCGTATGGTTGCCGCTTGAGCAGCGTTGCAGTCGCGGAAGAGTTGCATGAAAAAATAATAACTCCGCTAGCCGCTTGGGCTGCGTTGCCGTCGATAAAAGGTTTTCTCACAGTTTCGTCAATCGAGCACCAGAAGGCCTTTCTATCCAGCATCTTCTTCGTCAGATGGATCTGATGATGCTTCGTAGGAATTCGTGTTAAACAAATCGTCGCGACCTTTCCCCTATTACAGCGCTATCTACGCGGAAAACATAACTGAAAGGGCGATGTTTTTGAAATGTTTAATGATTTGGATGTCCTTTGGTTACTTTTTTTTAAAAATTTACCGACGGCTTGCAAATAGAGATGTAAATAGTATTTTTTCTTACACAATGGTATATTTCCCCCTAAGGAGGAAAAATTTAGGTGACAACCTATCTACTTTAGTAACAAAAAAAACAAATTATTGATTCATCAATTACCGAACAGCCCCAGAACCCGAGCAGAGTCTGACAACAAATTGAAAACTAAATTTGATGTTGTGATGTTTGGCAAATGATTACTCGGGTTGTTGTCGTTTTGGTCGTTTAATCGGTTAAAAGATCAAAATGGAGAGCAGCAAAATTGTCCTATGACATCAAACAGAAAACTAATTCTGCTATCAGTGAGAGTAAATCGAAAGCTCATTTTTTTTGATAACAAAATATGTATTTACTTTGATGTTTCACCAAAGAAATAAAAACAGAAAATTCTTCTAAGAAACAAGGTTAACAAAATGAGATCAAAATTTGATGTTTTATTTAAAAAATCTAAAGCTAATAGCCAAGTTAGATTTCAGTTTGATGCTATTATCAAAATATGATTTTTGCTTGTCGTAATTTTGATGTTCGACTTTGCTCGGGAAGTTGGTTCCATATGTTCGTAACAACATCTTGTCATTAATACGACGCAAAGATCGATGGCGCTCCCTTTTACGCGAAGCCTCGTTTTGCCTTTTATTATTGAGCTGTCACTCTGACGGCGAATCGGGTTCATTCAGGAGCCTTATTTTGATGGCAAATGCGAAAACTCTGACCAATCTATCTTTGTCATTAGCATCCATCAGCACAGGCACCATCACGCTCTCATAAAAATTCTAAGCGATTCTAGTTCTCTTTGATTGTGGCCCAAAACATTTCTACTTATTACGGAGTGACTCTGACAGTGAAAGGAAAAAAAATCATTTGCAAACTAAAGATGAATAGATAATTTTGACGACAACATCACAGTGATGTAGAATAAACTTATGTCAATTATCGAGTTATTCCTCAATGCAACTCATTTTCTCTCGCATTTAATGCCAATCCATAGCAGGAAAGCCAAATGATTTAAAAAAAAAGTCGGCCTGATTCTGGCTCGCAAGCTAAATAAACGAGGTACATTAATACGCGACTTGTTGCTTGGAGTGGATATTAGAATGGTTCGACATATGCAATATTTCAGTACAGCACTTTTGGAGTTCCTTTTGTGGTTCCAAATGGTTGTAATGGAGTTTTTCATTGAAAATCCCCGGGCCAGTGAATTGCACGGGTGTTGCATTTTCTAGCAGAAGAGCAGACCACTAGACGTGTTTCATTCCCATTTCTGTTAGAAAGCGCAAAACAAGTGCAATCCACTGCCACGGTGATTTTCAATGAAAAACAACAGGTTCTGGGAGCGATTAGTAACTTCTCGGCTTTGCGCATTGTGCTTAAGGTTTGTATGGAAATTATTATTTATAAATCGCATTTTAACTCAAATTAGTTTGTCCAGAATGTGATGAAAAACGTTCCCGAAAACTACGATTTTCATATAGAATCAGGAATCAGAATATATTGGCTTAAATGGCACGTTCCCCGTATGTAGTCGGGAATTTGTGCCTAATTTGCTGCCTACACTGCAAATGTATCACCGACACATACGTTTCAATCCTAAATATCTCATAGTATGTTCATCACAAAAACTTGATGTCTTCGATACAATTTTGCAGAATGATTTTGTGAATTAAATGAACTTAGTTGGGAGGTCAAAAAAAACTGATTCAATTCTTCTATCAGTGAGATTGAACCATTCTGATATAATTTGTCAACAATTGTCATTGACTGGTGATAGATACAAGACATGTGACAAGGTTTTATTTGTTCAAGTCTCAATCAAGAAACATTTTCTGTGTAAGAATAAGCATTTAAAGTTTGCATTACATAGCCTGTGAATTGTTGTGGGTTCCTTATTTAAAATTAGTTGGATGGCTATTTTAAACGCATAACATTTCAGACTTAGGAGTGTTACTAGATTTGCAACTTACGTTTAAACAGCACGTCTCCTATGGTTAGCAAAGTATCTCGAATGCTGGAATGCATCTTCAGCATAGCCAACATTTTTACGGATATTTATTGTCTCAAATCGCTGTACTGCTCTTTGTCGCGGTCAATCCTGGAGTACTGCTGTGAAGTTTGGAGCCCGCGCTATAACAACGGTGGTGAAAGAATGGAGTCCGTGCAACGTTTTACGTTTTTTTTGCGCTTCGTAGGTTGCCCTGGAGAGATCCCGTCCGCCTGCCCATTTACGAAAGTCGGTGCCAGCTGATTCATTTTGAACCCCTGCTTGTTCGAAGGAATACGAAGGAATTTTTATGGCGTATTATAATCGTGCATGGAAAACTTTCTATACAAATAAAGCAACAATTATTAACTTTTATTCATATCTTTGGCTTAATTTGGTCTATACACAATCGGCGGAAAGCATTTTGAAGGAAATGAATCGGGGAATCTAGAAAACAATAGTAATTTTCAGTTACAGTGTTGCCAAATATGCTATATTTTCAGTTTAAAACTTAAGCTGCATTTTTCACAATACGTGTATTTTTATTTTGAAAATAATAATGTGTTTCTTAGATTGTTTTACATAGATAAAGCATAAAGTTTTTTGCTATATTTCAGTAATCAAGCAGAATATTAAAATTCTGAAAAACGCCACTTTGTAGAGATTTTTTAAACAAGTATGCACATGCATATCTAACTCAGTTGATCCCAAAATGACGTTTGTCATAAGATATCACAACGGCGACGACATGTGATAAATAATATCGGAATGATCCGATCTCACTGAATGTTGTACTTATTCGTGGAACCGCTATTCTAAAACATTAATTTTCACAGCCGAGTCAAATTCTTTAGTTTTTTTTAGAAAGGAGATACAACGTGTTTCATTTTTTTGCCATCCTCAAAACAAAAATCATTATAATGGTAGAACTATGATCAAAGTAACAAATGTTGTAAAAACGAAAAAATAACGGGCTTTGATTTTAGAAAACTTGAGGCTCCCCTTTTATGGAATGATTTTTGTTTGGGTGAAAACACAGATATTTTCAACACGCTCACCAGTTTTGTGCGAAATGAGCGTACGGGGCTAGCCGGACTCCATATTCCATCAACCACCGTTCAGCGGCTTGCAGCTACGCACAAGATTGTACATGCCACATCATACAAAATACATGATTCGCCAATCGCCAGGCTATGTCTAACCAGATTAAGTTGTTGTAAGACATTTTTTTGCTTTTTATGGAGTTACTCCAATAAATATTCCATAGGTAAATATAATTCCATTGTCAAAAAAATGATGGTCTGAGTTGGCCCGTAGGGAGGTCCGAATTACCCCTACATTGTAAAAGGATTGAAAAACGAATAATCTAACTAGACCTAGAGTCTGTACGCTTCAAGAGTCCTGTACAGGGGAATGCGCAACTCTGCATAAAATGATTAGTTCTGAAGAAAATTTTCAATAAGACCTTAGTAACATTGCTAGCCTCTCTTTGTTTACTTTCTCTTTCGATTATTACGACGTCATTCTGAAAATTTACACAAATTTTCCAGTCCATAACGAAAGCCTCCGAACTATGGTCCCAAGCCGCATTCAGGAAGACAAAACTTCTGGTGCTCAAGTAGTCTGATTGAGTTTTATGGTGTCTTTGGAAACTTTAGTATTTTGTTGACGATTTTTCCGAAATAGTGCAATAATGATGATCCTTTTGGTTGCACAATGTTTGACAATGTTGTAAAACAATAGAATTGAAGTAAATTTGCTGAATAACCTAGGTCATCTGTAATGCTTCATTCGTCATGATTTTTTAAAACTTTAAGGCAACTCATGAAAAATCAGGTTCCTTATATTATTTTTTCATGTATTATTTTCTCGCAAAGGTTTTGTTCTAGAGATTTTTAAAACATTTTATAGGCACAAATTTTTACCAGAGCAATGCAGTATTTTATTTTGATTACGCTATGTTCGCCCCCAGCAATGAAGTTATCTGGACAGTTACAAGTGATTTTCACAACAAAAAGGGTTTTTTGACACCTAAATATCTTCAAGGATTGCAATACTGTTAATAACTTTTCATTTAAAACCCGATGAGCGAAATCAACCATGTAGTAAATTGTTTGAGTTTTGCTGTGCAGTGGGCCAAAGAAATCGGATTCGAATGCACGAAGAAGTAAGAATTCTACTAGACTACGACTGAATTTGATAAAAACTTCAATTCTGAATATTTTCTATCATTTCATTTCATTTTATATATTGTTATGCATTTTAAAAAATTAACATTACAAATTAAGAATAAAAATTTAAAAAATATGGTTTCGTTATTGGTACGGTTCCAGTTTTGGCAACAGGAAATATTCTTGCCAAAAACGGAATCGAATTGTAACACTTAAAAAAATCATAGCAAGTTATAGTTTTCGGCGATGGTGGAAACCTTGTTCTGAACTATTGTTTAATTGTATTATGTTTTTCTAGTTGAGTGAAATAGCGCTCTGTATGTGCGGAGATGCAAAAAAGTACATTTTCCTATTATAATTTCCATACAAACTTTAAACGCAATACGCAAATCCGAGAAGTAACTAATTGCTCCTATTATTTGCACAGTATTTTGAGAGACCTCAAAATATTGTGCTCTTGCGCTGTTACTTTTACTAGGGGGTCTTAGTCCGCCTTCTCTAGAATTGTCATAACCGTCTATGCTAGAAGCACTGTTGTCTTCTTGTTTGTTTATTGGACGACCGTCTACCACCGTCTTCTTTTGTATTTTTGTTCATTTGCGACGATAGTCTGTTGACGTATATGCTTTGTAACAGTCTAGAGAAAATAATTGCTTTTTCGTTGGCGATTATGGCTTTTGATTTGGAGGTTGAAGGCGCAATCATTGTGAAGAGTTTCGTGTAATGTACAAAGGTTAAGATCCATTTTTACTATCAATAAATATTCTTCTTCGCGATCAGAGAGGCAGACACAGCAATATTAAAAAAACAACAGTGGTGATATGTACATGTTGAATTTGAAATTTTTGTTTTTGGCTTCAACAACTTCACCATTTATTGGGTTTCCCATGCCTATCTAATATTCGAACATTTTTTCGAATTTTAATTTCCCTTTTTACACACGTGTTGAGTTACATTTAAATTTTGTTGGCACGATGTTTTTCGTAGCGGAGCACAGTGCTTTCAGTTAATTGCAGATTTACCGATTATCACGTATAAATAATCTAACTCACTGCTTGTAACAAATTTACTTTTAATCGTTCCAATCTATCTGCCATTTTTTTTACTCCATTGTGACTTTTCGAGTATTAAAATTGCATGTTAATTACATAATCGAGTCGCAAGCAAAGTTTGGTGCGGCGGTACAGATAGTCTACATTGACGGATACATAAATTGCATGTCAAGCTTACGTTGAAAAATCTACCTAACCATGGATTGCTTTCTGTAACGACCAAGGAGTTGTTGTTACGATAACCTTGACATTTTTCAAATTGAATATAACCGTACCTCGGCGACAGAGCATCCCGTTTGAACCTTAAAGCATCGCATGTTCCGAGCTCTGCTTTAGAAGGATGTTCGGTGTCAGCAGAATCATAGCAATTAATTCTTCAAAAGGGCTAAATATATACGTTAAGCCACAGCTTTACCCTTCGTAATAGCAATTGCAAAAAAAATCTGCGCAGAAATTCTAGATAACTCAGAGAAATCATCAAAACAAAACTCTTTATAGAAAATCTATGAGCCCATTGGAAAAGTTATCATCGTTTTGTCTCATGCCCTGGAGTCGAATGCGAAGTCTGTTGAAATAGAAGGCGAAAATTCTGCAAGGTTTTGTAGTACCATGACTTTGTTTGGGCAACGAAAGTATTAAATGATGTTAAAGAAACGAATTTACTGGAAGATATTACTAAAAAACTATGTAATAGAACAGATAAGGAAAATGCTTTAACAATTCTAAAGCCAATCAATAATCAATGACAAATGACGCTAGTGATCCTAGATAATTAACCAGAAAGATGTCAGATTCGAATTGCTTATCTAAACTCGATTCAATAGTCGCTTGTTGCATGTCCAGCTAGTATTTCGCCCGATATCAGTCGGCTGATTGAACACAGTATAGACCCGATTTTGTCAGCTTTTTGACCGGATTTTGTCAGTCTCACATGAAAATTCGTTTGATGGGCTTTAGCAGACGAATCAAGTCAAATTCAACTGAAAATATGTCCCGACTTTTTCAATGTCCCCATTTTGTCAATCCAACGTACACCAACTTAAACTGTAGTTATGAAATGCAGAAAATCACTTGTATTATGAAGAAATATGTAATTTTTTTAATGGTTGGCCAAATTGTCCAAAGTCATTCATGTCCTCGAAAGTTAGTAACATACACCTGTTATCGCAGTGCCCTGAATGCTCAGTCCACATGATTGTGTTTTACTTTGGAAGTCGTTAATTTTAAGCGGAAAAGTTTCGCGCTGCGTTCGTCCGTTGTGTGCGTGGAAACGATTTTCTTTAGTTTGTAGCGGTTGGCAGTTCTCATTAGGGTGCGACCCGACATCGGACGCACACCACTACTATTATTATTATCGAAGTGGGGTGCAATATTGTCTTAGGAAAATAGAGTTCTGTTGAATAAATCCAAACAGGAGAGCCACGTTTTTTTCTGAGGGGTGTGAAGCTCTCTCCGGAGAGAAAAGGCAAATGGTTGTCAAAATTGGTGCGAATGAGATATCTCAGTCTATCTCGGAGAGCCAACGACCCTTCCAGCCGGGGTTGAAAAACCACCCTTCGTGCTGTGACGGGCGGCGTAAAAGAAGGCTGCGATCGTAAAGCAGCGTCGCGTCCGTGTGCAACCGCATACCAGGCAAAGGCCGGTTCGTGAGCGAGCGCGAATAGTTACTCGTAGAATAGTGATAGGCGAGTTTGAACGCTGTAGCGTGTCTACAGGACAAAACCCACTCGATATAGGATCTGCTTCCTTTTCAATCACTGCCATCGAAACTGGATAATATTTTGGTTAAGTAGTTTCCGGATGCCGAAATCAAACCTTAACAAAATATAAGTGAACGCACAAAAATGTCTGCTGTACTCTTCAGTCGAACCTAAATGGACATAGTAGTATGTGAAAAAGGGTGTGGAAGCTTAGATCACATTTCGCAGATGAAACACACGGCCACAGACGACGGATGCAAACAAACTAAATCTTAACCGAAGCCAAACAGCGTGTATGTGATAAATTTAGAAGGAATAATATACATATTTTAATAATTCAATAATTATTCCTGCTGGAATCAACGAGCTGCCGCCTCAGAAAGGCAGGAAACGAAGGGGATAGTAGCGGTGGATTGAGGCTGGCAGAAAAGAAGGGCGTGTGATTTGTATAGCCTGGAAGGTCAAAATCGAAGCCGATGCAAGAGTTGCCAACTGTTTGATATTGAAGGCGAATTCAACTCCGGGATTTAGCGCGTTAAAGTGATCAACCGAAAATTGGAACTAATTGCTAAAAACTTCGTACTGATCCGCGAAAAACTGGTTCCAAGAGATATTTTTACACTCATATACTCGTACATTTTACACCAAACCGGAATACTACACTAAATAGAATTCGCATACTAGATTTTGTAAGGTGCAAGGAATTTTCTACGGAAATCTCACGACAAACGCACATATGTAACAGTGAAATTGAGAATCGAAAATCGTATACTTTACTTTAAAGCCAAAAAACTTGAGATATATTATAAAAATAAGAAAAAGTAATATTTTCCTAAAAAACAGCAATCTTCTGCTGCTTACATACAATACATCTACACACACACAAACTTGCAGGAGGAATTGAAATAGCGTGAGCAGTAAGGAGTAAGAATATTAGAAAAACCAAAAAAATGGGTGGTTGTGCGTCAAAGGATAAGAAGGAAAAAGTGGTCGAAAACGAAACAGCTGCCAGTGGAACCGGCGATGGTGGCGACGCTGCAAACAATGGTGGTGAAGGGTGTGTATCTAACTCGATGGTATTTTTGTCGAGGTAAGTGCGGCATAATGAAACAAGTTGCTAGGAAAACTACCGACCGACCTATTGGGCGGTGGGGTTCTATTGGTCTGAAAAATGTGTCTCTGGGGGAAAGGAGACAGTCGTTTGATTTCTTTCGAATTAATTAATTCCAGCCACCGCCTTCAGCTCCTGTTCACTTATTTCAAAGTGCGGAAAATGGATTGGTGTGGAAGCGTAGTTTGAGTCAGAGTTGCTAACTCGTGTCTACAATTTCGCGTTTAAATTGCATTATAATTAATTCTAGTTTTTTTTATAAAAATGGACGACTTCTTGATCAATATGTTATAATTCAAAGTGGAACTTTGTCAATTAATTATGCCGCACATTCGTTACCTTCTAGGCCAGTAAACTCAAAACCATCGAAAAACAATTGTCTATGTATATTTATACATCTATTATTATGTACAAACTTCCATGATAAATCGTTCTGTATATGCAGTATCTACAATCATTCATTTCGTTCAGCGCATAAATATAAACCGATAGCATTCTAATCAAGGCACGAATTATTCAACCTTTTTGCAGAAATAAATCAGACACCATGGTTGATGCTGCAGTTCTGGAAAAGTTGGAAGCCGGATTCGCCAAGCTGGCGGCTTCGGACTCCAAGTCCCTGTTGAAGAAGTATCTGACCAAGGAGGTCTTCGAAGCCCTGAAGAACAAGAAGACTTCATTTGGTTCCACTCTGTTGGACTGCATCCAATCCGGTAAGTAAAGACATAGTTTAGTAGCCGGGTTTTGATATGATATGTACAATCCCACGAAGAAGCACTTACTAACTGCGGCATTCGGCTATGTTCAAACTCAAAACTTTAGGCCAAGTTTCGTTTGAATTTTCAACGTAGGGTGTGTCCTATCAAAAACGTCACCCATACAATATTACCGTTTTTGGCCACCAAGGGAAAAGTTTTTAGTTTACAGTAAACAATCATACTCGTTTGCGTCATCAGACAAATAGAAATAAACACAAGCACGCTATGGCAAGTATCGTGTTGAGACGGTTTCTCATTATTAGATGTAGGATATTTTGTGTTATACAGAGTAAAATATCATGTAGGTGAACTTTGATATAACGTTCACTCCCCTTCCGGAGGTAGGATACAAAACTGGGATACTAGTTATTGATTATGGAATCGTAGCAGTAAGGGGCGTAAGGGTTACCGTGAGTGATCAAATCATCATATGACCTCGCAACGATAGGAAAGTACATATATTGAGTTTTCCTAATAAAAAATATACACAAACTCAAATAGTCCAACGATACCACATATTGTTTGGATGATACCCTGAACAGGTCGTTAGGCTCTTAAATCATACGATGTTTATTAGGGTTGTGTCTTCAGCAATGTTGTAGAGCATGCTTTTGCCAACGCTGAAGTCACAAAATCTTTATCTTTAATATCTTCAACATTATTGCTTGCCGTTTGTGAATGACCCCTTAAGGAGTTACATACCTTTTTGTGAGAAAAAAATGAATTTTGTTTACTGCTATGTAGCAATAGTTTTATAACATTAAAACTAGTTTTGCGATAGTATATTTTTCAGTGAAAAAACAGGCATTAGTTTATGAAAAAAAATATTGATGATTGGTGGAGTTATGGTTTTTTCTCCAAAACACTTTTATATAAGAGGCTTGCGGTGATCACGATGGAATCAGGAATCAGCAGCGACTGGCTCTAATGGCACATTCCCCATGTTGTTCGGAAATTTGAGCCTTGCCATGATTTATCTTCATAATTTTCCTGATGGGAAGGATTGGAAAAGTGGTTAGGTTAGGGACAAGGAAAATAACGACACAGAGAATATAGACAATACGGAAGTATTGTTCCCTCCCAAGGAATAAAGGACACTTCTCGATGTGTTACTATATCAACACACTCGAGGAGATAATGAGATAACAAAACGACAAGACTCCCGAAGAGATATTGTCAATCAATTTCGGCTTAGGCCGATTTAGGTTTATAAACTTTTGCCGCGACTTTTTAGAAAGCCGCAGTTTAGTTTATAACCTAGGGCAAGTCGAAGTTTAGTTTAAACCGGGAGGGCAGATCGGTCGTCGATACTGCAGAAGTACTGCTGTATTTTCCCTGCAATCGACTTGGTTCTCAGAACTTCCTAGCAAACTGCCAACGTACAAGGATTATGGAAATCTAACCTCATCAAAACATCAGAACTCTTCAAACATTCCGTGGATTTCCACGGAATGTAAAGGAATACCTCATTCTGGTGAAAGCTATATGGTTCGGTAATAAAACGGAAGTCCCCTGCTCTCCCACTTATCACCTCCAATTTCTGTTTCAGTCAAGTACAGCTTTGTTCGTTATATGGATAGAATCAAACAATGCCATACCTTAAGCCGAATCTACTGAAACTGGGGATGAAAGTGTTAGGAGGAATTGAAAAGAGAAGATATTTTAACAGATCATTCTTCAGCGCAATCTAAAAGCTTGCACTCGATAAATATTGTGATTCGAAGATTATATTCAATGAGCCGAAGCCCTGTTGGAGAAAGCACCTCTGCAATTGTGCTTTTTCTTCTTTGATTGTTATCAACATTTTACCACATTTTTAAAGGATTAGAAGAAACACGCTTTTCGCAACCAAATGAACATCGTACATAATGTTCGTTCTGGTTCTGTGCTCATATTAAAGCCACATTTTGTGTACGAACTCGAACACGCTATTTCGCACCTAAACAAGTGCACATGTCCGCCTGTACAACTGAACTCCGTGTACGTACACGGTATGCGTACATTCAGGAAGTGGCTCAATTTTCGATTGACCGAAAATCCGAAAAGAATGCAAATAATGTGAACGCATTAACGGTTTGTTCAAAAAGAGTGGAAATTTTCATTCCAGTAAACTGCCGTTACACACAAATCATAGAGAGAGAGCTACATCTAGACGTTTAAATAATCAAAGACGATCTACTTATGATCAGATAACGTCGGTTTGTTGTGTACGAACCAGTTTGCCAACTCAGGCGGAATAACGTCTGAGCAGAGAGTTACATCTAACACCTCTTCTCTATCATATCGTGTTTTTGACTCCTGTTTTCAGTCGCTTCTTACGACATGGGAGCAGGAAACCAGTGGACCAATTCTTGGCTGATATACTTCAACTCGCTGGATGCCACACGGCCTCTAGGTTGGTTTTGTCCGTAGAAAAATAATAGACTATTATCATCATCCTAGTGGACCACAGACACGTCTGTTGTTAGTCGCCCCTACGACATGGGAACAGAAAGTGTCACTTCTATGCTGAAATACTTCGAGAGATTACAGTCCGCAGATAAACTAAAATCCGGAAACTGAAATTCATTAGTATAAGAATATTTTGCGTATCTTAATGATTAGTTGGATAAATAATATTTTTCCTGCGTACGGGAACATTTTTCTCAAAAAATCCATGTTTTGAACTCTAAAAATTAAAAAAATTTATCCGCGAAATAAAATTTTTACGTAAAAAAGGATTCGTTAAGTTACAGGAAAAAAATAATTACGAACGATTGAAAACAAAAATGAAAAAGATCGGTTGAGTAGTTTTTTGGCAATCGTGATCACGGAAAAAATATTTTGAAAAACTACTTTTCGAGATAATCGAGTTTAAATTTGCAAGTTAGGTAGACGATGCGCGCTTTGAAGCGCTGTAGCTTTCGATCCATTGCTCGAATCTCTATAAAAGTTTTGGAAAATATTCTTAAGGAGAACATTGTTTTAGACCATTTTGCGCGTAAATGACACGAAACCTTTAACTAAATTAGTTATTAGAGGCCTTTCGAGTTCCTCTCATTAGAATCCGACACTAACATAGTTAACGGACTAAGTTAGCGCCGGATTGACGCTAGCTCCAAAAAAAAAACGAAAACACGATTTGTTTCTGAGCAAACATCTAGTCCTACGTGATGTCCCGTATGAAAAGAAGTTCTGATTAAAGCTGATGAGAATTAATTTTTCTCCACCAAGCAGAAATATAGCATAGTACATATTGCATTGGCCTGCTAAACCAAACCAAGTTTCGGTTCATTAATTCTCATCAAATTAAATCAGAACTTCTAATTAGTTATAGGTATATGACCAAATAGTCTTAATTTTATCCAAATAGCACTGCTAACGATCGTATATTATTTCCTTCCTTTCCTCGACAGGCGTTGAAAACCTCGACTCTGGTGTCGGTATCTACGCTCCTGATGCCGAATCGTACTCAGTTTTCGCTGATTTGTTCGACCCCATCATCGAGGATTACCACAAAGGCTTCAAGAAGACCGATAAGCACCCGGCTTGTGACTTTGGCGATGTCAACACTTTCGCTAACGTTGATCCGACCGGCGAGTTTGTCGTTTCGACTCGCGTCCGCTGTGGTCGCTCGATGGAGGGCTACCCGTTCAACCCATGTCTGACCGAGGCCCAGTACAAGGAGATGGAGCAGAAGGTTTCTACCACCCTGTCCGGGCTTGAGGGTGAACTGAAGGGCAAGTTCTACCCACTTACCGGTATGGAGAAGTCCGTCCAGCAACAGCTGATTGATGATCACTTCCTGTTCAAGGAGGGTGATCGTTTCCTGCAGGCCGCTAATGCTTGCCGTTTCTGGCCATCTGGACGTGGTATCTATCACAACGACAACAAGACCTTCTTAGTCTGGTGCAATGAGGAAGATCACCTCCGCATCATCTCCATGCAGATGGGTGGTGATCTGGGTCAGGTCTACCGTCGTCTCGTTAGTGCCGTTAATGAGATTGAGAAGCGCGTTCCATTCTCCCACCATGATCGTCTCGGATTCCTGACCTTCTGCCCGACTAACTTGGGCACAACCATCCGTGCTTCGGTCCACATCAAGGTACCGAAACTGGCCAAGGATTACGCTAAGCTGGAATCGATTGCCGATAAATACAACCTGCAGGTCCGTGGTACACGCGGCGAGCACTCCGAGGCTGAAGGCGGCATTTATGACATCTCCAACAAGCGCCGCATGGGCCTGACCGAATTCCAGGCTGTCAAGGAGATGTACGATGGCATTTCTGAACTCATCAAGATTGAGAAGTCGTTGTAATTTGAAAACACAACCCACTAATCCAACACTAACACAAGCAAGAGAAAGAACACAATTGATAATAATCGTTAAATGAAAGCCAAATAAAAAGTATAAAGTGAAAATTTCCACGTTTGATTATTTTTTAAATAAACCTCTGTACGTATGTACGAATGAATAGCTTTATCCTTAAATGCAATATTTTTAACTTTCCTGGGCACCTAATTCACAAGAAGGATCTCTTGGTAAGATTTTCTTCTAATTTGTTGCCAAATGGCAACGGTATGCATTTAAGGTTCAGAATATGTTTACGCGTTTGTCAAAACGGTTTTGTTAGTTTTTGTGAATCGGTAATTTCTGCCCAGCTGTGAGCTATCTAGTAGACAAAACGTTATTGTGAAACGCATTGGGTATCCTTTAGTTACAGTTACTCAAAGGTTTTTTGTTCAATAAGATCTAGAATCGAGAAATGGAATAAATCAATCGACAAATACTTAAAAAGGCATTTATGGTTCCTCGCCAATCCTGTTGAAACTACGTTTCGATAAATGAAATACTTATTGTCTATTATTTTAAGTTTTTTCCTATAATATGAACTTCTATTTATATTGCATGTTGTGCAATATTCCTCTACAGTAGTTAAAAATCAAAGGAAGTAAGCAGCCACCAAGATAGCAAAACCGTGACCACGCATTTCGAATGAATTGTTTGGTAAAAATAAATCACGCTATGTCATTAAATTTTCGATTGCTTTGACATGACAAAGGAAAATTGGAATGTGTTATAAAATGCTAGTAGACTTTCAAATATACTAAAAGTGAATCACATAAAATGTTGGTAATGTTGTTAAGATCCGATAGCCATTCTTTGTCGCACCACTCGTTTCTTGTTCGGCACACAGTTGTGCCAAAACAAAATAAACAGTCGATACGAAGCCCATAGACTTATCCAGCTGCGTTGGTATTGTGCCGTTTTGACGTTTGAATTGGGAGGAAAACAAATCGTTTGCACGACGAATTGGGAGGAAAACAAACCGCTTCTGGGCTCAAGGGGAGGGCGGTAGTATAAAAATGGGAGATCTCAGTGTGCGTATTTTAAACGTCAGATATCTCAATTCAATCATTTTCGCAAAACAATGTATTAGCGCATTTGACCTTTTCCAAACGAGAGGAACAGCCCTGCTTTATGAACCACCGCACTTAGCCAATCTGTCATAATGTCGCAAATTTGCATAACAAATGGCTGAATGAGAACACAAGTTGTTCCAAAAATCTAGTAAAAATAAGTATTTGAAAGCGATGACAGAGTTTTACAGGATTTGTCACACTACTGCATATCC
Organism: Topomyia yanbarensis; assembly: GCF_030247195.1. Classification (NCBI taxonomy): domain Eukaryota; kingdom Metazoa; phylum Arthropoda; class Insecta; order Diptera; family Culicidae; genus Topomyia; species Topomyia yanbarensis. The sequence continues at coordinate 290,232,507 of NC_080672.1, forward strand.
CTTGTTTTGACGTGAGTTTTTGTTTTTTTTTCCTTTTTCAAGGATTTTTATGAACGTGTCCACTGGAAAACAGACAGAGAAAGAATGACCGGAACGGGTGAGAATGAAGAAACTGCGAAAATTCAACTTTTATTGGAAACACTGAGAAAAGATATGTTCTCAAGCAGGAATCGAACCTGCGATCTCCCAGTCTCTAGTTGGGTGCGTTAACCACTCCGCCATCGAGGAACTGTGATGATGTCATCACATATTCCCTAAACAGCTTCCAATACCTCCTAATTGACCTATCCACTCCCAATGTCTCCTATAAGCAGATCGTCACCTCTTCCTCTCATCGATCGGGTCAAATTTCTTTCGTTATCTATTTTTTGGCGCTCAGGCTTGAGATATTTATTATCACTATTTACCCCCTTAGCTAAATCAGTCGCAGCCAGACTTTGGTAGTGGGTAGAGCCTATGGAGGGGCATGTTTTTTTCTCTGTTTATTTGACACGGCTCAACGCGTTAGCATAACTGAGCCGGACATCTTTTAATCTTTTACAATATGTAAAAATAAAGAGTTTAACAGTATTTATTTTTTACTCGTACCATCTTGTTGACGCAGCTTGCTGCTGCGTGTTGAGATTCGTTTCCTTGGCGGTGAAAAGTTGTTCGCCGAATCTTGAGGGTCATTTGTTTTGGGATATTTCGAATATCGGTATATTAAATATAGCACAAACTACGGTTAAACACTGTATTCGCGTATCGCAACGGGAGAAGATAATAAATGGAATAATCGAGAAGTCCAAGATAATGTAATAGGTGTAGTATATTATTGCGGCAAGTGTTGCCAAATTTAACACTCCTCCTCAACAGTTGCCGATCGAGTTTCTTGATCCCCTAGACCAATAAGAATCGAAAGTTTCGTGATCTTCGTAGTAGCAAGTGGTTTCGTGAGAATATCGGCCGCCATATATTCCGTTGGGCAGTACGCCAGCCGAAGTATTCCCTGCTCGCACAACTCCTTAACAAAATTTTGCTTTGTTTCTATGTGTTTGGAACGCCGGCTGATCCGTTCCGAGGAAATAAACTGGATGCAACTTTGGTTGTCCTCCATGATACAGGTAGCCACGTTCTGGGTCTCTCCGAAATCCGATAGCAGTTTACGGAGCCAAACTGCCTCTTGGCCTGCTTCCCCGATTGCAACGTATTCGGATTCCATAGACGACAACGCCACACAATGTTGTAGCCGACTACTCCACGATATAGCACCTCCTGCAAGCAGAAACACAAACCCTGTTCTTGAACGTCGAGTGTTGAGGTCACCTGCCCAGTCTGCGTCCGAATAACCGAGAAGTTCAACACTTTCACCTCCGTAAACTAACCGGGTCTGTTTGGTGGACTTTAGATAACGCAGGACTCTTTTTGCTGCCGTCCAATCAGAATGACTCGGGGAGCAGACTTTTCGCCCCAAAATCGATGCACTAACAGCCACATCTGGACGAGCGCATACAGCAACATACAGTAGTGCACCTACGAGGCTGCGATATAATGTATTGTTCGGAAATAATTCACTTGTATCCTCAGCGCCAATGAAACCAGTATCCATGGGATTCTTAGTGGGTTTTGCATCTTGCTGTCCGAAACGTGTAGAAATCTTATCTATATATCCCTCTAGCGAAATACTGTATTTCCCGTGCGAACGAGTTATTTCCAATCCAAGGAAGAGCGACGGTTCGCCTAGATCCGTGATATCGAACTTCTGCTTCAGAGTTTCACTGACATCTTCTAATAGCTTCGAATCCACACAACCGATGAGTAAATCATCCACGTACACCAGCAGACAAATTCTAATTTTGCCAACAACTTTAGTGTAAAGACATGGATCTGCATCGCTTTGCACAAAATTCAACTGCTGCAGAACCCGATGTAGGCACAGATTCCAACACCTGGGGTGGAATCATGTAAGGTGATAGATGATTATCACCAAGCGGTGATAATAAGATGATCACCGTAAAATTCCGAATCAGATAAGATGATCACTTTGACTGTCACCAGCATAATGACTGAGCTCACGTCATTCTCTTGTGAGCTAACTTGGCATGCTTAATTTCACTAGAATCTGTCACAATATGTTGTCGATAAAAGGTTATTCCTCCAAGATGTTTTTCAGTGATGTGTTTTTATTCAATATACCGAATGAAGAAGAGCATCGTCAGATAAAATTTTACCGGAGGAGCCTTAGGGATTCGTCAAACCCGTTGGAGTTGCCTGAGGAATTGTAAGTTGGAATTGATTATTTGCAGTAGAATATCGAAAACTCTACTAGCGGAAAGCGTTTGTTATTTCATGTTGGGCGTAATTTATATAATTTTACAAGTAATGCTCATTATAGCGAATTACTGCGCTTTTATGTTACATACTAAGTGATAATTACGTTGCGCGCAAGAAGTTATTATAGTTTTCTAGTGCAGTGACAATTTTTATTATTAATAAGGAACGAATATGGTTCCAGGAACGACAGCAAAGTAAACATTCTTTGAAAGCCGTTCTAAAAATCAATCGATCAGAATAATCTAATGATAGGCATATTCTCCTATTCCAGATTTTTAAGACGTTATAGAGTAAATAAAGAAGTGTTTGTATATCTCCATACTCAGCTCCATTTGCCTAATGGAGCTAGATGTACTTTTATTCCTCCCATCCTACAATTGGCAACGACATTACAACTACTGGGCGGTGGATCATACCAGTGGCAAGTTGGAGTAGATTTTGTCGCTCCAATGAGTCAAAGTACCGTACATTATGTTACTACATCTGTTATTAAAGAAATGGAGAGCGCATTTTGCAAGAAATGGATTCGATTTAAAATTTCGAACGTAACTAAGCAATTTTTTTATGCGAAATATCGTATACCAAGCGGTAAGTATTGTTAATTTCTTTCTGGATATTGCTCGCAGGTTTAAAATGTATGTCTTAAATACTGTACTATTCCGGTTCATTTATTTACTCTGTGCGATATAATAAAATAATCCATTGTTATTCTATATCAACAGTTATCGGTTGTATTGACGGTACACACATTATGATGCTACGCCCCCAACAAAACGAGCATATGTTTTTCAATCGCAAGGGAAAGCATAGCATAAATGCTATGATTGTAAGTAAATCTTTCGTTTATAAGTCGTATAACTCATAATTGAATCCTTTTTTTTCTATAGATTTGTAATGAAACGCTGGAAATTATGTCTGTGAACGCTAAATATGGAGGCTGTGCTCATGACAGTTTTGTTTGGCAACAGAGTAAGGAGCGTGCTATGTTGGAAACTGAATACGATAAAGGAATGCGAAATTTTTGGCTTCTAGGTATGATCAAATGTTTACTCTGATAATTCGAAACTATTGATGAATATTTTCCAGGAGATAGTGGATATAAGCTGGAAAATTATTTACTTACGCCGTACCGGGTGTCTGAAGAAAACTCACCTGAACACGAATTTAACAAAACGCATTCGAAAGCTAGAAGCATCGTTGAACGAAGCATTGGTGTCTGGAAAAGTATTTCTCTAATGTTTAAAATTATTTGTTTCTAGAATTTCAAAATGTCTCTTTTAGGTCGATGGCGTATTGTACTGGAAGAAAGAAAATGCCGCTATACACCCCAGAAGTTAGCAACAATTATATACGTGACAGCAGCTCTGCACAACATATGTTGCCATTATCGCGTTGCTTTGCCAGAAAGAATAACCGAAAATACGGAGGAACGGTGGAATAATATTCCCATAACGCAGAACGCAGAATCTCAGACCGCGACATCGATTAGAGATCGAATTAGAGATGGATTGCTAGGGTTAAACTAGATAAATTAGACCTTTTTTTGTCTATTTAAGCATCATCGTTGGTACATTCGTTGGCTATTCTGGATAATAAAATTACCATGTAAGCAGTGTTTAAAATTTGTTTAAAGATTGAGTTCAAATATGTATTAACCATAGTCGACTACACCAACGTTCGAGAGGCAGCATCACAGACAAACAAACATAACACTGAGGAAAATCTTTAAAAAACTATCGATCCGCCAATTTAGTTAATACACTGCTCCACCTTTTATACACGAAACACTCATTTGCAAGAGTCTTATTCCTCATGCTCGGGAACAATTTTTCACTAGTGGCCTACTTACGTATATGTCTCGTGTATGCGACCACAGTACCAGCTAAAAATTTATCGATAATGGCCATTAGAGCAGACGAAAAATTATCTTCGAGTGTTATATCTGTTAGTCTGTGACAGTATGACGACAAGTTTGAGTCAAGAGTTCCGATATTATTTTTGCGTCATAAAATCCGAAAATGATACTGCATAATAACGTCGTGCAGCACAATAACCGTAATGTACCCTCTTTGGACCTCACGTTAACACCACAGTTCTTATATGTTATAATATCTGCGACTGAGTGCTCAATTCATCACGGAGTTTTTGTCACATCTCTGTGAGTAGTACATCATTCGGATGTTAGGACACAAGAATCATTTCAAATCTTTTTTGTATGTAATGTAATACCTCTTGTACGTTATATTTCCGACTTTGTGACGCACACTGCTTTGGCATTTTATGGCGTAGATCATATGCTACATAATATTCATAATGAGTGCATCAATGTCCTTAATCTATTGCGACAAAATATATCGAATGTGCATCGAAAGCCCCCTAGGACGCACCCCTATTTAAATATTGTAGGGCATGACGCGGTGTCGATTGCTCCTGATCCTCCAGTTGGCTAAAGTACCATTTTACACAAAATATTGCTTGTGAGTCTTCGCAGACCTAGTCACAGAAACAATCCTTCATGTACATAGTCATACGCACAAAAAACACAAGAAAATTAGCAATATTCACAGCTGCTTAATACAAAGTATAGCCAAACGTTGTTTTTCTATATTATTTCTATTCACAGTACATTTTAAGCCGTTTCTGTACCTATCTTAAGGCGCTTCAGCTCATTTGCAGCTTGTAGCACTTCAATGTTTATTTTTTGTAATTCCAATTTTCTTTTTGTTAACTCAAAGTTTTGTTGTTTCTCGTTTTCCAGCATATTGAGCTTCCTTTCTAGCAGCTTATTTCTCTCTGCTAGCAATACATTTTCCTTTTTCTTATTTCCGTTGAAATCGCGTAACTCGTACTTGATAGATTTCAGTTGCCTTTGCTGTTCCAGGGATGTGGACATGATAGAAGTTTGAAACATTTTCGTTTGTTCCATCATTTCCTTAGAGGCGTTAACGAATTGCTCAGTCAACTGCACCTGACGTCTTAACATCTGTGGTTGCGAAACTCTTCTTAACGATGTAACCGGTGTTACTAGAGGCGTTGGGTTTTCTGACTCATGAGTTACTGGAAATGCATTTCCAATCACATCTTCACATCCGAAGTGTTCCAAGCCAGCCGGTGGGTCATTTTCAATATCCATCTCAGATTCAGATCCATATTGATCAACACCGTATGAACCAACGTCGGAAATCCCAGATACAGTAGCTTCAAATCCACATGCGTCAATTACTGTTTCTTCGGCGGTTGTGAGCTGCTGAATATCATATGGACCGCCGCCAGTTTGCCGTATGGACCGTTTGTTTTCCGACAACTTTTTTTTGGCCTTGTACTTTCGAGTAGTCCAAACCTTTAACAAAAAATGAATTAATTGTCAGAATAAAGCCAAATTTACACCTTTCCGATCCATTTCAATGACGGTTCAGTACCGTGTACGGACACCAACATTCTTTCATACAATTCAAATGGGAAGTGTGAATACTCACATTTGATTTGCATGAAAGAATATTTGTGTCCGTGCACGGAACTGAACCGGCACTGAAACGGATCGGATAGGTGTAAATAGAGCGTAAAAGTACACAGATTTACTTACTCTTTTCCATTCTGCTACGGTTTTAATCGGTGGCCCAGCAGCATTAAGTTTTGCTTTAAGTTCCACCCAAAGTTTAGCGGCACAATCCCGACCATTTGCTGCTTTTAAAAATGATCCCTTGGCCAATGCACTATGTTTGGACATAAACTCGTCCAGCAGGTGCAATTGTGCCTGCGACGCATTATTACAAGCGCTGAAAGCAAATACATAATTTATAATAGTGAATAATTATTATAGATGAAAATTTTACGAAAACAAACCTTTTTTGCTTGCTAGCCATTTTTTCGCAACAAACGTTTAATGAACACGGCACCAAAGTGATAGCTTTTTTGTTGTCACCGATAAATTTGACAGCTTGGTGACGATAAGCGGTGACAATCACCTTATATGATTTCAATGTTGAGAGGGTGATAATTTGTTGGTGACAATCACCTTACGCGATTCCACTCCTGGCTGATTGCTTTAAACCATATATGCTGCGCCGTAACCTACATACTAAGCTCTCCTTTCCTTTCTCAGCGAATCCTGGAGGTTGTTTCATATACAGCTCCTCTTGTATATTGCCGTTTAAATATGCGGTCTTAACGTCGAGATGTCGCAGGGTCATGTTGTTCCGGGATGCAACCGCCAAGAAAGTGCGAAGTGTTGTTTGTGTGGTCACAGGTGCAAACACTTCATCATAGTCTTCACCGTATGCTTGAGAGAAGCCCTGAGCCTTGCGGAGCAAGGAATAATCGGGTTTTGCTCCCCACCAACGTTCGTAAGGTGTTCCTTCGACAGCAGATGCTGGGGTTAAGTTCAGCAAAAAATTAGCAGTTGTGACGGCCTCTCCCCAGAACCGTTTATCCAAGTGTGCTTCTGAAAGTAAACATCTCATCATTTCTCCAAGCGAACGGTTTTTCCTTTCTGCTCTCCCATTTTGTTGGGGGCTATAAGGAGCACTCTGCTGCAAAATAATTCCATTATCGGTCAAAAACTTACTCAATTACTTTCCCGAGTATTCTCCTCCTCCATCAGAACGGATCACTTTTGGCATTCGGCCGAACTGGTTCTTCAGCATTATAGTGTACTCTTCAATTTTATCTGCGCAGTCCGATTTCTTTTGCAGCAAATATACAACACAATATCGACTGTAATCGTCCAGCATGGTCATAAAATATCGTTTACCGCTAGGGGTAGCGACCTCCAATGGCCCGCATAAGTCTGTGTGCACGAGATCCTCCACAGCGCTTGATTCAGACTTGGATTTCGGAAACGGTGAACGAGCCATTTTCCCTACATAGCAAACATCGCAGACAGATTTGATTCCACACTCTCGAATTTTTAACCCACTGCCAAGGACTTCTCTGTTAATCTTCATAATCGCCTTCTCATCCCGGTGACCTAGACGTCGGTGCCACGTATGTATACAGTTATCATTATGGCCGCTAACCGTCAGCAATGTTTTCTGCGAGGACGAGGACGGCTTCAAGTGGTATAAATTTCCACTCCGCTCCCCACACAGTACCACCTTTCCATTCTTGCTGATATCGCAGCCTGCCTGCTCGAATTTTACACAGTAACCCTCGTCAGTTATTTTGCTTACTGACAACAAGTTGCCAGCCAACGTCGGAACGTAGAACACTTGTTGCAGCTTCACGATAACAGATTTACCATTTTCAGCTATCGAGCAGAATCTGCTGCTTCCAACTCCAGCCGCCGTAATTTTACTTCCATCAGCTAGACCAATACTCATGGTCGTTGAGTGTATCTCTTCCAGAAGCGACTCATCACTGGTCATATGCGAGGTAGCTCCAGAGTCAAGGAACCACACCACATCTCTCGCTTTTCTATCCATTTCACTAACGACCAAGCAAACTTCATTTTCTTCGTCATTAGTAACCGCTATATTCGCAGTTTGATTATACTTCACTTTTCTGGCAGGACAATCTCTTCGAAAGTGTCCTTCTTCGCCACACTGATGGCAAACTTTTGGTTTCTCTCTTCTGTATTTGTCCACTTTAAATCTATCACTGATTTTCAAAGCTTTTTCTGTTCCCACGGCATCTCTTTCTACTCGCTTCCGCCATTCATCCATCAGCTTCCCTTTGATAAACTCCAGAGTAAGATCTGTCTCCGGGCGGCTTTCCAACGCAGTGATTAGTCCATCATAACTCTCATTCAAGCTAGACAAGATAATAGCCACTAGCCAATAATCCTGCAACTGATCGCCCATATTCGAAAGTCTATTTGATAGCTGCGTGATGGCAGACAGATGATCTGCCATGTTACCATCTTCCATCAGCTGCAATCGGAGCATTCTTCTTAAAATGTGAATTTTTGTAGCAAGTGTTGATCTTGCATGATGCTTCTGCAAGGCAATCCACATATCCTGAGCTGTTTGTGCTTTGATGACATGGCAGGTTTGACTATCATCGATGGACAAGCCAATGATCGCTCGAGCCTTCCCATCCTTGGCCAACCAATCGGCGTTAGGATCCTTCGGAATTGGTTCATCGATTACGCTCCGCAGTCCCTCGCGAATCAACAACAAGTCCACTCGAAACTTCCATATTTCATAGTTGAAATCATTCAATTTTTCCACAACAAGATTCATATCCGCCATTTGCTTTATCACGCTAGCTTTCCACCTAGCGAAGCGTTCACGCCCGCGAAAAAAGAATAAATGTTTTCCTGAGCCAGATTTCCACTACTACGACAATACTACGCGAATCGCGGAACTGGGCCCATAACCTTTTGGGATATTTCGAATATCGGTATATTAAATATAGCACAAACTACGGTTAAACACTGTATTCGCGTATCGCAACGGGAGAAGATAATAAATGGAATAATCGAGAAGTCCAAGATAATGTAATAGGTGTAGTATATTATTGCGGCAAGTGTTGCCAAATTTAACAATTTGGTCTGCCTTCCTTCTCGTTGTCGTACTCGTCCATATCCTCATCTGTGCTACTCGCATGCTGTTCACGATCGGTTGTTCTGGTTTGTGCTTTAATCGTATGGGTCGCTATTGTGTGTCCGTTCTCTTCTGATTTTGCTTCATTGTTGTTGTTGCTGGTTGTTGGCTTAGAGACCTTAAACGCGATCGTTGTAGAATTCATGTTTGTTGCTTCTTGATCCGGAGAAGCTGGTTTTGCAGCTGTTAGTGGTTTAGCGTAAGATGGTTGTGTGCTGATTTCAGTTGGATTTGAGTTTTCCTTAACAGTTTCTACGCAAGGTTTTCCGAGGTGCAGCTTCTTCGTGCAGAACTGGCACGTAGGAATTTGCCCTGGGTACGTGACTAGTGATGTCTGTTAGCTAACTCAGTCGCTTCCAGACTTTGGTAGTGGGTAGAGCCTATGGGGGGCATGTTGATGTCTGCCATCAAAGCCTATCGGCAGATGCTAACCACAAATCCAGTCGATGGACGTGTATTCCTGCAAGGCTTTTTTTTCCAATTACATCCGTCTTCTTTTGCTCTTGCGAGCGCCTTTATTATCCCTTGGTTTTTCCTTGCGACTAAACCATTCGATTGTGAGTGCAGAGGGATTGACCGATAGACCTTGACACCTTTGGATTCCCAGTAGCTGTTGAACTCGTGTCCTTGAAACGGTGGATCGTTATTGCTCTGTAGCGTTAAAGGAAGTCCCCAAACGTGAATGATCTTTGATAGTGAAGAATTCGTTGTTTTCGCATCTATAGCCTTAATTTCCATAATGGATAAATATCTCGAATATGTATCAACACATACCAGCAGGTCACAGGATCCACATCCGGGAAACGATAGAAAGTCGATTTGTGACATATGTCATGGCCCATCATGCAGTTTACGACTTGTAAGAGGAATGGGTGGATTCCTTTTTGGTAATATAAGACAAACACCGCATTCTTTGACAAATTTCTGTATGTCCTTACTCATACCCGGCCACCAGAAGTACTCTCGCAGTCTCGCACGATGCGTTTCATAGCTGCACAGCCAATGTGCCCTTGATGTGCAGTTGCCAAAGTATTTGAACGAAGGCTGCTAAGGAGCACGGTTTTGTCGTCTTTGAATACAATTGTTCTGAAAATTCACAAAACTGTACAATGCACCACAAACCGCCGAAGGTGTTCTGGCCATATTCCAAGAGGTTAAGGGGAGTAAAGGTTCCAGCGTAAAAAAATCAGTTTTTTGTCATTTTTTTAGAAAGATGGGTGAAGCGAATTGATCGAAACTTGTGTACATTATACTACATCATTTCAATAACATTCTGTAATTTTTTCTTGCGAAAATATCTAGAAGCAACTCGGTGACGAAGCTTTTTGTAGAACATCTCTGGAAAAAACATGATTTGCGGTGTTACCTGCCATTCAAAAACTACTTAACCGATTTGTTTCAAGCTTTGCATACACATTTTATGTAAAACTACCTAACCCCTACGTTGAGTTTTAAGGATAATTTTTCAATTAAGGGGGCTTTTTACTCATAAAATGGCGAAATTTTTCTTGAAAAAGAGCGTTTCCGCCGTTTTATTAGTAAAAAAACCCCATTAGTTGAAAAATTATCTCAAAAACTCAACGTACGGGTTAGGTAGTTTTACATAAAATGTGTATGCAAAGTTTGCCGCACTCTCTATATCTCGTATATGGGGTCACTTTTATACGGTAATATGATATTGTGAGATTGTCTTTCGAAGAATTATAACACTGGAGATGTAAAATAATCCTTATTATTAGCTTACGAAAAGTTTAATAATGATTTTGTGCTTCCAGTTGCATCACAGAGTGTCGAAAATTTTTCAGCACCGCATTAAAATTTCGTTTTTTTAAGGTGCTCGATTTTTTTTCTAGAAACATTTACTAGAAAGGGTTACTACCATTTCTAGTAAATGTTTCTAGAAATGGTAGTAACCCCTTAAGAAATGTGAAGGTGCTAGCCGATTTATATGTGTAATCAAATTTCATGAAACTCAGCTGAAGACACAGAAACATCGAGGAGAGCTAAAAATACTTTTGTTCACCATTTTTCAGTTTGTGACCACAGTGCGGCGTCTCACCCGCACATGCGGCATCTCTCCCGCAATGACCTCTTTTTGTGAAATTTTCGTGGAAATTTGATGAATTTTTTTTCATGACAAAAACCATTTCACAGTATTTTAGAAACTTGTGGCAATTGATAAAAATGATTTCATCAATTATTGAATGGTTTACTTTGATGCAGGATCGATTTTTGGAAATGTGCGGCATCTCTCCCCAAATTACCCTATATGTAAGATTCTCGTTTTGCCTTTCTCATTTTGAAAGGTTATGCAATCGGTCGGAATTTCGACTTTTTAACCGAGGCCTACAGGGGCGAATCTCTTATACCATTCGACTCAGTTCGTTGGGATAGGAAAATGTCTATATTTGAGTGTATGTATGTGTGTATGTATGAAATAACCTCACCGATTTTTCTCAGAGACTGCTGGACCGATTTGCACAAACTTAGTTTCAAATGAAAGGTACAATTTTCTTATCGGTCGCTATTGAATTTTTTAATCTGACTTCCGGTTCCGGAGTTACAGGTTAAAGAGTACGATAACACAGCAAATTCTCATATAAACTGTTACCACCATGATGTCCAAATGATGCAATACATATTGAAATATTGCAACAACAACATAACTTGGATTTGCGTGTTTAGATTATTAATGACCAACCAAAGTTCCAATCCATGAATAATATTCCGAGCGTCGTGTAATGGTTTTCGAGAAAATATCAAGACTATTTTAATTTGGTAATCCAATTGACAGCCACTAATACCAAATAATGATCAATATGTCATAAAACATGAATCAGTTAACGTGGTATATTCGGTTCATAGACAATGTTCTCCTAGATTTGTGGATAAAATTATGATTCAACAATTTTCGAGTTCGCGAATTGTCGGCGTGGGAAAAATGTATCGGTGGCGTGCCGTCGGTCTACCGTTCGGCGTCGGCGTACGTTAGAAATTACGGTAATTGTTTACTTTAGCTACTTTTCCCCATGGAAAACATGTTTTTCTTTCGTGAATATGCTAGTTTAGTGTTGTAGATTCATAAAAAAGAGGCGGAAAGCGAAGTCGGACAGCATGAGAAAAAAAATCGATGTGGCGTAGCCACATTAGGCATTTCAAATCTTTTATTTAGTAACAATAGGATTGTATTTATCGGCAAAAATTAAATTATTGTCACTGCCTAATGTGGCTACGCCACATCGTTTCAATTGGGTGCTGTCCGACTTCGCTGCCGCTCAGTCGGACTTAAACTAGGGTAGCCCCTATGTTTGAGTATACCGGGAAAACGAGTGGATCACAGGTTCGCTTGCGTTTCTGATGACAAGTACAAGTAAGGCTCGTTCCGCGGATCCTCAGCGGCTTTGCGCCGCTTCGGATACTTGGAGTCGGCAATGCGGCGTAGCCGCATTTAACTAGCTTCGCCAAAAATCTTACTTTCGGGAGCACAATAACCCTATGCGCAAGGTTAGTAGGTAGAACTTATTTTTAGTCTCATTAATGAAATATTAAAAATTTTCGCTTTCCGCCTCTTTTTTATGAATGTACAACACTAAACTAGCATATTCACGAAAGAAAAACCGATTTAATCCACCTATCAGTGAGATGTGACATTTCTTACACATATCACTGTTGTATTATTCATTAGTTAGCCGATCACACGCTAAGTTTACAAGCAACTAGATGTGAGATAAGCACAGTTTCGAGTCCTGCACAAATAACGCTTCGAATAAACTGAATAAATTAAAAAGAAAAATAACAAAAAGCGAATGAAAATTTAAAATAATTATGAAGCAAAGAAATAAAAAAGTTACTCATAAAATGGATAGAATGATTAACATAAATCAAATTAATAAAATAAAAAAATCAAATTAGCTCAAATGAAAATTACACAATATTAAAAAAGTTATGAAAAAAATTAAAAAATAATTAAATTGTTTCAAAATAACAAACTGTCATACAATAACAAAGAGATCTGACTAAACGGTTTAGGTTATTTGACGGCGTTTTTAGTATTATCTGGTGTTTCTACTTTATGGATGGGCCTGAATTATTCATCAGGAAATTTAGAAATCAGGAATTTGTTTTGGAATTAAAAGATATCTTTTTGGTCACAAATATCTGAAAAATTATTTTTGTACAGAATAGAATTTTCAGGTCCAGTATTTTAACGCGTAATTGGAAATAGTAAACTGAGAAAAAGTCACCTGTAAATAGTAAATTCATTTGCATTGAATTTTCTAGAAAAGAGTGTCAAGTGTCCAGGCTATGTTGGCAATTATATTATTATCGATGGCCCAAGAGCCGTACATTCAGTCGATTACAATGCAGTCTCTTTACTTGCGAATTGTTTCGTTCGGAATTCTCGTTCTGGAGATATGGGTTAATGAGTCCTATACAAAACAATACCATTGGAAATGACTCAAACTACCAGAATAAGTATTTAAATTCATCGTGAAGCCAGTTAGTAATGAAGTAAGTGCCCCTGGACTGCTTTGAGAGACGAACATTCTTGAAATTACATGTCGTATTTTTTCGCAAATAAATATGCTTTTAGTCACATTGATTATGAAAAATGTGGGGTTTTCAATACAACTCAGTGTTAGTTGTAGTTATATAGTAATATGTGTGACATAAATTCAGTGAGATCAACTATCTGTCCAATGTTTAAACTCTGATTGTAATCTTCGCTAATTTAAGTGCAGCATTCGAAGCACTCAAACGAAACGTCCATTGAATTATCCAATGTCTCTACTAATTCTGGCATTGAAGCGTTCTCAGCATAAGGCAAATTTGGGCAATTAAAGCCATCGCTATAAGTTAAAAGCATCATTTTACTTGCATTTTGGGCCCATTTTTTCCGGATCTAATTTGTGCATATTTTTGAAATTTGATCAGCTATTTTTCTTAACCATCCGTCACTCGCGCCGTTGTATTTAGTGCAAAACCTTCAGAAACTAGCGAAATCTTCTTTCGGCACCAGCGGCTGCTCATTCGGGAAGCCATTGACGCAAGTGCCGGAGGGTTAAAAGTGCATTCCAATACAATGAATATAAATTTTAAATAATATTAACCCAAAAACAGGTATTTTTAATTTTCAAATGACATATTTGAACATTAGTTTCATTCAAAATTCAGTAGAGAAACGAAAACTTTTAAAAAATGCACGTGGGATATCTCTTTTCAAAATTTTTGTCTTCAAACAACCATAATACCCAATTTGAAATACCCAAGGATTATAGTATATGCAAATGCTCAGTATAGAATTGAATTAAATTGGAGTTGATGTAGTCTTCGGTTTTTGGTCACATGACTTTCCTTAGAGCAACGTTTCGAAAGAAATACCCCTTCATCTTCAGAGCAAAGCAGGGTTTGAACATAAGTTAGTTATAGTTTTCTCATAATACAAATTTTTTACAATTTTTGCCAGGACCACAAATATTTTCTTTTTCAAGTAGAATGTAATGTTTAGTTTGTTTCCGCAAGTGGCTCTGTTCTACACTAAAATGGAAAACTATTTATAGGGAAACAGAAGACTAAAATAGGTTTGTTTTCTCTAACCTGCACAAATACATCGCAAGATATTAGCTTGGATACTAATAAATATTTCAGATTAGTTGAAGCTCTTATGACACATCTTAGAAATGGGTTGGGAAATAGAAGGATAGATCTGAGTCGTAACAGTTGCCACGAACACGATGGTGGAGAGATCGGAGGAGGGGGGGCGACGACAAGTGAGGAATGGTAAATGATGGTTAGAGCTATGACCTTATTTTGCATATAGGGCGAAATTTCGATTCCTTACATCTTTATTATCAATTATGCAACTGGTAATTTTTACGCCATAATTAGTATAACATAAATCTTGCAAAGGAAGATAAACTTTCACTAGAATTTTGTTATTCGAAAATACAGTTGCTCTCGGTGATGCTACGAGTATAATATTAATATAAATTATATTAGAAATCTATTTTCTCACTACTAGGAAGATTACTTGGTGATCTGTGTATTCATATACCATCCGACGTTTATGTTCAATCCAAAGGGTAAATACATCAACTTTGGACAAATTTGCACTTTGAAGTGAATTTACACATTGTTTTGTCTTTGAAATGAACTTGCGTATTAATTTTTGAGATATAGTCAATTAATTAATTAATTATTAGGTAAATTCACAAAATGTTTTCGGAATCAAATTTCTGAACTCACGGATATTCAAAATCGGTTTAGTTTTGACCCTAAAGCACCAGTGAAGCAATAGGGGAGACCGGGGCTAGTTGGCGGTGTGTTCAAAATAGAACATGCGGTATGAAAGAGCAGACTGTTGGCAACATCTCTGATTTTTTTGAAAGTGTTTGATGCATTGTCTCCATTTTTAGAAACAAAAATATGTAACGCGGAAAACCCGCCAACTTACCCCAGCCCCAGGGTAAGTTGGCGGGATGTGAGAATACTCCATAAACTAAGCAATCAAATGAAGATGCAATTACTTCAAGGGTCCTTTAGGAACGTGTTGAATGTCTTTTCGAGAAAACTGTATATTAACCAACATTTGCTATTATATTTCAGTTTCAATATCCCGCTATTTTGACTTTGACGCGTACTTCTTATTCAAAAGCAAATTTTCGAAATTCTTCATGCAATTGGCCGGAATAAAGGTCTCCTACATTGGCGAGATACACAAGAAAAAGATTTTCTTACTTTGGAGTGAATTCCAGAAATAAATTTTTTTGATGATTTTTTTTGCACTGTAAATAGTACCGCCAACTTGCCCCGCCTGCAGCACCGCCAACTTACCCCAACCGCATATTTTATTAAAAATTATTTACAAAATAACTTTTGTTTGCGGATAGATGTAATATCTATACGGTTACTGAAAGCTCTTTCCACGCGCTATCGAAAAATATAATCATTCGGGAAATAGATTGAAAATCGCCCTAAATAACACAAAGTATTTAAAATTTAGAAAACCTTGGTATGCTCGAAAACATATCACCCACAACTTCCACCAAACTAATTATTTTGCAACATAAACATTTTGGATAACGGGTTTCACATAACTTGAGGTACACGTGAAATCATGAAATCATGAAATCGTGAAATCGTGAAATCGTGAAATCGTGAAATCGTGAAATCGTGAAATCGTGAAATCGTGAAATCGTGAAATCGTGAAATCGTGAAATCGTGAAATCGTGAAATCGTGAAATCGTGAAATCGTGAAATCGTGAAATCGTGAAATCGTGAAATCGTGAAATCGTGAAATCGTGAAATCGTGAAATCGTGAAATCGTGAAATCGTGAAATCGTGAAATCGTGAAATCGTGAAATCGTGAAATCGTGAAATCGTGAAATCGTGAAATCGTGAAATCGTGAAATCGTGAAATCGTGAAATCGTGAAATCGTGAAATCGTGAAATCGTGAAATCGTGAAATCGTGAAATCGTGAAATCGTGAAATCGTGAAATCGTGAAATCGTGAAATCGTGAAATCGTGAAATCGTGAAATCGTGAAATCGTGAAATCGTGAAATCGTGAAATCGTGAAATCGTGAAATCGTGAAATCGTGAAATCGTGAAATCGTGAAATCGTGAAATCGTGAAATCGTGAAATCGTGAAATCGTGAAATCGTGAAATCGTGAAATCGTGAGATCGTGAGATCGTGAAATCGTGAAATCGTGAAATCGTGAAATCGTGAAATCGTGAAATCGTGAAATCGTGAAATCGTGAAATCGTGAAATCGTGAAATCGTGAAATCGTGAAATCGTGAAATCGTGAAATCGTGAAATCGTGAAATCGTGAAATCGTGAAATCGTGAAATCGTGAAATCGTGAAATCGTGAAATCGTGAAATCGTGAAATCGTGAAATCGTGAAATCGTGAAATCGTGAAATCGTGAAATCGTGAAATCGTGAAATCGTGAAATCGTGAAATCGTGAAATCGTGAAATCGTGAAATCGTGAAATCGTGAAATCTTGAAATCGTGAAATCGTGAAATCGTGAAATCGTGAAATCGTGAAATCGTGAAATCGTGAAATCGTGAAATCGTGAAATCGTGAAATCGTGAAATCGTGAAATCGTGAAATCGTGAAATCGTGAAATCGTGAAATCGTGAAATCGTGAAATCGTGAAATCGTGAAATCGTGAAATCGTGAAATCGTGAAATCGTGAAATCGTGAAATCGTGAAATCGTGAAATCGTGAAATCGTGAAATCGTGAAATCGTGAAATCGTGAAATCGTGAAATCGTGAAATCGTGAAATCGTGAAATCGTGAAATCGTGAAATCGTGAAATCGTGAAATCGTGAAATCGTGAAATCGTGAAATCGTGAAATCGTGAAATCGTGAAATCGTGAAATCGTGAAATCGTGAAATCGTGAAATCGTGAAATCGTGAAATCGTGAAATCGTGAAATCGTGAAATCGTGAAATCGTGAAATCGTGAAATCGTGAAATCGTGAAATCGTGAAATCGTGAAATCGTGAAATCGTGAAATCGTGAAATCGTGAAATCGTGAAATCGTGAAATCGTGAAATCGTGAAATCGTGAAATCGTGAAATCGTGAAATCGTGAAATCGTGAAATCGTGAAATCGTGAAATCGTGAAATCGTGAAATCGTGAAATCGTGAAATCGTGAAATCGTGAAATCGTGAAATCGTGAAATCGTGAAATCGTGAAATCGTGAAATCGTGAAATCGTGAAATCGTGAAATCGTGAAATCGTGAAATCGTGAAATCGTGAAATCGTGAAATCGTGAAATCGTGAAATCGTGAAATCGTGAAATCGTGAAATCGTGAAATCGTGAAATCGTGAAATCGTGAAATCGTGAAATCGTGAAATCGTGAAATCGTGAAATCGTGAAATCGTGAAATCGTGAAATCGTGAAATCGTGAAATCGTGAAATCGTGAAATCGTGAAATCGTGAAATCGTGAAATCGTGAAATCGTGAAATCGTGAAATCGTGAAATCGTGAAATCGTGAAATCGTGAAATCGTGAAATCGTGAAATCGTGAAATCGTGAAATCGTGAAATCGTGAAATCGTGAAATCGTGAAATCGTGAAATCGTGAAATCGTGAAATCGTGAAATCGTGAAATCGTGAAATCGTGAAATCGTGAAATCGTGAAATCGTGAAATCGTGAAATCGTGAAATCGTGAAATCGTGAAATCGTGAAATCGTGAAATCGTGAAATCGTGAAATCGTGAAATCGTGAAATCGTGAAATCGTGAAATCGTGAAATCGTGAAATCGTGAAATCGTGAAATCGTGAAATCGTGAAATCGTGAAATCGTGAAATCGTGAAATCGTGAAATCGTGAAATCGTGAAATCGTGAAATCGTGAAATCGTGAAATCGTGAAATCGTGAAATCGTGAAATCGTGAAATCGTGAAATCGTGAAATCGTGAAATCGTGAAATCGTGAAATCGTGAAATCGTGAAATCGTGAAATCGTGAAATCGTGAAATCGTGAAATCGTGAAATCGTGAAATCGTGAAATCGTGAAATCGTGAAATCGTGAAATCGTGAAATCGTGAAATCGTGAAATCGTGAAATCGTGAAATCGTGAAATCGTGAAATCGTGAAATCGTGAAATCGTGAAATCGTGAAATCGTGAAATCGTGAAATCGTGAAATCGTGAAATCGTGAAATCGTGAAATCGTGAAATCGTGAAATCGTGAAATCGTGAAATCGTGAAATCGTGAAATCGTGAAATCGTGAAATCGTGAAATCGTGAAATCGTGAAATCGTGAAATCGTGAAATCGTGAAATCGTGAAATCGTGAAATCGTGAAATCGTGAAATCGTGAAATCGTGAAATCGTGAAATCGTGAAATCGTGAAATCGTGAAATCGTGAAATCGTGAAATCGTGAAATCGTGAAATCGTGAAATCGTGAAATCGTGAAATCGTGAAATCGTGAAATCGTGAAATCGTGAAATCGTGAAATCGTGAAATCGTGAAATCGTGAAATCGTGAAATCGTGAAATCGTGAAATCGTGAAATCGTGAAATCGTGAAATCGTGAAATCGTGAAATCGTGAAATCGTGAAATCGTGAAATCGTGAAATCGTGAAATCGTGAAATCGTGAAATCGTGAAATCGTGAAATCGTGAAATCGTGAAATCGTGAAATCGTGAAATCGTGAAATCGTGAAATCGTGAAATCGTGAAATCGTGAAATCGTGAAATCGTGAAATCGTGAAATCGTGAAATCGTGAAATCGTGAAATCGTGAAATCGTGAAATCGTGAAATCGTGAAATCGTGAAATCGTGAAATCGTGAAATCGTGAAATCGTGAAATCGTGAAATCGTGAAATCGTGAAATCGTGAAATCGTGAAATCGTGAAATCGTGAAATCGTGAAATCGTGAAATCGTGAAATCGTGAAATCGTGAAATCGTGAAATCGTGAAATCGTGAAATCGTGAAATCGTGAAATCGTGAAATCGTGAAATCGTGAAATCGTGAAATCGTGAAATCGTGAAATCGTGAAATCGTGAAATCGTGAAATCGTGAAATCGTGAAATCGTGAAATCGTGAAATCGTGAAATCGTGAAATCGTGAAATCGTGAAATCGTGAAATCGTGAAATCGTGAAATCGTGAAATCGTGAAATCGTGAAATCGTGAAATCGTGAAATCGTGAAATCGTGAAATCGTGAAATCGTGAAATCGTGAAATCGTGAAATCGTGAAATCGTGAAATCGTGAAATCGTGAAATCGTGAAATCGTGAAATCGTGAAATCGTGAAATCGTGAAATCGTGAAATCGTGAAATCGTGAAATCGTGAAATCGTGAAATCGTGAAATCGTGAAATCGTGAAATCGTGAAATCGTGAAATCGTGAAATCGTGAAATCGTGAAATCGTGAAATCGTGAAATCGTGAAATCGTGAAATCGTGAAATCGTGAAATCGTGAAATCGTGAAATCGTGAAATCGTGAAATCGTGAAATCGTGAAATCGTGAAATCGTGAAATCGTGAAATCGTGAAATCGTGAAATCGTGAAATCGTGAAATCGTGAAATCGTGAAATCGTGAAATCGTGAAATCGTGAAATCGTGAAATCGTGAAATCGTGAAATCGTGAAATCGTGAAATCGTGAAATCGTGAAATCGTGAAATCGTGAAATCGTGAAATCGTGAAATCGTGAAATCGTGAAATCGTGAAATCGTGAAATCGTGAAATCGTGAAATCGTGAAATCGTGAAATCGTGAAATCGTGAAATCGTGAAATCGTGAAATCGTGAAATCGTGAAATCGTGAAATCGTGAAATCGTGAAATCGTGAAATCGTGAAATCGTGAAATCGTGAAATCGTGAAATCGTGAAATCGTGAAATCGTGAAATCGTGAAATCGTGAAATCGTGAAATCGTGAAATCGTGAAATCGTGAAATCGTGAAATCGTGAAATCGTGAAATCGTGAAATCGTGAAATCGTGAAATCGTGAAATCGTGAAATCGTGAAATCGTGAAATCGTGAAATCGTGAAATCGTGAAATCGTGAAATCGTGAAATCGTGAAATCGTGAAATCGTGAAATCGTGAAATCGTGAAATCGTGAAATCGTGAAATCGTGAAATCGTGAAATCGTGAAATCGTGAAATCGTGAAATCGTGAAATCGTGAAATCGTGAAATCGTGAAATCGTGAAATCGTGAAATCGTGAAATCGTGAAATCGTGAAATCGTGAAATCGTGAAATCGTGAAATCGTGAAATCGTGAAATCGTGAAATCGTGAAATCGTGAAATCGTGAAATCGTGAAATCGTGAAATCGTGAAATCGTGAAATCGTGAAATCGTGAAATCGTGAAATCGTGAAATCGTGAAATCGTGAAATCGTGAAATCGTGAAATCGTGAAATCGTGAAATCGTGAAATCGTGAAATCGTGAAATCGTGAAATCGTGAAATCGTGAAATCGTGAAATCGTGAAATCGTGAAATCGTGAAATCGTGAAATCGTGAAATCGTGAAATCGTGAAATCGTGAAATCGTGAAATCGTGAAATCGTGAAATCGTGAAATCGTGAAATCGTGAAATCGTGAAATCGTGAAATCGTGAAATCGTGAAATCGTGAAATCGTGAAATCGTGAAATCGTGAAATCGTGAAATCGTGAAATCGTGAAATCGTGAAATCGTGAAATCGTGAAATCGTGAAATCGTGAAATCGTGAAATCGTGAAATCGTGAAATCGTGAAATCGTGAAATCGTGAAATCGTGAAATCGTGAAATCGTGAAATCGTGAAATCGTGAAATCGTGAAATCGTGAAATCGTGAAATCGTGAAATCGTGAAATCGTGAAATCGTGAAATCGTGAAATCGTGAAATCGTGAAATCGTGAAATCGTGAAATCGTGAAATCGTGAAATCGTGAAATCGTGAAATCGTGAAATCGTGAAATCGTGAAATCGTGAAATCGTGAAATCGTGAAATCGTGAAATCGTGAAATCGTGAAATCGTGAAATCGTGAAATCGTGAAATCGTGAAATCGTGAAATCGTGAAATCGTGAAATCGTGAAATCGTGAAATCGTGAAATCGTGAAATCGTGAAATCGTGAAATCGTGAAATCGTGAAATCGTGAAATCGTGAAATCGTGAAATCGTGAAATCGTGAAATCGTGAAATCGTGAAATCGTGAAATCGTGAAATCGTGAAATCGTGAAATCGTGAAATCGTGAAATCGTGAAATCGTGAAATCGTGAAATCGTGAAATCGTGAAATCGTGAAATCGTGAAATCGTGAAATCGTGAAATCGTGAAATCGTGAAATCGTGAAATCGTGAAATCGTGAAATCGTGAAATCGTGAAATCGTGAAATCGTGAAATCGTGAAATCGTGAAATCGTGAAATCGTGAAATCGTGAAATCGTGAAATCGTGAAATCGTGAAATCGTGAAATCGTGAAATCGTGAAATCGTGAAATCGTGAAATCGTGAAATCGTGAAATCGTGAAATCGTGAAATCGTGAAATCGTGAAATCGTGAAATCGTGAAATCGTGAAATCGTGAAATCGTGAAATCGTGAAATCGTGAAATCGTGAAATCGTGAAATCGTGAAATCGTGAAATCGTGAAATCGTGAAATCGTGAAATCGTGAAATCGTGAAATCGTGAAATCGTGAAATCGTGAAATCGTGAAATCGTGAAATCGTGAAATCGTGAAATCGTGAAATCGTGAAATCGTGAAATCGTGAAATCGTGAAATCGTGAAATCGTGAAATCGTGAAATCGTGAAATCGTGAAATCGTGAAATCGTGAAATCGTGAAATCGTGAAATCGTGAAATCGTGAAATCGTGAAATCGTGAAATCGTGAAATCGTGAAATCGTGAAATCGTGAAATCGTGAAATCGTGAAATCGTGAAATCGTGAAATCGTGAAATCGTGAAATCGTGAAATCGTGAAATCGTGAAATCGTGAAATCGTGAAATCGTGAAATCGTGAAATCGTGAAATCGTGAAATCGTGAAATCGTGAAATCGTGAAATCGTGAAATCGTGAAATCGTGAAATCGTGAAATCGTGAAATCGTGAAATCGTGAAATCGTGAAATCGTGAAATCGTGAAATCGTGAAATCGTGAAATCGTGAAATCGTGAAATCGTGAAATCGTGAAATCGTGAAATCGTGAAATCGTGAAATCGTGAAATCGTGAAATCGTGAAATCGTGAAATCGTGAAATCGTGAAATCGTGAAATCGTGAAATCGTGAAATCGTGAAATCGTGAAATCGTGAAATCGTGAAATCGTGAAATCGTGAAATCGTGAAATCGTGAAATCGTGACATCGTGACATCGTGACATCGTGACATCGTGACATCGTGACATCGTGACATCGTGACATCGTGACATCGTGAAATCGTGAATCGTGAATCGTGAAATCGTGAAATCGTGAAATCGTGAAATCGTGAATCGTGAAATCGTGAAATCGTGAAATCGTGAAATCGTGAAATCGTGAAATCGTGAAATCGTGAAATCGTGAAATCGTGAAATCGTGAAATCGTGAAATCGTGAAATCGTGAAATCGTGAAATCGTGAAATCGTGAAATCGTGAAATCGTGAAATCGTGAAATCGTGAAATCGTGAAATCGTGAAATCGTGAAATCGTGAAATCGTGAAATCGTGAAATCGTGAAATCGTGAAATCGTGAAATCGTGAAATCGTGAAATCGTGAAATCGTGAAATCGTGAAATCGTGAAATCGTGAAATCGTGAAATCGTGAAATCGTGAAATCGTGAAATCGTGAAATCGTGAAATCGTGAAATCGTGAAATCGTGAAATCGTGAAATCGTGAAATCGTGAAATCGTGAAATCGTGAAATCGTGAATCGTGAAATCGTGAAATCGTGAAATCGTGAAATCGTGAAATCGTGAAATCGTGAAATCGTGAAATCGTGAAATCGTGAAATCGTGAAATCGTGAAATCGTGAAATCGTGAATCGTGAAATCGTGAAATCGTGAAATCGTGAAATCGTGAAATCGTGAAATCGTGAAATCGTGAAATCGTGAAATCGTGAAATCGTGAAATCGTGAAATCGTGAAATCGTGAAATCGTGAAATCGTGAAATCGTGAAATCGTGAAATCGTGAAATCGTGAAATCGTGAAATCGTGAAATCGTGAAATCGTGAAATCGTGAAATCGTGAAATCGTGAAATCGTGAAATCGTGAAATCGTGAAATCGTGAAATCGTGAAATCGTGAAATCGTGAAATCGTGAAATCGTGAAATCGTGAAATCGTGAAATCGTGAAATCGTGAAATCGTGAAATCGTGAAATCGTGAAATCGTGAAATCGTGAAATCGTGAAATCGTGAAATCGTGAAATCGTGAAATCGTGAAATCGTGAAATCGTGAAATCGTGAAATCGTGAATCGTGAAATCGTGAAATCGTGAAATCGTGAAATCGTGAAATCGTGAAATCGTGAAATCGTGAAATCGTGAAATCGTGAAATCGTGAAATCGTGAAATCGTGAAATCGTGAAATCGTGAAATCGTGAAATCGTGAAATCGTGAAATCGTGAAATCGTGAAATCGTGAAATCGTGAAATCGTGAAATCGTGAAATCGTGAAATCGTGAAATCGTGAAATCGTGAAATCGTGAAATCGTGAAATCGTGAAATCGTGAAATCGTGAAATCGTGAAATCGTGAAATCGTGAAATCGTGAAATCGTGAAATCGTGAAATCGTGAATCGTGAAATCGTGAAATCGTGAAATCGTGAAATCGTGAAATCGTGAAAATCGTGAAATCGTGAAATCGTGAAATCGTGAAATCGTGAAATCGTGAAATCGTGAAATCGTGAAATCGTGAAATCGTGAAATCGTGAAATCGTGAAATCGTGAAATCGTGAAATCGTGAAATCGTGAAATCGTGAAATCGTGAAATCGTGAAATCGTGAAATCGTGAAATCGTGAAATCGTGAAATCGTGAAATCGTGAAATCGTGAAATCGTGAAATCGTGAAATCGTGAAATCGTGAAATCGTGAAATCGTGAAATCGTGAAATCGTGAAATCGTGAAATCGTGAAATCGTGAAATCGTGAAATCGTGAAATCGTGAAATCGTGAAATCGTGAAATCGTGAAATCGTGAAATCGTGAATCGTGAAATCGTGAAATCGTGAAATCGTGAAATCGTGAAATCGTGAAATCGTGAAATCGTGAAATCGTGAAATCGTGAAATCGTGAAATCGTGAAATCGTGAATCGTGAAATCGTGAAATCGTGAAATCGTGAAATCGTGAAATCGTGAAATCGTGAAATCGTGAAATCGTGAAATCGTGAAATCGTGAAATCGTGAAATCGTGAAATCGTGAAATCGTGAATCGTGAAATCGTGAAATCGTGAAATCGTGAAATCGTGAATCGTGAAATCGTGAAATCGTGAAATCGTGAAATCGTGAAATCGTGAAATCGTGAAATCGTGAAATCGTGAAATCGTGAAATCGTGAAATCGTGAATCGTGAAATCGTGAAATCGTGAAATCGTGAAATCGTGAAATCGTGAAATCGTGAAATCGTGAAATCGTGAAATCGTGAAATCGTGAAATCGTGAAATCGTGAAATCGTGAAATCGTGAAATCGTGAAATCGTGAAATCGTGAAATCGTGAAATCGTGAAATCGTGAAATCGTGAAATCGTGAAATCGTGAAATCGTGAAATCGTGAAATCGTGAAATCGTGAAATCGTGAAATCGTGAAATCGTGAAATCGTGAAATCGTGAAATCGTGAAATCGTGAAATCGTGAAATCGTGAAATCGTGAAATCGTGAAATCGTGAAATCGTGAAATCGTGAAATCGTGAAATCGTGAAATCGTGAAATCGTGAAATCGTGAAATCGTGAAATCGTGAAATCGTGAAATCGTGAAATCGTGAAATCGTGAAATCGTGAAATCGTGAAATCGTGAAATCGTGAAATCGTGAAATCGTGAAATCGTGAAATCGTGAAATCGTGAAATCGTGAAATCGTGAAATCGTGAAATCGTGAAATCGTGAAATCGTGAAATCGTGAAATCGTGAAATCGTGAAATCGTGAAATCGTGAAATCGTGAAATCGTGAAATCGTGAAATCGTGAAATCGTGAAATCGTGAAATCGTGAAATCGTGAAATCGTGAAATCGTGAAATCGTGAAATCGTGAAATCGTGAAATCGTGAAATCGTGAAATCGTGAAATCGTGAAATCGTGAAATCGTGAAATCGTGAAATCGTGAAATCGTGAAATCGTGAAATCGTGAAATCGTGAAATCGTGAAATCGTGAAATCGTGAAATCGTGAAATCGTGAAATCGTGAAATCGTGAAATCGTGAAATCGTGAAATCGTGAAATCGTGAAATCGTGAAATCGTGAAATCGTGAAATCGTGAAATCGTGAAATCGTGAAATCGTGAAATCGTGAAATCGTGAAATCGTGAAATCGTGAAATCGTGAAATCGTGAAATCGTGAAATCGTGAAATCGTGAAATCGTGAAATCGTGAAATCGTGAAATCGTGAAATCGTGAAATCGTGAAATCGTGAAATCGTGAAATCGTGAAATCGTGAAATCGTGAAATCGTGAAATCGTGAAATCGTGAAATCGTGAAATCGTGAAATCGTGAAATCGTGAAATCGTGAAATCGTGAAATCGTGAAATCGTGAAATCGTGAAATCGTGAAATCGTGAAATCGTGAAATCGTGAAATCGTGAAATCGTGAAATCGTGAAATCGTGAAATCGTGAAATCGTGAAATCGTGAAATCGTGAAATCGTGAAATCGTGAAATCGTGAAATCGTGAAATCGTGAAATCGTGAAATCGTGAAATCGTGAAATCGTGAAATCGTGAAATCGTGAAATCGTGAAATCGTGAAATCGTGAAATCGTGAAATCGTGAAATCGTGAAATCGTGAAATCGTGAAATCGTGAAATCGTGAAATCGTGAAATCGTGAAATCGTGAAATCGTGAAATCGTGAAATCGTGAAATCGTGAAATCGTGAAATCGTGAAATCGTGAAATCGTGAAATCGTGAAATCGTGAAATCGTGAAATCGTGAAATCGTGAAATCGTGAAATCGTGAAATCGTGAAATCGTGAAATCGTGAAATCGTGAAATCGTGAAATCGTGAAATCGTGAAATCGTGAAATCGTGAAATCGTGAAATCGTGAAATCGTGAAATCGTGAAATCGTGAAATCGTGAAATCGTGAAATCGTGAAATCGTGAAATCGTGAAATCGTGAAATCGTGAAATCGTGAAATCGTGAAATCGTGAAATCGTGAAATCGTGAAATCGTGAAATCGTGAAATCGTGAAATCGTGAAATCGTGAAATCGTGAAATCGTGAAATCGTGAAATCGTGAAATCGTGAAATCGTGAAATCGTGAAATCGTGAAATCGTGAAATCGTGAAATCGTGAAATCGTGAAATCGTGAAATCGTGAAATCGTGAAATCGTGAAATCGTGAAATCGTGAAATCGTGAAATCGTGAAATCGTGACATCGTGACATCGTGACATCGTGACATCGTGACATCGTGACATCGTGACATCGTGACATCGTGACATCGTGAAATCGTGAAATCGTGAAATCGTGAAATCGTGAAATCGTGAAATCGTGAAATCGTGAAATCGTGAAATCGTGAAATCGTGAAATCGTGAAATCGTG